>NW_022105908.1:23001838-23003783 GCF_000313985.2 Echinops telfairi | reverse complement strand
CTGTACCAATGTGTGTTCTCCGGTCTAGTCAGATTTGTAAAGTAGAACTGGGTCGTAGTAGTGGCAGGGAGGAAGCATTCAGGAACTAGAGGAATGATGTGTGATTCGTAGGTGCTATACTGCACCTTGGTTGAATCGTATAGAAAGAGACTATTTTGAGGGGACTAGAGTTTTGTCTGCACTGAGTTAGAAGTGGTAGAAAGAAGTCGTTTCTTCCCTGAGATCTAAGAGTGGGATTTAGTGACACCCTGATAGTAGTTGCAAATTGGTGGGTCTGAGAGTGGGTGGGTAGGTGCAGGGTAGGTGTGTATGTCATGTTTCTAGGAAGTAAACAAATAACGTTCTCCGGAAGTTCTAAGGTGCCTGTGACCACACCCAGATGAGTGAAGAGCCGCAGGACGGAGAAAGGGAGAGGAAGAGAGAATTCGGTCATCCCTGGGAAAAGTTTCTGCCTTCATCTGCACCCACTGCCCACCCTGAAAGCCACAATAAGTTCTGAGGCAGTCTAGACTATGAACATCATTGGGGGCTGGGTGTGTGTCGGTGTTTGTGTTACATAGTGTTATGGGCCCAGCATCTGGAGTCACACCTGACTTGGAGCGTGCCTTTGAGTAAGTGAATGGGCTTGATTAGTAGTGGGGCGGGGGATGAGGTGGGGTGTTCAGTGATTTCCAAGCAGGAAAAGAAAGAAGAGCGCTCATATCCCTAAGGACTCTAGGGACCAGAACTTCTCAGTCACAGTCCCAAGATAAGAGGCAAGCAGTCTTCCTGCCCAGGAGGGAATGGGGATCTAGGTTCGAAGAGACCATAATGGTGATGGCCTATTCCAGGACCGAAATGGGGCAAAGCCCTTTCAGAAGAGCACTAATTTTGATTTCCCCTCACACCTGGGAAGATAAGCAGGGTCCCTGGGCTAGGAGTCGAGGGGAGACAAATGGCCCTTGTGGGGAGGAGGGTGGTATTGACTAGTGATCCCCTCGTGTTGTATTTAGGTCTTCGTTGACATGGTATCCACACCTAACTCATGGCCACCCCATGCACAATGGAACAACACACTGCCCCGTCCTGCCCCATGGCCGTGACCATTGGGAGGCTCCCACTGGGTGGACTTTGGAAGCAGATTTCCAGGCTTCTCCTTTCAGTCTGGCTTCACCCTGAAGAACTCCTTCAGCATCGCCAGGCCATACCAGCTTCCACTGATAGAGGGCTGGGGACGGTGTATCAGGGCATCTGTTGGCCAAGACTCCAAGGCACGCCTATCCCACGGCAAGGGAGAATTGTACCACGGAACCACCACTGCTTCCCGAGATCCACAGTCTCGTCCTCAAGGAGGCCAGCGGTCTCCCTGAGTTCCAGAAGGAAGGAGCGGGAACCACAGGTCTCTTTCCTAAGGAGATTCATCGCAGACAATGCAGGTCCCCCTTGTGGGATGACCCTGAAGGATTCGACTGGGTGTGTCTATGTGCATAGGGGAGTTACAGGGGGGTAAATTTCGGGTGCGTTAGGGGTGACCATTCCTACCGGCGCCACCCTTTTCTGATCAAGTCAAGGCAACGCTAAAAATTTGAGGACGGTACTTCATTGCGATGGGAGAGAGGAGAGCAGCAGGAACAGGCAGCGGTCTGCTAGAGCCTCAGACTCCCAATCAGCCACGGAGGAAAGAGCAGCATGGACATGCAATACGCTCCCCTTTGTCACCTACTGCTGCTGGGACACGAATGTCCCAAGGGGGTGTCTTCACCAAACTGACATTTCTGTCTGTTCTATTTTGGTACTGAAACCAGGGTCCCTGCCTTGTGGAGCCCTTGCCTGTTGCTGGTCATGTGCCTTCCTGTGTCCTTCGGCGTGTGAGTGCTTCTCACACAAGCCTCGGTCTCTACGTCCGGTCTCTTCTTTCTGTGACTCGGAGCTGGTTAACATAGCCAAGACCACCCTAGTTCCAAAC
>NW_022105908.1:22999877-23000886 GCF_000313985.2 Echinops telfairi | reverse complement strand
ACTTATCCGTAACTTTCTGAGTGAGTCCAATAAAACCCAAGGGCTCTTAAGAGTGGAAGAGCAAGGCAGAGGAGGGAAGCAGAGGAAAATACGACTATGGGAGGAAGAGAGAGGGATGTGTCACATTTCTGGTTTTGCACATGGAAGGAGGAAGCCGTGAGCCGACGCATATGGATGGTCTCTAGAAGCTTGAGAGGGAACTGGAACCTTTCTTAGAGCCCCTAGAAAGGAGCAAAGCCCTCCCCTCCCCCCAAGACCTCAGTACATCCCAGGGACACCCGCCACACTTCTGACCGACGGGATTGTAATAGAATACATTGATGTTGTTTTAAGCCACTACGTTTGTGGCAATTTATTACAGCAGCCATAAAAATCTAATGCAGATGTAAAAAAAGGCAGTGAAACAAAAGAGCGGTGTGTGTGTGTGTGTGTGTGTGTGTGTGTGTGTGTGTGTGTGAGATAGAGTGGTGAGAGGCAGCTGGGAGTAGTCAGGGAAAGTCTGTCTTTGAATATGACATTGGAGTGGAGACATGAATGACAAGAAGCAGCTAATCTTGAAAGATGGGAGAGGAGAGCTTTCCAGGTCGGCAGTTGGAGTACTGGCCCCGCTGAAGAGGCCGTGGATAGAAAGGGCTGAGTGTGGAGACTTCTGCTCAGAGTGTGGTCCAGAGACCAGCAGCATGACCTGGGAAATGGTAAGACATGCAGATGCCCTGGCTTCTCCCTAGACCTATGAGAGTCAATACCTCCAGGAGGGGTGCCCAGAAATCGGCTGTTTATACAACTTTAAATATATTTGCAATAAACACAACAACAACCATGACCAAACCCTCTTTGACTGAGTAGCTTCTGACTCATAGTGACCCTATATGTTACAGTACAAGTGTTCCTTAAGGTTTCTAAAACTCTAAATCATTATGGGAGCAGACAGCCTCATCCTCCCCCCTCAGCGCCAGCTGGTGGTTTGAACCATTGGCTTCATGGTTAGTCTAATGCTTACCAGTAGTGT
>NW_022105908.1:22997116-22998347 GCF_000313985.2 Echinops telfairi | reverse complement strand
GACACTTGTATCCCAAGTACCATTAGGGTCACCTCAAGGAGGACAGGTTGCAGTGAAGCTTCCAGACTAAGGACAACTAGGACAAAAAGGCCTAGTGACCTACCTCTGAAAATTTGCCAACGGAAGCTCCATGGGTCACAACAGAATATTATCCAATATCGTGCTGGAAGACACTCCAGGACACAGTGGCTCCATCAATGAACCCAAGCGTCCAACAATCATGAAGATGACGTGGGACCAGGCAACAGTCCATTGCTTTTCAGAAGGCCACCTCCACGGCTGCCTGTCCACTCGCAGCCTTCTCTTTATGCGCACAACCAGGCTTCTTGCAAATACTGTTGAAATCATGGTCTTCACGTTTTAAAATCCTACTTGTGCCCACACACAGAGCCAGCTGGCTTCTACTGAGAGGCCTGGTTCTTGTTCCATGTGTAGCGGGAAGCCACTGGGAGGGCTTAAGTAGAAAAAGAACACAATTGAATTTAGGTTTTGAGGCAGATTTGGAAAAGGCAAGTGAGGATGGCAGCCAGGAGGCTGCTGCATTGCTCCAAGAAGTGAGCCGATCGGGGGTACATTCTGGAGGTGGGGCTGGCAGGTCATTCTGATGGATGTAGGTCTGAGAGGACAAGAGCAGAGTCATGGGTGACATCTAGGATCTTGGCCCGAAGAATCGAGTGAATGATGGGTACAGCAAAAAACTGGAGGAGGACCAGACTTGGGGAAGGGAGGCACCCAGGATGGCTGTTTGGGTCATGTTCCATTGGAGATGCGTAGACACTGGGCAAAATCAAGTAGACTGTTGAATCGATCCAGCTGGAGTTGAGAGAAGTGGTCAGGGCTGATATAGAAACCCAGGAGTCACAGACTCATGGGAGGGATCAGTCCACCAGTGTCAACTTGGGAGTGTGGGCCTGCCAGAAGGAGGAACCATTAGCCAAGTGTCGGCCTTCGGGGTAAGGTTTGTCAGCAGCGTAGACAGGCTGGAGGTCACCGCTTGTCACCACTGTTCTGACACTCGCTTGCAGGATGGAAACGCAGCAGACACCTTAGCATGGATGTGTGGGACCACTGCCGGGCCATCAGTCGCCTCCCTAAAGTGAGGAACCAAGCTGGCTCTTCGGTGTGATGATAAAGCCTCAGTTTTCCATTGTCCATCCTGCTTCTCTCAGCACAGGCTCTGAAGGCCCTGCCATTGGCAGCCGCTCCTGTGTGTGCAGGGCCCATTGGACTT
>NW_022105908.1:22991128-22995051 GCF_000313985.2 Echinops telfairi | reverse complement strand
TCTGTCAGACGTCACTGCTGCCTCTGTTTTTGCTGAGCTGTGTGAGCTCTGTTGCCGGCAGTTTCTCCTCAAGACACCCGTTGGGCGCCACTGTATCTTGGAATTGACCTCATAGTGGCAGACGGGGGACTGGTTTTCACAATGGCCTGGTGGACCCACAGGGACCCTGCAAACAGCCTTGCCCCTACCAAGCTACGTGGCATCTGATGATGAACCTGAAGCCCTCCATCTTAATTGTTCCGATGTTCCTACCTCCCTCTCAGGCTCCTCAAGGGCAAATCAACACCTTTCCTTGGCTCCAAGCACCTGACTCGGCTTTCTCTGAACCAGCCGAGGAAAATCAAGTCAAACAAGGACTGTGAGTCACAGACTCCGATGGGACAGTAATAGCCACCTAGTTCCAGCTTTCGTCAGGTGCTGTACTTCCTCTTCACTGTGCCCCTCAAAACCTAGCCTCTCTTGGTACATGGGGGCTCACCAACTCTTAGTCATTCCTTCTTTGGAGAGGTCTCTGAGGAGCTACTTCTTGCCTCCCCCCCGCCCCCCCCACCCTCCATCACTGAGATGTGGGAAGGCGGTGATCAGGGCTGGAGTTGTAAATCTGTAAGTCACTGGCTAATAGATGGCCCTTCATGGAGGGGTCACTACAACAGGGTGAGCCTGAGTCTTCTCTTCTTCAGGCAAGACGTCAACTTCCTCCTGGAGTATCACATCCAAGTCTCCTTCTTCATCCTGATTTCTTCCCCAAGACAGGGCCCCGTCTCCTGTTCTAAAAACTCTTTTCACCTTCCAGTCTCAACATAGATTCGGACAAGATTCGACACATGCTCACTGGGTGCCATCGTTGTGAACCTCATCGATTGAGGAGTTGAGGCTACAGCAGCAAGTAAAACGGACCACAAATGCATGCCGAGCCAACATCCCTGTGTCCATCATATATGACTCTGCCCCTTGACTAGCATTTGTGACAATCAGACTCAAAGAGATGCCTATGAAACATGCCTTGAGTGCCAGGCACTGGCTGGCACTGGAGATGCAAAGAGGAATTAGACATTGTCCCTGGCCTTGGAAGCTCATGCTCCAGTGGCCAACCAACCAGGTTGTTGTGGATGAAATCTTAGTCTCCTAAAGGACATATGGAAGTCCTAACCCCCATGCTTGTACATATGACCCTGCTTTGAAATAGGGTGTGTATTCTATCGTTACATTCATGAAGTCATACTAGAGCAGGGTGGGTCCCAAACCTAATCTCTCCGGTGTCTTAGAACAAAACACAGAGACTTAGACTTGAGAAGACACCTATGAAGATAGACACACAGGTCAGATGTATCCATAAGCCCAGGAGCTCCAAGGATTGCTGGCCTCTTGGTGCAAGCAGTTAACTTACTTGACTGCTAACTGAAAAGTTGAAGGTTCAAATCCGCCCAGAGGCACTGCAGGAGAATGACTAGTCTATCCTGGCGCACATGGGGTGGCATGAGTCAGAGTCAGAGGAGACTCCATGACAGCTGGGAGGTTTTTACTAGAAGCTGCAATAGACAAAGAAGAGCCGCTTCCTAGAACAACAACCTGAACTCAGACTTTTGGTTTCTATTCTTTTCAAAAGACACCCACTTATGATATCTTTTGTGTAACACCAGGTAACTAAGGCCCATGTACAGCACACACACACACACACACACACACACACACACACACACACACAGAGCTGAAGTCTTCTAACGTCTGTTCCATACAGGAATTCTGAGTGAGTTCTGAGCACGCTGCCAACCAAGCCCCCATTTCTCCTCCCTCTTGCCTTGCTCCCAGAGGACTCTGGGAAATCTGGTTCTGATAGAGCCTCAGGGGAAGGGGCATATCAGTGGGACACAAGGCCAGGTTTATTGAAATGCAGTTGCTCTGGGGTTGGAGAAATAGTTCTCTCCAGCCAATGTGGTTAAATAATTATCAAACCACATAATTCAGAACCCCAGCCCCTTAAGAGTTCCCCATTTAATACCCGCCAGAAAATGCTAATCTGCCGCACAAGATTGTGTTTTATTTTTCTAGACAGGAAGCATTTTCTTCAGTCACGTAATGACTTTCCTTGACATAAGAATGAAGGAATGCGAATTTAAAACAGCCTGAGATGCCGCAGCGTGCTCTGTTATCTGGGGGCTGTCCGCACAGAAATAGCTTTAGTAACTGCCGACTTGCTGGGCCGAGTCTTCATCGAATTAACTGTTTACAAAGACTGGAATTTAGCAAATTAAATTTTAGTGAGTAATTTCTGCTCCCATAAATGGCAGAAATGAAACCATTGTGGTTGTGGTAGATAGGCCAACCCATGGGGCTGACGTGATGGGAGGGGAGAGCAGCCGAGTCACACTGAGCCTCAAGGAAGCCTGGCCACCCCATCAGCTGGACCTCACGCCCCAGCCTTGGGGGAGGGGCGTGCCTGTGCTGTGGAGGCGGTCACTGTCCAAATCCCACGGTGTCCTTGCTCCATCGGAGTAACGAGGGCAGTTCACTTGAGGCTCTCTGAGCCTCAGTTTCTTTATCTGTAAAATGGGTATGATTGAGGTTGGGGGGTGGGGAGTGGCTTCTGCTATAAGAGAAATACCATCAATGGGCAGCTTTCAAGACTAGAACTTGCATTTCTCCTGGTTTGGGAGGTCAAAAGTCACAACCAAGGTCTTGGCTGTGTGGATGCGTCCCTTGCTGGTAGCCCTGGGTGCTTGTCCCTTGGAGCTCTGGCTCAGAGGGTGCTCACACAGGACCTAGCTTCCTCTGGGCTGACACCTGTCTCTGCTCTTCATCTGCTCTATGTCTAAAGCAGAAGCCACACACTGGTGTGACCTTGCTCCCCAAACACAGAAGCCCCTCTTTCAAGCAGGATTACCCCCACAGATACAGGGCTGAGAAGTCAATCCATAACTGACAGATTATGCCGTAGAGAGCTTTTTTTAATCTATAAACATGGTCGGTGGTGATTATGTAGCTTCCAGCCTGGATGGAAATTAAAGTAAGAACAAATTAGGAGTGAGGAAGAAATATCCCACCTGGTATTCTTACTCTCTTCCCACCTCTATCTTATGGCACAGTGTCTTAAGCTGGGTTCTCTAGGGAAGCTATATATGCATATACATATATATATACACATACATATATAGTATTCATTTATTGCATACATTTATTATGTACATATAATCTATACCATGTAACGGTATAGATTATATATGGTATTATATATTATATAATATACCATGTTATATTGGAATACGGTGTATACCAATGGTATATATAAAATACCATTGGTATACACCGTATTCCAATATAATATATACCATCTATATCTATATCTATCTATCTATATATGAAAGAGAGGTTTAAGTCAAGAAAATGTCTCACACAGTTGTAGGGCTTGACAATTATAAGTGCATGGGTCAGATGCCAGACTGGAGGCTTCTCCCGACTCACGCAGTTGCAGAGGCTGATGACCTCAAAGTCGGCAGACCAGATGGCTATAGAGGTGAATGAGTCCAAAGTCAGCAGGTGAGATGGCAGGTTGCTGCAGATGCTCAGGATCTGCATGCAATGCGATAGTCAAGGATTCAGGTCACAGGGATATGTAGGATCCCAGTGAGATGCAAGATCAGACCAGAGCCCCGCAAAAAGCAAGCAGTCTCGACCCCTTCTATTGGGAGCAAACCACACCTCAAGGAAACTTCCTTTCCATGGATTGTCTGCTTGTAGCAGATCTCATCATAGAGGTGATTACATTATGCTGGAGTTCATCATGGGGATCGTTATCCCTTAACTGCCAAACACTGAGAATCCTGGCCCACAGCGTTCACTACCATGCACGGACAGGACGCAGAGGAGCTAATGGGCCTCTGGGAGCAGACACTGCTGAAGGCTGCTGGGAGTTGGAATGGACTTGA
>NW_022105908.1:22982165-22990785 GCF_000313985.2 Echinops telfairi | reverse complement strand
ACTGGGCTGGCCCTGGGCCCGTCTGCCATGGCCAGAGGAAGAGCTCTGCCCATGTGGAAGCCTCTTCTCTGTGGGCTCTCGGATAAACAGAGGGGACACACGAGGGCCCCGTTGGGGCAAAAAGCTGTTAGCCAGGCCCACAGCCTCAAGCAGAATGGCTCAGCCACGCCTCGTCTAGATCAGATAACGCCCCTGACCCACAGGCCCGTGAACGGCGTCTGTGTGATTGTTCTAGAGCACTGAGATTGTGCGGGTGGTGTGCTGTAGGGAGACCTGACAGACCCCGATGTGCCATCATGCCCGCTGACTCACCGAACCCGCCAGGGAGACCATTCATCTAAATGCTGCTGTGGGTATTAGCTGCCATGGAGTTGGCTCCTGGCTCACGGCAACCGTATGCACACTGCTGCCACGTAGTCTTGTGTCATCCCCACAATCAGTTGCAGGTTGAACTCTTGGGATCCTTAGCATAGTCACTGGCTGATTTTCGGAAGTAGATCTCACCAGGCCTTGCTTTCCAGGCCAGGCCAGTCTGAAAGCTCTGCTAAAACGTGTTCATCACCATAGCCGCACACAAGCCTCCATTGACAGGTGGTGGTGGGTGCCCATCAGGGGCGTCGGCCAGGTAAAGGAACCGTGGAAACCTCGGCGCCTCGTGATAATAAAGCATCTCTATTTCCACTTGGTAGCTGAGGCAGCAGAGACCGGCCAGGAGTGGGGAGTGGAGCCCTGGCTTCCGAAGGCCATGAAGATGGGCAGGCTGGAGGGGGCCTCAGGCTGCCAGGGCACGGCCAAGTCTTCTTCTGGGAGTAGCTTCTCCACAGGGCTGGTATGAGCTGGCAGGCACCCCTGGGTGGCCGAGAATAGGCACATACTCTTCTCCCCCCTACTTCACAAAGTCCTCAAAGGGCAATCTGTCAGCAGGGCTGGAAGGGCGGCGTGACCTCCCGGGGACAGTTAATGACCGGCCTGTGTGTCACACCACAGTGTTTCCTATGGCTTGAGCTGGTGCCAGGACATCCCTGGGCAGAGACAGAGAGCAGTGTGTCATGTATAAATTTAACAGGCAATAACTTCAACTACTAAAGAGTATATCATTCCGAATGATGTTGTCAGCCCCTAATCAGTCTAATTGATATTGTCAACATGATGTAATAGTCCCACCCAGCGTGGGCCTTCAGAAACACAGGAGACAGCAGAGAGCGAGACCACCGTGAACTTCCACCAGCTTTCACTCTGAGAACCGAGTCGGGATCCCGGAGTCCTGCTTCAGAGAATCCGAGGGCATGTGAAGCAAACGTCCTAGCACAGGTCTGAGACAGAGCAGACCTGCAGTCTGATGGCTGGCGGTGGGTTTCCTGGCTGTCAGGGGGTTGAGTCAGCTGGGCTTGGGACTCTTGCCCCCAGAACTGTAGAGAGTTGGACAGAGTGCTCCAGCGATGCAGTTCCCGAGGTGGCCTGTCCCTCCTGTTGTCACGATTATTTTTCTGTCACATTTCACTGTGAATTAGGTGAAGGCTGACAGAGCAGGTCAGTTTCCCATTCGCCAGTTCAGATCCGTTTTGTTCCATCTCATTGACTGCGATCCCCGCAATATAGCATCATGCTCCCCACACCCTTCCTGTGTGTCCTGTCTCCATGCGTCCTTCTGAACTCTGTCCTGGGTCAGTGCTGCCCTCTTGGTCCCAAATGGTTGATGATGCTAAGGATTGCAGACCTCCCTAGTGTCCTTGCTCCGCTTAGAGACCCGTTTACTGTTTGGCTGAAACTTGAGCCATGAGGGTGAGGGCAGTTGCAGCCTTGAGCATCAGTTAGGATCACGGGCCTTGGTTCCACCCGTCTCTCTACAACCAGGAAGTCTGGACTTTTTTTTTTTTTTTTTTAAATTTTGAGTTTTGTCCTTCATTTGTCTCCTGCTCTATCCAGAACCTTCTCATGTGACTCTTTTCAGAGCAGTTGGTTGTGGTAGCCGGGAACCATTGGGCTCTCCGGGCTTCGACTGTGTCTCTTTGAAAAGCACTGTCTAGTTTACAAGGTGCCTCGGAGGGCGCAGTGGTTGTGCGTTGGGCTGCTCACCTCAAAGTCATCAGTTCCAAGTCACCAGCCCCTTCATGGGTCAGAGACAAGGCTTTGGACTCCCATAAAAAGTTACCGTCTCAGAAACCCACAGAGGCACTTCCACTCTGTCCTAAGGGCCGCGGTGAGTTGGCATTGACGGGAAGGCAGTGAGTTTGGGGTTTGGTTTGACCAAGCTGACGCAAGTGCCTTCAAGGGCATTCTGGTCTGCCTCCCACAGCCCTGAGCTGCAAGCTCCCTGCTGCTAGTTCTGGCTGTGACCAGACCCTGGGGGAGAGTGGCAGCACATCCGTGCAGTCGGCAAGAAGAAAGGGCATGCTACAGGGACGTCACATCGAAAGTGGGGTCAGAAGTCCTGGATTTGAGCTCCGTCTTGGCTTGTTTACCTATCTGTGGGTTCTGGTCGGTCGTTGAACATCTCGGAGCTCTGCTTTTGCATCCATCAAATGGTTTTTTGTTTTGTTTTGTTTCAGTGAAAAATGCACACACCGTGAGTTTCCCAACAGATATGAATACCAACGAGTAGCATGTGGGAGATCTTCTGTGCGCTGCACGTGACGGCATCATTTAATACATGAGCTCACGGTGTCCTTCTAACGAGTCCTTGCAGAATTATCAACATGTCCTTGGAAGGTCAGAAAACCAAGATTCAAAGATTCTTGACAAAGCAGAGCCAGTGAAGGATGCCTGCAATACCTAGAAGCTAGCTCAGTCTCCTTGGCCGCAGCCCTGCACTCTCTCAACCCCACACACCCTCTCTCCAAGAGGGGTCATAACCGTTTGGTTATTTGGAAACTTCAGGTTGGCTAGATGAGGCAGCTCCTTTGTTTTCCATTTGTCACTCTGATGTTTGCTTGCTGGGCACACACGCGCTTCATTCTTCGTGCTCAGTCCTGTGCTAAAGGGCATCGCCGTGGGGAAATTACTTTAGCCGGCTAGGGGCCTTGGTTGCCCGAATAATTCTCATGCCCGCCTTTCTCCTGAGCTCGCTAGAGGAATTACAGGGTCTCATGAGACCACAAAGCTCACCTGCAGGGTCACAGAGGCCCTGATAGGATAAAGAACTGCTCACACTGAAATGTCGCAGCTCAGTGCTTGCAGGAACCAGAGGGTCACCTGGCCTGCTTGTTTCCCCTGCCATATGGGGAAGCTGAGGCTAAGAGAGGGGAGCTGGCTTCCCCAGTGACTCTGGAACGAGACCAGACCAGGATAGTCAGGGCATGTTTCCTGCCTCCGTGGTTGAAGGGTCATCAGGAAGGTCTTTGGTAAGGATCATGGTCTCCTCTTTGTCCCTGCAGTTTACCGCAAGGGTTGGCAAACCTTTGCTGTAAAGGACCAGGTAGGAAACAGTTTAGGCATCATGAGTCCTGACAATCTCTGTAGCAACTCTTCATCTCCGCCTTTGTGGTAGAAAAGCAGCCACAGACAAAATGTAACGGGATGAGCGTTGGTCTGTTTCAATAAAACTTTATTCACAAAAACAGGCAATGGGCCAGATTTGGCCCACGGGCCATAGTTTAAGGATGAGATTCCTCCATGGCAGTCTCTCTACCCATCCAGCATCTGGTCTGCTGCCGATGGAATACCTGAAGCTGCCCCCATGCCCCCCCCCACCCCCTTCTGCCCAAATGACCAGGTCATGAACACCAACAGGAAGAGGTAGCGTGCTGTTGCATTGTGGGAATTGCAATCACTGTTACCAAACAGAGCAGGCATGGATCGCTGAATGAAACCCCACTTGTTTCAAAGGACATGACTGGCTGTGACTGGACCACCAGCATCAGGAGGAGACCTCTGCCACCGCCCAGGATAAACTTCTCACATACACAGGTCAAGCTGTGTTGTCTCTGGCTGACAGAGAACTTGAACTTGCTCTTTATCGATAGAGTTCAGCATTGTTTTGGCAAAACGGACCTGGCCCATGAGAAGAGGCTTGGTGGCGTGAACAAGAGAATGCAAGTGTCTTTGTTGCCCATCCAGTGGCCCAGACACCCTTTGGTGCTCCCACAGTCACGGTGGTTCCCCTCACCACCTGACCTTGGAGTTGTCCATTGTCCTGTTTGTTTCTGCAATTAGGCTGGGGGCCCCTGGAAGACAAGAGTCCATACCTGCTCGTGGCTGTGTCCCTGGAGCCCCACACCAGTCTTGTCACACAGCATGGGCAGAGTAAAGGGTTGCTGAATCCATCAGTGACTCCTTGGAAGAATGAGTTAGAGAGCGATGGCAAGGTGCCCAGAGGAGCCGGGACCCAACTTTTTGGCTGGATGAATGCCTGAGATTTACAAGATGGAGAATTAGCAGGTTTTCTGGCTGGACACTTCCCAACCCAAAGTGCCTTAGTCCTAGGTTGCCAAGAGGGGAGACAAGGCTTGGGTGCCATTTGGTTCATTATGTCCAGAGAATCAGAAGGTGAGGAGAGATCTTACCCTGACACTCACTCCTCTGACCCACGTGGTCCACGGGAGCTAGACAGACAAAGACCCCAACCAGGAATGGAGCTAAAGACCTTACTTTTATAGCCGCAGCCTAGCAGCTTATGCCCCACTACAGAGCTCTGGCCACAGTGGAGCTCACACTTAGACCTGGCCTCCTCTTCCTCCCTGATTCTAAATTAGAGCCATAAGGGACTGCGGAATGTCCTAGAACTTGAAACAAACAAGCTCCCAGGCTACTCTCATTGGGCCAATTCTGGCTCAGAGGGACCCTTGAGAGTAGGGCTGCCCCGGTGGTGGGTTTCTCAGGCTCCAAAACTTTACGGGAGAAGAATGTCTCATCTCTTCAGCAGAATGGCTGGTGGGTTTGAACCATCAACCTTATGATTAGCAACCCAACATGCAATCCACTCTGCCACCAGGGCTCCCCAGGAACTTGAAGAGAGGTGATGTACAGGTTCCTCTCTCTTCAGTTGGCTGGTATGAGACGAGCGATTATAATACAGTAATGGAGAGGGGCGGCAAAAAGGAAGGCCATCCACAAGATGCACTGACGCCGCGGCTACCATCATGGGCTCCCGCGGCAGGCTCGCCTGTTGCCACGACGCCAAACGGGCTTCCGTGCAGCTTCCAGACCAAGGCTGGCTCGCACAGAAACATGGGTTGTTGCACTTCCAAAATCGGCCAGTGAATGCCCCATGGTTTGCAGTGGCCGAATCATCAATGGATCCTGGGGACCGTGCGGCAGGGTTTTGTTCCACTGTACGTCATCGGGTCACCCCCAGTCAGGGGCCAGCAGGATGGCAGCTAAGAACAGCAGGGGCGTTGAATGATTTCATGGAAGTTCCTTTAAATAAAGTAAAGCTGAACGCTCCGTTTCTCAAGTCAGCTCCCAGTACAGAATCAATGGTGATGAGCGACCTCGTGCATGGTGACAGATCCTGCCTGGAACCATCATAACAAAGACCAGGTTACTCACGAGACGATGGTTTTCAGGATGCCGGGCATCAAGCGACGGTGGACAGCGATCCCTGAAAGAGGGCAGCCAACAAGGCAGACCCTTGATCTCTCCAGCTTTGTGGCCTGCAAGAGCCTCCAGCTTATGGTGCAAGCACCCATTTTATCCATCGTGTCACACACACACACACACACACACACACACACGTCTCTAACAATCCCAAGACTACCCCTCATAATGAAAACAACAAAAACAACCACAGCAAACCCACGACTGCTGAGCCAGTTCCAGTTCATGGTGACCCCATTGAGTGGCAGGGTAAAATGACTCCGTAGGGCTTTCCTGCTTGTCGTCTTTACAGAGCCAGGGTTGCCAGGCCTTTCCTCTGTGGTGCACTTGGGTGGGGTCATCGGAGGAGCGCAAGCCATGTGTGCCACTCGGGAACCTAAACCACCAGAGCTACGGCTCCTGCACACAACTTCCGTTTCCTGCTGGCCTGTTTGCCTCTCTTCCAGTGCTTAGGGAACCTCCCCTACAGAGAGGCAGTCAGATTCCCCTGTTTCAAAAGTAATAGACCACTTCCTGCCTGGGAGGATATGGCCCTAATGGTATACAGTGAACCCTCGCCACTTCGCGCTTCGACTTCCGTGGCTTCACTCTATCGCGGTTTTTGCGTAACAGCGCATGCTCTGTCATTACTGCCACTGATTGGCTCATACTGTACACGCTTCTGTCTGCATCGCTACGTATCGGAGCTACGTATCAGGTGCATTTTTGCTTTTGTACAATGTACTGTAATTGTTTGCGAGTGTAATGGTGACTAAAGGGTGTTTTTTCATGTCCTCTATGCTCTAACTACGAAAATATTTGATTTACAAATAAGGAATCCTACTTCGCGGAATTTCTTTTTTTACCACGGTAGGGTCTAGAACCGATTAACCGCGATAAACGAGGGTTCACTGTATTCGACACCACAGGCTGCACGCTGAGGAGTATGCTTCATTTCATTTTTTATTTTAGGGTTTGCTTTTTAAAATTCAGGGTCATTTCACCATCTGTCCATATTGCTCTGTAAAAGATCCACCTAGTTCCAACGCTAATAAAAAAGATTGCATCAAAGGAACCCAACTTTGGTCTCTGCTCCCCGCACCCAATGGATGCCCCAGCTGTTAATCCACTTGGTAGAGCCACGGAAGAAAGGGCTGGTGAACTGCTTCCATAAAGTTCACCACCAAGACAACCTCCTGGAGCAAGTAAGTCTACTCTGCAGTGCTTGGGGTCACCATGACGGGCAGCAAGTCGCCTGAAAGTGCTTTGTGGTTTACCCTTCCATTAAACAAAATCCAGCCACACATAAAGCAGACATGCATCCAGCTCCCTGTTCTCCCTGGCTTATACAAAGGGGTTTAGCAACATTTTTGGGGAAAGATTTATTATCTTTTCATTCATTTCTCCAGGACCTTTGGGATGTTCCCCTTGTATAAATGACATATACCCCAGTTCACCTTGTTTTTTTGTTTTGTAGCTGAACACCCTCTTACTTTACTGCAGCTAATATGTTCTGGAGATCATGGTATAACAGCCCATGGAGACAAGGCCACTCCCTTTTCACGGCTGTGTAGTATTCTGCGTTGTGGGTATCTGCCGTTCATACACTCACTTCCTCTTCCTGGTTTGTCTTCTGTCGTCTGTTAGGACAACTCTTTGGGGCTCAGACTTGGGCGCAGCACCTTTTGATTCCACAGCGCAGGCTCCATCACAGCAGGGTGTCACAGCGGGAGGTCAAGTGTACTGCTCCTCTTTCAAGGGGATGCATTAGACACACTGCCTACAAGGGAATGGGAGCTCCATCCTGTCACTCATCCTTTGCTGCCGTTTGCTCCCGCCCAGACCCTGCAACTGCCTGGGGAGCAGCTAGCTAGGAGGCTGAGAACCAGTCACTGATAGCAACCGTGGACCCCAGACAAGCCTTGGAGTCTGTTGTGACTCATGGCGACCCGTGGGTGTCCAGCACTCATGTGCTCCCTCAGCTTTCCAAGGGCTGAGTGTGCAGAAATAGATGGGCAGGCTTGGCCTCTGAGCAGCTGCTGGGCAGACTGGCCTGAACCACTGGCCCTACCCAGGATGCCCTCCCCCGGAAGGACCAAGGGAACAAGGCGGAGCAGCCTCCCTGTGTATTTCAGTTGCCGCTGTATTAATTCTGCTGAGTTCTTGGGCCACGGTGGCCCGGGAATCCCGCTCTCCCGAGCTAATGGGGAGGCATAAATAACTCTGAGGAGGTGGGGAGCGTAGAGCAGCCACCCTGGCAGCTCCCAAGTCAGGCTGGAGTGCATCAATCCTCCACCCCACACTTGGCTGAAGGCTGAGATGTGAGGTCAGAGGTCGTGCCTGGCAGGGGCTAATTTCCTTCCAGCAGAAGCTGTTGTAGAGAGCCAGGTGTCCTTTGGGACAGAGGCAGGCAGCTCTCAGAAGTCGGGAATCTGGCTTCTAGTCTTCTCCTTGGCCCAGAGACAGGTGGAAATCCAGCCAGCTCACGTAGTGACGGCAGGGCACTTTCTGGCTCACCTGCCCCTGGCTCCCCTTCCACCCCAAACCAAGCACACGACATGGAGTACACACTGGCTTCTAGTGCGTGACCCTCCCTGTGGGTTTCTGAGACTGTAACTGCTGACGGGAGTAGAAAGCCCAGCCTTGCTCCTGCGGAGCTGCTTGTGGTTTCTGCCGACCATGTGGATCGCAGCCCAACGCTGAACCCCTACGCCACCAGGGCAGGGATTCTTAAAGAGGAGTGCCAAGGATGCTTGACTGCTGGTTGTCTGCGTGGGTCCTGTAGCCATTGGCCAGCATCATCCCACCCTCCCTCCTGTCTCCTCAGTGTTCAGAAAGTGTCCTGCCCCCACGTGGTCTCTGCTCAGCCTTTGGCCCTATCACACACTTGCTTTGAGATCTTGGGCAAGTAACGTAACCTCTCTGATTCTCCGCTGCCTCCTTTATGACATGGGCAGGTGGGTGATGAGAGCAACAAAGGAACCTGATCTTCCTAGGAGACCCTCCGTGGTGTAAACCAGGCCTCGGCTACTATCCATCCAGAGATGCTTCAGAAGAAAAGGCCTGGCCATTTCCATCCAAACCTGCAGCCATCAAGAAGCCCATG
>NW_022105908.1:22973564-22980155 GCF_000313985.2 Echinops telfairi | reverse complement strand
CCACATGTGTTTATCAGCCAGGTTGGCACAATAAACTAACTACCTCAGGGGGTTTCGTTGACTGCTCCCCCACCCCCTGAAGCAGAACACCAGGCCTTTCTTCCTAGCCCACCTAAGTTCTCCTGAAACCTGTTGAACCTCATAGCAATGCACAAGTCTCCCTTGTCAGATGGGTAGTGGTTGCATATGGAGTTCCCTAGCCAGGGTTCAAACCTGGGTCTCCCCACAGAAGGTGAGAAGTCTCGGATGGATCCCCCTACTTGGGTATTGATGATCACTTCTGCCCTTCCATGGGTATGTCCTGTGATGCCCTCCGGCCAATGGATACTCAGTTCTAAGTTCTAGGGAGCATCACATGCCTCTCAAGCTGCATGTCCACATGTCCTTTAAGGACATCAGATGTAATGAATGAACTTCCCTTACTCCCTCCTCTATGTGGAAGCCCATTTATTGGCTCAGTACACATTTCAGGAACACCTGCTGTCTGATGATGTTTACTCTTCTATCGCTGGAGACACAGGGAGCAAGAGGGTTGACTGTGTCTCTAACCCTTACGAGGTTACTGGCCCTGCGGGGAGACTGCGGGTACGTAGATAATTATGCAATGGCTTCAGTGGCAGGCGTTCCTTGTACAGATGCAGACACTCGGATATGTATTTCCAGAAATAAATTTCATCTCTGACTCAGAGCAGTCTGCCGGCTATGAATGACGTCTTCTAAGTTGTCGCTGGAGGCGTCCTTAGGAGGACAGATTGTTCACGTCAGGCTGGGAGCGTGGACACACGGAAGCTGCAGCACACATATGTCCTGAACTGCCCTAGCTCTTGAGCTGTTTCAGAAAGGATTTCTAACTTTCTTGCGGTGCTTGACTTAGGATCACCCGTCGGTGGGGGTGCTGGGGATCTGAATGTGAGCGTGCACAGGCCAGGAGTAAAGAGATGCTGGGCCAGAGCAGTGACTGTGACAGGTGGCTGTCAGGTCTGGCTATGCTGTAGGAGAGACAGAGGTAGCAGGTCTGAGGCAACAGGGAAACATTATAGACCTTCTGCTTTAGGGCCATCCAGGATCTGGCTGAGCTGTGGCACCAGGTGACAAGAGACAATGACTGCTTTCTTAGTGGTGGCTGCCAGCAGAGAAGGGTCCAAGGACCAGGAGGGAAACCTCCCTTCATCATCACGTATACAGACACACAGATGGAGCCTGTCTGACTCAGTTACCTGGTGCTTCTGTACCAGAAATACCACAAGGAGGTGGCATTGAAGAACAGAAAAGGGTTTTCTCACAATGTGGGAGGCTAGAAGGCTGAATTCACAGCACTGGCTCAAGGGAGAAGTCTTCTATCTCTGTTGGCTCTTCAGGAAGACCCTGATCTCTTTTAGCTTCTGTAGCCTTGACGTTCATGGGCTCTTTGGCAGACTTCACATGGTATCTGTCTTCCCTGTGTTGTGTTTGCATGTCTCTTGGCATGGTGGTCCTGGGTTGGCCAGCTAACGGCAACATCAGCAGTTCACAACAACCAGCCATTCTAAGGGAGCGAGAGGGAGCGCCCTACTTCTGTAAAGAGTTACAGTCTCAGAAACGTATAGGGGCAGTTCTACCATGTCCTATAGGGTCGTTAGGAATTGGCATTGACTCAATGGCAGTGATTGGGTTTTTAATTTTGGGTCTATGCTGCTCCTTACATCACTCAGAAGTGATTAGGGTTAGGGCACACTCTATACTGATATGGCCTCATTAGCCTAACACAGAAAACCCTATGTCCACATAGGATTCCCTCCACAGGTACTGCATTGAGTCTGTGCTGACTCACGGGGCTCTATGCAAAGCACAGCAAAGCACTGCCCAGTCCTGCACAATCCTCACAAGCGTTGCTAAGCTGCAGCCACTGTGGCCAGCCATGTCCTTGAGAGGCGTTCTCTTGACTGCTGACCTTCTACTTGACCAAGCACGATGATTCTTTAGGAACCAACCCCTCCCCTGATACCATGTCCAAACGACATGAGATGAAATCTCACCATCTTCATTTCTAATGGAGTCCTGACTGTCCGTCCGTCTGGCTATCAATATTCTTCACCAGCACCAGAATTCAAATGCTTCCATCTTTCAGTCTTCCTTGTCTATTGTCCAGTTTTTGTGTGTCCACAGGCAGAAGGCTTAGGATTTCTACCCGTGTGGGGGTGGGTGGCTCAGGGGACACATTCAGTCCATAACAATCCCCTTTCCAAGAGGGGCTGAGGACTGTTGAGAGGAGGGCACTGAAGAGAGAGAGGTGGTAGCACTCGGAATGCATTGGGAATCCTGAATTGAGTTGCTAAATCCTTGGACAGGACAGGAACAAGGGCCAGCATAGATGTAACTTGGCCTGGAAGAGGGGGAGGGGGGAGGGCAGGCGGTGAAGGAGAAGAGGCAAGGAGGAGGAAAAAGGCAAGCAAGAGAGAGCTTTCAGGTCAAGTCCTATGGGTGCTCTGATGCCCAAATCATCCTCAGTGTCTCGGGATCCACGTACCGCATGAGCGCAGCGAAGTGTGCACAGGGAGCACAAGGGAGAATCCCCGTTCTTCTCAAGGCCATCCATCGTTGGCGATGATCCATATCGTTGAATGCCTTTGCATAATCAATAAAACACCAGTAAACATTCTGAGATGGATTGACCCAGGGGCTGCAATGATGGGCTCAAGCATAAGACCACCCGCGGGGATGGTGCAGGACCAGGCGAGGGTTTGTTCTGTTGTACGGATGCGTCTAAGAATGGGCACCAACTCAAGGACACTGACAACCACCACCACCACCACCACCACCACCGCCGCCGCTTTCTCCACGCTGGTTGTAGGTTAAGGGACATACACTCCCAAGAACTTTGCACAGCTCTCTTCAAAGGCAGGCAAAGCAACTCCCCTGGCCTGGAAGTGATGTTTGGAAAAGAGGTCCTGGGAGAAAAAGCACAAAGAAGCCGTGGGAGGCCCTCTGTTGAGAGGGATCCTGGGGTGTGGGGGGTCCTCTGCTCCACTTGCACTTCTACACTTCATTCTCTCCAGAGCTGGTTTAATCTCCCCTTTGTGCAAAGGGGAAGCTTTGCAACTGGGTCTTTGGTCTCAGAGGTGATGTCTTCCCATGCTGGAGTACCTGCGTTCAGAGGAGCTGGAGTTGGAGGGGGTGGAGGGTGGAGAGAGGCTGATGGGAGCCTAGGTGGTGCAGGATCTCACCCCTGCATTTGATGATTCATGTATCACCCAGGTGGGGGCGACGTGGTGCCTCCCAGGAGACAGAGCAGTTGGGGCCAAGCCTCGGGAAAGAACTTGGGGTGGCCCCAGGACACAGCACAAGGGCATGGTGGGTGGGACAAAGGGAGGGAGGAGAGGTGGGAGAGGTAGTCGGGGCCAGGCGATCTAGGGCAGTGGTTCTCCACCTTCCTAATGCCCCGACCCTTTCATACAGCTCCTCATGTGGTGGCGACCCCCAACCATAAAATTATTTTTGTTGATACTTCATAACTGTCATTTTGCTGCTGTTATGAATCGGGTGACCCCTGTGAAAGGGTAGTTCAACACTCAAAGGGGTCGTGACCCACAGGTTGAGAACTGCTGACCTAGGGTCTTGGGAGCCATAGGAAGAAGTTTGGGTTTAAACCACTGGAAGCTGGAAGCAGCACTCAGTTCAGAATTCCAGAAGCTTTCTCTGGAAGCTATGTGGAGAAGGGGTTGAAGAAGGTAAAGGGCAAAGTAGGAGCCGGGTTAGGACAATTGAAGGAGTGAGGAATTCTGGTGGACTGGGTGGTGCAGAGAATGCCAATCACGCAGCTAAGACTTTATTTGGGGACTCCTGGTGTGATCAGGTAATCAGAGGAGCCGATTGTGAAGCTTTGTCATCCCGAAGAAAGGCCAAATTTGGAGTTAAACATCAAGTTCAATGTGGCAGGTTTGGTGTGCCCCTGGGACACTGTGGTGTCAATTTAAGGATTAAGAGTGTAGGGGTGGAGTCTAGGCTGTCAATCTGGAGATAGCCAACAAGACTTCTGTGTGGGAATGGCCTCTCCTGAGAATTCTGGGAAATCTTGGACTTCCTCTCTCTCTGCTACTCCCTGGGAGACATTGCAGAAGACAAGCCACATGGATGCAACCAGACCTCGGAAGCCAGAGAAGCCAGAGAGAGACCCCTGCCAGCGCTAAGATGCTTGCAATGCCACTGGGCCCAAGGACTTTCTACCCACTGACTTGAGATGGTCCTGTATTTGGCTTCACTGCATGTGTTTCATGAGTCTGGAGAGGACTTTATAGATTGGTATCGGACATATGGGCTAATGTCGGACTTATGGACTTGATCTGGCCTGGGCTGGGATGTTTTCTCAATGTTCAATCCCTCTTGTATAGAAAACTCTTTCTTATACACATATGTGTGTCCATGGATTCGTTTCTCTAGTCTACCCAGACTAACACAGACACCGACGGGGAATGCTCATCAACCGGCGGGGCGTGACTGGAGCTCAGCAGAGCGACTAGACTGGGAACTCATCTGCATGTGGGTGTGTGCGCTGCGAAGGGAGGAGCCCCGTAGTGGTTCAGTCGCACCGAGCGGGCTTCTCACTTGGGAGAATCATTTCTGTCCGATGCACCACCCGCAAAGCCAATGCCTGTCTGTTAGTGGAGGCTTGTATGTTCCTCTGATGCTGTACAGCTTTCCACAGAGCTTGCCAACTAGGGCAGGGCAGGGAGGCCTGGGCATCTACTTCTGAAATCAGTCAGAGAAAACTCTGTGGGTTGCAATCGGCTGATGCTCAACTGACCCCGGGGGTGGTGTGAGACCAGGCGGTGCTTCTTTCTGCTGCACATGGAGTCCACATACGTCAAGGGCCCACTGGCCAGCAGCTCATGACAACAAGAGATCCATGGGGATGGACGGGATCCCTTGCAGAGAGAGATGCAGGTGTAAGAAGAGGGCCAGGGAGTGCAGGCAAGGGTTGATCCAGACTCTGTGAGGGGAGGGCAAGAGGAAAGGGCAGCACTGGAGACCAAGGCGGTAGTAGGGAGACCAGAGAGGCCAGGGTGGGGTGGAAAGGATGGAGGCGGAGATTGGACAGCGTTTGGGGGACGAGGCTAGCCACGTGTTGTGTGGTTGAGAGGCGAAGTGAGGGGCAGACTGAAGTGTCCTTCAGATCTGACGATCTGGAGCTTGCCTTTGCCGTGGCAAAGGCAGTGGAAGGGATGGCGAGGCGGAAGCCGGGCTGGAGTGGGTTACAGGGTGAGTGGGAGGTGAGGGAGCGCGGCTGTGAGTGGGGAAAGCTATCTTAGGCTGTCTTGTGAGAGGGCTGTGGGATCAAGGTGAGACATCACGGAGCATATTTTTGGTAAAGATTTTTCAGAGAGAGAGAGGGTCTGTGACATGGCTCGCACCTCTGCTTGCTCCTTTCTCTGCCACCACCTCCGGGTGCGCCTTCTCCCTGGGGTTCCTGGGGCATCGGCTGCCAGGGAGCATTCCTATCAGGGCAGTGGGCCATCTTCTGCTACTGCCTTGGCCTGGAGATGGGAGCCTGGGGTTTCTCCCAGACTAACGCCTCCCTTGATGTGTGGCCTCGGGCATTCATTAGCGCATGTCCTCATGCATACAAGCTGCTTTGCACGTAGTTTTTGAACTGGCTCTTTCAGAGCATAGCTTTTCTTGCTTCAGCCCCACCTGACCTGACAGGGCAGAGTAAGTGCCACTCTCTCTGGGCAGAGGCTGTACTTGGGCACCTGCAGCAGGTTCCGTAGGGGCCCGGATACAAAGGAAGTCCTAAGAACACCCAGGGCCTTGGAGGGAGGGCTGAGGAGGACGCAGAACATGTGAATTCTCCAATTTCAATTTCCACCTGTAGAACCCAGAATCTTCTACAAAAGCGAGTCTTGCGCGGCCCCTCCCCTCTCCTCCCCTGCTCACCCACCCACTGCTCTGTCCAGCATCTGGATTGCCAAGAGGATCAGGATGTTCAGCCCACTTGTGAGAATCAGAACAGCTGGAGGAGGAGGGACTCCGGCCCCCTTGAAGTCTGCAGAAGCCACTGAAGAGTCCACAGCCTCCGGAGCTTCGAGCCACCATGGGGAAAGAAAAAGAAAAAAAAAAGGAAGAGAAAAAGCACTTCAAGTGTCCTCAACTGTAGAAGTTGGCATTCTCAATGTCACACCTGGAGGGAGAGGAATTCTCCTGCTGGAAGCTAGTGGGATTCAGAATCCATGGAGTTGGCTTGGGAGTTGTAGCCTCGCCTGGATTTTAGGCAAGTCATTCTGCATCTCAGGGTGTCTGCGTGTGCCCCAAGGCCCAGGGGCCCTGAACAAAAGCAAGGTGGCCAGGAATCCCCCACTCTTCTGAGCTGTGGGAAATGCCTGTGGTCAACCCCTCCCGCCTCCTGTGACAGAGAGAAGGCTCACAGATGTCCCCGTGACCAGGGCAGACTGCCTCTCCTGGGTCCCTTCTCTGCCCCACAGGAACGGAATGCTATTTAAGATGGAATGCCATTTTGTTTAAGATTCTCTCCTTCCCTGGGTCCAACCTCGGTCTGAGCCAGCATTCTCCTTAAGGATCTCTCCCAGAAAATAGGTGGGTTTCAGAGTGAAACCTTCT
>NW_022105908.1:22961682-22970053 GCF_000313985.2 Echinops telfairi | reverse complement strand
GATGCTGGAAGGCGCTCAGACACACTAGCGACAGCAAGTGGTGAATCGGGCGTGTGTGGGGCTGCTGTCCGCAGCCCCCACGACTTGGAGACCCCGTGACCTTTTAGGTCTGACGTGAACATGAACGAGGCATCTGAGGGGCCCTTTGGAGACTGAGGCCCACATGGTGGTAGAGAGCACTGGGCACTCAGCTTGCCCCCAGGCACTGCCCTCAGGGGGCTGGATGGCGTCACACCAGGATGGCAGGGTGCCGTGCAGGGCGGCCTCCATTTGAAAGCTTGGATCTCAGTAAAGCCCCATATGCTCTGGCTAATTGGAGCAGAATAAAAGCCTTCCCCAGTGCCGCAGAAACCAGTGAGCGACTGCCGGTGGGGGCAGCTGCTGCAGGAAGCAGCGAGCAGGGTGGGATGTGGGCCATGCAGAACAGAGACCGGTGAGGACCTGGCTCAGGCTCAGCTCTCTGGGCCACCAGGGAAGATGGATCAGAAGCTGCGCCCAGAGTCCCTGTGCTGTTTCGCTCGGCTGTATATGCTCAGTTCTCAACTCCCCCCACCCCCCAACCCCCAAAATAGCTGGCTCTTATTGTAAAGACAAGACTCAATCATTTTTCAGTGAATCCTCCAACCCTGACATTTTTTTTAAAAAGTCATTTTATTGGGGGCTTTTACAGCTCTTATCACAATCCATCCATCTATCCATTGCCTGACACCTCTTTAAAATTTGAAAGTCACTCCTGGGAATGCCTGCCCTCCACCCGGTGTCAGATTACAACTGCGCTCTGTAGAGTTGACAGTAATTGACTTCCTTTTTTTTAAAGTCCATACCAGACTTTTCTACTGAGGTGTCTCTGGGTGGATTCAACCACAACCTCTCATTGGCTGAGCATCTTAAACTCTGGGCACCAACTAAGGGTCTCCAGCTCTGGGTGGATTCGAACCACAACCTCTCATTGGCTGAGCATCTTAAACTCTGGGCACCAACTAAGGGTCTCCAGCTCTGGGTGGATTCGAACCACAACCTCTCATTGGCTGAGCATCTTAAACTCTGGGCACCAACTAAGGGTCTCCAGCTCTTTCGCTAATTTGGGTGCTCTGAAAAGGATTGAATGAGAGTTCTCTCTCGGGCAGTTTGCATATGCCCATGTTTGCTGGGGAGCACACCGTTGTAAGAACGGTGTGGGGGTGGTGTTTGGCCTCCTCTGACATCACAAGGGGGAAGAAGAGCCAAACTCAATGTTAGCCCAAGGTCAATTCAGACATGCTTCCATCCTCCAACTTCTTGCCCACTTCTGATACCAACCGTCCCTCCCAAGATACTCCCTACTTCTCTCCTGGGTTCAACAACTCATGACAGGGGTCCCACAGAACACACAGGCCCTCCATAGAATAATGGGATTTGGGATAATTAAAGTTTGGGGTCAACATGACTGGACCAGGATTCTCAGTGGCTTGGCAGGTAAGACAGAGTAATCCCCCAGGATGAGATCTAATATAATGTAAACATCTCCATGATGAGATCAGCTTTGAGCAGCCAATCAATGGAAAGGAAATTTCCTTACAGGTGGGTGTGGCCTGATTCCAATATACATGGATGTTTTGGAAAGGCTTACTTGTTTTTTGCTGGGTCTGGACCATAGGTTCCCAAACTTGTTTGGCCTGAGGGACTGAATCACGGTCACTGAGTTAATTCCGATTCATAGTGACCCTACTGGACAGACTAGAACTGCCTCTGTGGGTTCCCAAGACTGTCAATCTGTGTAGGAGTAGAAAACCTCATCTCTCTCCCACCATGTGGACGGTAGTTTTAAATGCTGACCTTGAGGTAGCAGCCCAACACATAACTTTCTATGCCATCAGGGTTCATACTTCAAAACTGGCAATTAAGAATTTTCGCACTAGTGTGGATAGTGGGATTTTGCACCAGGGTAGTGTTTAGGTACCTGCTTTTGCACTTCACCCCGGATCTCTCCAGGCCCCCAGGCACCATCTTGCTGATGTTGGTAAACACTAGTCTGGATTCTGTACCTGACCTCTGGGTCTTGGGAGTTGAGCTAGCAGCCTGTCATATCGCTCACCAATTCTCAATATCAACAGCACCTGCCACCTTACCTGCTGGCCTCGATGTGTCCACTCCGCTGATCTTGGGTTCATCCGCCCTGAAGCTACACAAGCCAGGGGAGGCTTCCACCCTGACGTCTAACTCAGGGACTCGGAACTTGCCTGCCTCTACAATTGTGTAAGTCATTTCTATATACATATTTAAGGAGTCCTGGTGGTGATGTTGGATAAGCATTGAACTGCGAACCCCAAGGTTGGTAGTTCAAATACAGTACCTTTTCTATATAAAAATGAGGCTTTTTGCTTCCATGAAGACTTACAGCCTCAGAAAGCATTCAAAGGGGTCACTATGAGCCAAAATTGACTTGAAGGCAGTGAATTTGTGTGTGTGTGTATCATATATATACACAAGCTTTACTAGTTTTGCTTGCCTAGAGAACCTAATCTAAGACACAGATTATAAGAGAAATTTACCAGTTACATTTCAGGATCAGAAATGTTCAAGATACAGTTCTCAGCCTCTCAATGACATGGAGCCTTGTGTGCTGCCCTGCTCAGGTAATGCTGTATCATTCTTTCAGCACTGCTGCCGAGTGCCCAAAGGGGACTCTACACTTTCATAAGCCTCAGCCCAAAGGTACGCAGCTCTTCCTCTGGGTTGGCAAACCTGGCTTCGCCAATTAAGTGCTTGGAGGCACCCACGCCACAAGCAAAACTCCTGCCAGAAGATGCTCAGCTTTTTGCTCCTCCGTCTTCTGTTTTTGGGGCTGTTGCTACTGCTGCCACCACTTCCCTGTCACTTTGGAAATTGCTTCCCTGGTGCCACGGCCCTCTTTACCCTTGAATGAAGAGCTTCCCTTCTGATACAGGAGGCTCAGGATCAATCCAAAGGAGGCACTCTACTCTTGGCCCTTTGTTCCTGATGGCAGTGAGACCCCCTGCTTCCTGCTTCAGAGACACCTCATGGTAAAGCCAGTGGAATGGCCAAACGGACCAAGTCCTACCTTAAAGTTCCCTCCACCCTATATGCACGGTCCCGCCCCGTCATTTGGTGGGATTGAAAAGGACTGATTAGAAGAGGGATGCAGTAATTCACTGCATCACAACAGCTGTAAGCAGTCCTCAAACCTTTGGAAACCAAAATACACCTGCCTAGAGGACAACAAGTAAGGTGGGATTTGAAAGCAAAAGACCTGGGTTAGAATGCCACCTGTCCCTGGGGAAAATCTAGCTCTTCTTTCAGCATGTGTCTTGAAAAGGTTTGCTGACAAACACGATGGTCAAGATAAGGAGTATTCAATTGTCTGGGCAACTGCCCCCAAATAATTTGATGAAAGTTAACTTTCAAAAAAACCCCAAAACTGAAGAATGAAAGAGTTCTTCAATAGGGTCTTTAAAATGCCTATTTTAAGGCAGGTGTATCCTATATAGGCATATGTATCAGAGGCATAGTTTAAAGCGTGTTCGTGGAATGTGTAGCATATGGGCACACAGGGAAGGGAAGAGGGGACACGGAGAAGCTGAGCTTATGTTGCTGGTGGTAGAATGAGTTGAAAAGGGACAGTGACAATGGTGACAGAACAGTGCCATCCATGGCCCTGCGTTATACATGAAAAAATTGTGGAACAGACAAATGTTTCATGATAGGTCTTTTTACCACAATTAAAACAAAAATGACCACAGAAAGAAAGAGCTCCACCTAATTTAAGCCCCAAATTAGCATGAATAAGGCACAAATAACTTTCAAATGGGAACAAATTCATGCCTGATACTAGCACACTAATATCGTTAATCATTAACAAGTAAACGGAACCCCCCCACCCCCCACCACCACCACATTTGACAGGGACTTCAGGCCATTCAGCTTGATCACGTTTGGACATTCTAGTCAACGCCATAAAGGAAGCTAAAGTAATCTGGGGCAGAGGGAGGCCGAGGAGCAGAAGAACATTTGTGTGGTTAGTGGGTGAGCGGACGCAGAGGGTCAGTAAAGACTCATCAAACTACAGAGCATGAGGAAGAAGGCGAATACAACTATAGACACCCAAATGCGTGATCCTCCTGAGCCAGCAATAGCTGGAAAATATAACGGAAAAAATCCGTTTGCCACAGAAACAAGTAATGGAGTGTTCTGAGTGATAAACATAATCGACGGGTGACCTTTCAAAAGAAAATTACAAACCCTATTGGGGTAGGGAGTGGAAGGAGTGACATATCTATTTAAAGGTGTGAATACTTACTTAGCATTGCGGCAATGGCCCACCTCTTCAGGTTAGTTTGTAAACATGACCCACCTCAAATCAATCCCACCAGGAATTTTATTTATTTTTTTGTTCTGAGCACCAGACTCTGAGCAAACACACGGATGGGGATGGATCCCAAAGGATGTCCTAAAACAAAAAACCCAAAGTATATGTTTGTGTGAGGAAGGGAGGACGAGATGGCACTGGGCAACTGGATCTTATTCAAGAAATTTAATTTAGACCTCCCTCGTACAACAAAATAAATTGCAGGTGGATTCAAGGCTTAAATCCACACACATGTTGTATGTGTGTGTGTATGTCTATACACATTTTTCAATATTAAACCAGCAGAAAATGAAATATTTATGATCTCTGTGGAAAAACAGCACCACTGTCTGCTTTGAAGGCAGGGAGGCATCGTGCGGGAGGAGACTGACAGGTGAGAGCAAGGAGAAAATCAATAGGTCAGCACTTCAAAAACGCACAGACACCCAGACAGAGGAGGACATGCTAGTAGGAAGGAAGTGGTTGCAGCCACTGTGACCAACAAGGCCCGAGAGCGATTCCACTGGAGGAGACAAGCGCATTCACACTTCTAAGAGAAAACAGATTACTACCCACTAGATCAGCAGGGAGCCCACTGAAGCAGGTTGTTCACAGGAAGGAGCTCCAGCTAACCAACCACCTGGGAAAATGTTTAGCCTTGCTGGTAATCAGAGCAATTAAAATGAAAGCAGTCTGGAGGGGCTGTTTGATACTTATTAAACCAGCAAAACCCAGAAAACACCATTAAAAAAGCCAAACAAACAACCCCCTCTCCCTAAGACACTGGAACGGCAAGGCAGCAGGGCGGGGTGCAAGCAGGCAGGCTCAGCGGCTCTCCCCGGGAAAGTCAGGAAGG
This sequence comes from Echinops telfairi, assembly GCF_000313985.2. Lineage (NCBI taxonomy): Eukaryota > Metazoa > Chordata > Mammalia > Afrosoricida > Tenrecidae > Echinops > Echinops telfairi. The sequence goes on along the minus strand of NW_022105908.1, from coordinate 22,964,852 downwards.
TCAGACGCCCTCTCTGGCTCCACGGAATTCGTGTGTGTCAGAGCAGGAGGCGGCTCGGGGGAGTTTCCAGTGGCTGATGTTTCGGAATTGCGGTGTAAGGGCCTGTCTTCTGAGGGTGGTATCCACCCTCCAACCTTCTGTTAATCATTTGCGCTACCCTGGGGTGCCTCATGTCCGTAGCACCCCTCTCTAAATGAGCAGTGTACAGCAAGAACTGCAAAATACAGACATCCCTTGGCTCTATTACCGCACTTCTGAACCAATACCTGCCTGAAGCTGTCCCACAGGGCTTTATTCCAGAGCAAACATTTGGAAGTTCCCTGTATTCTTCGTAACGGGGAATCGCACGCTACATTTAGTTCCTGGGGAAGGCTAGCATGCTTGGTCAAGGAGAAGGTCTTTGGCAAAGAGGAAGACCCTCCGAGATGCATTGACAAAGTAGCTGCAACAACGAATGGGCTCAAACAGAACAATGTGAGGATGGTGCTGGCCTGGGCATTGCTGCTCTTTGGTGTATGTCGGGTTGATGTGAGTCGGATCCGACCTACAAGAGTTTAGTAGATCCCGGGCCTCTGGCTTAGAGCTCTCCTCCCGCAGATCAGCCATTAGAAACCCCATGAATCTAAGGGTCTGATCCCATTGCACATGGAGGTCACCAGGCTCAAGGATCAATTTCATAGCCGCTGACAACAACAACGGACTTACATTGTATGCAACTATTACATCTGATCATAAAAGCCCCCGGGGACCAAGGAAGGTGTGTGCTGTTAAGTGGACAAAAAGGAATCCCACCCGTTTTCAAAGCGACGCATCGAGAGTCATCCTGTGGAAGGAAAGCGTGTGTCCCTAAGGTAAGGTGACCAGATGTCCCGCTTTTGCCGGGACAGTCCCGGTTTTGGATGTTTTAAAAAAGTCCCGATTTTTGGAAAGAATGCACGACAAGCTAGGGACCAGTCGATTTGGTCCATATAGACCAAATTTTTAATCAAGAACCCCACCCCACCCCGTCAATGGTGTCCCGCTTTAAATCTGGTCACCTCACCCTAAGGACAAGGCAGGAAGGAGATAGGTAAAAATGAAAGTAGCTTTATGCAGGTGGGGGAGCAGGGGTATCTTGGTTATTATTGTTATTTTCTTTTAATATGGGCAAGACATCCTCTCTGGCCTGTGGGCTCCACATCGCAGCCTCTTTCCCAACAGGGCCCTTTCCTGCTGGAATCTGGGTCCCTTGTGTCACCCTGGATACCTACATTTCTTTGGCTTTAGGAGCTGCCTGTTCCTACGAAACCAGAATGGCTCTAGAGCAGCCTGGGCAGGGTCCAGGCCAGGAGTTTCCCAGGCGCCCCAGGGGCTGGAGAAGCTGCTCTCTGTCCTAAAGACCTGCCACCTCTGCAGCAGCCATGACTGTCTTCCTATGATGCTGACTCGTGGCAACCTTCTAGGATAGGATCGAATGACCCCCTGTTTCTGAGATGCTAACTCCTTACAGGAGTAGAAAGCCTCTTCTTTCTCCCCTGGAGTAGCTGGTGGTTTTGAACTGCTGATCTTAGAGTCCTGGAGGCATCCATGTGGTTACATGTTGGGCTGCTAACCATAAGGTCAGCAGTTTGACACCAGTTTGCTCCTTGGGAGAAAAATGGGGCTTTCTACTCGTGTAAAGTTCATCTCAGAACTCACAGGGACAGTTCCATGCTGTCCTGTAGGGCTGTTAGGAGTTGGGATCAGCCTTATGGCAGTGAGTTTGGTTTTTGCTTGCGCCTTATGCCTAATGCATATCCATGACGCCACCAAGGCTCTGCCCAGGCAAGCCATTACCGAACACAGAAAGCCAGCTCCCGCTAAATTGACTCAGCCTCATGGCAACTCCATGTGTGTCTAAGTAGCGATGCATGTTATAGGATTTTCAGTTGTTACTTTTTTGAAAGCAGATCACCTCTGAGGGGCCTCTGGGTAGACTCGAACCTCTAACCTTTCAGGGAGGAGCTGAGTGCATTATCTGTATCACCTCAACCCCAACCCAAGCCCAAACTGCCGCTGTGGAGTTGATTCCAGCTGACGGCAACCCCATGTGTTGCAGTGTACAACTGCTCTGTAGGGTTTTCTTGGCTGTCATCTCCATGGAAGGAAATCACCAGGCCTTTCTTCTGCAGGGATTTTGGGTAGATTTGAACTGACAACCTTTAGGTAGCTAGTAGCCTGGTCCCCATCGTCTGCGCCACTGAAACTTAAGCCCACTGCCATCAAGTTGATTCTTCGCCATGGTGACCTTAGAGGAACAGAGGTGAACTGCTCCATAGACTTTTCCAGGCTATACATCTTCATGGGAGCAGACAACTTCATCTTCCTCCCAAAGAAAGGCTGATTGTCCCCAGCTTGTAGTTAGCTGAAACCCAGCTAATCTTTTGATTAGCTGCTTAAACACATGAAAGAACCCAAACTCACTGCTATCAAGTCAATGCATCCTAGCGACCCTATAGGACTGGGTAGAACTGCCTCCGTGTGTTTCTGAGACTGTAGCTCTCCAGGACTAGCTGCCTTTCTCCTGAGGCGCAGCTGGTAGTTTCAAACTGCAGACCTTTGGGTACCAGCCCATCATCTGACCATTATGCCACCAGGGCTTGCTTTGGTTGGCTGGCTGTCCAGGAGCTCCCAAATCATTACTACCTGAACAACAAACAACAATTTTAAAAAAAGCATTGCTCTTGAGTTGATTCCAACTCAGAGCGACCTTGTAAGACGGAGTCACCACTACCAGGTGTCAGGAAGTGGCTGGTGTGTTTGGTTAACAGCCCAGCATTGTAACTATACCCTCTCCCCCACCACTCCTGCCAGGGCTCCTTCCATTCATGACTGGGACCGAACAGCTTCGGCTGGTTCCTGGGGCTCCCGGGGCATCTGAGTCATGGGCCCTGAGCTGCCAGCTCAACAGTCAGCAGAGAGGTCAACATGGGGCTGCTTCCCTTTGAGTCCTGGGTAGGGCCACTGTACCGGGAGCTCCTGCCTATAGCTGCCCCAAGAACCAAGCAATCTAGGGCCCTGGGGCTGCCCGAAGAAGAACCGCCTTGCTTCCCTTGCTTTGGGCACCAGGAGCCCCAGCCTAAGCTCCGATGCCTCCCAGCCTCCCCCATTCCTGCAGCTGTTCCAGCCTGGGGGAGGGCGCGTACGTGTGT
>NW_022105908.1:22958515-22960342 GCF_000313985.2 Echinops telfairi | reverse complement strand
GCCGTAATGACCATGAGGTGTTCACAGAGGGTCTTAGAAGGAGTCATTGGACACAGTGGAGCAGGGAGGGTCTGCGTGGTGTCCTACAAAAGAGAAGGGACACGGTGACAGAGAGAGGATGGTTGCCCTGTAGAGATGCTTCTACAGCCCAGGGACACCTGGAGCTACACAAACCAGGGAGATCAGAATAGATCTGTTTCTCAGAGCCTTCAAAGAGAACATGGCCCCGAGGACCCACTAAAGCCAGGCTCCTGGCTTCTGGAGCGAGAGAATAGACGTCTGCTGGTTGAAGCCACCCACATCCTGGCCCTTTGTTATGGCACCTTAGATGCTCATAGAAGCAGCACTCAAGAGATCAAAGAATGCATTGTGTTGGGTCCATGTGCTGCTGAAGACCTCTTTAAGGCGTTGGAAAGCGAGGCTGTTACTTTGAGGACTAAGGTGAGCTTGACCTCAGCCATGGTATTTCCAATTGCCTCATAGCATGTGACCGTTGGACATTGAATAAGGAAGACCGAAGATGAATCCATGCCTTTGAAGTGTGGTGCTGGTGAAGATAATGGAGAGTACCATGGACTGCCAAAAGAACAAACACACCATCTTGGAGGAAGCCCAACCAGAGTGCTCCTTAGAGGCAAGGATGGCGAGACTTCGCCTCAAGTACTCTGGACCTGCTGTCAGGAGAGACCAGTCCCCGGGGAAGGACATCATGCTTGATAAAGAGGAAGGCCTTTGATAAGACGGATTGACACAGTGGCTGCATCAAAGGGGGTAAGCAGCCCAACAATTGGGAGGATGGCATAGGACCAGGTGGTGTTCCTATCTGCTGTACACCGGTTGCTATAAGTCCGAACCAACTCAACAACAATGAAAGGGAACTGTCACCCTGACTCCCACTCTTGTTCTTGGGAAGACCCACCCGCCTCCCTGCCTTCACCATGCTGTGACCCTGGTGTAGAACTGAGCACCCAGCCCGTCCTTTTCCACCCAGTTCTAGAGACCCAATCACGGTCAAACACCCTCTACAGACAGTTGGACCCCAGCCTTAGCTCCTCCCTTCTCCGTGTTCTCATGGGCCCCAGATGTTCTAAAGTCACTTAACATAGAGTGGGTGTCTACCACACGTTCTGTATTAAGTCATCTTCTCTTCATAACAACTGATGTGGGGTAGATACTATTACTACGCGGTCTGTTAGAGAGAAGCCAAGGAACGTGCCCAAGGTTGCACAGTGACCTTCTTAGTCTGCGTATGTCTCTGTTTCTGAGTGAGTGCCGCCATATCAGAAATACCGCAAGTGTTGCCTTTAAAGAACAGAAATGTATGCCTTTACAGTTAGGGAGGCTGAAAATTGAAATTAGGGTCTTGGCCATGAGAATTCTTTTTATGGGCCTCTGCCCTAGTTTTTGTTTCCTGTCATCAATCCATAGTGTTCTAGAGCAGTAGTTCTCAACATGTGGGTCGTGCCCCCTTGGGGGTCTAGCAACCCTTTCTCAGGGGTCACCTAAAATCATCAGAAAACACATATTTCTGACGGTCTTAGGAACTGAGACATCGCTCCTCTATCCATCTCCAATAGGATCTGTCCACATGCAGATACACCCACATACGAGCACCCGGTGGTACACCATGCTTCAAGACAAAATTTCATTTATTTGTCATCAGAAATAAATATTTCACAATATATAATTGCTTACTGTTTTTGTGATTAATCACTATGGTTTAATTATATTCAATTTGTAACAATGAAAATATATCCGGTATATCGGATAGTCACATTATGATTCATTTCATAACAGTAACCAAATGACAGTTATGAAGTAGCAACA
>NW_022105908.1:22954254-22958202 GCF_000313985.2 Echinops telfairi | reverse complement strand
CCCATTTAATTCCCTATGGATTCTGGGACTACAAGGGCAGGGTGGTATGTGAATGAATGTGAATCCTCAGGACCTACCCCTGGGCCTGGGACACGGTAAGTGTGCGTGGGATTGATCTCGGGCTTGGTAACATCTTGTCCTCAGGAAGCGTGTTTGTGATGTTCGCATTTACTTGTATTTGTGTCAGTGGTGCTAAGGAACCACCAGCGATTGAAAGTACCCTGGACTGCTGAAAGGACAGACCCATCTGTCTTGGACGAAGCAGGGCCAGAGTGCTCATTAAAGGCAAAGATGGCCAGACTTCGTCTGACACACTTGGGACATGCTGTCAGGGGAGGCCAGTCCCTGGAGAGGACATCGTGCTTGGTAAAGTAGAAGGGCAGCAAATAAAGAGGAAGGCCTTTAATGAGATGGACTGACACAGTGGCTACAATGAGGTGCAGCCCAGGAACAATTGTGAGGATGGGCAGGACCGGCAGTGTCTCCTTTTGTTCTGAATCACATCCCCGTGGGTTGGCACTGACTTGATGGTACTGAACAACAACAATAGCAAAGAATCCTCGCCGTCATTGAGTTGATTATGATTCATTGCCATCCTAAAGGCTAGAGGAGACCTGCCCCTGTGGGGTTTTGAGAGGAGCCCTCGTGGCGTAGTGGTGACCAGTTAGGCTACTAACCACAAGGTCAGTAATTCGAGACCACTAGCAGCTTCTCGGGAGAAAGAAGAGATTTTCTACTCTTATAAAGAGTTACAGCCTCAACCCTACCAGCGTCTTTCTATGAACCCTGCCCTATAGGGTTGCTAGAAGTTACAACCGACTCAATGAGCATGAATAAGAGCATGGTAAGGGACACTGGTGGTGCTGTTGCGTAATCGTTGAATGGTTGACCAAAGAGATTGGTGGTTCAAACCTCCCCTCTGACTGTACTCTAAGGGAGAAAGATGAAGCTGTCTACTCCTTGAAAATCGTCAGCCTCGGAAACCTTGCATAGGGTTGGTCTGAGTGTGGATGGATCTTGGTTTCTGTCTGGATGGTAGAAGGGCTCACTGTGAGCCAGGCAGTGTGCTGAGCGCCCTGCCTACATCATTATCATGTGCCAGGGTGAGGTCATGTGAAGTCCGGAGAAGTAAGGTGAACTTGTAAAGGGCTCTGCCCTGTAAACCCTGGGCAGCTGGACCCTGGAGTCCCTGGGTTGGGAAACAGCATCAGGTCCTAACCCAAAGGTTTGAGTGGACCCAGAGGTGCCTCGAAGATAAGGCCTGATGATCTACTTCTGCAAAAAGAAAAGAAAAGTGATTGTTGACAACTCTATTGGTGCAAACCGTTAAGTGCTCTGCTACAAACCAAAAGGTTGGCAGTTCAAATCTACCCAGAGAGGACTTGGAAGAAAGGTCTCCAATCTACTGCCGGAAGGCCACCACCATTGACACAGATATCCTCGCACAAATGGGGTCACCGTGAGCTGAGCTGAATTCAGTGCACCTGGCTCGCTTGAAAGCCCGTGGGGCACAATTCTGCTCTGATGCATGTGGAGTCTCCAGGAGTTGAAAGGGACTTAGGGGCAATATGAAAATAAAAACAAACAAACAAACAAACAAGCCTGGCTCCATGGCCAACAGTCTTTTCATGATCCCCCAGTTGTGACTCAGTCCTCTTTTTATATCCGTTTGCTCCAGGGATGCGTCTAAACTACCCATTCCACCCAACTCCAGCTGGGGACATGTGTTCCCAAGAGAAATAACAAATCATGTTCATCCCTCGCGCGCTCGCTCGCTTGAACCCATTGCACAACAGAACCAAACGCTGCCTGATCCTACCCCGTGCTCACAACGGCTGCTCTGTCTGAGCCCGCTGTGTCAGCCCCTGTGTCAGTCCAGCTTACGGATGGTCTTCTTCCCCTGACCGTCTACTTCACCAAGCATGAGGTGCTTCTCTGGGGACTGGTCCCACCTGACTAGGTCTTGGGTGGGGTTGTAGTATCCTCAACATAGGGGTGGGTCATCCCCAGATGAGACTTCCCTATGGCAGGGACATCTCTTCTGTGAAGGCTTCTTAAAAAGCAGCCATGGAAGACCCTCTGGTGCATGAGTCACAGTCAAGTCCAGGGCGATGGACTTCCCCAAGTTGCCTGTCGGCTCCCCGCATCTTTAACATGGAGTAGTCCAGGTCTTGGGCTGCCTGTCTGCTCCCCAGGCTCCTCTCGAGGATGTTCACATCTACGTTCATCGACTACCATCCTCTGGAAGCAGCCATGCCGGTGGTTTGGAGAGATAGGGTGGTTTCTGTCCATCTCCCTGCTGTGGTGTATAGTCTTCCGTGGCTTCCAAAATGAAAAGGATATTGTAGAGTGTCCTGGCGGCAGTTCTTGGGAAGTGCTGATTAGCCCAAGATCCCATGGAAGGGGAATTCAAGGCCTGGATTTCAGACCAGAAATTCAGGACAGCAGCTGTGGAGGCTGGCCAAGAGTGGACCTGCAGCCCTGACCTCTGCTTGGACCTTCACTACTTTCTCATGCTTCACCTGCTCACGCTCCATCTCCTTCCTTCACCCAGCCATCAACCACCTCTATCTGTTCATGTTTCTGTCACTTATTCCTCTGTTGCCACCTTTTAAGTGTATACGATCATCTTTGATTTTTCTTCTCATCCATAGACATGCTCATTTGCTTTTAAAAAAAAAATTTACAGCTTTATTGGGGCACAGTACGTAGGAACAATTTAAAGGATACAACTTGGTTAGTCATGAGATAGACAAATGTCTACCCATGAAACCATCACCATCATCACAATAATGAACATACCTGTGTCAATCTGGGTGGACTAGAGAAACAAATTCATAGAAACACTCACATGTGTATAAGAGAGAGTTTTATATAAAAGGGCAATTATATATTGAGAAAACATCCCAGCCGAGTCTAGATCAAGTCCATAAGTCCGATTTTACCCCATATGTTGATACTAGTCCATAAATTCTAGATCAAGTCCATAAGTCCTATATCACTTCATATGTCTATCCTAGTCATAAATTTCTCCTCAGACCATGCAACACATGCAATGACACCAAATGCAGGAAGATCACAGCCCAGTGGGTGGAAAGTCTTGTAGATCCAGTGGTGGTAGAAACATCTCAGTTCTGGCATGGGTCTCCATGTGGCTCCTCCAGCTCCAGGGCTCTGGCTGCCATCAGCCTGTCTCCATGTGGCTTGTCAACAAGAATGTCACACAGGAAGTGAGCATGTGTCCTGCCTCCAGTGAGCTAATTATCTCCTTAGCACCTCCAAATGAAGTCATCAAGCTGGGACCTAATTGACAGGCTAAACTCCACCCCTTCACTCGTACGTCTCAAATTGACAATAGATTGTGTAACTACCACAGTACCCCTTTCTCTAGAACTTTTCACTCAATTATTTACATGCTCCTCGTCCAAAGAAACTCATGATTTTTCACTATAGATTAGTGTGGTAGTGTTATAATTGTCAATTTGAGAGGATCATGAGTGAAGGGGTGGAGTCTAGTCTGTCAATCAGATCATAGCCAATGAGGCTTGTGTGGGCATGGCCTTCTCTTGAGAATTCTGGGAAGTCTGGGATCTTCCTCCTTGGAGGCGGAAGACACTTCTCTCTCTGTGTCACTCCCTGGGAGATATTGCAGGAGACAAGACACATGGACACAACCAGACCTCTGAAGTTGGAGAAGCCACAGAGAGATCCCTGCCAGCACTGAGATGCTTACAACGCCACTGGACCCAAAGCCTTTCTACCCACTGGCTTGTGATCATCCTGCATTTGACTTCATTGCATGTGTTTCAAGAGTCTGAAGAGGACTTTATAGATTGGTATCGCACAGACGGGCTAATGTCGGACTTATGGACTTGATTTGGATTGGGCTGGGATGTTTTCTCAATGTTCAATTCCTCTTGTATATAAAACTCTTTCTTTCTTTTTTTT
>NW_022105908.1:22930994-22953096 GCF_000313985.2 Echinops telfairi | reverse complement strand
ATTGCTCTTTTCTATAAAGCTCTTTCTTATACACATATGAGTGTTTCCCTGGATTTGTTGCTCTAGTCTACCTAGACTAACACAGTAATCAAAACATATAAAAATGTGGAGCTGTTGTTTCTCAACACATCCTCCATCTAGGTCTGAACACATCTTAAAGCAAGTCTCTCCAACCCTTCTCTGAAGAGCTCTGCACTATTTGCTTTACACTCAGAAAAGCAGTAATTTTGACATCCCTGAGGGACCCACGTTGCATTCCTATGAGTGTGTTCTTTGAATTCGGAAGCAAAAAGAAGTCTGAGGCAGAGAATCCGGGCTGTGGGGTAGATGAGGGAAGGCTTCCCAGGGAGCTGTCCATGGGGCCGCCCTGGCTACGATGGAGGAATGAGTAAGTGTAACGGAAAGACTTTATTTGGCATAACTTTCCTGGCCTTTTTCTCATGGATGCAGTTTTCAATTTCCTCAGAACACACAACATTCCTCTACTTCTTGAATGCTTCCTCCCCCCACCCCCACGATCATGACCCCAGTTCTGTCTTACAAATCCAGCTAAATCAGAGCATGCACACTCTTACAGATAAGAGCTCTTAGCACATGTGATCCAGGACAGATAAATCCCTTGGGACCACTGATGGAAGTAGCAATACCGTGAAGGTAGGGAGAAGGTGGGGGAAAAGGGGAAGAAAGGGGAACCGATTGCAATGATCAAAGTATGATGCACCCCACCCCCGCTCCAGCCCCTGGGGATCAAACAACAGAAATGTGGGTGAAGGGAGGCAGACAGTATAAGATATGAAAATAATAATAATTTATAATGTATCAAGAGGTCACAAGGATGGGAGGGTGGTGGAGGGAGGTACAAAGGAGGAGCTGATACTAAGGGCTCAAATAGAAAGAAAATGCTTTGAAAATGATGATGGTAACGTATGTACAAATGGGTTTGATACAATTGATGTAGAGGTGGTTGGTTATAAGAGCTGTAAGAGTTCCCAATAAAATGATCTACTAAAGAAAAAAGCTAAAAACTCCTGTGATCGTCCCGTGTCCTTTGATGAAATCTGTTGAAATTACCCCTTTGGAATCCTCACAATCAGTAGCCATGACCTTCTGAGCCGATCTCTTTGCCTTGATTTTAACTGGCCCAGCAGAGTCTTTGGAAGCCATCACTTTGATCACACTGTTTTTGAAAACAGGCATTCTAATGAGACTAGGTTAAGTGTATGGCAGAGAGAACTTGACTGCAGCCATCCACTGATTGCAAAGACACATGTTGATTTTTAATTGTAATAAACTCATACATGTCTGAACGGAAACCCTAGTAGCAATATTTTTTATGTCCCCTTATAAACAGAATTATAGAGTCAATGCTTTTTTTCTTTCTCTAGTTTCTTTCATTTCTCAAAAAGACTCCTCTATGTTGGGCCTTGTGTCAGTACTTTACTCTTTCTTATGGTTTAATATAATTTCCACGGCATGTATGCGCTGCTGTTTGGTTAGCCATGCATCTGGGCATAAACATGTGGGCTGTTTCCAGTTTCAAAGTTCTACAGACAAAGCTGCTAGGCACATTTGTTGGAAAGCTTCTGTTGTTGATGTTGTTTCATTAGCTTGGGACTTTGGAGACCCTGTGTATCCTGTATTAGACCTTCTGCTTACAGTGTACTTAACTGTAATCATTACAGAAGTGGATCGTCAGGACTCTGTTCAATAGAGCCACTGGCTTAATAGCACCAACATTCTGCGTACCAGCTGAAAGCAAACCGTTCAGGCTGCCCAGGGACCTTCATGGAAAAGTCCTTGGGTGGACAAACACTTTCATGTCTTTTGGAGTGGAGGTGGATGTTTAATATTTTTAATTGATATATTTTTAGATAATTGTAGATTTACATGCAGTTGTAAGAAATAATACTGGAAATTCTGTGTACTTCTTACTTGCTTCCCCCCAGTGGTGACATTTTATGAGCCAAGAGTAAAATATCATATCCAGAAGACTGACATCGATAAAAATCCCCCAATCTCATTCAGCTTTCCTCACCTGCACTGATGGTTGTGCACAAGTTTGCAAAATGTGTGCGCATGTTACTTAGACACATTTCCCCTCCACATATGTAGGGTTGCATGCTCACCCCCACGGTCAAGGTACTGAGCAGTTCCATCCCAATAAGGATCCTTGTTGTTGCCCATATGGAAGTACACCTGCATTCCTCTGTCTCTGTTCCTACTCCTAACTCCAAGCGATCAATAATCAATACTCATTGATCAATAATCAATCACCTCTATGACGGGTATTCAAAAAGTCCACAAGAAATGTGTCTTATGAAAAAACCTATGTATGGATTTAAAGATATTTTTGGCACCACATTCAACTCACACTGATTTGTTATAACCTGTCTGAAGAGAATTTCTCATTTGAGGTGCAAAGGAAGATCAAGGAGAAGGCACCAGTTTGAAAGTAGCCCTGATGGAGTCCCAACCTGGATTCTGCTCGAAGTGTAGCGAGAACAAACCTTGCATTTATGGGGAAGCTTTCCTGGATGAAGGGTGAAATCATGGATGCTTTATGAAAGTTTATGGGGCAATGTCTCCAAGAATCTAGTAGCTTACAAATAGACAAAACATATTAAGAAGGGACAAAGCCATGATGGAGATGAGGCTTGCAGTGGCCCTCTATACACATCAATTTGGGGAAATTAATCTTGTCTGTCCCTTAATTGAGGAGCCCTCACAGCAAAGTGGTTAGGAGTTGGGCTGTTACTGGCAAGGTCAGCTATTTGAAACCACCAGCTGCTCTATGGGAGAGAGATGGGGCTTTCTCCTCCCATGAAGAATGACAGTGTCCAAAATTCACTGGGGGCAGTTCTACCGTGTCTTGTAGGGTTGTCATGAGCTGGCATTGGCTTGATGACAACGAGTTTGGGTTGGGTTGAGTGTCCTAATCGAAGATCACTGACAACAGCAGAAATAAGCGCCAAGCCCACAGACATCTGGATTGATTTGGTGTGCACGATTTTGACTGAAAAATGAAAGTTGTGCAGACTTTTCACTTTATGGGTCCCAAATGGTTACACTCAGATCAGCTCCAGACAAGAGCAGAATTTTCGAGGGAAACTTTAAAGAAGAGGGGTCAAAATTCTGAATCATTTTCTCCAAAGAATTGTAAAAGGAGATGAACCGCGAGGACCCCAGAGACAAAGCACAGTCAAAGCTATGGCTCTGAGAGGAGGGAGGGGCTCTGTTAGAGCAAAAGCAGACAAGCAAAGTCACGGCAGTAGGTTCTGGGCTGTTCAAGGCACTTTGCTTGTTGACTTATGAGAACCAAGAACAACACCATCTGCTTGTTAGGAGAATGTTCTGAGAAAGCCAAAGTTTAGCTGAAAACGTACTGAAAAGCCCCCCCTCCCCCCACCCGAGAGTCCTTCTCTACCACAATGGTCCTGTTCCCTCATCCCATCAAACAAGGGCAATTTGGGAACAGTTTGATGGGAAATCATGAGGCATTCATCTCATGATTCTTATTTGATGTTCTGACTTCTTTTTGAGCCGTAATCTTAAAAAAAAAAAATCTTTAAAGGTCTGTTTTTCTTCAGTTAGTAATTAACATGGCTAAATTCCCATGACCCTCAGTTCTCATGTCCGTTGGCACAGTCCCTTACCTCCACAGTGTGCATCGGAGTTGTATCCTTTTACTGTCTTTATTCTACCCGTGTGCTGAGCAAACCATCCCAGAACCTGGACGATGCGAAGAAGCCAGCATTAGGCCTGGAGGAAGGCTCATGAACAACCTGCCAGGTGCAGATGCCACAACCCTATTTGTTGATAACGAGGAAACGATGGCCCTCACTAGGAATTCCTACCTCGTTTTCCTTTGATCAGTGCCATCGATTCCTGCTCCGATCTTGATTATTTCCTTCCTTCTCCTTGTTTGAGTTCACTTTGCTCTTCTTTTCCTAGAATCGTGAAGTAAAAATGAAGATTGTTGACCTGAGATTGCTTTCTTCATTGCGAATGCATGAAGTTAGTGCCAGAGAATTCCTTCTTTGCTCTGCTTTACTTGTGCCCCATATTTTTTTGGTATGTTGCATTTCTTTTTCTTTTATTATTTTTTAAACATCGTTTTATTGGGGGGCTTGTACAACTCATCGCAATCCATCCGTCCATCCATGGTGTCAAGCACATTTGTGCATTTGTTGCCATCCTCGTTCTCAAAACATTTGCTTTCTACTTGAACCCTTGGTATCAGCTCCTCATTTCCCACCTCCCTCCCCGCTGCCCCCTCATGAACCCTTGATAATTGATAAATTATTATTATTTTGTCATGTCTTACACTGTCCAAAGTCTCCCTTCACCCACTTTTCTGTTGTCCATCCCCTAGTACGTTGGATTTCTATTTAGTTCTATGCATGTTTTAATTCCTTTGGGATATCGCCCATCGATCCTTCAGGATTTCATCATTTAATTCTCATCTGTTTAGAGATTTTTCTGTTTGTCTTTCTCCTATTGCTTTCTAGTTTGATTCTATTATGGCCAAAGGACATCCTGTGTATGAGGGTGAGTTAAAAAGTCTTCTTACCACATCATAGAAAACTTTATTAAGCAAAAATATAAAAAATGTGATCCTATTGTTTCTGGACATGTCCTACATCTAGCTCTGACTTTCGCGGGCAGTGTTTCTATCACTGGAACTCTTCCCAGAAGAAGTTTCAACACTATTTGACTTATGCCAAGGTTGGCCATCCTCAAGGGACTCATATCATGTTCCTTTGAAAGGATCCCTCAATTTGAGGACCTACAGGTACAAGATCAAGGCTGTACGTGGATGGGGTAAGACAGCACTGGGCACCCTGACGGAGGAGCAGGCGCACTGTGGTGATGGAAACCCAATTCCACAGCACAGTGCTCCTGGTCTTTTTCTCACCAATGTATTTTTCAATTTTCTTAAAGCTTCTTCATAATAAGCCCCTGTGACTGTCCTGTGTCTTTCAAGAAAATCTTTCAAAATGATTCCTTTGGGTTCCCCAAACCATTAGCCGCAATCTGAGATGACTCCTCTTACCTTGAATATAAACTGGCCCAGCAGATCTCTTGGGAAGCCACTGTTTTGATTGGACCTATTATTTTTGAAGACACCCTCGTGGCACTCATAACACAGCTCGATATGAACTGAAACCACAGTAGCAATACGTTTCGACTTACGTTCATATGATTTCAAAATGTTAGATTGTGTTGAGGTGTGCTTTATGACCCAGAACATGGCCTCTCTTTATGAATTCTACTGGCCACTTAAAAAGGTATTCTGCTGTTGTGTGTGTGTTTGGGGGGAATATTAAGACATGATGAACATACTATAACAATGATACGTGTTCCAAAGCATCACTATCTCTTACCCACAGTGTAATGTCCTAAATTATACTTTGGATTCTATTTTTGTTGGACCCTCCCTGAACCACAGGGTGTGGTATTTTCCATTGCCGCACATGCCTGTGAAAGTTGGACTTTAAATAAGGAAGACCAAAGAAGAATGGATGCATTTGAATGATGGTGCTGACGAAGAATATTAAAAGTACCATGGACATCCAGAAGAACACACAAATCTGTCTTGGAGGAAGTACAGCCAAAATGCTCGTTGGAAACAAGAGTGTTGAGACTCCCCTGTGGATGTGTTTTTAGGGGAGACCTGTTCCTGGGGAAGGACATCAGGTTTGGTACAATGGAAGGAAATTTAAGAAAAGCAGATAAGGAAGACCCTGGAAGAGAGGGGTTGATGAATGATTGTAACAATGGGCTCACACAAAACAGTTGTGAAAATGGGCAGGGCTGAGCAGTGTTTCATCCTATCGTACACAGGGTCGCTATGACGTGGAAAGGGTTGGACATCACCTAGCAGCAGCATGTCTAACGAAGGAACAAGTTAGTCTTCTAAGAAACACGAGAATACTTTGTTAGACCTGACAATGACAAGGCGTTGAGCTGTTTTGGACATATTATTAGGAAAGACCAACTGCTAGGAGAAAGCATCATGGTCAGTAAAGTGGAGGGTCATCAAAAGTGAGGCCAACCCTCAATGGAATGGACGACACAACAGCCAATTCAATGGACGCACACATCGCAACAGTCATGAAAATGGCCCAAGACGGGCGGTGTTTCCTTCTGGTCTCTGGGTTGAGAGTGGATCTAACGTGGTGACAACTAGCAAACAACAACATGACAACAAGGTGACAACTAACAAAAAGCAACACATCGGGCTTCTTTGTTAAAGGTAGCAGACGAACTTACACCCAAACGCAATAATTGGCCAGCTGTTATGAACTTGAACAAGTTATTTAGTCTCTTTTTTTCCCTATATCTTCATCTATTCAAAAGCAACTTGTTACAAGTGAGGGGATCATGACCTCTGGGGCTCTCTTTCCAAGACTGTACGTCTTGATGGGACCATCACACCTGGCTCCCGTTAGAGCACCTAGTGGGTTTCAACCATTGACATTTCAGTTAACAGCTGAGCACTGAACCACTGGACCCGCGGGGCTTCTCTCATCCCTTCAGTGAAGCTAGTGATTCTGACGTCATGATCTCATCGTGAGGATTAAAGGTATTAATACATTAATGGGTCTTGGAACAAGCCCTCACTAAACATGTATTAACTATCATTCTGTGTTTATCTTCGTAGCTCTTAATGCTAAATCACATACGATTATATATGCACTTGCTTACCTGTTTGTTGCCCAGCTCTCTGACTAGAACACACATCTCCTGGGACAGGGGCTATGTCTGTCTTGCTCACAGCTGTAACGCTAAATCTAGAACAGCGACTGGTCCTGAATAGAAACTCAACTAACATTTGTTAAATCCGTGACCATGAAGGCTTGCATGCGTCCACTCCTTATTCAGTCTCTTTCGCTTATTAATTAATTTGTTCTACTAATTTCCAGTTTGGAACTCTCTGCTTCCTTTTAGCTGTTCAGTGAGCCATCTCACAAGAATGGAGTGAGCAAATATTTCAGGTCAGTCCAGCTTCACTGCCTCAAGAAGGCTCAGTCTGCCGTCTAAGCACATACTGTCAGGGCCTCTCGTGGATGCTCTCTTCTCTCCCACAGCTCTGACAGCTATGTGCTCGCCATTTCCCCTGCGGATTCAGTCACAGGACGGAGATGAGCAGCCCCCCGATGCTTTCTCTCTCTGTCCCAATTTCAATTTCTCCCTGAACAAACAACCGTCCTATCTGATCCCCTGCCTACTGCCTCTCCTCACTGTCTCCGCAGGTACCCTGGCGCATGCATCAGAGTCTGCCTGGGTGCTTGGCAAAGGGAAATGAGTCTTGTTCTTGTTTCTGTAACTCAGAAGAGGTCGTGCTCCCGGGCTGGCTTTGCTTTGGTGTTGAGGGAGCGGCAGAGATACCAGAGGCCAGCCGTGAGCTGTTCTTGCACTCAGCCGGTGCTACACATTGTGTTGAGCCGAAAAGGCCCAGCCCCTGTCCTCACAGAGTGGAAACTCTTGTGGGAGAGGTTGAGGTGCATCCAATTTTCCAATACAGGAACTGCTCAAGCTGGAATGAGTGTTGTGAGGACTAGTTTCATGACGCTAGGAGAGAACCTAACAAGGAGCTTGGGCATTTGAGCCGAGAGAGCAAAAGGAATAGGATTTAATTAGAAAACAGAGGTGGGGTGTCTAACAGGGCATGTATAAAGGACCTGCAGTCGGAGAACTAGACCAGGTTAGAGACTGAGATTGACCCAGACACATAGCCAGGGGCCAGACCACACAAGGTCTGGCTGACCGCAAAAAGGATTCTGGTCTTTATCCAAAGCACGATTGAACAGAAGGGGCTGAGAAGACCACATCTGTGTCTTAAAGAGCTGAGTCTGACGGCTCTGTGAAGAAGGGATTAGAACAGGTAAGAGCAGAGCTGGAAAGATGAGTTAGCAGGCTGACAAGAAATGAATTCTGGGTGAACGATGACGGCAGCTTCGGCGGCACAGAAGAGCAAAAGCCATAAAACTCTTAGAAGAACACTTAGGGATGGACTTAATAACCTTGGATTTGACAATGGAGTCTTAGATATGGCACAAAACACATACGTAAGCAAAGAAAAAGAAATACATCTGACTCACTCAAAAGTATATGTCTCATGGCATCGAAGGAAGTTATCAAGAAAACCGACAGAACAGGGAGAAAGTGATAGATCTGATAAGGGTTCAGTTATCAAGAAAACCGACAGAACAGGGAGAAAGTGATAGATCTGATAAGGGTTCAGTATCGATTGTTGTCGCCTCGGACTCGTGTCCAACAGGAGGAAACCCTGCCCGGTCCTGCACCGTCCTCACAAGCGTTCTTATGTTTGAGCCCGTTGCTGCAGCCACTGCGTCTGCCCCCCCATCTCCCGGAGCGCCTGCCTCCTTTTGATGCCCCTCTTCTTTGCCAAGCACGATGTCTTTTTCCAGCGACTGGTCTCACTGGACAACCAGGCCTAGGTATGCGACAGGAAATCTCATTCTGCTTGTATGAAGGAGCATTCCGGCTGTACTTCTGCTAGGACAGCTTTGTTTGTTCTTTTGGCAGACCAGGGCATTTTCAATATTCTTCTCCAGCACCATAATTCTAATCTGTCAATTTTTCTTGGGTCCTCCTTATTAAATAGCACACACACACACACACCCTATAGAACAGAGTAAAATTGTCCCTGTGGTTTATTATGGAGCAGCTGGTGATTTCGAACTGCTGACCTTGTGGTTAGCAGCCCAATGTGTAACCAATGTCACCACCAGGGCTCCAACACACACACACACACACACACACACACACACACACTTTTATAACTCAACAACAAAAACATAAACAGCCTAATTAAAGAACAATCAAGGATTTTAATAGTATTTTTTCCAGGGAAGATAGACAAATGGCCAATGGATGTAAAGACGCTCCACACCTTTAGTCATTGTACCTGATGTCGTCGAGCCCATTCTGGCTCATCGTGCACTTGGAGGACAGAGCTGAACAGCCCACAGGGTTCCAGAGTTTCCCAGGGTACCTCTTTATGGAAGCAGACGGCCACATCTTTCTCCCTCTGGGAGTGGCTGGTGGGTTTGAACCACCGACCTTTCAGTGTGCAGCTGAGCACTTAAACCACTGCACCGCCTGGGCTCCTTTCATTCAGTAGGACCTGCTGCTGTCAAGCCTACTAAGATTCACAGCAACTCGGCAGGCAGAACAGGGCTGCTCCGTGGGCTTCCCAAGGCTGGAAATCTTTACAGGAGCCGATGGCTTTATCTCACTCCTGGGGGTGGCTGGGGGATTCGAACAGCTTGCCTTCTGATTCGCAGGCCAAGGCTGAACCCACTGCACCACCAGGCCTCCTCACTATTCAGTTGGGAATTGCTAATCAAAATTACCATTACGAGGATTATTATTGAAATATAGGGTAAACTGCAAGTATGGGTGATGCTATGGAGAAATTGTAACTCTCGAGTATTGCTGGTGGGAATATAGAATGTTGAATCCCCTGTGGAAGCAGGTTGACAGTTTTTCAAAGAATGACCCTATGTGCACCTCTAGGCGTAAACGCACAAGAAGTGAGCTCAGGGACTTGGCTCCCTGGACACCAGTGCTCATGGCAGCCAAATGGTGGCAACAACCCAGGCTCCATCCACAGATGGACAGGCAGACAGGATGAGGTACACATCGTCAATGGAGTATTAGTCAACCACAAAAAGAAAGGAAACACGGATTTGTGCGGCCAGATGGACCAACCCTAAAACCAGTATGTTGAGTGGAATAAGCAGACTTCAAAGCACACACCTTAGATGATTTAACTTACATAAAATACCTAGAGTAGGCCAATGCCAAGGGACAAAGGCAGATTACAGGTGACTAGGTTCTGGGACCCGGGGTGGGGTTCATGAGGAGTTATGGCTCAAGGGGTATAGAGTTTCTCCTAGGGTTTATGAAAAAGTGTTGTAAGAGATAAGAGTGATGGTTGCCCAATATTGTGAGTACAATGAAAACCACAGAATTGTATATATGTTAAAACAACCGTCTATATTTACTGAGAAAAGAAATCACAATGCATTTAAACTTATTAAACTTTGATAGATACCATGAACATGATAAACTACAAAAATACTGTAATATTCTTATTAAAATAACACAACTTTATTATTATTTCCTGTCTTTGAATTTTTACAAAAATTAAATAGAACATTTATGATGTCTTAAATGAGACAAGGGCAACCTAACTATAGAGAGGCATCATCTGGATGAAGGAGATCATTAGCCCAAGGCCATATTGGTGTCCAAGGGTTTGCTGAGAGTCAAAGCTTCAAAGAGGACAAAGGAAGCCAAAGGAACATGGTTGGTGGCAGATCAATACATCCCAGTTACGGTGGAACTCTGGAAGCCAGATCAGGGACCATAATTGGGACACATGCATTATGCTAGACGGAGGAGCTTATACTACGGGTCCAGGGGCTTTTCTGAGTCCACAGAGCATGACTCATGACTATGCGAACCCTATGTGGTGATCTCCCTCAAGGACCCATCCAACCGAGGCCTGAATGAATTGTACATTTTTACTAATGGTTCAAATGGTTTTTGTTATAAGGCTTCACCACAATCAAAGCCTTTCGTCCTAGCTAGCTAGCTACCTACCCACTTACCTACCTCTCTCTTTATCAACTCGAAACAAAGCTTCCATAGAAAAAAGAGGA
Organism: Echinops telfairi; assembly: GCF_000313985.2. Classification (NCBI taxonomy): domain Eukaryota; kingdom Metazoa; phylum Chordata; class Mammalia; order Afrosoricida; family Tenrecidae; genus Echinops; species Echinops telfairi. The sequence continues at coordinate 22,942,399 of NW_022105908.1, read as the reverse complement.
GAGAGGACCACTGGTCAACCCAAACTCGTCGCTGTGCAATGGATCTGACTCGGAGTGGAACAGCCCCATAGGGTTTCCAAGATTGTAACTCTTTCTGGAAGCTGACCACCATCTCATTCTCCATGGAGTGGCTAGTGACTTAGAACTGCTGACTTTGCAGTTAGTCCTCGACCACTTAACTGCTGCACCACCAGGACTCCTGATGCCCTGGTTGCTTGCCCTCAATCCCCACACACCATTGTTTCGGTGGCCTGCTTCAGGTGGGCCCTGGATCAGGCAGGTGCGGAAGCTGATCCTCTGCCAGAGAGGAGTTCCCTGGCACCACTAGAAGTGTCCTGACCTCCTTTTAAAAAACACGTTGACTCCACCATCCATTCACATAACCTGGCAGAATATTTTCGAATAAATCATAAGCATGGCAGTTACATTCTCTAACCCACGCTGGAAAAGGGATTATGGTATTTACCGTAGAGACAGGAAGATTGATTCTGCCCCAGAAAACCTGCCAGGTTCTTGATTTAGGGCACCGGTGATCAGCACAGGTTAGCTCTGATTTATATCAGCATGGCTTTCCCACAGGTTCCTCTCCAGTTCCAGGGGACACTGCAGGTGGCCTGGCTCTGGGGCATCGAGTTCCTCTGTGTTAGGTTGGGTTGTCTACAAAAACAAAACCGGTGTCACTGCTATGTGCATAAGAAAGAACTTCATATCAAGAAGGCATCCCACCCCAGTCCAACTCAAGGTCACGGGTCCAATGCTAGTTGGGGCCCTCTTCGGACTCATGTAACTCCAGGTCAGTGAAGCAGAAGGGAGATCACAGGCCAGTGGGTGCAGAGTTGCGTTGGTCCAAGGCTGGCGGGCACGTGGCAGGACACCAACAGTTTCCAGGGTTGGGGACCAACATAGAGCAATCCCTGGAGACAGACACAGAATCCAAGTAAGAAGGGAGAGAGAAGGGAGAGAGCGAAAGAGAGAGAGAGGTTCCCAGTGTTTCTCTTATAAAATGGCCCCACTCCGAGACCTGATTGATGGGCTGAACTCCTCCCCTACTTCCACACTGGTTTAAGTTGACAGAAAATCTAACCGTCGCACCCTCCAAAGATGGTCCGCCATGGAGGGCAGATGTTACTGCAGAGACAGCGCTCACTGCCCCAAACAGTTTCTGGTAGCACCCTTGGTCTTGAACTTCGTTTCCAAAGCCCCTGTCATCTGCTGGATAAAGTCCATCTCTTCAGCCTGAAAATCTAGAACCTTCTCGATGGGGCCTCTGTCGCCTTCCCACCCTCCTCTCCTACCCGACCCTGCATAATCCACAAGGAGCTTCCTCTTAGTCCACCCAGTATGGGACTGGCCCTTTCCCATGGCAAAGGACAAGTGCAGAAGTCAGAGAGCATCCCTGCCCTTGAGATGCTCAGCATCTGGCCCAAGCCACTGACTCTGGGGGGATCATCGATCCAGTGTGGTAAGTTCCCCGGTCAAGTACACTGAGGGGACTTGGAGGAGGCACCGCTTCCTCCAGGCGCCTTCCCTGACCTCTGTGCTTCCACCATCGTCAGAAAGCTGGTCTCACCTTCCTGCCCTTGGCACCCTGTTCATCATGCATTTATGCTCCTTCCTTGTTTGCTTGGTATCTAGCATGAGGTCAAAAGTCAAGTATAATTTACATACCTCAGACTCAGTAAATATTCCTTGACCTGAACCGAACTATTGGTCCAGCACCACATCCATTGTTGAGAACGAGCATCTAGCTAACTAAGGACCAGGGACAGTGGGTATATAATTGAGGCTACTCATGAGGCAAGCCAATGGGTTTTGGAACTAGGTGTAGACTCCGGTGCTTCAGTGAATGCTCAAGTATCAGTTTTCTATTTATCCCTAATACCTTACCTATTTTCTTGGAACCTACATTTCCCAAGTCCTCTCAGTCTACTTTCTCTACCCAAGTTCCATTTGGTTTAGATTTGGTATCTGGTTGTTAACCACGCCACCTGTGGATACTTTCAGCTCTGCCACCAACTCTCTATTCTTCTTCCAGGCCTTCTTCAGATTATGATTTCTCTTCTATGGTAGATATTGTCGGCCCCTACCGCCACCCCAGCTGGGAACAAAAGCTTCCAGAAATATGGGAAAAAGAGGATGACGTTTGTGGTCTCAAAATATAGACTCACATCACAGATCTACCACTCATTGGCTCAGTCACCTTGGACAAACCGATTGGATTCTGAATCTCAATTTTAGATATTAACATAGAACTCATTTCTGCCTCTGCTGCCCCCATGATGCCGGTGAAAAGCCTGTGGTGAAGTGGGGTGTGTTAGTCTGGGCACTTTAGAGACACAAATCCACAGAAACTCATATGTATAAGAGAGCGTTTTATATAAAGGGTAAGTGCACATCAAGAAAACATCCCAACCCAGTGCTCCCCAAGCCCACATGTCCAACATCAACCCGTACGTCCAACACCAATCCACAAAGTCCTCCTCCATCTCACAAAACACATGCAATGAAGCCGACTGCAGGGGGAAAGCCAAATCAGTGAACGTGTAAGCATCTCAGTACTGGCAGGGGTCTCCACACGGCTGCTCCAGCACCCAGGGCTACATTGGGGTAGGTCCATGTGGCTTCTCCTTGGGGATGTGTTGCAGGAAATGAGCCTTGCCAGCTGAAGCAGGGAACTGGCTAAGGCAGCTGCACCCTGGTCCAACCATCACAAAGCAAGAGACCTGAGAACTAGAAAGGCAAGGCTCACTGAGCCATTTATCTCTCTGCCCACCCTTCAATTAACCCCACATGTGTTTATCAGCCAGGTTGGCACAATAAACTTTAACTATATCACAGGGCAAATGAACAACAACAACAAAAAGAAGCATGTTCTGAAGTTCACCTTTGATGGCACCCACCCTGTAGAAGATGGAATCATGGATGCTACCAATTGTGAGTGGTTTCTTCAAGAAAAAATCGAGGTGAATGGGAAGGAGGAGTCGTAACCATTGAAAGAAGCAAGAGCAAGATAATCGTAACCCCCGAGGTACTTGTTTCCAAAAGGTCTGGAAACATCTCACTTGACAAACATTTGAAGAAGAATCTATACGATGGGTTGCGTGGGGTCGCCAACAGCAAAGACAATTATGTATTATATTACTTCTGGATTAACCAGGACAAAGGAGAGGACGAAGATGAGGATTATAATTGACTTCTCGGGAATATTTTGTATGAGTCCTTGAATAAATCTTGGGAATCCAAAACAAACCAACAGAAAACACCTACCTGCTCAGGTGGTGCTGAGGTATTCTGTCCAAGGGTCTCATCAGTCTGGAATGACAGCATGAAGCCCCCTTTGGTGAAGTAGTCAATTATCATTGACTTTGAACCGCTATCTGTCTGCTGGACTCAAAGCCATGTGGAAGACCCTGCGGGGCTAGTTCACGTGTCTTCAAACAAGGCTTTACTACAAATGCCTTGCCTAGCTGTCCCCCCAAATGCCTCTGCTCATGATGACGGCCGAGGGGCGTGGGTGCTATTGCATACCACTGAGGTCTAACAGAGCAATCACTGGTGTACTTCCAGCTGCCTCCACATGGACAAAGGCCAGCTTGCTTTAGAGGCTGGATCTTTCCCACCCCATTTGCCCTCGAATCAGTCATGGCCACTCCTTTCAAAGGAGCCCTAACATCACAATCAGTAGGAGCAGAGGATTTGTGCTTATTCATTTTAAATAACCCCATTCCGAAGACAGTCGTCCATCCATTGCCTTTCCCAATCTTTCCTCCAGCAAGAGGTGTATGAGGGCATCCTGGTGTGCTTTCTGATGTCGGGGTCTCCTCTCCCATATCAATGACTGGGACAGTTAAAATCTTGTCAGTTGATTGATTGCCGCCATACACGTTGGTCCTGATCTGATTTTCAACATTTTCTGTGATTTTTTTTCCCATATTGGGGTTCAGCTCTGATGCATTTTGTCATTGGGGGTAGTCCCCTTGGATTTTTTAATATGTTTTTTCTATTTTTCGGTATATGAAACCTAGGATTGAGGAACCTCTGGGGACAGCAAGTAGAATAAGGGTTCCTGGGGGGGGAGGGGGTGTTAGTGTGGGAGAGGGTGGGGGAGGGGGGTAAAGGGGAGATGATATCAAGGAGTTCAAGAAGAAAGAGAATGTGGTAGAATGGTACCATACTGCTTGATGGGGTTGCACTGTGGAATGGCATCATATCTGTGTTAGCTCCCAATGAAAAGATTTTTTGGGGGGAAAATGCCATCAAACCAAACAAAAGTGAGCTCCTGTTGTGATGATGCTAACACGTGGTGACCCCATGTGTGTCAGAGAACTGAGCTCCACAGGGTTTTCAACAGCTGGCTTTTCTGAAGCCGATTACCCCATCTTTCTTCTGAGGTGACCCTGCGTGGTTTTGAACCTCCAACCTGTTGGTTAGTGGCCCAGAGCTTTAATCATTCAGCACTTCCATAGCCTAGGAGCAAAACCACTCTATTCCCCAGGAACCAGCACTACTTGGCAGCACAATCCATTGAGAGGGAAGAAAATATTTCTCTAGAATGTCTACAAACTGTCTCTTATGCTCCTGAGAAGGGGGGCTGTGGGCAAGAAAATCCCAGAGATATATGACAGGAGGCAGCCATTCCTTGACTTAAACTGCCATGCAGAACCCTTAAATCCTGAGTTTAAAACATTTGTATTCTGGCTAATGGTGATTTCATGCTCTTCTCCAAGAACAACCAGTGAGTATTCGTGTAACTAAAAAGCACCACCGAAACAGAAATACCACAAGTGGATGGCATTCGCAAAATCAACAAATAAATAACATCCCGCAAGCATTTATTCTCCCACCATTTAGGAGGCAGGAAAGCCAAGGGCAGGGTGCCAGCATGAGGGGAAGGCTCCTTCTCCCTGCAGGCTCTGGATGAAGGTCCTCATCTTCTTTCAGCATCTGTGGGTCTGGTGTCCCTTGGAAAACCCCATATGTCTTGGCATATCTCACTGCCTGAATCTAGAAGGTTCTCAGTTCAGGCACCCTGGACCCAGGACACTTTCTACTCCTGGCTTTTCTTTCTTGGTGATACTGAAGCCTCCCCTTTTCTGCTTGCTTCCCTCTCCTCTTATCTTTTGCAAGATGCAGGTCACACCTCAGGAAGTTCTCCTTCCCCAGAGTGTGACTGTGACCCGAGGAAAGGTTGTGCACCCCACCCTGATTCCCTTACAGCCCATGGGGGATGATAGCAGAACCGCCAAATCGTGGAAGACCATGGATGAGCCAAGTTGACACACAGTTTGGGGAACTTGATCCATGACACACATCCTGACGATTTTCCTAAAATGAAGGAAGGTTTGTTCCCCTAAAGCTGAATGAAGGGTCCTGAAGGGAAAAACTGAAGATATTGTGATGTTTTAAATGGCAGGGTCCCCTCGCACCTCAGCTGGACACGCTAAGCTTGCATAAACCTTTGTGTCCAGGTAGAAGGTCCCCTTCCCCCATTCTATCAGGGTCCCCCTAAAGAGTGACAGATTCCTCAGTGGCAGGAACCCTAGAACTATACAGTGATACCCAACATTCAGAGGCATTCCTGTAGCGTCCCAATCAATTGATCTGACAGGTCGGAAGGGCACACATGTTTTGTGACCCGGAACTCCCTCCATCGCAGGTCAACTCTGAGAGTAGAAACGTGTTCTTCATCTTCCCCGGCATCTCCAATTCCATCCCTTGGGCTCACACAGACATCCTAAGTGTTCTGTTTGAAACGTCATCCTACAGATATGCGTATTGAGAACATACTCCTCGGCCTAATCTTTTTTTTTTTTTTTGTCAGAGATGGAACCCTCTGATTTCTCCTCGACTGGTCAGCCCATTTCTAGTTTTCTAGGGTATGAGGTCTCTGACTCCTTCCCCACTGAGGCCTGCTCCTGGGGACACGGCCGGACTGCCTGGGTCCTCCCATCACCTGCCCCATGGGAGCAGACGGAGCTTCAGAGCCACTGTCCAGTTTGTGGAAAATACATTCCCAATATTCCTGCTCATTCGGTGTTGGGGGCACTTGTATTAAGCTCTGGATCATACAGCCGTGGGAAGGAAGGGACTGATGAGTGCAGGGCTGGCAACTACAGATGTGAGCACCTAGATGCACCCCTTCACCCCCTCCACTGCACGAGTGCAGAAGGGAAGGATTCTAATGGTGACACGGGGCAAGCTGGGACTATGGCAGCTGGGGCCATGGACCATCTACCCTTACTTCTCATTGACCTACTGCCTCTCAACATCGCATCACGCCGGCCAGAGCAAGGGGGCGGTCTTGGTGAGGAGTCCAACAAACTATGGTTTCTCGTGCTTCTACAGGGAAACAAACCTATTTAAAACAAACCTATTTGTGAACAATAATCACTTCACTCAGTATCATCAAGTTGGCCAATGACTGACTGCAAACTACTTTTTTAGATTTAAACTTGGTTGCATTCATTTTCCCTTTTTTTTTTTTTCAAAGCTGAAGTCGAGTTATTGCATCTGGGAGAAGGTTATTATTTGTACTCAGCTTCCCTGGAAGCAGAGAGGAATCTTTCTCTGTCTTGACCGAGGTCTGCTAGGTCAGTCACTACTAGCCCAGAGATCTACAAGACTTTTCATTCACCCGCTGTGATCTGCCTACATTCAGCATCACTGCATGTGCTGCATGAGTCTAAAGAGGAATTTATAGACTAGTATCAGACATGTAAGCTAATATTGGACTTAGGGACTTGTTCTGGACTGGGCTGGTATATTTTCTTAATATACAATTACTCCTTGATATAAAGCTCTTTCTTACACACATATGAGTCTCTCTGGACTTGTTTCTCTAGTCAACCTGGCCTAGCACAACCTATAGACACCAAATGCTGGAAAAGGGCACCGTGTTTGTATAATAGAGGGTCAATGAAAACAAGGAAAATCTGCAAGAACAGTGGTTATCAACCTTCCTAATTCTGAAACTCTTTCATACAGTTCCTCATATGGTGGTGACCCCCTAACCATAAAATTATTTTCATTGCTACTTCATAACTGTAATTTTGCTACTGCTATGAATCATCATGTAGAGATCTGATATGCAGGATGTATTTTCATTGTTACAAATTGAACATAATTAAAGCATAGTGATTAATCACAAAATGTAATTATGTATTCTGTAATTATGTATTGTGAAATATTTACTTCTAATTACAGATAAATGAAGTTTTGTCTTGAAGCATGGTGTAGCATGGGTAACAGTCTTCATGCAGGGCATTTGTATGTGGACGTATCTGCAAGTGGGCGGACCCACCTGGAGACGGACAGAGGAGTGGTGTCCCGGTTTCTAAGACCACGGGAAATATGTGTTTTCTGATGGTCTTAGGTGACCCCTGTGAAAGGCGTTGTGATCCACAGGTTGAGAACCAGTACATTAGAAGATGGATTGACATGTTGGCTATAACAATAGGCTCAAATATACTATGTTAGGCAGGATTCTCTAGAGAAACAAAACCAGGACACTTATGAATATATATATATATATATATATAATTTCAACGCACTTTTGTGAAACTGTTAATACACTGAAAGTCCTACAATTCACAGAGGGCTTTGGTCTAACATCAAGGAAGCACACAGCAGAGTCTTCCCTCAGGCAAAACAGGAAACATCTGACTACAGACAGCAGACAGCAGGGTGTGTCACCAACAGTAAGCTACAGTCAGTAGCACAGGAGCTTAGTGAAGCAGGTCTGGATGGGATATTGAACTCAAGCAATGCAAGGCGATAGGATCCACCAGCCTCAAGCTCATGCGATGTATGCACCAGCATCCTGGCAAAAAGCAGGTCTCGAAGGAGCCTCAAGCTCTAGCTACATAATCCACAGGTTGGCTTGGCCCATAGGTAGTGCAGCACACAGGGTGAGGCTAAAGCACCATCACACTGGTCTGATCACCAGAGAGCAAGAGAGATGGGGGTGGGCCATTTATCTCTTTGCCCTCCAATCAAATGGTGGCCTGGTTAATCTCCTCCCCCATGTTACTATTGGCCAGGCTGGCACAGTAAACCTAACTATCACATATACCCGTGAATATGAGGATGATGTTGACCCCAGTGATGTTCCATTCTGTTGTAGGCAAGTTTCTCATGGGGTGGAGTCAACTCAACATCAATCACCACCAACAAATATCTAATCAATTATGGGAGAGTATCCCCCCTTTATAATAGGTGGCCTTTTTCGAGATCTAAACCCTGCCCTTCTCTACCTCCCCCCAAACAACTCACTGTATCAAGTTGATATCAATTCATGGTGACCCTACAGGAAAGATAGAACTATCCATGTGAGTTTCTGAGACCATAACTCTTTACTGGAGTAGAAAGCCTGGTCTTTCTTCCATGGAGCAACTAGTGGTTTTGAAGTGTTGATCTTGCAGTTATCAGCCCAATTCAGAACCACTATGCCACCAGGGCTCCTTGCATTTAAAAAACGTTTAATAATTTTTGAAGCATAACAAATTGATTTGCTTTGAATAGAATGAGTTCATCTCCTTAATCATAGCCACTCCACTGCCTGGATCCTTTACTCCTGTGATGAAGTCTATTTACATCTGCTCAGATCTGCCTCCTCCACCTTCACAAAGGCACATTAAAATGATTCAGCCCAGGCCTATCAAAGCTTGATGCCAGAATCAAAGATTGCTTTTCACGCGGGACTCACGAGCACCCCTGGCCTCATGGTGAGTCCTGCACATCAAATATGCCTACAGAGGAGTAGGGGACGCGGTGTCATTGTGGTTAGAATAATCTGGTTCATGAGAGCTCAAAGTAATGATAATATAGTTAATTAATTGAAGGTAAAACTTGATAGAAAAAAAGGGAATTTTCAGCCATCAATAGCTCAAGAATCCCTGGTGGGGCAGTGTTAAAGCATTTGGCTGCTAACTCAAAGATCAGTGGTTTGAACCCTCCAGTTGCACGGTGGGAGAAAGAAGTGGCAGCCTGCTTCTGGAAAGATCCACAACCTTGGAAGCCCAATGGGATAGTTCTCTGTCCAGCAGTGTCCCCGTGAGCTGGAACCAACTTGGTAGCGGGACCAATAGCTTGCCTTGGCTGTGATGCTAGATTGGTTAGCTTTCTGTTTCTGGTAACAGAAATGGGAAGCTGAGACAAATTCAGCGGTTTCTATTTGCAATGGCCGTTCATACTGAAAATTCCATCCGATCTATTATTTGTCAGAAGCCTCGGTGGTTATGCCTTGGGCTGCGACCCACAGTGTCCCTCTCCAGGGGAATGGACCTGCTGGAGTGGTGACCTGAGGAAAAAGAGTGGCCAGTGGACTGATGATCCAAAGGCAAATTTTATTTCCAAAGTACAGCTTTATTTATTAAGGAGGCAAGGGTGGATAGCATGTATGGTGTAACAATAACATCATGATAAAAATGTGCTAAGCACAAACAATTCCTTGGGACTAATCTTATCTTAAGCAATACAGGTGTGTTTTCAGTTTACCCATTGCATCTCGGAATTTGGGAAAACATCATAAGGACACAGTGTCTCCAAGCACCGCAGAGAGTCGTCAATACACTTCAGTTAACACTCAGGGTCTCTCTGTAGGCAGTTCGAAATCACCAGCACCTCTGAGGGAGAAAGAATCGGCTTTCTACTCCAGTAAACAGTCACAGTCTTGGAAACCCAAGGGGGCGGGGGATGGGGGTGGGTGATATGAGTTAGCACGGACTCAACGGCAGTGAGTTTGGTTTGGATTTTTGGTGTTATATGTCAAGGTGTGCCTGACCCAAGTCATGGTATTTTCAGTGGCCTCAAATCCACGTGAAAGTTGGACACTGAAGAAGGAAGACTGAAGAAGAATCAATGCATGTGAAATACCGTGTTGGCAAAGAAGATTGAAAGTACCATGGACTGCCAAAAGAACAGATAAGTATTGGGAGAAGGCAGGCAGAATGCTCATTAGAGGCGAGGGATGGTGCTCTGCATGTGTGACCAGGAGAGATCAGTCCTGGGAGAAGCACCTGAGGCTTGCTGTAATGGATGGATGGGCAGCGAAGAACAGGGTCACCTTCCACGAGATGGATGGATACAGTGGCTTCAACAATGGACCCAAACATAAAAAAATATTGTGAGGACGGTGCAGGACAGGGTGCTATTTAGTTCTGCGGTACAAAAGGTGGCTATGAGTCAGAACCAACTTGTCAAGCACCCGACAAAAACAGCAGCAACATTTGCTCATATATTCAATGTTGTCCCAAGTCAGTCTTAAACATTACTACAGAAGGTGATGGACGGTGCCACGAACCCACTGCAGCAGATCCCGAAACCACACCGACCACCAAGGTCAATCATATCTCATGTGTCTCATAGGCATCTGATTATATTTATATTGAATTTCTAGTTAAACCTAAGAGTCTTTAAATATCTGCTATTGATGAAGAAAATCAATGTCATTGAGCATTTACTTCGTGCTCACACCAAGTTCAGTTAATTAGGTGGCTGTGAGGTTTATTCCTTAACTTAGCCCTCTTCTTGCAACCATTTTAATTGGCATCGAATGCACATAGGTCATCTTGTGGAACTCCTATGAGGACTTTTGCAGGGAGATGGGACTGAAGGGCCTTACCCAGTGCTCTTTCTGGAGGTCTCCTGTATCCTGGGGTGGTTTGAGGAGCATTTCATGGTGGAGGTGAATGAGGAATTACAGTGGCTCCCAAACCTGGCTGTGTAGTAGAGCATTACCTGGGGAGCATTTAAAAATTAAAGTGCCCAAACCCGATCCCTCCTAACAGTTCGATCAGCATCTCTGGGGATAAGACCCAAGACTCAGGCTTATTTTCAACTCCCAGGGTGATTCCAGCTTTCCTCCAGCCAGGATGGATCAGACTTGAGATAGGGGCTGGAGATAGCTCCTCTGCATAACTGGTTGGTGGGTAGGTAAATTCCAGCACAGGGAGTGTAGGGTCCCTGTCCAATCCTGTCAAGGCTTGGTGATCAGCCATGAACCCACACCTGGCATATCCTTGTGCACTTGACCACATTCCTTACAACTGAGCTCTGCTCAATCCTCCTCAGGAGCACAGTCTCCCTCCAGCATCTTGTGATCATCTCTCAGTAGGGGCTTGAAAGAGGACTCACTCTGCTCCCTGTCTGCCATGCCCATCCGACCTTGGCCGTGGCTTTATCTCTTCCTCTCCCTGCTGCCTCTTTTGTCCTGTCTTCTTTCTGGTCCTCCTACTTGCCCTCCTATGAGTGTGTGACTTGTGCTTCACCCAGGCGGGGGTGCCCGAGCACGTTCTCTTCTGGGAAACCCTTTGGGGCTGGGTCCACTGGTCTGGGAAGGGAGTCAGCCCCAGAGGGACAGGGACCTTAGCACTTCATTATGGCTGTATATGCAGTGCCCAGGGGAG
>NW_022105908.1:22918760-22929549 GCF_000313985.2 Echinops telfairi | reverse complement strand
AGACAGACAGACAGATAGATAATAGATAGAGCGAGAGAGAGAGCTGGATCCTGAATTCTGAGTTCTATTCCCTTAAATGGAAGAAAAATTAATTTCTATGGTTTAAAAAAAACCTCAAAAAACAATACAGTCAGGTCTCTAATGTCAGTCTAGGTTCCGATTCCGGCTTCGCTGTTGCCTTACTGGAGTTATCTTGCCTTAAGTCTCTGGGCCTCAGTTTCTGCATCTACACAATGGGAACGATAGCGGCGTGCCTTGTTCTGCTTGCCGCCCATGGTTGGTTTGGGACTTGATCAGAAGACACACGGGATGATCATAGGCAAAGTGGTGATGATCAGGCCGGGAGTATTCTCAAGGCTCAGAAGATGGTACTGATTGCTATGAATACTACTATTCTCATCATGATTACTGGGTGTGTGCATCTATGTTTTCGTGCACATGCCTGTCCATCTGTGTCTGCGAGTGCCTGTGCCTGATTACGGCATGTGAGGGTATGGATGTGTGTCTGTGAGGTTGTAGGGGGCTGTGGATCATGATGTGTGTGTGTCTGTGTCCTACTCTCCACCATCCATTACAGCATCCTCATCCTCCCCCACCAGACCGAGCGGCTATTGACTTAAAAAAAAAAGTTACTAAACTGCTACATTGACTGCCTCATTCAGTATTTTATCATATCCAATAACACAGTGCATTTTGGAAATCACAGTGCCTCGGTGCCTTCATGGCTTCTGCAAATCAAATTTATTTTACCATTGAAAATGTCAAAAGGAATTTGCCAAAGGAAACCTGGAACTTTCTGGGGTGGCAGGACCCTGAAGCTGCCTGTCAGGCTGCAGTGGAGGTGGCTGAGGTTCCCCCTGTCCAAGTGGACTCAATTTCCGTGAATCCCCTAAAGCTAGTGGGAGTGAGCACGCGCCATGAGAGCAGAGGAGGCAGATCTCTCCGGAGCGGGCTCATCTGGGAGGAGAGAATTATCAGAGGCCTTGGGGGTCTGCGTGCATGATCAGCAGGGCTTCCCTGGACCCTGTTGGAGCCGCCCTGTGCTGGAGGTGGGAGGTAAGAGGATTCTGGGAACCCCTGATCTTGGATGTATCTAGGTGTGTGGCCAGGGGTGTGTGCCACAGATAAGAGGGACAGAAAGAGAGGGGCTCCAAGTGTCATCCCACAGCTCAAAAGGACACAGCCACCAAGACGTGGTTTGAGATGTGGGCTTGGGGACCTGGCTGCTTTGGACTTGAGTGCCAGCCCTGCCACGGGACGGCTGTGTGACTTCAGTTAAGTGCTTAACTTCTTTGAGTCTCATCTACAAAAGAGGTGGAGTTGAGCCCCGGTGATGCTGTTGGGGGAGTGGCTGTGGGTGAGAAAGAGGAGCCTGTCTGCTTCTGTCATGATTGACAGGCTTGGAGACCCTCTAGAGGGCCGCTGTGAGGTGGGACCAGCTCAAAGGCAGTGGCTATCTCTGCTTCCTTTCAGGTTCTCAGTCTGAATGGTATCTAACTTTGAATCTGAGAATGAGAGCATCTTTATAAAAAGACCAGACGCGATCACATGTGCCAAGTGCCAGAAGTGTTAGTTGCCCCGATTTTCAGGGACAACAGGCATCTGTGTTGGGAGAAGAAATCTCCAAGACCATTCCTAGTCCTTAAGAAAGGCAATACCACATTTGCTTATGTACACCTTTGTCTTCAGCGATCGCGCCAGGAAGGTGAGCATCGTGCAGTGCCAATTTAATAGAACAAAGTGTTCTTGCATTGAGGGAGTACTTGACTGAAGGCCTAATGTCCAACTGCTACCTTAATATTAAACCTATAAATATATGCACGTAGATTTATATCCCCATTATCATATATAAATATATTTATATATGTACATGCCTGTATTTAGACCTCTATAAATGCCCTCTGTCTCCTAGTTCTTTCCTCTATTTCCTTTTACTTTCCTCTTGTCCCACTATCATGCTCAGCCTTCATTTGGGTTTCAGTGCCCAGCTATCAAAATATATAGCATCTGTGGTCTTAAAGGTTTGAAGGTAAACAAGCAGTCATCTAGCTCAGAAGCAACAAAGCCCACATGGAACAAGCACTCCAGCCTGTGTGATCATGAGGTGTCGAAAGGATCAGGTATCATGTATCAAAGTATAAAAAATCATACCATTGTGAAGGAGGGGGAGTGCAGATTGGGGACCCAAAGCCCATCTGTAGGCAACTGGACATCTCCTTACTGAAGGGTCGCAGGGAGGAGATGAGCCAGTCAGGGTGCAGTGTAGCAACGATGAAACATACAACTTTCTTCTAGTTCTTATATGCTTCCTCCCACCCCCACCCCCACTATCATGATCCCAATTCTACCTTACAAATCTGGCTAGACCAGAGGATGTACAATGGTACAGATAGGAACTGGAAACCAGGGAATCCAGGGCGGGTTATCCCTTCAGGACCAGTGGTGAAAGTGGAGATACCAGGAGGGTGGAGGGATGGTGGGGTGGAAAGGGGAAACCGATTACAGGGATCTACATATAACCTCCTCGCTGGGGGATGGACAACAGAAAAGTGGGTGAAGAGAGATGTTGTACAGTGTAAGATATGGCAAAATAATAATTTATAAATTATCAAGGGTACATTAGGGAGAGGGGAGCGGTGAGGAAGGGGAAAAAATGAGGGAGCTGATACCAAGGGCTCAGGTAGAAAACATATGTTTTGAGAATGATGATGGCAACAAATGTACAAATGTGCTTGACTCAATGGATGGATGGATGGATTGTGATAAGAGTTGTACAAGCCCCCAATAAAATGATCATTAAAAAAAAAGACAATATCAGTGGGGCCATGTGCCTGACTTAAGGAACTCATCGCCCTCTTGGAACATGGCTGTGAGAGAACTGCCGGGCCTCTGGGTGCTGTGTTAGTGGGGCAGCAGAGGGGGGCAGAGTGTGAAGCAGAGGCACCTGGGTTTTGAAAGCAGAGATCCTCCAGGAGGGCTTCCCGGAAGAGGGTGGGCCTGGATGGTCCTGGGGAATGAATGGCAGGCATGTGGGGGAAACAAGCAGGGCAGAGGACACTTGGGGAGGTAGATCGGGAGCATGAAAGATGAAGCAGGAAGGCTGAGCAAAACCAGCTCCCAATGGTCCTGGTGTCAGAGGTAGGTGTGGGCTTTGCCCTGGAAGAATACGTGTGCTTCAATCCAGTGTTTCAAAGGTTCCCCAAAACCATCTCTGAGAAGATTTGCTAGATATGCTCAGCCCTCAGGCTACATCTACCTCTCACTTACCAGCATCCCGGTGTCTGACATTTCACATCAGGGCCATCGCACAGCAGCTGCTGTCTGACCACTCTTCACACAAGCCGTGCATGTGTGGCAGTAAGGCATGCGGAGGTGCGAGGTGAGAGTCATGTTAGCTGTGGCCAGGAAGGCTCTGCGTTAACTCGGTTAGGCTCTGGTTCTCAGGGGTCCGACAGTTATTTGAGGAGGTTGGCTGGTGAGCAGTGATAGGGATATCTTCCAGTCGGCAACCTGCAGTGGTCTTCTTCCATTTTTGCAAGATGCTGATTTCCCCATAACCACCTGGTCTCTGGAAACGAACAGGTCCATAAGTGAGGAGTGGGGGCATGGTCCTACCCATGGCTCAGCTTTCTGACAGCGAAAGGATGAGAAGCTGAATGAATGAAGGGAAGAGGCACATTGAGTGAAGTCCCGTGGAAGCCACATGCAAGCTTCCAGAGCCCTTGTCCCGTGGAACCACACAGGATGCACGGAATCCCCCTGCACTGGCTTATGATGATGCATGTCAACTGGGGTGTATTAGCCTGGGTACTTCAAAGAAACAAGTCTACAAAAACTCATGTCTAAGAGAGAGTTTTATATAAAGGTGAGGTGCGCATCAAGAAAACATCCCAACCCAGTGCTGCCCAAGCCCACAAGTCCAACATTAACCCATAAGCCCGACACCAATCCACAAAGTCTTCCTCCATCTCACAAAACAGATGCAATGACGCTGACTGCAGGAGGAAAGCCGAGGCAGTGATTGTGTAAACATCTCAGCGCCGGCAGGGGTCTCCACACAGCTGCTCCAGCACCCAGGGCTGCATCGGGGTAGGTCCATGTGCCTTCTCCTCAGGGATGTCTTGCAGGAAGTGAGCCTTGCCAGCTAAAGCAGGGAGCTGCACCCTGGTTAAACCACCAGAAATCAAGCGACCCAAGAACTCAAAAAGCAAGACACACCGAGCCATTTATCCCCCTGCCCTTCAATTAACCCCACCCGTGTTTATCAGCCAGCTTGGCACAATAAACTAGCTACCTCAGGGGTTATCAGGGAAGGTCATGAGAGATTTCGGAGTCAGGAATTTACTGGGGACTTGTCACCCAGACATTCTCTGTTTAGCAGGTGCCAAGTTTCCTGACTCCCAGAGGGGGACAGGTATTTTCTTCAAGCTGTATTGCTTGCCCAAGCAGACTGGATACCGTGAGTCTCCCTCCTGAGGCTGTCCTACCAGACCTTTCCTCTGTGCGGACTCAAGGCTCCAGCCTTTCCCTTTGTAGCCGAGTGCATTAACCATTTGCACTTGATGATCTCATTTAGAGGTGCGAAGGAGATAAATAGCTCACTGGAGGCAGGACGCAGGCTCAGTCCCTGGGAGACACTGCAGCTGAGAAGACACATGGAGCTACACTAGTGCTCTGAGATGGAGGAGTCACATGGAGACTCCTACCAGTGCTGAGATGTTTCCACTGCTACTGAAGCCACACGACTTTTCACTCACTGGCCTGTGATCATCCTGCAGTCGGTGTCATTGCACGTGTTGCTTGAGTTTGAAGAAATTTATAGATTGGTATCCAACATATGGCCTACTATTGGACTTATGGACTGGGCTGGGAGGTTTTCTCAACATTCAATTGCTCTTGTATTTAAAGCTCTTTCCTATACACACATGAGGGTCTATGAATTTGTTTCTCTAGTCTACCTGGACTCACACAGTGGGACAGTAAATGGTCTCTGGGAACTTGGCAGCCACTTCCTTTCTGTGTCCACATCATTTCCGGGAAGGGGAACATGCTACATGCCTTGAAGAAAGTAGACGCTCTATTGGAAATGGAGGATCGTGGTGCCTGTGAGATTTCGGTTGTTCTTGGAAGAAGCCCATTTCTGAAGGCAGTCATACGCATCTAAGAGATAGGATGTCCCAGCGGGATTGTGTGAGTGTGCGCTTGTGTTCGCACCTAACCTTAGGGTGTGGATGTGTGTGTGCTCAGAGTTGTGTGTGTGAGTGTGCGTGTGTGTCTACATTTGGAGAGCCCTCCAGAAGTGTATCTTCATCCAGGTCTGTTTTCTTTTTTTGCCCAAACCCATATGGATATGTTTGTTGCCAGTTAATGGTTTAATTTCTTTGAGGTGTGGAGGCGTTATGCTTAATACCTCTTTGTGCAGTTTCACCTCTCCCAGGCCAATATCCTCCAGCCAAAGACCCCCGAAACACACGTGTGATTGAACAAAGTTGGGGTGACTCGCTCGCTGCAGTCAAGGAGGAAGCCCTCTGTATGGAAGCATGAGGCATCTCAGCAAGAAAGGTATTAGAAAGGACTTTAGAGGGTTTGGCTTTGATTTGCGTGATTTGGGGAAAGGATTCATGGAGCTGTGGCTTTGCCCTGGATTGTCAGCAAGAGAGGTGACACTCTCATTTGTTACCTTGCTGATTCTTTTCGATACAGTGAGAGGAACATGCAGAGACAAACGCTGCGACGGCCAAACAAGTAACAATCACTCCTACCGGCCAGGATTGAGGGCTATTTGGTCATTTTCAGGGCCCGGGTAGCACTGTTTATGTTTTGTCTGGGGTCAGATAGGCTTTGGAATGGTCTTGTTTTTGTCTTGATCCATCACAGCCCCAGAGGCTCCTTGTCTGATGTTGGTGTCCTGTGATGTCATTGTTTATGACCCCATGTGTGTCATGTCAGTGGACACAGAAAAGGAAAACAAGGACAGAAAGATAAGACTGGGACAGTACAAACAATAAACCCAATGAGATGGACTGACATAGGAGTCCAAACAGTGGGGTCACACAAACCCATGATTGAGCAGATGCCACTTGCCTGGTGACATTTTGTCCTGTTTTACATAATGTCATCACGGGTCAGAGCTATCTCAGTGACAACTGACAACAACAAAAACAGTGACAACATCATAAGTTACAATAAATGCAAAACATTAAACTTACCAGTTAAAAGATACACACACATGTCCACCCAAGGGGCCTTGAAAAAGTTCACAGAAAATGACATTTAAAACACTTTTTTACACGAGAGTGACTTAGGATTTATTAAAGAACCATTTTAGTACCGTGAAAGGCAAGCAAATCCTGGGAAGAATTGTTGGGTGAAGATTAAAACAAGTCAGCCACTTTGAGAAGACTTAAACAAAGCTGTGCGTTTTCGTTTCCACTTGGAGACAGAATGTGGAAGCCCTCGCAGAGGAAGCCAGGACTTGACGTTCTCACCTCACTCAGCATGTCGTGATCAGAAAACTTCTGCTGAAAGGTCATCCTTCTGTGAACCTTTTTTAGCACCTATACACACATATGCATATCACCACTTGTCTGTCAGTTTGTCCTAGTGTGGTGGTTTGTGTGTTGCTGTGATGGAAGCTATATCACTGGTATTTCAAATACCAACAGGGTCACCCAAAGTGAACAGGTTACAGCCCAGCTTCCAGACCAAGAACGAATCGGTTGTTTACTTCAGAGAAATTGGCCCCTGAAAATCATATGGATAGCATAGAAACACGGCCGGACACTGAAGGCCTACTAAATAGAAGCAGATCATTGTCGGAGATGGCGCCAGAAGATGAGCTCCTCATATTGGAAGCCACTCAAGATATTGCTGAGGAAGAGCTGCCTTCTCAAGGCAGCACGGCCACCGTGACATGAATGGAGTAAAGCCTTCGAGCCGTTCACTGGCTGATGGGGCACAACTGAAAATGACACGAACAGCTGCAATTGCTCTTGGGTCAGTTCAGCTGGAAGCTGAAGGGAATGAAAACAACCCCACCGGAGCCAGAAGAAGACGCTGAGTCTATCCACCTGAATTTTGAGAACATCCCGGGAACAGATTTGACACCCTGAACACCGGCGGCACGGCGGAAGACCTGACGAGCCATGTGGGATGACATCAAGGACATCATGAAGGAACAAGAGGTCATTAAAAAGACAGGAAAGAAAGAAAGAAAAGGCCCACGGGAATGTCGGAAGAGACCCTGGAACTAGCTCTTCCTCAGGCAATGGCTAAGGCAGATGGAAGAACTGATGAAGTCGAAGAGCTGAACAGAAAGCTTCAAAGGCAGCTCAAGGAGACAAGATTAATTATTATACTGAAGTGTGCAAAGACTTAGACAAAAGGAAGCATGTGCTCAGTATATCTTAAACGGTAAGAACTCAAGAAGAATTCAAGCCTCGAGTTGCAATATTGAAAAATTCTATGGGCAAAATATTGAGCGAAGCAGGAAACATCAAAGGAAGATGGAAAGAGTACACAGAGTCATTCTACCAAAAAGAATTAGTGGATGTTCAACCATTTTAGAAGGCAGCATGTGAGCAAGAACTAATGATACTGAAGAAAGAAGTTCGAGCTACACAGGAATCACTAGGCTCCAGGAATTGGTGTAATACCAACTGAAATGAGCCATTTATCTCAGCTGGAGCCTGATTGACAGGATAAGCTCCACCCACATGTTCTTACCAGAACCACGTTGGCACTAAAAAACTATCAAAGTCCACCCCTCCACTCTTATACCTTCAAGTTGACACAAGACAATGTACCTAGCACAGCAGAGAATACCAGAAAGATATTTTAAAACAAATCCATTGCTATGGTGTTGATTCTGACTCTGACCCCACAGGACAGGGTAGACCTTCCCCTGTGGGTTTCTGAAACCGTGATTCTTTATGGAAGTGGAGAGTCCTGTCTTCCTCCCTCAGAGCCACTAGTGTCTTTGAACAGCTGACCTAGAGGGATCACAGCTCAATCCAACCACCACACCACCAGGGCTCCTAGAAAGATGTTTACTTGTGTTCTATTAACTAGGCAAAGGAATTCTCCCGTGTCTAACAGGACAAACACAGAATAGCCTTGAGAACAATGGGAATTCCAGAACACTTCACTGTGCTCATGTTCATGCATCAAGGGACAGTTATGTGAACAGAGCAAGAAAGACTCCAAGGTTTACAATCAAGAATGGTGTGAGTCAGGGTTGTATCCTCCCACCTCACTTAATCAATCTGCTAAGCAAGTCCTATCTATTGCTGAATGCATAATTCGAGAAGTTGGATTATATGAAGGCAAGTGTGGCACCAGGATCGGAAGAAGGTTTCTTAACAACTTGTGATATGCAAAGGACACAAGCTTGCCTGCTGAGTGAGGAGCACCTGAAGCACTTGCTGATGAAGATCAAGGATTACAGCCTTCGGTATGGATTACAATTCAATGTCAAGAAAACCCAAACCCTCGCAACTGGAGCAGGAAGTAATAACAGGAGAAAAACATGAAAGATGGAAGTTGTCAAGGTTTCTACAATCAAGGCTCATGGAAACAGCAATCTAAGGATGCACCTCATTGAGTAAAACTGCTGCCCTGCACCTCCTCAAAGTGCTGAAGAGCAAGGATGGTACTTGGAAGACATTGAATAAGGAAGCCTGGCAAAGAATTGATGAATTTCAATGATGCTGCTGGCAAAGACTATTGAAAGGACTATGGACTGCCAAAAGACAAACAAATCTGTCTTTGAAGACATACAGCCAGAATGCTCCTTAGTGGCCTGGATGATGAGACGTTGTCTCAGATACTTGGACATGTTGTCGGGAAAGACCAGTCCCTAGAGGAGGACATCATGCTTGGTAAAGTCGAGGGACAGTGAAAAAGAGGAAGGCCCTTGAGAAGACGGGTGGACACAGTGGCTGTGACAACGGGCTCAACCATGTGAACAATTGTGAGGCTAGTGTAGGACATATGGTTGCTATAGGGGAACTGACACAATGACTTCTGACAACAATAACATGCACAGATATGCATATGCTCTTTGTATATGTCTATATAGTTTGGTACATATAGGGTGTAAATATATATATATTTAAAACAAGAAGGTTTTTATTGTGGAACAGGTGAATCCATAGTGTTGACTGCTGAATGACCTGCCTCCTTCCCCCGCCCATCTCAGAAATTCCCGCTGGTGATTGATTTTAGAATGTATTCTTATGTTTCTGGGATCAGAATGTTGTAATTAATAATACTGCTCCTTTTGATGTCATAACCAGAATTTTACTATTCTTGTATTATTAACCAGGATGTTATAATCAATCCTGTACCCTACAACATTCACTTACCCTCAAGAATGATAACATTCATTTTGCTTTCTACTTTTGTCTTACCTCCTTGCTCTACCGGAAAGTTTCTGATAAATGTTTGGGGTTTTTTTTGCCTAAATAATCCGGCTACTATCTCCACTCAGGACTGCAATGAAAAGAATTGCTTTCAGATTCTAGCAGTCCAGTTATAACTGAAAAAAGACTTTTGTATATCATCAAGCTATTATAGTGATTGCTATTGGTTTGAGCCCACAACACAGACAATTTGAGTTTGGATGTGCTAAGTAGGTATACAAAGCACCCCAACCTTAAAAAAATCAAACTCACTGCTGAAAATCAGACTCAAATACTGACTCATAATGACCCGAAAGGACAGGGTAGAGCTGCCCCTGCGTGTTTCAGATAACAAGTGTAGAAGCCTCGTCTTTCTCCCCAGGAGCAGCTGCAGCCCAACATGTAACACTACGCCACCAGGGCTCCTTATTCTAACTTTAGGGAGGGAGTGAAAACATCCAGACACAAAGATTTTAGGAACTTCTAAGCAAATTTTTGGATGGTTGAGATTTTTTAAAAATCCAACCAGTCAGGCATAAGACCACATCAGATCTTTTTCAATATCAATGTATCTTTAATATTAGCTCATCACTTTTAGCACTTCTATTGTAAGGCTTCAGAAATAGTTTAAGCAAAAACTTTCCAGGGACATTTTGTGCAGGTGAGCATTTCCTGTGCTTACACAAACCACATGTTTCAGCCGTTCATCTTCAAAGCTGTTCCAGCAAAATAAGTCAGAGTCATGGACTTGTGGGAAAGCAGAAGCAAGGACACAATGTGTCTGATTTCAAATCTATGTTTGCCATTTGTTTTCCTGTCTAGTACTGCAGCTTTTAAGTGGTTCCAATTTTTCCTTTATGATCATGAATTTTCACAGAAATCCTCTGATCACCACTATAAGTATTTTCGTCTACATGGGCACTTTGTTATATAAAAACCCACTGCCATGGAATTCTGACTCATATTGACCTCTATAGACATGGTGGTCAGCTATCCTCTGGTTCAGACTTCTTCACCAGGTCATCCCTCGAAGGCTCCATTTTCTGAATGCTTAATTGAGGTGGTGCTCCCTACATGTGATCATTTAAAAATAGCCACTTGCTATTTCAGAGCAAAATAGTTAAAGTGGAATGACATGGAAATATCAAAAGTAAAGAGATAAAACACTGGACTTGCAAAAGCACATTGATGTCAGAAAAAAGTGAATTTAAGATAAAAGTCATCAAAAACATCAAATGACTGGCATTTAATTACATGACTCTAATGAATGTAGGCATGAGATATATAAAGGAAAAACTGAAATAATTACAAGGGAAATCTGACAAATCAACACACACAGACCGATCTAGTGCACTTTTCTCAGAAGCTGATAGATGAAGAATCACGGC
>NW_022105908.1:22909845-22915537 GCF_000313985.2 Echinops telfairi | reverse complement strand
AAAAAAATAATATTCCGAATAAAATGCAATAATGTCCCCAGGTAGACTGGATAGCTTTTATTCTGTTTAATCACATAAGAACATCCGGGAGACCATGTGCTCATATGTAGAGAGTTGTAGCGAGTACAGCTCTGATGTTTCTTAAACTCATCCAGCACAGGACGCAGATCCTGGGATAGGACAGGCTCTCCGTAGAAATACCTTGATTTTGAATTAAAATTCTAGAGGAGACTAGCATTTGATTATTTCAAGAACCCTTTTGCTCAATTAAAAAAAAACCTAAATGCACCCACTGGTGTTTGTTTGGGCGCGGTTTGTCAAGCGAGGGGAGTCTAATCTGAGATGGTGAGGACAGGAATCAGAGAGGGAAACATTTCGCCAGGTTTTGAAGCAGGAGCTGGTCAGGTACAAGGACAGGACTCCGCGGGTAGGGGAGCAGCCATCAGCCAGGCACTGGGGACTGGTGAGCACTTATTAGCAGTGAAACTTTAAACAGGAGTCCCCGGGGGACACAAATAATGAATGCATTAGGCTGCTAATCAAAAGACTAGAGGCTCCAGTCCCCCCCAGGGGCACCTTAGCAAAAGGGCCTGCGACCTTCCTATGAAAATGGAGCCACGGCAGCGCCTCTGGACACAGCCCTCCTCTGACACACATGGGGTTGCCTGAGTCAGACTTGATTTGATGGCGAGTGGGGGTGATTTTGAGACAGTCTCTTAAACGAGCTAAGCCCATGAATCTACAGCTTCAAACCGAGGATGCTCTAAGTACCTAGCAGCCCTGGTGGCATAGTGGGTTAGGCACTGGGCTGCTAACTGCAAGGCCATCAGTTCAAAACCACCAGCCACACCACAGAAGAAAGATGAGGCTTTCAGCTCCCATAAAGAGTTACCATTCTCAGGATCGCTACGAGTCAGTATTGACTTGATGGCAATGAGTACGTGTAGGATAAGACCCTGCCTCCATGGGGCTGTGGAGAGGAAACAGGCTGAGTTCCTGGTCGAAGGTATGAATGTGGTGACCACCTGGATGGTGGTCGTGACCGCACTATGACCATGGTAGGAGGTGTAGTGTAGGGTGTGTGGGAACAGGAAGAGGAATGCTTGGGAAGGATCCTGGACATCACCCCAAGGGTGGGCTTCATTCCACTATGCCTCGGAGCCCTCAAAGGCTTTGACATTAGAGCCGCTGAGCACAGTAACCTAGAGAGAGTGAGACGGGTGGGAGGGCCAGTCACGGGAGGAGACAGCCCCCCAGGGAAGAACACACATGGTGGGTCTTGGTCTCCCCAGAGACCCTAGGCCTTGTGGTTGATGTTATTGTGGCCAGTTGCCCACAGTCGAGCCCCTGAGTCGAGGCCCAGTGGACTAGGACGACTGTGATGGTAGCGTTTTCATTAGCTGATTGTTTTGAAAGTCGATTGACAACCCTTTCCTCCTAGTACACTTATGCGGAAGCTCTGCTGAAACATGTTCTGTTGACAGGCGGGGTTCTGGCTGCTCAGGCGGGACATGGCTGGGACTAGAGCTCAGGCATCTCACAGAGAGGGACGGTTCTCCAGCCGCACCCAGACCAGGTGCCTGCCAGTCTGGTCTGACTTATGGCGACTCTGGCTGTGTCCGTGAAGCTGTGCTCCGTCGGAGGATTTCCGACGATTGATTTTGTGGGAAGTAGATTCCCAGTCCTTTCCTTGTAGGCTCCTCTGGGTGGACGCAAACCTGCAACCTTTCAGATAGCAGCCCAGCACATTCACCGTGTGTACCACGCAGGGACTCCACTGTGTCTTCGTGCCACTTTTCAATACTTGCATCTCGTTAAAAATGTCCCTGCAATATTCAATAGCATTGCAGTGCGTGGCGCCTCTCTCTCTAAGTCACCAGCAGCGGAAGAGCAGCTGCGCACAAACCCACTCTATGACCATGTTGCTTGGGATCCATCTTTTCTCCGCACGAGAGCATGGTGGAAGAGCATTTACCAAACCGGGCTGACGGGGAAGGATCTCGCGCTGCTTGGCTGGGAGGCGAAGGTGGGAACAGATCCGGTTCTCCAGCCGCATACCCGGTGGAATTGGCCAGCCTTGGCTGCTTAAAACTGCTTCAAAGGATGCAGCGGCTGCGTTTAATTTCTCCATCCCTCTGCCTCCTGAACACGCCGGCAACCTCGGAGGAGGCACTGGCCTCCAGTGCTGATGATTCTTAATAAAATTCACTACAGAAAGTCAATAGCCTGTCGACGGAGACCTGCTGGCTTCCCGCTGTTACAATAACGTGTGTGTGTGTGTGTGTGTGTTTTAAGGGAATTTTCAGGAAACATACAGAGTCTGACTGATGATTCCTGCTGTTCTGCCAACGGACCCACATCTTGATTCCACCCCCTAGGCCCCTTGGCCTCCCTGTTTATAGCTGGAGTCTCTCCCATGCACGGACCCCCCCCCCCCCTTTCTCTGTGCCTCCATCAGGGCGTGGTGAGGGAGAGCTGACTTAATGTATGTGGCAAACATGTACGGAGCACTGTCTGGGTCCAGGCCCAGGGTTGGGTACGAGTGCTGGAGAAAGTGTGTCCTTAGTGTTGGAGAGTCTGGTGGGGCAGGTAGCTTGCTCCTGCAGAATGCTGTGTGGCGGGCAGCAAGCACCCCAAAGCTATAGAGCCCAGGGCTGTTGACTAGAACCGGGGGCGACTTCTCTGAAGTGGCATGTGAAATGAGCCTTGGAAGGTGGTCGTTGCTACTGTCCATGGCCGTGAGTTCCTTCAGCTCATTGACAACACTGGGTTCAAGTCTGTGGTGGTAGCCACTGCGTCAATCACGCGTACTGAGGGGTTGCCTCAGTTTTGCTGCCTCCCCCAATTCAGGGATGTGTCCAAAGATAGGAAGTCAGCATCTCAGAGACGCTTCTGCCACCCCCAGGGGTTCCATCGGCTCCTTGGGTGTGAAGCAGATCACTGGGCCTTTCTTCTACATCTGCTGGCGTCTGGAAACACGGTCCCCAGAAGAAGGGACAGTGTGAGTCAAGCTGGAGGCAGAAGGCACCCAGGTGTGATTGGGGAGCTTCACGGAATCCTCTAGGATCTAAAAGACTCCTTGCTCGGTAGGAGGGAGTCTCTTCAGGAAGCCTGTTCTCTGTCAGCGCTGCCAGCCTATAAAGAAACCAGAGCCACCAGCCAGGAGGATTTCCATTCGATCGGGGCTGTGGCAGAGTTAGGGGTGGTTCCCCCCACCCTTCATCCTCTTACAGATGATGGGTTTATCACACCGGATCCCGTCACGAAGGTCACTGCATAATCGCCACACGACATCCTTATGTAACTGCCACACCTCCTAGAATCATGGCCAAGGGTGGACTTGTATTTATGGGGATCATGATTCAATCCATGACAGATGGGTGCATCCAGGTTAGGTAGAAATGGGTTTAGTTCACACATTTCACGTCACACTCCCTAAGCAAGCCTTACCAGGACAAACATCACCGGCAAATATTCTGCTTCCTATCTGCTTTGTGCATGTATTTCCCAATCACTTTAGGAAGGGCGCATTCATTATTTATGGTCCTAATGGAGCCTCAGGAGTTCACAACCGTAGGCATTGACTGCTCCCATGTCTGGGGTCAGCTGCAGGGCTAGGTGGCTCTGTTGATGTTGTGTCTGAACGCTGGTGGGCGGGTGGCCGATCTCGAATGGCCTTGGCTGAGGTAACTCCTCATCCATGTGACCCTTCTCTCCCCGAGGCTAGTCCAGCCATGCTCTCACTGTGATGGCCGGGGAGCAAGGGAACACAGAATCACACACAGTCTCCTGAGATCAGCACGTCCTCTGGATTCTGTTGTCAGAAACCCACCCAGGTCTGCAGATGGGAATTAGACTCACCCTCTTTAAGGAAGGGAACTACAAAGGTTTGGATGCACGAAAGATGAAGAAGTGGGAGACTGAGATTGCCTGAGACGGTCATAATCCTTCAGAAACAATCCCTCCCATTCCCGTTGTTGACTCCTTAATTTCTGCATCATTCATACGCTTACACCCCATCCCCACGCCCCACCCCCGCCATCATGGAAACACCTGTCCACATAACATCCACCTTATGACACACCTACTTCTTCTTCCCCTCTGAGGGATGCGAATGTGTTTTGCGAACTCTACAGTCAGAATAGAAAGCAGGAGATGAATCATTTCCCTGAAGGAGGGAGAGAAGGTGTTGCTTTCATTTTATACAAGAATAATCCCCAAATCAAGAGAGGCCCGCTGACTAGGCCAAGGTCACCCAGCTGGGCTGTCGGAAGAACGGAAGAACGGGGCTCTTTCCCCCATCCTGTTATTGAGTGACAGATGTGCACCTCTACCAGCCTCTGCACAAGGGCGGGCACGCCTTTTCCTTTCTCCCCATCCACAAAGACTTCCTGGTGCCAAGACTCTTCTAGGATCTGGGTTGCTCGGCTCCCTTGGATCTGGGAGGCTGCCCGCCCCCCCTGAAGCTTAATTAAAATGAAGATGAAGTGCTCTTCAGGGTCACGCTCCGTGGCAGTCACTGTGCCAAGGACCCCGGCGGGGCCTCGGATGCTGGGAATGCGTCTCCACTTCTGCTCTGGCAGCAGCTTCCACCGGGAGCCTCATTATAATTCCTTTGGTAATTAAAACAACAGATGTTATAATTAAAAGGCTCCTCATTAAATCACAAATAACCGAAGCTCGAGGTGGGTCCTCACGGTGTCATCCAGTCACCTTTGGAGGACCTCAGACGTATAAAAGGGGGTGTCGCCCCAGCACCGAGCTGCAGAGGCTGGTATTTGTGCTCAGAAAGCCCACCAGCCAGCCGTGGACTGGAGTGGGGCAGTGGAGTGACTCCCAAGGGCCCCTGAGATGAGGAAAAGCGCCTAGTCGGCAGAAGCTGGTCAAATGCCTCTCTGATTCCTTTGTGCCTGCTCCTTCCTTCGAGACCTCGGCAGCTGTTCAGCCAGGTGATCCCCTTCCCCCCAAAATGTTGACTTGCGAACCCGGGAACCCTACGAATGCTCCCTGACGTTCTCAGTAAAGGCCACTTGTAGTGCAATTAACTGGAAGCTAAGGAGATGAGGAGATTATGTTTGGTTGTCTGAGGTGAGGGACAATGGACACACACACACACACACACACACACACGCCATCAAGTCCATTCCAACTCCTGGTAGCCCCCTGTGTTGAACGCCCCCTATGGTTTTCTTGATGGAAGCAGATGAGCTCGCCTTTCCCCTCACAGCCCTGCCGGGTGATTCAAACAGGCGACCTTTAGGGTCGTGCTCGAGCACGGAGTGTTTGCACCACCCTGGAAGCCCGAGTAACCCCAAAGGTCCTTCTTAGGGGGCGGCAGGAGGACCAGGCCAGTTGCAATCTGTAGTATTAAGTTAAAAAATTGGCGCTGGGGTGGGGGGCCAGCCCCCACCACTAATCGTGGGTTTAGTAATACTACTTCTGGGTTCAGTAATGGACAATTGTACGGGAGATACATAAGTATTATATTAAAGTCATTGAGAGCATGAGAGATATTACAATAATACAGTCAGACACATTGCATGATAGCATTGCTCACCTCAGCCCAGCTTGGTGGTCCACGTGGAGAGAGGGGGAAGGGAAGGAGGGGAAGGGAACAAGGGAGAGGGGAGTGACCAGGGAGTGAGCAGCAAGGAGCTCAGAACCAGAGAGAGATCTCTATATTGCTGACTCA
>NW_022105908.1:22898445-22909745 GCF_000313985.2 Echinops telfairi | reverse complement strand
GTAGAGACTACATCACAGGGAGGGGTTACACTATAGGGTACCCAGTAATGAGAGGGTGGTCTCTGGTTCTCCATAGAAACCATTATCAGTAGGGTGCAAACTCCGCCTACAGGAACCTGTCCATTGTCCCCAGAGGCAGGGAGCAGGCCCACCCCTGTGGTGGGATGAGACAGCAGTCTGGTAACTGATTGCCTTCAGGGGAGGGAATGCCTGCACATCTGACCTCCCCCCACAGCAATCGACCTGACCTGAACTCATGCTGAGCCCACGTGTGTCAGAGGAGGACAGCCCCTCACCATGTTCCACGGTCGACTTTCAGGAGGACGTACCCAGCCTTTCTTCACGCGTTTCCTTCCCTCTTTGTACCCCAGGACCTAGGTGGACTCAATCTGCCAGCCTTTTGGTTCACAGCTGCACACGTATCCATGCGTGCCACCAGGCTCTCCTGGAGGGTGAGTGTGAATAATGAAAGATAAGATGATGGGAGCAAGATGTCGAGGAGGTGGCCACAAGCCAAGGCATGCAGGCAGCCTTTACAAGCTGAGAGGCAAGGCCATAGATGCTCCCCTTGACCCTCCAGAAGGAATGTAGGCCTGCCGACATCTTCCCTTTAGGACTGCTGACCTCCAAACCTAGAAGAGAAGAGTTAGCCTTGTTTTAAGCCAATGAACCAAACCTAGGCCAAGCTCAATGGCCATCAACTTAATTCTGACTCATAGTCACCCTCTAGGACAGAGTAGAGCTCTCTTTTGGGGTTTGTGAGGCTGTAACTCTTTATGGAAACAGAAAGATGCAGCTGTTTCCCATGGAGCACCTGGGCGATCGTGGTTAGTAACCCGGCAACACCAAGGCTCCTGAACCCTGATCCAGGCATCTCCTGGCCATGTGTTTTGGCCTCGTGTTCTCACAACCATCTCATGCCACGCAGCTCAGACCAATCTGAACTCAGTGTACCCTTTCTGCTTAGATCACTTCCGGCCTTTCTTATGTGTCCCCAAGATGCAGCCAACTAATAGTATTGTACTCGCCAGGCCAGACCTTTAGCTGAGCTCTGGGAACATGGCAACTGTGGCCATGCCCCTGCTCTGGAGCCATGTGTGGCCTGGTGGCAGAGGGGAAGCTCTGGGCCTGGGGGAGGCTTGGGGCCCAGGGCAGGCTCATGCTATCTGGCAGAGATGAGAGCGGGCTCCCCCCAGCCTGTGGCATTTGAGCTAGCTTGTAAAGACAGAGTAGGAGCAGATGACTTCCTGGTGGCAGTGATGGGGTGGAGTGGCAAGGGCAGGAGAAGAGACTGGAAGGAGAGGTTGTGGCCAAGCTACGAAGGGGCCCAGAAGGCAAGGCATGATTGCACAGCAGTGAGGAGACACGATAGATGAGAACTGGGGCATGCTGTGCTCCTGTGTGTGGATGACACCTCACTCCTGCTCCTGTGTGTGGATGACACCTCACTCTGCAGGATGGGGCAAGGATGGCAACGGGCTGGGAGCCCTGAGCATGGCCTGGGTGATTCTAGTTGTGCTTATTGAGATGGAAATGATTCTTAGAGATCATCCCCAACCTGCTGGTCATATATGTGATGAGCCCAAAGCCCAGAGAGGGCTAGCCACCTGCCACAGCCATCTGGGAGCTGGCCCAGGACTGCCAGCAGCAGCTGGGGCAGAGGTGTGAGCTCTTTCTCTGTGTCTCTTGGGACTCTTGAGTGTTGAGCAGTCACCGCGCAAGTGGCTTCATGAATTTCAGAATCCCCAAACGTTCAGGAGGTTTGTGTAAAATGCTGTAATGCTGCCCACCTCCGCAGACCTACCAAAGAAGGGCCCAGTGCTTGCCAAGGGCTCTAATTAAAGCCCAGTACAGACGGTCCCCGCAACAAAGATTGCTGGCACCACCAAGAAACCACCAGCCCAGAAGGTCATGCTCTAGGCCTGGCTGGAGAGAAGAGGAACCCTGGGCGACCGAGTCCACGGCTGAGCTGGGTGCGGGGAGAGAAGACACCTCCAGTGAATGCTCCGGTCTGTCCGTTCTCCACTTCCACCCGCTTTCCTCCCTCGCTCCTGCACCTGCTCTTCCCCTCATTTCCAGCCGGAACGCCAAACATCCCTCTAGCCCTCCTCTTGTCTCCAGTCCCACCTGCCAGGACCACCCAGCTGTGCTCAGTCACCCCCTCCTTGAAACCTCCTTGGACCGCACCAGAGGACACTTCCGCCTCCACTCTCCAGATGATGAGTCTGTGGTCCCGCCTGTCGCCCGAGGACATGTCCCTGCCCACCATCCCTCAGAGATCACGCTACCCTGGAGATCCACTGGGGATATGGCTAAACGGAGGCTCTGACTGACACCCTCACCCCCAGAAGTCCCCAAACCTGCACCAGGCTTCCGTGAGCAGTTCCTGCGTCATGAGTGTCTGTCTGTCTGTCTGTCTGTCTGTCTGTCCTCACATGTTGTCCTCAAGCTCCTTGCGGAGAGGCCTGAGGAATCTCCCCTCTCACTTCTGCTGCTGCTGCTGCTACCCCACACAGAGCCCCATTACTCTAGTGAGCTCCTGAGCACCCTCATCCACGGGCCTCGGCTTCCCTCCCTATGAAGAGCCGGTCTGCACAACTTTCACGTTTGCCTGAACCATCACCCTATGCTGTTCTAGAAGTGGGGATCAGACACAGCTTCAGTCCTGATGCCCCTTCGAGGGACCCATAAACCTACAAGCATCTGGGCCTGAGCAATAGTGTGAAGGGGCCCAGGAGGGTCAGTATCCATCCTCCCTCGACGGGCAGAGAGAGGATACAGGGTATAGAGCCACAGGAACCACCCTGGACCCAGAAACAGCCACCGACAAGTTACTGAGCCTCAGATAAGACAGTTCCCCCTCTCCCCGTCTGGCAGGGGAAAAGATAGATGAGCACTGAAGACAGGTAGAAACACTTAGTCCAGTGGACTAACGGACCTCCTAAGCACCAGGCTCTACCACCCTGAGACCGGAAGAACTAGACGGTGCCCTTCTAATACTATTAAGTCTTCTTAAAGAGATTGTATTAGAAGGTCCTAGAGAGAGCTGCCAAAACACACTGAACAAAACCCTCAATCATCAAAGAGACCAGGATTACTGTCAGATAAGACTGCTGGAACACCGAAGATCACACCTCAGAGGCACCTTCAGGACTGGAATGTAACTCACTCCATGGCTCCATTTTCAGCCCAACAACAGGCAGGGCTGTGAGTGGAACAATCACCCTATGGAAGCACACACACCTTAGAATAATTAACCACGTGTGCCCCAAAAGGCAGCATTTATCCCAGGGCCAGCTTCAGCAGGGCGAGGAAGGAGGGAGGGATAGAAATAGGCAACAGGGAGGGAGGGAGATAAGTGAGGGTCCATTGTGGGCATTGGCATGCACGAGATGAAATAAAATGTGCATGAATTGTTGACTGTACAATTGTTGGCTTGCTTAGTCAGTCTTCACCTGACTGACAATAAAATAAAACGAGTTGAGAGAGAGAGAGAGAGGAAAGGAAGCCAACAACCAAGACAGCATCTCCGGGTCTCAGTTTCTTTATCTGCCCAGTGGGACTGATGTCTTCCAGGCTGTCGAGAGCACAGAAGGGCATCAGGTGCTGCCAATGACATTCCTTTGTCTTTCTTTCTTCTTAGTATTTGAATTGTAGAAACCCTGAGAGCAGGTGCAAAGCAGTGAGTGCTCTCAGAGGACACCTGAAAGAGGGCCAGTTCGAATGCAGGCCCAGGTGCTTTAGAAGCACGCCTTGGGGATCTACTCTCAAATGGACAGAGCTTGCCGACAACCCCATAAGGTGCAGTTCTCCTGTGAACCAACAGGGGTCACCGTGAACCAGAGTCAACTTCCTAGGAACTGCCTAGCTGGTTTTATTTAAATCATTCAAGTCATCTATGGATATATTTTTGCTGTCATCCTTCAAACAATCCTTAAATAAATAATGAGAATTCAGCTTTCACTACCTGGTCCCTCCCCCAGGCCCAGACCCCTCCCATGCCCCGCCCACAGCCTACCTTCTCATCTACTGTCTAGCAGTCCATCTTTTGTATCAGCAGGCATTCAAGTGCACTTAGGATGCACCTCTAGAAAGAGAGAGCTTGGTGTTGCATTTTCTTGCATAATGAGACCCTACCACTTGGGTTCTCTGTTCATGGCCTCACCCGGCAGCAGTCAATGGACTGGTTGGCTGTATCTTCATCCGAAGGCTCGATTGGGAAGAGTTAGCTTCCAGGTCACTCCAAGGGTGGAGCAGATTTGTTTCTTTTCAAGGTGATTAAAATCTCCGAGTTGATAAAAATGGATGGATTGTACACCTCACCTGGATGAGCTTTGTGGCGTGTGAAGTAGAGAGCTCTCAGGAAAGCTGTTTTAAGACAGAATCATCCCGACATGGTGATCTCCATCTGCCAAGCTTGGGTCTCTCCGTTGGTTCATTAGCCATTCATTAGACAGTCACAATAATTGCCATCGATGTGCTGTTTCACCCCACCAAGGTGGCAAAAATGAAACTGAAAAAGTTCATTCTTGGCTACATGGCATGGGATGGACATTCTCATGCACACGTGCTTGCTGAGGGGATGCACTGGGACAGGCATTTTTGGATCCAACTTGAAAATATGAATCCCAAGCATTAAGATGCCCATTCTTTTTATACTCAATCCTTTCACTGCAGGACTCGGATAAGAAAGGCACGGGAGATCCCTGCAGAGACCTATGCATGAAGAGTCACCTCCACATGACCCATAAGAGCAAATCCGGAGAAAACCCAGAACCAAACTCACTGCCATTGGGTCAATTGTTACTCATGGTGACGCTAGGAGACAAGGTAGCGCTGCCCCTGTGGGTTTCAGCGTAGAACACCTTCTCTTTTTCCCGGGGCACGGGCTGATGGTTTCCAAAGGCTAACCTATGATTAACCTCTCAACCTGGAGCTACTGCACCACTAGGATTCCTGGCAAAGCTGGAGAAGAAGACCCTGAATGCTCAACAATAAGGGGGGGGGGGGTTGGTGGTCATGGTGGTAAAGTAAATAAAGGTTGTAGCCAGCCCAAGAAGAATTATGAGGCCATTAAAATGGTATTTGAGGGTGAGAAATCTGAGTAGGATATGATGAATACTGGGGGGAGGGGAAGGCAGTATTAAAAGTCTTTGCTCATGTGATGTTGATTAGGAACATGCGGAGGAAAGTCAGAGGGGGGTTATTTTCTGTGTTCTTTATAAGCCCCTCTGTCTCTCTTGTCTCATAAATAACGTTGGTCTTCCCCCACCCACTCTTTCCCCCACTGGACAAAAGAGACCCACGTGCCATCCTCTTCCTGAGGATCTGTGCTGTGAGCCAAGGGTCATTGTGTGAGTTGCAAGATGTGTCGGCAAGAGTGTGGCTCCCTGTTCTTTCAAAACAGGATGCTGGCTTCCGGCTAGTCTGGAGGTTGTTTGGAAGGGGCAGGGTGGAGATCGCACCCTCCCGAATGTTCTTTTCCTGATCTCTCATCTTGAGGCTGCTCCTGAGAATTCTCGTTGGGTTTGGGTGGGCTGTTTCTCTCTGTGCCCTGAGAGGACGTTGGAAATTCGTACTGATAGTGTGGTCCTGACACATTGTCATAGCACGGAGGGCTGGCTTTGAGTCTTTAACCTCGATACATCCCCCCTCCACTGGCTCACACACTGAACTCTGACATACTCAGGAAGATGAAGTCTGCTGTCTGCCTTTTGCTCTACTTGGGGCCCTTGTAAGCAGGGCAATGACCTGGCATCCTGCCGGCAGAAGAACAGGAAGCGGCCTCAGAAACAGGAAAGGACCAGGGCCACGAGGCAGCACCACCTTGTCAGCAGATCCCGAAACCTGAGACCCGCAGAGAAGCAGCTGGAGCTGCCAGAGAAGGGAAGACCCACGTCACCTCTTCTCACACCAGCCTCTGAGCTGCCTGGCTGTCTGCTTCTGAGGACCCAGGAGGGCTCGGCAGCTACCAAGGGAGTGAGAGAGAGGCCCCGGGAAAGCGAAGCCTAGCCCAACATGGCCATGGGCTGCGGGCTTCTTATCAAAGCAGTCTCCTGAGACTTTTTGAAAGGGGTGAGATCACAGCCTTCGCTCCCAGTTGCCACTGAGTTGAATCCTTGGGTGCCCTTCTGGGTGTCAGAGCAGAACTGTGCTCCAAAGCATCTGCAATGGCTGATTTTTCAGGAGCTCACCGGGACTTTCTTCCAAAGTGCCCTTGCCTGGACTCGAGCCTCCAACCTTGAAGTTAGCAGCTGAGTGTCTCAACCCACGGACTTGTACACTTTTCTGAAAATATCATGGGCCGCCCAAAGTACCAAGAAATTCATCGGGAAAAAAGTACATGCAGAATGTTCCTTAGAGGCAAGAATGGCAGGCCTTCGTCTCATGGACCTTAGACATGCTCTCAGGAGAGACCAGTCCCTGGAGAAGGACATCATGCCTGGGAAAGTGAGGGGCAACAAAAAGGAGGAAGACCCTGGACAGAAAAGGAGTGACGCTGGTTGCCACAAAGGGCTCGGGCATAGGAGCAATTGTGGGGATGACGGGAGGGCAGAAGCCCAGGGGGCGTGTCATTCCATTGCATGTATGGCCGCTGTGAGTCAGAAGGAGCTTGATGACCTAACAATGACCAAGGGCTGGGAGCGGAAGGAGTGGTCAGACTGCAATGGGATCTGACTGGGCAATTGGGAGAGGGGTCAGGCATGCTTCAAGCACCGGGGGACATGGGCAGGAGTGTACCAAGTCACCTCTCTTAACTGCGCACAGTCCAGGGACACAGGGCACTCTGGGTTGTGTGAGGAGCTCAGGCCAGCCTTAGGTTAGACTCAGCCTTTGACCAGGCCAGGCCAGTGTCTGTGGATGGAGCAGTGGCGTCATCTGAGGTCATGGAAGAGGGAGGGACAAGGCAGTGACCAAGGTTGGCATCCGAGCCTCCTGGTGGGCAGGTCAAGGTCAGCACTCACTCTTGCTTTGGGAGAACCCCCTGGCTCAGTGGGGGCAGTGGGATACAAATCTTCTCTGTCCTGGTCTCTGCTTGACCATGAGACTTAGGGAATAGATATCTGAGAAGCCAATGGATATGGAAGAAACCAAACTGCCCCTAGGGCAGTATCCCGCCTGTCCACCTAGCACTGCCTTTCTGGTCTTTTTCCCTCCTCCATCCAGCCTTGCTTGCATCCCAGGCCTCTTGATCAGTGTTTTGTTAGCTGAATCTGGCAAACCTGAATTTGGTTCATCTTGGAGTACTGCGTTCTCTGGTTGGGAAGGATTCTGACCCGTGGGAACAAGAACAGTTCCATGGTCCATGGCCTTGATTTTCTGGTGGTGCCACCGGGTCACTCTCGGGCTGCTAATCACAAGGCAGCCAGTTCAAACCCATCAGCTACTATGTGGGAGAAAGACGAGGCTGTCTGCTTCCACAAACACCCTCTTCAGAGTCGCTAGGAGTCAGACTAGACTCCATAGCAGTGGTTTTGTTGGTGCTCTAAGGAGGGGCAGCCTCAGGGGCTGGGACAGTCAGGGGAGACTTCCTGGAAGAGGTGATATTGGCACCGGCTGGCAAAACTCTTGACAGACGGCCAAGAAGACAGAACCCAACATTGTCAGGAGTTACATAAAAACCTGCCAAAACCACCGAAAGCCTTTTTTTTGTGTGGATGTTATACTTTACTTCAGACAC
This sequence comes from Echinops telfairi, assembly GCF_000313985.2. Taxonomy (NCBI): domain Eukaryota; kingdom Metazoa; phylum Chordata; class Mammalia; order Afrosoricida; family Tenrecidae; genus Echinops; species Echinops telfairi. Next base: position 22,902,064 of record NW_022105908.1, on the reverse strand, counting down.
AATATTTTGATAGTTTCTACATACGATGAATCAGAAACATATGCATCAATTTCTCCTCGAAAATGTACACTTGCTTTACTTGGCAAAACGCAGGCTGGAATTTTGATGAATGTAACAACTGAAGAATGGTATAGGATCCAAGACTGAGGGCTGTCTCAGTATCTTATGGCCTCGGCCAAGAAGCTGCTTCTTTGGTTCTCATGTGGCCTGAGCCTAAGCCATCCCACCGCCCAGTTCCTCTCACCAGGGCGTTCCCTGGTACCCAGCAACCTGAATCCAAGGTCAAACTGGATCTCAACTTCTACAGGACACACACTAGATCCAGCCTGGCCAAGGAGATGGTTTCATGGAAAAGTCACCGACTGAAATTCTGGCCCACAGAAGTTGGTTTGAGATGTTTATTTCCATCCAAGCTCCTCAACACCTTTAAGTGTCTCCACACCTCACTCAGAGACGTGCTCCTACCTGGTCATTAACTGACACTCATGTAGCTTTTATGAAAAGCATTTCTGAGTCCAAAGAGAATCTTAAAAACTCATTTCCCGGTTGGGGCCTTCATCATTCGTACTCTGGCATAAAAAAAAATAATACGGGTTCTAAATCTTAACCCTTATACCTGTGGATATAATCTCATTTGGTGATACGGTTTTCTTGTTTAGACTAACAAGTGCCTTAAAGTCAACCAGTTTTGAGCAGAATAGGTTCAGGAAGAAGCGAGCACAAATGAAGTGGAAAGATCCTCGGCATGTGGAAACTGCCCAGGACTGAAGGGTCGCAGATCTGAGGAAGTGGAAGGAGGTTCTCCCCCACCTCCCACACCCCCTCCCACCTGAGCTGATGGAAAGAGGGTCTTCCTCTAGAGTTAGTGCCCTGGCTTCAGATTTCTGATCGGTGAGAAAATAAATGTCTGTCCTTCCAGCCTCCCATGTGTGCTGTTTCTGCTACTAAGAACTAGGAACGTCGGACAACGGCCCATGGAAACAGAACCCTTGGTCCTGGGTCCCTGGATGAAGATGGTCCTACCCTATGGAAAAGAGGGAATGAGAAGGCGCTCATTCCTGCCAGTGCGTGTTCAGATTCAGATGAGCAGTTTTTCAGGACCCAAATACCACTCGAGTTCCTAAAGTAGACCCAGGAGGCAGGGTGGAAGATTTCCCACTGAATTCGCTAACTGCGATGTAACAAACGACCCTAAGCTGAGTGGCTTACCACAATGATAGGCATTTCTGGTCTTCTTCAGTTACTGTGGGTCAAGGATTTGGGGAAAGCTTGGTTGAGCGATTCTGATTCAAGGTCTCTCACACATTTTTAGTTATCTGGAAGGCTTGGCTGGGATGCGAGTAATTCACTCACGGCGGTACGTTGCTGCGGGCAGGAGATCTCAGGTCATCTCCACTCGGGCCTTGCCACAGCACTGTTTGACTGGCTCCACAGCCTGGCAATTGGCTTCTCCCTGAGAGAGTGATTCAAGAGATGGGGCTCAAGAGGGAAGCAATTACACTGTGTAACCTAGACTTCTGAGCCTATTCCCAACCAAGTCAACCCAACCCACCCCAACTATGAGAAGCATTGTCAAAATCCCAACATCACATTGGTTCCTCTTGGTAACTAGCAGATCATTATAAACCCCTCATCCGGGCCGGACCTTGGTGGGCATCTCAAGAGAGAACTAGGGCTGACTGCCTTATCTCATATGAGTTTACCAATGGACTCTCACGGGATTTTAAGGGATGGATGCTCAAGAAATCCAATCTGCACTCATTTTAGTGAGAGGGAGGCCTTTATTGTTCAATTTTTGCAAAATCGGGCTCCCATGCCCTGAGACAAATTTGGCAAAAATGGGGCATGGGGGGGGCACCTCAAAACTCCTCTGAAAGCATTTTATCCCCAGCTCACAAGCCCTCTCCTCCCGTGACTGAGTACTGTGAGGTTAACAATCTTTCCCGAGTGTCACATAAGGGTCTTTTTAAAATTCTTCTGGTTCCCACCTTCCATCGCCCGGGAGCCCGAGCTCTGGTGATTATCCCATCAGTTATCAGTGATGCCCTGGGTATTCAGTAGCTTCATGCCTCTTTGCTCTCTCTTTGCTGAAGACGGGCCAGCCTGGTGACTTATTTCTCACAACCCCAACTCAACCCAATAATCCAAGCCAAGCCAAACGCATTGCTGGCGAATGGATTCCAACTCATGGTTACTCTACAGGACACAGGACAACTGCCTCAGAGGGTTTCCAAGGCTGTAATCTTTACAGAAACAGAGTGCCACACCTTTCTCTCACCGAGTAGCTTGTGGGTTCGAACCACCAAGCTTTTGGTTAACAGCTGTGCCACCATGGTTCCTTCCCTTCCACCATCACTGCTGCCAGGTGTACTGATCACATAGACCATCTCTGATGCAACGTGGGAGGGGGCTGCTTCGGGGCATGAAGACCAGGTGGTGAAGGCCATTGGCGAGCATGATGGAGGCTGGAGGTACCACTGCCATGGAAAATATCCCACTCATCCAGTGGGATACTTTTGTGGAAAATATCCCACTCATCCAGCGGGATGCCCTATATTAAGATAGCAAGCCACCCAGGTGCCCTCTGTTTCCAGCAGAAGAACTTCTCTGCACATGGGATAATCCACTGGGCCTGGGATCAACCTGTGCTTTGCAGCAGGTCATGTTACAATTGTTGGCCTGAGCCTTGGTCACTGAGGAATGACGAAAGGCTCAGTGCCAGATGCTGGAGCAATGAGAACATTGCTGAGAGAGATGATGGGTTCATGGCAGGAAGAGCAGAAGGATAGGCACACTGTGGCAGCAGTCTAGTCGGGTGATTAAGTGAGCAGTGGTGGGCTAGATAACCCTGCCATTTGCCAGGGAACCGGCTTCACATCCCTGAGCTGTTTCCTGTGGGGGAAAGGACATCACACAAGGCTGCTGAGAGGAAGGCCAGTGGGAGGTGGCTGCCATTGCTCTACGTGATGGTAAGTATGCGCTGTCATCACCGAGGCTTCCTCTGGGCCCGGCCTGGTGCCGTTGCATCTCAGAGCTTGTTTTGTTCATCTCTCTCCAGCACCCATGTGCACCCCTGCAAGCCGTGCCCAGGGCTCGCTCTGTGTGGCTGACTGGGACACGGGCAGAGGGATGGGTCTGATCTACATCTCTGCCAGTGTGGGGGCAGGTGCGGCGAAGCAGGAAGTTTTGGTGGCCAGGGGACCATGAGATCCTTCCTGTCTCGTTGCTTCTGTTTTCTCGGTGAATTGGGAAGCGGGGTCATCAACCATGGAGAGAGGCCGTCCTCTAGGCCTGGTCACGGGGCCCAGGCGAGGATTGGGGGCAGGGACTGCTCGTCTGCAGTATTCTTTCTGTAACAGACTCCAGGGCAGCAGCCAGCATGCAGCTTCATAGAGACCAAACCGATCAAGTCTTCATGCAAAGTCTAGGGCTTCCCTCCTTCTGGAATGCAGCCTGCAGAGTCCTTGGAATAGCGGAGGGAGCAGAACTAGTTGCTATCTAGTGGACTCTAACTCCTGGTGCATGTGTGTGTGTGTGTGCGTGCTCCACAGTGCTTTCATGGCTGATCTTTGGAAGCAGACGGCCAGTCCTTTCTTCCAAGGTACTTTTGGGTGGACTC
>NW_022105908.1:22885918-22897736 GCF_000313985.2 Echinops telfairi | reverse complement strand
TAGCTGCTGAGAATTTCGCCCATTTGTATCACTCAGGAGTTCTTCTCGGTGCGTACTTTAACAAGAAACAAACACACCAGAAACCCTTACTGCTGCCAAGTTGATTCCAATGCTACAGGACAGAGTAGCCCTGCCCCTGTGGGGTTCCAGGACTGTAACTCTTTACAGGAGTAGAAAGCCCCGCCTTTCTCCCTTGGAGCAGCTGGTGGGTTTGAACTGCTGATCTTGTGCTTAGCAGCCCTGCTATGTCCCCGGGGGCTCCTATGTGAAGGGAAGATGGAATCTAAAGGAGCTTCAATGCCATGCCAGGACCAGAGAGGGCAGAATCCGTCTCTGGAGGGCTGTCTCAATCAGGAGAGCAGAGACAGTTTCTTACAGGGTGGTGTACCTCCCGTCACTGGAGGTGTACAGCTGGACGATGAGCAGACACTTGGTACCAGTTACCAAGAGATCAATTCCATTCATAGGACCCTATGTGTGTCAGAGTTGAACTGTGTTCCTTAGGGTTTCTGGTGGCTGATATGTTGAGACATAGACCTCCAAGCATCTAAGGCTGGCCTCAAACCACCAACCTTTGAGTTTGCATCAAACATATTAACCATTCGCACCACCCAGGACCTCCAGTTACTTGGTTAAAATGTGGGATCTGTGTGTGTGTGTGTGTGTGTGTGTGTGTGTGTGGTGTATGTTTTCTTCTCTGATTTCAGGCTGCAATGGCTCCTCCATTTCTGAGTCTCTGTTGTTTTGTTTCCAATCCCAAGGCGAGGAAGGGCTAGGTTAAGCTGAATTTCCGGATTTATCACAGCTTCATACAATAGCCACCCTTCTGGCAGCTTCTTGGGCCGCCAACCTTCCCTGGGTAAGCCACAGTGCCAACTACCCAAGGGACAGGTATTAATTAAAGCGCAGATTAGCTGTCAGTCACGGGTATCCGCGCCAGGGTTTAGAATTGCTTAATGAGAGGGTTTTTTACACTGTTTTGCCTTGAGAAGGCAATATTGATCAGAAATCCCTGGCCTGGAACTAACTGAATATTCACCCCCAAATTGCAGTGCCTGGTTCCTTCTGAGGTCACCACTTTCATTGTTACTTGGGAAATTGCAGTCGGCTTTGGGTCCCAGTGAGCCAGAGGGAGGGAGGGAGGGAGCAGGAATGGGGGAAGGGGTGGAGGGAGGAAAGAGAGAGAGGAAGAGAGCAAGAAGGAGGATGCAGGAACGGAGCAGAAGTCTCTGTGCGTGAAAAATCGGATATGACAAGCCAGATACGGGCTTCGTCTTGAAACTGCTTCTCATTCCTTGGAGAGAACTTTCCTTGTTGTCCAAGTTTACCACGAAGTGTTTGCAGCGCTGCAATTTTAATGAAGGAAGCCTTTGCTATGTTAATCTTGGGAATCAACTCATATGAATTCATTCTTCTCCCCCTCCCTCCTGCCCTCCTGTCTCAGCCTCCAGGTACTATTATAACGGGCTTGCAATAATGCTGGGGGAATCCCGCCACTTCCCAAGGAGAGAGTGGGATCTAGGGGGATGTCTGACGGAGCTGAGACAGGAGGAAGTGGGCATTGGAGGGCCCTGGGGATTTGCAGCTTGAAGCTCTCAAGATGGGACCACCGCCCTGGCCCTGATTGGCTGGGGGGCACTGGGTGTGGGTCAGCCCCTCTCCCTGACCACGGGCTTGTGGTCTGACGATGCCTTCCTGTCTGCACACTGACTCGGCCCAGCGAACACTCGGCTGTATGCACATCTCACGTCTTCTGTCCATCCCAGAATATGCTCCCTGATAGTCGGGCTCCTCGTGGGGGGTGGGGATTAGAAGAGGCACGGAGGCCACCTGCTGCGCCGGGGTGCATCACCAAACTAAGTGCTCAGAGGGAAGAGCCACATGTTTTACCCCACTAAACAAGGGCAAGGGCAAGGGCCATGGGCAGAGAAGACGAGGGAGCAGAGTTCAAGAATGCACGGAAAAGGAGGTCAAGGGCGGGGCGATGGGCAGTGCTGTGTGTTCTGGAGCGCTCATGGATCTTGGGAGGCTGTGAGGCTCTTGGGAAGTGATGTGCTCAGGAGGTAGCAAGGATGTGGACAGGGAGCAGGCAGCCCTGGCTTGGTCGGGGACTTGGGGCTGGACCAAGACGAACCTCAGAGTGTAGGCTTCACCCAGAGCCACAAAGGGACATTTGTAGAGAAGATAAGCAGGTGGGGGTTGGGTCAGATGTGTGTATGGGAAGGGCCCACATTCTAAGGGTGAGGAGGAAGTTTGGAAGGAGATTGCAGTTAATGAAGCGCTGAACCAGGGAAGGGACTTGGGGTGGAAGGGAGAGGGCTGTTGATGGAGGATTGAGCTACTGATCAGGCTGGAGGGAAAGGGAGAAGAGAAGTGGGGTGGGCGGAGGCACAGGGTGGTGTTTCTGGCTTGGATAGCTGGGTAGACGGAGCTGAGGAATACATGTAAGGCAAGAGGTTTGGCGAGGAAATGGCCTCTTCAGCCTTGGCTTTGGACTGAGTCCATGGATGCCCTGGGTGGTGGTTAACCAAGGAGTTGGTTAACTCCTAAGAGGAAAGGACTGGAGATCTATTTTCAGTAAATCAGCCCCTTACATCCTACTGAGCACAGTTCTCCTTTGGCACAGGAGTTAGAATGGACTTGACAGCAGTTGGTTCGGTCTTTGATTGGTGCTGAAATCTGAGGTCTTGAGAGGTGCCCAGGGCAAGAGTGTTACAGGTGTAGGTGCTCAGGAGACAGGTACAGGTGTCGTGGATGCCATGCATGAGGAAACGAGTCAATGACCAGGAGAGTGCCAAGAGTGGGGAGAGGGCAGAAGTGGGAGCCCAAGGGACAGAAACACTTCAGACCAAGCAAAAGCCTCCAGTGACGGGTGGGCCCGCCACCCAACGTTCAGGAGCGAGCATAATTAAAGGCAGCACAGTATTGCCACACATTCTTGGTCCTACAGGCCTAACAGGAGAGGGAGGGCCTGGGCTTTAATAGCAATTTATCTCAATGTAGGCTTTTAAACCTCGATTTATCACTGTCTCTGACAACACTTGGATTAATCTGTTGCTCGGTGTCTTTCTTGCTGCTGTGAGCCCCAGAAGGATAAAAGGGAACTGATCTACATAAAGAACTGAATTTCAATTAATGCAAGCCCGTGCTAATTTTCCGGCACATAACCCAGAAACATTCTCATTCATTACAATTTTGTCGTTGCCAGTCCCCCAGGGGGAACACGGCCACAGATTTATTTATTTATTCCGGCACCAAATTCATCATCAAGGGCATTACAGAGGGGGACAGAGCACGCTGGACTCCTGGCCCCTCCCCAGCAGGCCACGTGGTGCTAAGCCAGAGAATGCAGTTCTAGACTCTGTCTGGTGTGCCTGGAGCTTACCTGCAACCAGCAAACCAACTCATTGTCATTCCAAGTGGATTCTGACTCGTGGTGACCCCTAGAGGGTTTCTGAGGCAGTATATCTTTGTGGGAGCAGACAGTCTTATCTTTCTCTCCCAGAGCAGCTGGTGGGTTTGAACCGCCAAGCTTGTGGTTGCTGCTGTTGTTGTTAGGTGCCATCAAGTCATGACTGACCCATACAGACCCTATATACCCAGTGAAGCAAACCACTGCCCGGTCCTGCACCATCCTCACAATCGTTCCTGTGCCTGAGCCCACTGTTGCAGCCGCGGTGTCCATCCGTCTTGTTGGGGCCTCCCTCTTTGGCTGCCCCTCACTTTACCAAGCATGATGTCCTTCTCCAGGGACTGGTCTCGCCTGGAGTATGTCCGAAGTATGTGAGATGATGTTTCGCCATCCTTGGCTTTAAGGGGCCCTCGGGTCCTACTTTGTCCACTAGAGATGGGCTTGTCCTTTCAGCAGTCATGGTACTGCCAGTGTTCTTCTTCAGCACCACCGTTCAAAGGCATCGATTGTTCTTTGATTTTCCTGACTCGACGTCCAACTTTCAGGTGCATATGAGGCAATGGGATATAGTGGCTTAGTCCTCAAAGTAACATGCTTACTTTTTATTTTTTAAATCATTTTATTGGGGGCTCTTAAAGCTCTTATCACAAGCCATACATACATAGATTGTGTCGAGCGCATTTATACATATATTGCCATCATCATTTTCAAAGCATTTTCTTTCTAGTTGAGCCCTTGATATCAGCTCCTTGTTTTTTTTCCCTCCCCCTCCCTAATAAACCCTTGATAATTTATAAATTATTGTTTTTTCATGTCTTACACCGACCGCTGTCTCCCTTCACCCACGTTTTTGTTGTTCATCCCGCTGGGGGTGGGGATGGGGGGTGTCATATGACCATCATTGCGATCAGCACCCCCTTTCTCCCTCCACCTTCCCCCTACCCTCCTGGTATCACTACTCTCGTAATTGGTCCTGTGGGGGTTATCTGTCCTGGATTCCCTGTGTTTCCAGCTCTTATCTGTGCCCATGTACATGTTCTGGTCTAGCCAGAGTTGTAAGGTAGAATTGAGGTCATGGGGGGAGCATTAAAGAACTAGAGGAAAGTTATATGTTTCATCGGCATGGTGGAGACCCAAGTCCATCTGTAGACAATTGGACATTCCCTCACAGAGGGGTCACAAGGAAGAGATGAGCCAGTCAGGGTGCAGTATAGCACCGATGAAACATATAATTTTCCTCTGGTTCTTTAACATCCTTACTTTTTAATGCTCTAAAGACGTCTTGTGCAGCAGATTTACCTGATGCAGACCAAATTCTTTACTATCGGGGGTTGGGGTCCTGTGTTGGAAACAGCAAAAGGAGCAATTCAGTCCATCGAAGTAATCTGGAATGGACCCAGTACCTCCCTGTGTATTAGGCCAGTGGTCTTTCCTCATTACTCCATGTGGGGAACCTCAGGGGAGGGACACAGTATCTATCATGGACTCTGTGTTAGGAGGGACACAGTATCTATCATGGACTCTGTGTTAGTCTGGCTAGACTTGAGAAGCAAATTCATAGACACTCATGTGTATAAGAGAGAACTTTATATCAAAGAGTCATTGTATATTAAGAAAACATCCCAGTCCGGTCCACAAGTCTGATATTGGCCCCTATGTCCAATATCAATCTACAAATTCCTCTGCAGACTCACGCAACATGTGCAAGGATGCTGAATGCAGGAAGATCACAGGCCAGTGGGTGGAAAGTCTTGTGGATCCAGTGGCACTGGAAGCATCTCAGCACTGGCATGGGTCTCCTCCAGCTCCAGGGCTCTGGCTCCATCAGCGTAGCTCCATGGGGCTTGTCAACAGGAATGTCTCCCAGGGAGACAAGCAGAGAGTATATCGGCTTCCAGTGAGCTACTTAATCTCCTTCTTGCCTCCAAATGAAGTCATCAAGCTGCAACCTGATCCACAGGCTAGCCTCCACCCTTTCGCAAGTTGACAGGAGATTATGTAACTGCCACAGGGTCTCTGGAGGGTGGTCTCTGATCCTCAGGGGAAGATGAACTTCACTCGAATGCCCTGAAGATGACCAGAGCAGCACTCTCCATCGATCTGCACTTTCTCCTTCCCCTCCTCCTGTCACCACAGGGGATCATTTGCCACACCCTCACTCTGGTGCCCACCTCTAGGAGGCTTTCTACTGGGCGCTCCATTGGCCAGGAGGGTGCCCTTTTCCATCTTCCTGTCAAACCGTTCTCATTCGCTAAGACCCAACTAAGCTTCTGGATTAGCTTCCAGTTATTTTCAGCTCACAGAGAAACTTCATCCTGCACCCTCATCAGAGGCATTGCTACATTTGAGCTCCCTGTTGCAGCCACTCTGCCAGTCCATCTCTCTGAGCACCTTCCTCGCTGTCCATCTGCTTCACCAAGCATGACAGCCCTCCCAAGGACATGCCTCAAGTAAGCGAGACAGTCTCCCCATCCTCACTCCCAAGGAGAATTGGGGCTGGATTTCTTCTCCCGTAGATTTGTTCATTCTTCCGGCAAACTGTGGTATATTTAACAGTCCTGATATTATTGAATATTAATTAATTCCTAAATATTATTTAATATGTATTTAATATTCCTAACTTGAAGGCATCAGCTACCCTTCGGTCTTTCTCGTTCACTGCCTAGCGTTGTAGACACAAGGCGATTGAGAAGCATGGCTTAGGTCAGTTTTCAGTCACATGTTCGGTTTTTGTTTGTTTTGTTTTGTTTTGATTTTTTAACACTATAAAGAGATCTTTTGCGGCAGATCTGCCCAATGCAAATCATCATTCAATTTCTTGATTGCTGCTTCAATAGGAATTGATTGTGCATGTATGTAAAATCAATTTTTTGACAACCTCCATCTCGTCTCCATTTCTTTTGTTTCATTCTCATGCTTCTTGATCTAGTTGTGAGGTTTTTGGTTTCTTTATCATGAGGGATAATCAAAACTGAAGGCTCTGCTCTTTGATCTGTATCAGTAAGCGCTTCGCGTCCTCTTCACACATCGCAGGGGTGGACTCTTCAGAATCCCTGTTCTTCTTCGAACCCATTTTCTCAGATTATTTGCTCGGTCCATGGATTGAATAAGTCGAGTGAAATGATCCAATGCCGACACGCGCCTTTCCTGATTTCAAGCTGCCCAGGGGCTCAGTGTTCAGTTTACACGCCACTCCTGATCCGTGTACAAGTTCTGCAGGAGCACAACGACATGTTCTGGAATTCCCATTTTTTGCCTTACATTTTTTAACAGTTTAATTGACATAATTGACCTATCATACAATTCAATACTTCAACCATATTAAAAAGAGTTGTGCAATCACCACTACGATTGCTTTTAGAGCGTTTTCCTCTTTCTTGTCCTCACTGTTGTTAGCGCCCCATCCCTGCCTCCTTCCCACCACCTCCTTTGTCATGCCCCTAACAACCTACTATTCCAGTTACTGTTTCTATGCAGTTACCTCTCCTGGACTTTCATATACAGAAAAGACATATTCAACTTCCCCCTCCAAGCAATGACAAAATAAAACCCAAAACACCTCAATTGAAAAGGTAGCAGAAAATATTAAAACTAGAACAAATTTAAAGTGGGTCAAAAGGGAGATGAAATGATAAGCTGTTACATTTTCACCTAACTCCATGTGCAATAACCCACTCTACATGGGAGCAAGGCTGTTCCCATCCCTGGTCGATGGTCACCGGCTTCATCCACGTGGGGACCCTGCAAACGGATTCCGGGCTTTCACTGTCAGCCCTAGCCTTCTGCAAACAGTGTTCTCCATACTTTGTTATGATCCACACGGTCAGATGGCCTGGCCTCACCTCTCTCTGTTACTCTCTTTCTGCCACGCTTGCCAGGCATCAGCCATGACCTCCCTCATTCCATGGCCTCTTCTGAATCTGGCTCGGATCCTGGCAGTTCTCTGCTGACGTATCGCCACAACTAGTTTTTGCATGATCTCCAGAAAAACTTTACTTGTTTGCTAATCTCCACATTCTGTTGGATTATCGTTTTGTTTGTTTTTTGAGTGGCCACAGGTCTGTGCCAGCTGATTGACCAGGGTCCAATTTTCATGGCATAGACGACTGAGCTCCTCCGGAGCTGCATCCGCTGTGGAAACATTTCATTGATATTCTGTCCATGCCTGGAATGGTTCTCCTCCCCTGGCCCCAATGCTTCCGGTGCAACGTGGACTTCTTCCTTCAGTACCATTGGTTCCGAAATAGTTGGATGTTGACCAATTATTTCCATTACAGTGATTCTTGTATTCCTTCCATCTTATTTTGATGCTTCCCACTTCACTCAATAGTTTGCCCATCAAAAACTCAGACAACCCCGTGACCACACAGTCTATTCAGATTCATAGCCACCCCAGCAGACAGAGTGGAACTGCCCCTGTGGATTTCTGGGACGGTAGATCTTTACGGGACTAGAAAGCCTCGTCTTTCTCCCTCGCGATGGCTAGTAATTTCGAACCGCTGATCTTTCAGTGAGCAGCCCAACACATAACCCATGACATCCCTGGAGTTCCTAGTTTGCCCCTAAAATCCTTTAATGAACGAGGGCCCCCAAAGATGGACTCCAAGGTGATGCCACTTGAAGGAGGCGACTCTTCCCCGGGGGCTCGTCTTCCAGCACGCTATCGGATGACATTTGGTGGCTATTCACGAAGTGCTCAGCGGCCAATTCTTTTTTATGCTCCACAATTTTGCTGTCACAAAGTACCACACATTAGATGCCTCGGACCCACAGCTGTGTCTTGTCCCACCGTCCTGGAGGTGGACTGTGAAAATCAGGGCCCTGCCGTGTTGATTCTGAGGGAGAATTCCCCCCCGCCCCACGCAGCTCTCCTCGCTTCCAGTGACCACCAGCGACCGTCCTGTTGCTGGGTTCGCAGAGGTGGTACTCCCCTTGTACCGCCGGGGTCTCTGTGACCCTCGGACCTCGGTGTCTCTCTCCTCTTTGGTGAGAACACCTCTCAGACTGAGTTAGCGTCCACTCAACTCCAGTATGACCTCACTAACCTCCCTGATAACCTCTTTAGAGACCCTCTTTCCAAACAAGGTTTTTTATTTGAAGGGTACAATTCAACCCATGATTTTTTTCCTGAGTCTCCTCCTTCAATTTTCAAAATGCTTCCACAGAGAAATAGCTTTTAAAACAACAACAATAACAACAGCAACAACGCTTCTTAGTCCACCTTGTCCCGGGCTATCATAACTACTCACCTGTGTTATTTCTGTGCCCCTGCTGCTCTGACCACTGCCACTGAATCGAATCCCACTCGCAGTGACACATGCAGGGCCCCAGAGATTATTGCTCTTTCCAGAGCCGACAGCCCCATCTTTCTTCTGCACGTTTGAACCACTGTTTTTAAGGTTAGCAACCCCATGTCTAACCCTCAGTGCCACCAGGGCTCCATTTGCTTCTTCTTTGCCCAGAACCTGACGCGTCTCCCGCAGCATAACGTTTCTGAGGCGCCTTCACGTTGTAGCATGAATCAACATTTCATTTTTCTCTTTCTGGCTGAGTAACATTCCGTGGGACGCTACACCGCATGTTTCTTAACCATCCCTGTTGATGGATGGGGACAGCTTTTTGTGTAAGCCTCAGTTCTAGAACTTTTCTTCCCTGTTAGAAGAGAAATCGGCTGTGTGCAATTCTGCTGTTGAAGTCCTGCACGAAGATGCCCGTCCATTGGAAGGACCAGGGAGGCTGGCTTCTGGTCCTCACTCAAGAAGTTGCGTGTGTCTCCTGGGGGAGTGGACAGACTTTTAAAGTTTGTAGAGGCTTTACTTTCAGTTTGCAGAAAATACACACAGAAAGGAGAGTTTTCGTCTCCACCCCCACCCCCAATGCGTGTATCCCTTTAGTTAACACCTTACCATTCCCATTGTTGGCTGTGATGACTCGCCCAGATGCGTTATGAACTCAAGTCCCAGGTTACATTGTTGCTGTCGGGTACCCGTATGTCCTAAGTCCTGGCGACCCCCACGTGCTTCAGGGTGGAGCCTCTCCAGAGGACTGTCTTGACTGCCAGCTTTACCAAAGCCGATCACCAGGTCTTTCGATCAAGGAGCTGGTGGATGAGAGCAAACCATCAATCTTTCCGTGACCAGCAGAGCACTTCACTGTTGTGCCACCAGCACCGCCCTATGGGTTTTGACAAAGGCATAATGTCTTATGTCCACTGACATCGTATGATAAGAGAATGCACTTTCCCCCCAGCTAACGTCCATTTTCTTTGGCAAACGTTGTGCCCAAGAGTCCTTCTGCACAGCCGGGCAGCATGTCTCATCTCTGCACCCAGTTGTCTGTCCACTGGGACCCGTGGTGCAGGGCCCAGGCTACTGGGGCTGTAACAGAGAAGAGCGGTGTTCCATTGGGGTTTCAGTGGTTGATCTGGGGAAATAGATTGCCAGCGTTTTCTTCTGAAGATCCTCTAGGTGAACTTGGAGGGTCAACTTCCGAGTTAGTGGGTGAGTGAGTTGACCATTTGCACCATCCCACGACTCTCCAGGGGTGCCTTCTTCCAGTGGGCACAAAGATCCCCATGCCTGTCTTTCTGCCCCAGGCTGCCTCACTTGAGGACACCTCTTCACTGTGGCCCATGGTGACATTTCTAGGTGGGGGAGGTGATCCCAAGGAGCTGACCCTCCCAGCCAAACCAGACTCTCAAACCTCCCAAACAAGCTGATTGGAATTCCTGTTCACTCTGGTCTGTACCTAACTGACCAGAACAAGGCTGTGTTTAAACTGGCCCCAACACAGGGGAGAATTAGAAGGCTAATCCCTTGTGACCCTCCACTCCACCTCCACCTCTGTATATGCATAGCTTGGTCTAGGGACTGGGACGCCCCTGTCCATGCACCCTAGCTTGTGTCTGTTCTGGTCTTCCGAGGTCCCCACCCACATCCGCTAGAGGGCCAATACTCCCCTCCTTCCTGTTTGGGGCAATTAGCCCCGTTCCCCATGAACAGTCCCCGTTGAGAAACTTTCTAGAAAAGCAAAGGACTTGTTCGTCCTTGACTACTAACCTAAAGGTTGATGGTTGAATCCACACAATCGCACAGAGGACGAAAGGGCTGGCAATCTGATTCTACGAGGACAACAGCCAAGGAAACCTGACGGAGCAACTCCGCTCGTCACAGATGACTCAATGCTGAAGGGTTGGATCTGATTCCATTGTCCTGTCACAAGGGACCGACCCCAAGGTTTAGCTGCTTCAAACAGCCACCATGTATCGGTGCACAGTTCTGTGGGCCAGCACACCAGTCAGAGATCAGCACAGATGGTTTAGCTCTGCTGGTTCCACATGGTGTTGGCTGCCCCTTGAGGACCCAAGAGGGCAGATAACGAGCAAATGGGCTGCCTCAATTGAGAGAACTACAACCTCTGAGGCATGGCTGGTGCCCCCTCCCTGTGAGCTCTCTCCAGTAGAGTTGGGATGTAGACTTTTATGTGGCTACTCAGGGCTGCGTGAGAGTAAATGTCGAAGGTTCCAGGCAAACAGCTCAGTCCCCTGATAGATCATAGCATCACTCCATTGCATTGGTCCAAAGCAGGTCACCAGGTCAACTCCAGAAAGTGAGGGGAATCGGGGCTGGGTGGGAGGGGGCGCTCCGTTGTTTGACTGCACTGGAATGGAAGGGTGAGATGATACAAGCCGGGGTGTGTGCCTGGCACACAGGAGGTTTATTGAGGAGGATGGACGAGATGCCACATGGAAGGCCCGTGAGTGAGCCTCGTGCCACCCACTGAGTTCTTGGGAGATGGGAGTGCCACCCACCTCACTCACTAGTCTCTTAGGAGGCCAGCAGCATCCGAGAGAGGCCCCCGTGGGGTGTCTGGGCTCAGCTGTGGTGGCCCTGTGGCAGCAAGCCCTGACGGCTGCTCAGGCCATGCCTCTCTCTCCTGGTGACGACACTGCGGACGCACCTTTCTGGGAGGAACAGCATCATCACCGGCTGGAGGACCGCACTGTCTGCCTTGTGCAGCTGAGCAGGAAGGCGGGCTTCCGAGCACACCCTTGCGCAGACAGTGTGCAGTAATTAGTGTAATTATTAGGTGGAGTTAATGAAGCTGGGAGAAGCACTGCAAAGGCACACTTCAACAAAACCTTTGTTCAGAAAAAAAAGGGGGTGGGAAAGTTTACCTTCCTGACCCCACCCCCCCCTGAAAACAAAACAAAACAAAACAATTGGGCTTTCAGGTTTGAACTCAATAGGTTGGCAAATGACTCACCACTACCTTCCCCTCCCAACTCCCCCACCCCTGCCTTACCCCCTCCAGTTCCTGGTCTCCAGCTGGGGTCCTTCCTGGATCACCTGGTGCCCAGAGTGAGACTCAATGGACTGGGATGAGCTCCTGAGTCCAACCCCCCCC
>NW_022105908.1:22882700-22884494 GCF_000313985.2 Echinops telfairi | reverse complement strand
TTTTTTTTTTGTCTATAAAACATGGGCAATAGCACTTACCTGGCAGCTCTGATGTGGTGGTTTAGTGGGCTATGACATAAGTCACAAGCTCACATGCCAGCTGCATGCCAGGCTCTGGGTAAACAGACACTTTAACAAGAGGGAAGGGTCATATAATCAATATTTGTTTTGCCCGAGGGTGTTGAGAGCCCGCTGTGGGAGGCTTGGGGCGAGGCACCACAAGGGATGGACTGAAGCACCTATTCCTGTTGCATGAGCCATATCAGTGCCAGGCAGGGTTTTGGGGAGAAGTGCATGCTGGGTTGGGGGCAGGCAGAGGTAGAGAAGGAAGCCTCTGCTCACGAACCTCCAGCTTCAGATCCAACCATTGAATGCCCATCTTCCATCCTTCACTTTCTCTTTCCTAAGTTCCTTGGCAGTGAGAGCCATGTGACGAACCTCATGTCATTTCAGGGACTCGCGGCTGGAAATCTGATCCCAGCCCATGGGGACGCTGTGGAACAGAGCAGAATGCCTTCATCTGATTTTTCCAAGACTGCCTCTGTACAGGGGCAGGTGGTCTCCCCTGGTGGGTTTGAACAGCCCGCCTAGCAGTTAGCAGCCCAATGCTAGCTCACTACAGCTCCGGGGCTCCTTGTCACATCAACAGGGGGCACTCATTGCATCATGAGCAATGGCGGGAATAGCATACAGGTCAGTCAAGGGTCTCAGGCTGGCAGCTTAGAGCCTACACACCTCTTCAAGCACGCTCTGTCTTTTCTGCTGACGCCCCTCCAGGTCTGCTTCCCTCTCTGCGCCCCAGCACAAGGCGACACCACGTTGATCCTGGTTCCTAGTCAAGCACACCCAAGCCCCTTGTTGTCCAGTCTGGTCTGATTCATGGCAGTGCCAGTGTGTGTGTGTGTGTGTGTGTGTGTGTGTGTGTGTGTGTGTGTCCCAACCCAAACCATGGCTGTCAAGGCGCTGCTGACTCATGGCAATCTCCTGTGTCACAGAGAAGAAGTGTTCCTTCCGTTGGCTGCCATCCTGACCGAACCCCGTCTCCCAACCTTTCTTCCAAGATGCCTCTGAGCGAGCGTGTTTGAGCTGCCAACCTTCACGTTGGTAGCTGAGCACAAACGGAGCCACCCAGTGACCCTGCTTCTGGGAAATGCAGTCATGACTCTGCCTGGCTCGGTCCGATTGTTTCGGTAAAAATGGGAGTGGGGAGCGAAGAGTGAGTGGACCCTTAGGCTGGCCCAAGGCCCCCTTGGCTCCTTTGGAATGTGTGCTATGTTGTTCTTCCGTGGAACATGGGCAGAGGCCATGGGACGTCCCTTGTGACTGGGCTGGGTTGTCAGGAGTTGGCTGTCTGCCAGCCTCATGGCACCCCAGGCTTGGGCCGAGAGGAGGGAGCTGAGAGGAATCTGGGCTGATATTTGGGGTCTAGTCATTGCTGAGTAACATCCAAGGAGGGCTTCTTTGGGGTACAGGGCGGGGGCTAAAGGAGGGTTTCCATGGGATGACAGAGGCGGGGCGTGGGACTAAGATCTTGAATCTGGCCACCTAGGATCATGGACATGTGTTTTCCTTACAAATGCAAATCAGCCACCTTGCTTTCTGCTTAGTTGATGAAGGTAATATATGCTTATTTCAGAAAATTCAAACAATACAAACATATATCAAGAAGGAAAGGCAAAGAAAAAATTACTCAAAATATCATTACCCAGAAAATAAACACTGCTAACATTTGGGTGAACATAATTCCAGATTGATTTTTTTTCTTTTACCCATATGTATGTGTGCTGAATGTGC
>NW_022105908.1:22867365-22881919 GCF_000313985.2 Echinops telfairi | reverse complement strand
CAGCTCTGGGCTGGTCCTCGACATGTGGGAGTGGGCTATGTGCAGACATGTACAAGTTTTGACACAAAGGGAATTGTACTGTTCTTCCTGTTTTACACCTGTTTTGTTCATCCAGCCCTTTAGCTTATGCGGAGATCCTTGGTGGTGCTGTGGGTTGAGCACTGAGCTGCTAACCACAAGGTGGACATCTCCCCTTTCGGGAGGAAGCACGTGAGCAAGGACCAGTGGTGCTGAAGGCAGAAGTCCAAGCTGCGCTGAAAGCATCCGCCAAACCAAGGCTCCAGGAATTGATGGAATCGCTTGTGAAATGTTTCAACGGGTCGACGAAACACTGGACACACTTGCTCCTCGATGCCAGGGCATTTGGAAGAGACCTACTTTGGTCAACTGACTGGAAGAGACCCCTGTCTGTACCCATTCCAAAGAAGGTGGCCCAACAGAATGTGGGAATGATAGAACACTATCCTTGATATCAGAGGCAAGCAAATTTTGCGGAAGATCACCCAACCAGTTGCCGAGGGAGTTGCCAGAGGTGCCGGCAAGATTCAGACATTGCTGATGCCAGATGGATCTTGGCTGAAAGCAGAAAATACCAGAAAGATGCTTGCTTGTGTTTCATTGACTATGCAAATGCATTTGACTGGGTGGATCACAATATGCTAGGGATAACCTTGAAAGGAATGGGAATTCCAGAACCCTTAGTTGTGGTTTTACGTCACCTATGCTTGTATTAGGAGGCAGCTACACAAAGAGAACAAGGGGCTACTGCATGGTTAAAAATCAGGAAAGATGTGCATACTATTCAATCTGTATGCTGAAGAAATAATCAGAGAAGCTGGATTGTATGAAGAAGAATGCGGCATCAGGATTGGAGGAAGGCTTATTAACAACCTGTGATATGCAGCTAACACACCTTCCTTGCTAAAATGAGGAGGACTTGAAGCACTTGCTGATGAGGATCAAGGATTGCAGCCTTCACCATGGGCTACAACTCCATGTAAAGAAAACAGAAAATGGCTTGGGTCAGGCCCACCTTGGGGCTCCAAGTAACATCTTTGCTCTTCAACACTTTCAGAAGGTCTCGTTACAGAATATTTACTCAATGCAATGCATCGTTTGATGGCCTGGTTGCTTCTTCCATGAGCATTGATTGCGAACCTAAGCAAGATAAAATCCATGACAACTTCAATCTTTTCTCCATTTATAGCATGAAAGATTAAAGGCGATCAAAAAATTCTCACAACTTGACCCAAGTCATGCTATTTTCAATGGCCTTGTATGCATATGGAAGTAGGATATTGAATGTGGAAGTCTGAAGAATCAATGCATTTGAATTATGGGGCCGGTGAAGAATCTTGTAAGTACCTGGACTGCCAAAAGAGCAAACAGATCTGTCTTGAAAGAAGTACAGCCAGAGTGCTTCTTGGAGGTAAGATGGTGAGACTTTGTCTCATGTACTTTGGACGTATCAGGGGAGACCAGGCCTGGTAAAGTGGAGAGGCCACCACTCTTTGGTCATATCATGGTGGAGGTGGGAGTTACATAATCTGTTGTCAATTTGAGACTTATGAGTGACGGGGTGGAGTTTACCTGTCCAGCAGGTTGCAGCTTGATGACCTCATTTGGAGTAACTAAGGAGATAAATAGCTCGCTGGAGGCAGAACACCGTCTCACTCCCTGTGAGACATTTCTGATGAGAAGCCACATGAAGCTACTCTGATGCACCAGAGCCCTGAGAGCTGGAGGAGCCACGTGGAGACCCCTGCCAGCGCTGAGATGCTTGAAACGCCACTGGATCCACAAGACTTTCCACCCACTGGCCTGTCATCTTCCTGCATTCGGCATCATTGCATGTGTTTCATCAGTCTGAAGAGGACTTTATAGATGGGTGTCAGACTTATGAGCTAGTGTGGGACTCATGGACTTGATCAGGACTGGGCTGGGATGCTTTCTCAATATTCTCAATATTCAACTGCTCTTGTATATAAAGCTCTTTCCTATACACATGTGAGTGTCTATGAATTTGTTTCTCTAGTCTACCCAGACTAACACAGTGGGTACCCGACATAGGCAGACACAGAGCTTCCTTTGAGAAGACTGGGTTCGGCTTCTTCATTTCACAAATGGGGAGACTGAGGCCTGTAATCACAACACTGCTTAGAAAACAATACCCATGAACAAGGTTAAGTGCTGGACTGCTAGTCAAAATGTGGGTTGGTCTAACCCTCCCAGAGACACCTCGGAAGAGAGGCCTGGCGATTGGCTTAGCAAAGGTCACAGCCTTGGCAATCCTGTGGCGCATCGCTCTAGCCACCGGAACAGGCTCTCCAACAGTCTCCATGGTAACTAATGACAACACCATTCTGAGTCAGAGGTGTGTGTGGACAAGGGGGTTACACAAAGTTCCATTACCTTTCAGCTCCGTGAACATGTTGAAGCCGCATAGATGTATATAAATACTCCATAAAACATATATACACCATAAAAAGTGATACGAGTGTGTGCATAAAACATGCAACAGAGGTCCTGTAAGGCAGAGACCACTATGCTCCCATCTCTCCACCACAGCAGCAGGGGGTGAGAGGGGGGGATCTGAAGCCAGAGTATCCATCCTTTGTCACCGTGGCATGGCTGGCCCTGGAACAGTCAAGGGGCGGGAGCCCAGGGTCTCTGACTCCTAGCTCTCTGCTCTGGCACTGTCTCTCAAGAAGAGCTACCCAAGGGGGTGGCCAGGCCCTTGGCCACTCACCTTTCTGTCCGAGTGTCTGTCTGTCACAGCAGTGAGTCTGGAGGGACAGGCTGGGCGGATGATGCCAATGCATAATTCAATCAAAAGTGAATAATTTCCATGGCAACCTGGTCAGCACATGGCCTGCTTGGCTGCCTCCGAGGGCTGGGCTTACCCTAATAAAGAAGCACATTCGTCGGACTACACAGGGAGCCGGGTTAGCGTTTTCATTGAAGGCAACCGAAGTGAAACTAGGTCGCTGATGGCAGCCTGGCTAGGGCTGGTAGGCGCCTTCTCAAACGGACAGTTCGCAGGCCAAGCCTTTGCTAAGGGCTCTGTGTCTGTCCCTGCAGGCTTGGGAAAAGGTCTGTCCTTTCTGGCAAGGGAGGGGCATGAAGCTCAGTCCCCAAGCACCCTGGAATCTGGGACACAGAGCAGGCAGACTCCTGCATTATCCCGTCGTCCACAAAGGAGGCACACACACTCACTTACACCGTTCCTTCACAGGGTGAGAAAAGAGACGGGCTGATCCAGAAGATCCAGGACTCTGTCCTCAGAACTTTGCCGAAGCTGGCATAGCTGGGAAGGGACAAAGCCAGGACTCAGGGCCAAGTGAGCTGCGCCCTTACCAACACGTGACCCGGGAGCCGAACTCCAGAAAGAAGACTCCAAGTTCTCTTCTCCCCCAACCCCGTTGCCTGGCAAGGGGGGTCAACTTCAAAAGACGGGTTTAAAGAACAGTTTTATGGGCCTATAGTTCACACCTATCGCAGTTCAGTAGTTCCATCAAATGAATGAGTCGCACAATCATCTCCACCACCAACCGCAGAACATGTTCTTCCTTCTTATATCCTTTGTTGTGAGCCCCCAGCCTTCCCCGCCAGACCCCTCAAGAAACCATCCACGCAGGCACTGTCTCCATAGCGCCACCCGGCTGGATTTCATGTATAGACAAGCGTAGGCGACAAAATAGAGAATAAACAAAGCTAAAACCTCTGAGCTCGCACGATGGCAAGAGCTTCGGTCTCAGAAACTACCGCCCACGGTCACGCTGAGTCAGCAGGGGTTTCCCAGCTGTAGTGTGGTTCCCTGGTGACTGGGCTCTTCAGCCTGCACACCTGGACGGCTCCCCTCAACAAGCGGGAGGGGAGAGCCTGTGAGGGGACCGGTGTTCCCTCTGAGGTCACACAACTAACGCGCTGTACGTGTGGACTCAAGCACTGGCCTCCCTCTCCTCTCTTCTCAAACGTATTTGGCCTACTTCCCCCTTTCTCAGAAGCACACAAACAAAAGCAAACTCAGCATCACCCAGTGATGAAAACCTCTTGTGCTCTAGCCTATGATCCAGAATGAAGTGTAGGCAGCCACTTTTGCCGGAACCCTGGTGGTGTCGTAGGTTCGAAACTACCAGCTGCTCCTCGGGAGAAAGATGGGACTTTCTACAGTCTTGGAAACCCACCGGGGTAGCTTCACTCAGGTCCACACACAGAGCGTGGTTCTGAGTTTTTAGATGTTTTGATCTGCCCTGCAGCACCTCCTGGCTCTGTCAACGGCCCTAGGGGATAGTCCCCCCCACTTTGGGACTCAAGGCCCCCGCCCTTCCTCTGGCAGCTGAGGAAATGAAGGGATCAGAGAAGGGGTAGGAGGGGGGGAGTCTGCTCCCCTGAAGCGTGCTCACTCCAGCCCTTTGGATGACCGCCCACCGGGAGAAAAGCACACAATGAAGTGGCCGTCTGCAAGTGCGGTCTCTCTTTTTCCAATTCAGCTCCGTCTGCCAACAGCGGATATCATCATTTCAGGCTGCGGGAGAACCGCAGCTTTCAGGAACCTTTGTCACATCACTGTAAATCTCACCGTTCCCTTCTGCCCTGGCCAAGACGTTCCTTTAAATTACATTACTTGGGCACCCCTCACCCCGCCTCCCACCCGTAGCCTGGGCGTGCCTGCTTGACTTGGCCCTCAAACACAGCCGGGTCTGATTGGGGGCCTTCGGAGCCATTCAGAATAGATGCCTTTCTCATCATTCCTTCCTGGGTCAGCTCACCAGCCTGGGGTAATAATCATAGTGAAGACAATCCCTGCTGGCACTGACTGAATGCCGACTCCTCTGGGCCTGGCACTCAGCGCATCTCCTGACGTCTGTGATTTCACTGAAAGACGAGGCTTCTGTTGTTAGTATCCACACAGTATGGTGCAACGCCGTGACTTATTGAAGGTGGGGCTCTTATCACCGTGGCCCTTGTTATCACCCATGTTTTCTGGGTGGGCCTGGGTAAGTAGGCGAGGGAAGATACTGTGCGTGATTGCTAATGTGGTTAATTGTGCTGGCCATCCTGCTGGATAGAAAAATCAGCCATCTCAGATGCAGGAAGCGGGAGGGGAGGGTGAGGGTGTGGTAGGTGGATGGGGTGGGGTGGGGGGGCTTCCCTACCAGCAAGAGTAGAGTGCTTCCTCTGTACCCTGAGATCCCTGGACATTGGACCTCTTTGATCCCAGAGAAGGGAGTGGCACCAGAGGAGTGGCAGAGCAGCAGCAGCAGCAGCAGAACTAGGAGCCAGAACAATGACCTCCCTAACTCGCAGAGGAGGTAAAGCTAGTGCTCTTGGGGAAGAGACTGGGTTGTGGAGTGGGGTGCCCCTGGGAATATAACTGGGGGAGCTGGGTCTGCTGAACTTGAAGCCAGAGCCAAGTGCCTTGAAGCTGAGGCTTAGGGTGGAGTAGCATGCCCTGTGGGCACTTAGCAGCAGCGCTAGAGGAGCTAGAAAGGCAATGTTTCCTGAGCTGGGCGGAAGCCAGGCCAAGAGGCTGCGTACCAGAGAGAGGCCTGCCTGTGGGCCCGGCAGGGATGAGACCATCCTGACTGAATGACTGTATCCTGAAAATTTCCTGTCTGGATTGTCTCCTGTGAATGTCCCTAATACATGTCATCCTTGTGAGCATTCTGTGTGGCCATTGCAATGAATTAGCAAACCCAGCCACAGAAGCTGAGAGCCATGGGAAGGACAAGAGGCGTCAGAATTGGGTCAAAAGGGATAGAGGATGGAGGCACGTCTGACCTCTGCCTTTTGGCAGGAAGCCTTGGGAACCAGAAGAGGTCAGATGTGACCCCCGTGTCATTTTTTCCATAGAGGCAGAGAGGCTATAGGTATAAAGGGGAGGAGTCAGAAAAGTTTAATGACAGAGCTGGTAAGCTAACTTACCCAAGGTCAGAGAGTTCATAAGGATTACCCAATACAGTTGCTCAGGTTGTGTACTGCACATGCCAATCGCACCCAAGAGAACCACACTTTCATTGTAGACAAACACTAGCTTATCTGAGAGCTTGTGTTAGTCTGGGTAGACTAGAGAAACACATTTATAGACATTCATATGTGTATGACAAAGAGGTTTTTCTACAAGGGAAATTGAACATTGAGAACACATCCCAGCCCAGTCCAGATCAAGTCCATAAGTCCACTATTAGCCCATATGTCTGATACCAATCTATAAAGTCCTCTTCAGACTCACGAAACACATGCAATGATGCCAAATGCAGGAAGATCACAGGCCAGTGTGTTGGAAGTCTTGCAGATCCATCTCAGCACTGACAGGGGTCTTCACGTGGTTTCTTCGGCTCTGAAACTCTGACAGCCTCAGGGTAGCTTCATGTGGCTTCTCCTCAGAAATGTCTCACAGTGACTGAGCCTTGTCATTAGAGAGCCTCCAAGGAAGTGAGCCGACAGAAGAGTTTCTCACCTCCAAGGAGGAAATCCAGGAATACCCAGAATCCTTAGGGGAAGGCCATGTCCACACAGAGGCCTCATTGGCTATATCCTGACTGACAGCCTAGACTCCACCCCTTCACTCTTAATCCTCTCAAGTCCCGACTTGACACCAGCTTATGTAGCTACCACACAGCTACAACGTGGCTCTCTCCCATACCAATGCCCATTCTCTTCATGCCCACTCTCCCTGGGAGTCTTTTGCTAAAGAGTCACCTGTGTGATTGCACTTCAACTTCACCCCAAACTGGGCTGCAAGGTAGGATGCCCAGTAATGAAGCCAACGCCCTAGGCCTGACCCTCTGTAGATCTAAGGCGGTGGTTCTCCACAGAGGTGATTTGGCTCTGGAGACACATTTGGCATGGTCTGGGAGCAGTTTGGAGAAACAGTTGGAGACTTGGCTACACATCAAAAGGCTGGTGGGTCCGATTCACTTAGCAATGCCTCTGAAGAAAGGCCCCGGGGATCTACTTCTGAAAGACCACCACCAGTGAAAGTCGTTTGGAGCACACGTCTGGGCTCCCAGACTAAAACGAAATGGGGGCAGGGATACGAAGAACTGCTTTTGCTACATTCGGCCCTGCACTAAGTGCTTCGTGTAAATATCTCCAAAACATCTCTACAAGCGAGATGGGCAGCGTGAGCTGTCAAGTGGCTGAACCCGGACTCGAACCTAAGGCATTAGCTGGAATGGAAGCTCCTGCTCCCGACACCCTGCTGCCTTCAGAGCCTGGAGGGTTCCCCCTCACAGCTGCTTTGGCCGCTGCTGTTAACTGGTGGAACTGGGCATAAGATCGAATGTGAAGTTTAAATGAAGATGGGTTCTCTGAGCCTGGACAGAACTCACAGCCTTCCCAGAAGGCAACCGCGG
This sequence comes from Echinops telfairi, assembly GCF_000313985.2. Classification (NCBI taxonomy): domain Eukaryota; kingdom Metazoa; phylum Chordata; class Mammalia; order Afrosoricida; family Tenrecidae; genus Echinops; species Echinops telfairi. The sequence goes on along the minus strand of NW_022105908.1, from coordinate 22,874,558 downwards.
ACCCAGGAGAAGAGGAGGGAACACCCCTCCCACATCTGTGAAATGGGAGCAACACTGACTGCTTCATTCAGCTGTTAGGAGAATTAAACAGCCTGCTCAAAGGAGGGCAGACTAGCTCAGCCCACTGGTTCCGAAGGATGAGTAAGCTTGTGAGAAATCAAGGCAGCACAACACTTTCACATTAAATGGGCCAGGCTCAAGCTGGTTCAGCTCTCCTGGTCTGGGTGTCTGATGGACCAGGAGGAGGAGATGAAGCTTGACTTCAAGGCCAGTCAGCACAGAGAAGTCAGGGCCCCCCACCCCACCCCACCCCCGCCAGCCCGCCCGCCCCCTCTGATGGTGTTAACAATGAGAGCTTCATCTTCTAATCGCATTACCTCACCCCAGGGGGTGTTTCCCGGCCCATTATCACATGGTGTGGTTGGCTGGATCTCCATTTGTCACAGCAAACATCAGGCATATGGTAATGGTCCCGTAAAACATGCCCTGTTGGGTCTTAATGTCTATTTAATGACACCTGCTATGAAGGATCCCATAACTGAACTCATAATGGGAGATGAGGGGATATTAGCTTTTGGAGAAGTAGAGTTCTCTGAATGACAGGCTGCCTCTCCCTGGGAGGCCGGCACCATGGCAAGCTGGGTGGGGGTGGCTGAGATGGAAGCTTAGGGTTTAATGGAGGCAGCACATTGAAGAGATGGGCTGGCTCAAAGTGGTCTCTATCCTAAAAGGAAGAGGGTGAGGGCCCAAGGGACAGAAATGGTGTCCCCGGGGAGCCGTGGGCTCTCCAACTTGACTTGTGTTTCATTTACTGGCCATTGATCTGTGTTCAGAAATGAACCCCAGCCATTCAGTTGGCTCCTCGGGTTGGGGAGGAGGAACTGGAGCTCCCAGGGGAGTAGGAACTAACAAGGGAGTTGGATGGGTGTCTCAAATTCCCTCCTTCTCAGCATCCCTTCCTCCATCGATCTTTTTGGATCTCTTGACCCCAACTTGGTGTGGGGATGGGCAGAGTGGCCCTGGGAGACAAGGAAATGTTGGAAAAGAAAATAGAGATTCCAAGAAGAAGTGGCTACAAAATCAGAGCAACCTTACTTAAACAAAAATGACAAAATGTGAAGCTATTGTTTCTCCAAGAAGCCTCTGTCTAGGTCTCCACACTCCGGAGAGCAGAGTTTCTCTAGCCCTTCCTGGAAGACTCTTCATTTACTCTGAAAGTCAAGCTGCCAGTGTGACAAAATAATAATTGATAAATCATCAAGAGTTCACGAGGGAGAGGGGAGCAGGGAGGGAGGGGCAAAAATGAGGAGCTGATGCCAGGGGCGTAGGTGGAGAGCAAATGTTTTGAGAATGATGAGGGCAATGAATGTACAAATGTGCTTTACACAATTGATGTATGTATGGAGTGTGATAAGAGTTGTATGAGCCCCTAATAAAACAATTAAAAGAAAAAGAAAAAGATGCCAGTGGGAGCCTCCTGGACAGACTCAAATCATGCTTCCCGAATTTGGGAAACAAACATAAAGCTGAAGGGGCAAGGTCAGGGCTGTAGGGCGGCTGGAGTAAAACTCCCCCAAAATATTCTTGTAGGACAACCTTGGTACCCTTGAAGAATGGGCAGATTCGTTGTCATGAGGGGAAAAAATGTCTTGGTGCAATTTTTCTGGCCTTTTGGTCCCCATTGTAGTTTCCAATTGTCTGAAAGCTTCTGAATGAAGCCTCATGATGGTTCTCTGTCTCTTGAGAAAATCTACCGCAGTTCTACCTGCGGAGTCCCCCAAACAGTTGCTATGCCCTTCAGAGCTGCCCTCTGCCTTGAAGTTCACGGGCCCTGCAGATCCCTTTGGAAGCCATTGTTTTGATTGGACGATTTATTTTTTTGGAAGGCAGTCTTACAAGACAACTAACAGTGTATTACTGAGAGTTCTTGCCTGCAGTTATCCATTGATTATAGAGCCAAGTTGAACCACATTTTGTTCAGACCGACTGTGTGTATGTGAACTAGAACCCTAGTACCAATACGTTTTGACTTACCCTCATAGTTCATTACTCACCTCGTAAAGAATCTGAAAATAAGTGGAATTGAGTTAATTCGGGTGTCCACTTTGAAGTCAAGATCGTCCCAGTTTCCTGCTCCCTCACCACAAGCATGTGTTTAATCTCTGTGTTCTCCAGACGGCCGGCTACTTCACGTCTGTTTTGGACATGCAGATGAAAGCCAATGCCTCTTACGGGGCGTCTTTTTATTCATGAATGGAACCTCCCCAGGATGCCTATCTACTTCTCATTGGCCAGAACTGGGCCAAAGGCCATTCTTAGCTTCCAGGGAGTCTAAGACAGAGACGATTTTAGTAGGGTGCATTACTACTCCAGCAAAATCTGCATCGTCTTAATGCGAAAGAAATGGATTGTGGATATGAAGTAGGCAACCAGCTATGCCTGCCCTCATATGTATTAACTTATTTAACTTTCATGGCAGTCCTACAATGGTATTATTATCATTTTATGGTTGAGAGCATGGAGGGACAGAAAAGCGAGTGCTTTCTAAACGATGACATAGTTAGTAGATGGGGGAGCTTGTACTGGCATGTTTGAGAGAGTTACCTCTGTGTCCCCTAGGAGCCACCACCAAGAATGCATGGACTATTCCCTCTGAACTCCACTGGCACAATGGCCACAACAATAAACTTGAACACGTTGGTGAGCGTGAAGATGAGGCGGGGGCAGGCAGCGCTTCATTCTGTCGTACATCAGGTTGTCACGGGCGGGAGCCAACTCACCAGCTCCTCCGCTAAAAGCCTCTCCTATGAGGCCACACCCCGAGGGCAAGACCCTGTGTTTGCTGTTTACCTTATTTACTATGTCCCATCACCTCGATGAGAGCGGCCTCGGTGTCCTAGTGGGTTACGAGTTGGGCTGCTAACTGCCAGGGCAGCAGTTTAAAACCATCAGCCGCTCTGTAGGAGATTGCTGAGGCTCAGAAACCCACAGGGGCTGTTCGACCCCATCCTCTACGGACACCATGAGGCAGGATTGACTCAATGACAGCGAATTTGGTTTGGTTTGTCGCCTGACATCGTTTCATGAGATGGAGGGACCGATCGGATGCTTTATTGACAACTGAATGAAAACCGATACCTGTTGCTTGTCCTGCAACTCAACCAGAGTTGGACTAAGAGGTCGGAAAGAGTCTCTGCCCTGGCACACGAGTCCTTGTGCTCAAAGCCAGGACTTGGTAGAAAGACGAAGTTGTATCGACTGCCAGCCCAGCCAGGCTGGGCTGAGCACGCCAGGACTTAACAAGACGTGAATTGGTTCAAGGAGTGTTTTTAACAAGTTGTAAATGTATCTCACCGAGTCCCATGGCTGTACATAATTGATGTAGCTGATGGAAAGCAATCATGATCCCATGAATCATTTCTGCCTGCTTACGAGTGCTTTCCGTGCCCATCTTCCAGAAGGATGCACAAAGCACCCTTTCAAACAAACTCTAGTTGATATGGACATATGGGAAGACTGCCTGGCACGTGATAGGTGCCAAAGGGGAGAGTGGGGAGCGCACTCGCAATTCCTATGGATTTTATCTTTATTTAAAGATAGAATTTATTCTCTGATGGTTTACTCATGCAAACTGCACATAAAGAAAATAGTGCAGTTTGTGCAACATTGCACATGTAAGGGCTCAAAATGCTAGGTACAGAGTAGTGTGATGTCCTGAGAGTCAGAATGGAGTTTGTGTTTACACAACTAATAATGATTTCTATTTGCTGAGCACAGATTGGTTTACAATGAAAGTTTTGCTAATCTTGGTAAGCTCATTAACCGTTTACATCTATGTAGTTTATTTTACAGTTGCAAGAATTCTGGTACCAAAGAACTTGAACTTGCATAAATAATATGATGAAAAAACTGTGAGCTGAAAGACCTAGGAAAGTGAACCAATGAGGCTTTCCCTAAGTCATCAAAACTACAATACAAATGGCTTTCCTCCGGAATTTTTGTGCCTTTGAGATCAACTCCTTAGCATAACTGTGGCAAAATCATGATTAGAAATCGGTTACTTAAAAATGACAAAATCAGTTAAAAATAAGAAATGTTTAGAAGTAGAATTACCAACCAAAATCTCTCTCATTCTTAATAAGCCAAACAATAAAATTCCTATTATCTTCATACTTAAAAATCTTGAAATGCCATTTGTATAATTTGTAGATTTTATTTTTTTTTAAAAAAATACAGATAGTTGATTACAAGTATAAACAAGGGCCTTTGCAAGAAAGATGATTTTTATCTCTACTTGGTTACTTTACAATAAGAAATATGACAGGCATCTTGGGATACAATTATCTGCCTACACGTCCATCTCTCTCACTCAAAGAGATAGAATCTGCCTCATTCCAATGTATCTCATGGCCATTGAATAGTTCTGACTCACATGGACCCTATAGGCCAGAGTAGACCCACTCCATGGGGTTTCTAAGGCTGTGATCCTTACAGAAGCAGACTGCCCCCATCTTTTCCCCCATGGCCACTCATGTACTAGCTCCATTGCCCTTGCTAAAGCTTTGCACAGGTCATCATTTCGTGAGTGTATGAATGAACGAAAAAGAGGAATATACTTTTGGGAAGAAATCCTGGAAAACCCTGACATGGAAGCCATCTTTGTGTATAATGATAATTGAGATTGTCTAGTAATATCTGTATGATAGTTGAACTTGAGGGAGTGAGTAGAGAACCTGAACTGGTGAGGCTGTATCGGTCAGCTGCCTCGATGCTGCATAACAAATTCAGTGGCTTCAAACAGTAAGCTGTATTTTTTTAACCATGAGTCTGCATGCTGTTTGCTTATGCCTGAGCTTGGCTGAGCTCTGCTGGTGGTTCTGCGTCCAGCTGCAGATCAGCCAGAGTGGCCCCAGACTGCACTGTAGCCTCAGGTCGATCCCGTATGTATTTGCTCTGGGATTACCCTGAAGCATCCAGGGAGTACGTAGTCTCGTGGTGGCTCCATGGACCACTAGCGGGCAAGCTCAATTGTCCAAGAATGTTTGGAGCTTTTAACTGATTCCGACCCTAATACCTCATTGGCCCAAACAAACCATCCGTTAAGCCCCCAAGTCAAGGAGGTCATGGGAAGGATTAGTGTTGTTGTTAGGTGCCACCGAGTGTGTTCCTACTCATTGGAGTCCTATGTACAATTGAACAGGACACCACTCGGTCCTGTGCCATCCTCACAATCGTTTTTATATTTGAGCCCATTGTTGCAGCCACGGTGTCCATTCATCTGGCCAAGCGCCTTCCTCTTTTTGCTGCCCTTTCACTTTACCAAGCGTGATGTCCTTCTCCAGGGACTGGTCTCTCCTGACAACATGTCCGAAGTGGGTGAGACAAAGTCAGACCATCCTTGCCTTTAAGGAGCATTCTGGCTGGACTTCTTCCAAGACAGATCTGTTTGTTCTTTTGGCAGCCGTAGTACTCCCATTATTCTTCACCAATGCATCTATTTTTCTTTGGTTTATTCAATGTCCCACTTTCACATGCATATGAGGCAGTTGAAAATACCATGGTTTGGATCAGGTGCACCTTTGTCCTCAAAGTAACATCCTTGCTTTTCAGCTCTTTAAAGAGGTCTTGTGCAGCAGATTTACCCAATGCAATGCATCGTTTGATCTCTTGACTTGCATGAGCATTGACTGTGGGTCCAAGCAAAATGCAGCCCTTGACCACTGCAACCGTTGCTCCGTTTATCATGATGTTACCTCTCTCTCGGTCCAGTTGTGAAGAAAGGGTATGTAAGCAAATGTCTATCAGGAAGCAGCGAAGAGGTGAAACTTAAATCCACAAAGGAAGCCACGGGAGGAAGAGGGGCAACAGCTGAGTGAGACCGTAAACAGGGAGAAGACACAGAATACACCGAGATTGGGTTCCTCAGGCCACACTTGATAACGGAGGCTAACAAGGCAATGCCGAGCGGGATAACGTCAATAACTCAGGATGGAGGCCAGCCAGGGTGATTTCAACTCAGTGGAGGATGGAGAGTGGAGGTGAGGCTGGAGGTGGAGTTTGATCACATGGCCAATGAGTTGATCAATTAGGACTATGTCTTGATGCCCTGATAAAAGTTCTGGACATTGAGGTTTGGTTAAGCTTCCCTGGTCACCACTATGCTGTAAGCTGTCAAGCACCATGGGCCAGGAGGGTGATGTGTCCGTGAGGACAACAGATGTTTGCATTTGGGACCCTCCCACACCCTGCCCTTGGCATCTCTCTTGCTGGCTTGTCCTGAGTTGAATCCTTTTACTGCGATGAAACCACAGTCATCGCATCTCGCACTTTCTTGAATTCTGTGAGTTGTTCTAGAGAATTCTTGAAACAGAAGCATCACCGGGAACCCTGGATTTTGTAGTCAGTTGGCCAGAAGTGAGGGTGGCTCTGGAACCCCAAACCTGTGGCTGGCATCTGAAGTGAGGGCAAAGGATGATACCTTTAACTTGTGAAGTTTGGTGCAATTCCAGTGTTAAGTGTCCGTAGTCATTGCACCATGGATTCTACTTCCTGCACGGTGGGTTCTACTGCCTGCGTACCTTCTGGATCTCTGTTTCCCACTCCCCCTCCCTCTCCATCTTTAGTATTTCTTGGTACCTTTTAGCTGGTCCCTGGGTTTTAAGGAGGGAAATGTCAGACTGAGAGAGAGTAAAGAAGTATTTGGCCATAAATGGCCCAAAGGTCTTCTTCTGTGGAAGCAGCTGGAGTCTCATGCTAACATCGCCTGCTGTGAAGTAGACTGGAGTGGCCGGTGACCTCATCTGGGGCCCGTTGCTTCATGTAAACAACCCTTCAGCCCCAGAAATAAGTGCAGACACAAACTCAAGCCAATACCGGCCTCTTCCTCATTTCTACCTCCTTTCTGAGCTGTTGCTTGGTACCTACATCATATGAGTCTACTACAGAGCCCGCATGCAAAGTCTAGAAGGGAGGGAGTGTACACTATTCATTGCATCCAGTTAATATTTCTGGTGCACATAGAGAGGAGGGAAATCGCCTTGATGTTAAAAGGTGCAAACATGCAACTCCTATGTCACAAGCACTGCTCATTTGCCTTTCTGCGCCGTCTCTCAGCAGCAGGCCTAGGAGAGTAGTGGTTACAGATTGGGCATGCTGCTCCCGTAAAGAGCTACATGCTCAGAAACCTACGTAGG
>NW_022105908.1:22865836-22867113 GCF_000313985.2 Echinops telfairi | reverse complement strand
AAGACTTCCAAAGACTAGCGGGTGTGGAGTTTGGCAAGGGCATGCCACCATGCAGCATGTGCCATCAGCAGGTCAGTCTTGAGAGCCCGGCAGGGTCGGGTCCAGTACTAGCAACTGCATGGTCTTTGTGCCAAGGGCAGGGATGGGAAGGGAAGAGTTTACACGACAGAGAGGGCCCATCCTCTGGTTTGCCTTTAGGGTTGAAGAGGGTGAGTCCTTGTGACCAGTACTCTCTCGAGGAAATGGCCACATCTGACTTCCTAGGGCTTCACTTGGGGGAAGGAAAACTAACTCCACATTAGCCCAAGACTGATTCCTATGAGGTAGAGGTCAGACCTGCCTCCACTTCTTTATCCAATCCTGATACCAGCGGTCCTGCCCACATTTGTTATCACAGCCACACAGGACTCATGATCATGAGCTTTATGATGGCAGTTAACAGGTTACAAGTCCGGATCAGGAAACACTAAGGATACAGCTCTTTTGTGTGTGACTTCTCTTCTTTGGCAGGTGCACTTCCTTCTGGTCCTTGGTCTCTCAGCCATGAGGTCCTTTGGCCTCTGTCCTGCTTGGCAGGTCTACAAAGCTGCTCCTTCTGCAATCCAGCCACCTGCCCTTTCCTTGTTTCTCTGTTTCTTGCTGCAGGCAATTCTGTGCGTAGGGACCCCAGACGCATCTTGCTCTTGTGGCTCTTCTATAGAAGTACTCAGAGCCTGAGGGGTGTGTGTGTGTGTGTGTGTGTGTGTGTGTGTGTGTGTGCCACTGCACGCCACTGACTGTGTGTGACTTGAGTATGTGTGACTATGTGAGTGTGTCATTGATTGTGCGTGACTGGGTGTGTGGGTCATTGAATGATGATTGTGTAGGTGTGTGTGACTGTGTATGTCGCTGGTTGTGTGTCATTAAGGAGGTGTGTCATTGAATGCCTGTTGGGTGTGTGCCTATTGCCACAGAGTGTCTGCGTGTTCCCTGGTCTTCAGAATTCTCACTGTGTGAGTCAAGTGGGGAGACGGCGGACGGATGGGGAGCACTCCGAGGCTTGCCTTCTGCTTCTAGGCCTCAGGCAAGGCTGAGAGGCAGTCAACAGGCTGGACCCTGCTCTGAGTCTTCCCTGGCCAAACCCTATATGCCTGTGGTCCTTCCTGAGCTCAGCCTGCCTGCTTCTCCCCACTGCAGGTGAATCCTCCCACACTCCACACCCACGGTTCCCACAGGGGCATCTGCACAGCTGCCTCTCAGACCTGCTTCCCTTCTTCCCCGAGACTGACCATGACCTC
>NW_022105908.1:22863951-22865736 GCF_000313985.2 Echinops telfairi | reverse complement strand
TGCGCCGTCTCTCAGCAGCAGGCCTAGGAGAGTAGTGGTTACAGATTGGGCATGCTGCTCCCGTAAAGAGCTACATGCTCAGAAACCTACGTAGGCAGTTCTGCCTTCTCAAGTTGGGTCGCCACGAGTCAGAATGGGCTCGATGGCAGTGGGAGAGAGCTCCATCTCTCAACACCTGCACCCACTCCACTGAAGGCGTTCCCCTGTTGGAGCTGAAAGGACTTATTTCCACGCCTTTGTTCCCTAGAGCAGCCAGCTCCTCTGCTCCTGGTCTCCTTCAAGGTTTAGCTCAAGTGCCACTTCTTCCAGGAAACGTTCCCCCTTTCTTATCAAGACATGGCCACGTCGCCTCTGAACTCTGTAGTCCTCAGTCTGTAGATCTTCTGGAGGTTTTCGTGTCATGTGTCAGGTGTCTCTTTTGGAGCCCTGGTGGCATTGTGCTTCTAATCCACAAGGTGGGTGGTTCAAACCCATCCGATGCTCCGTGGGAGAAAGATGAAGGTATCTGGTTTGGTAAAGCTCGAGAGTGTCAGAAACCCTAAGGAGCGGTTAGCGCTACTCTCTCGTCCAGTCGCAGTGAGTCAGCATAGAGCCCATGGCAGTGGGTTTTGGTCTTTTAAATCTTGTATCCCAGCTCATTCTGCCTCGTACTGATGTACATCCTCACCCAATAGCCAGTCCGTTGCCATGGAAAGGCTGTTTCAAGCTTTACTTCACCACCCTAATACGTAGCTAATAACGTGGATATGGTGAAGCGCTGACAAACACACCCATGGCCATCAAGTTGATTCTGATTCATAAATACCCTTGGAGGACAGAGTAGAACGGCCCCTGTGAGTTTCTGAGACCGTAATACTGTACAGGAGTAGAAAGCCTCGTCTTTCTCCCACGGAGTGGCCAGTGGGTTCAGACTGCTGCCCCTGCCATTAGCAACTTAACGTATGGCCCACTAAGTCACTGGGGCACCTTGAATACAGCAATTATAAACTCAGCACCAGCGAGTCAGTTAGGACCCATGGCCCCCCTGGGTGTCAGAATAGAACTGTGCTCCTTAAGGTTCCCATGACCCTAATCAGTAGGAGATCAACAGGCCTTTCCTCCTATGCACCCCTAGGTATAGTCAAACCACCAGCTGAGTGAAAACCAGTCTGTGCCATGCCAAGGACCTCCTCTAGGAATGGTGGAGGATTCAACCAATTGGGGTGAGGGAGGTGGCCTAGGAGGACATGTGCTACGTTCTTAAGAACTCCTAACCCAAGCTGGCAGTGCTGGAAAAGGGAAGAGTCGAGTCTGTGTCTTTTGTTTTACTGAATTCATCTCCTCTTTGCAGAATTATTTTGTAGTCTCTTTCATTGGGCCAATTACATTTATGGAGATGAATTACAGGCGAGAACCCACTTGTATGGATGACTGTGTGTTAACTCTGTAATTAGCGGCCATCATCAAAGAGGGCAGCTTGTTAGACGTTTCCATCCAGAAAAAATAAACAAACAAAAATGCATTATGATCCATAAAAAACAATGAGCAATGATAATTTCATTTTTATTGGTCATTTAAAAACATTCCCTGATAATTCTCCCCATACTTAATAGGCATCGGTTTGATTCCTTCAAAACAAGTCTACCCATAGACTTGTTGCAGAAACACTCAGGTAAGTGTTCTGCCTCACTGCCATCCTACAACTGAACCAAAGACTTCCAAAGACTAGCGGGTGTGGAGTTTGGCAAGGGCATGCCACCATGCAGCATGTGCCATCAGCAGGTCAGTCTTGAGAGCCCGGCAGGG
>NW_022105908.1:22859772-22862863 GCF_000313985.2 Echinops telfairi | reverse complement strand
ATAGTAGATAGAGGTCCCCGAGGCGGTGTATACAGGTTTGTGTTCAACAACGCACCTAAAGGTTATTAGTTTGAACCCACGCAGTGGGATGTGGAAGAAAGGCCTGGTGATTGCTCTCTCTGAGGACTACCTGGTTGTTCCTTGCTGTCGAGTAGGTTCCGACCCATGGCCACCCCACGTGGGCCCAGTAGAACTGCTCCATAGGTTTGTCAAGGCGGTGTCCTGAGGTGCCTCAAGGTGGGTTTGAACTGCCAGCCTTCAGGTTAGCAGTCAAGGCCAAACCTGTCTGTGCCACCCAGGGAGTCCTCGTAGAGATGGCCACCAAGCAAACCCTAGGGAGCAGCTGTACCCTGTAGCACATGGGGTCGGCGTGGGCTGGCATTGACTCCATAGGAGCAGGTCTGGTTTGGGGTTATAGTGTTGGCCTCAAGAGAGCGATTGGGGCATTCCAGGGAGGCACACTTTCAACTTCCACACAGGTTGTTAACTCGGGTTACTGCTGAGGATGTGGTTGTTGCGGTTGTGATTATTCAGGGAGACCTAGATGACTAACAGGCTCCCATCCGACCGGAGCTCAAAGTCCAGTTGGAAAGGCAGGCACCAAATGCACAAAGGATGGTCAGGAGCAGGGTGATGGAGGTGGACTCCTGTAGACTTCAGGGGAGGCACGTTCAAGTGGGACTGTGAAGGGCACTGATGTCTAGAGCAGAAAGGAGAAGAAAGATATTCCAGGCAGAAGGATGAGGATAGACGTGGGCAAAGGACAGCAGACCCCCCAGAGGATCCGACGCCTAAATGGCCATGGACAGGAGGGTTACCTAGGCAGACTTCTGGGGCCATGGATGCCAAGCCACAGCAAGTACTTGGTGTTCTTCGACTGCCCTGGGGAGTAGTGGCGGCATCTTAAACAAGGGAGGAATGGTGTCTGCTCATTGCCAAGGGTGCGACGCGCCATTATAAAAATAAAGATGCTTACCCAAGGCTCTGTGAAAAATTGGCAGGAATAAGTGGCCAGATTTTCAGTCCTTTGCCCATGTGGATTTGCTTCCTGACACAGTCAAAGGGGCTGAGAAGGATGAAATCACAGGGGCGGCTGAAGCTTGATGCTGGACACAGGCAGTCACCTTGTGCTCACCAGAGGGGAGGAAGCAGGAGAGAGGGAGGGGAAGGCATGGCTCTGCTCCGCCCTTAGTTCCTCCCTGGGCTTCCTGACAACCCCTGGGCTTCCTTGGAAGCCACGGAAGGGAAACTGAGGCACCGTGGGACCAACAGCACAGCAAGATGGAAGCAGATGGATCTGAAGTCTGAGTGCGCTTTCTATGACTCAGCTAGCGTTGTGACCTTCTGGGGACAAACTCTACCACCGTTCTGAGGTCCGATGTCAATGGTGGCAATCTCACGGCATGGAGACATGAGGTGGTCAGCTTCTGTAAGGAGTTACCGCCACGGAAGCCTCATGAGAGCTGAGAGGTCACTCACTGGGAGTCGGAATTGGCTCCACACCATGGGTTTTTGCATCACCGGGAGAGTGGGAGGACTCGGTGGGAGGTTTGCATGGGGGGCTCTGGCATGCTGTTCCCTAAACATTGTCCCATGGAGCTCGCCGTCTAGGGGTTCTGACTGGTGTCAGAGTCGAACTGCCCGTCGGTGGATTTCATGAAGCAGATCTCTCGGTCTTTCTCCCATGGCTTCCAGCCACACACCTTTTGATGAGTGGCACTGTGCTTAACCAGTCCATGAGCATTCACCGGAGACTGGTGATACCTTCAGAAGACTCCACACCTGGCCCTCCCTCATCTCTCCCCACAGCCCTTCCTCAATCCTTTGGGCCAGTTGTACTCTGACCAGGCTGGGGGGGTGGTTTGAAACATCCCCCCTTGTCCCACAAACCAAACTCACTGTCATGGAGTCGATGCTGACTCACAGTGACCCCTAGGGCAGGGAGAACTGCTCCTGTGGGTTTCTGAGACTGTGTAACTCTTCATGGGAGTAGAAAGCCCTGTCTTCCTCCCTTGGAGCGGCTGCTGGTTTTGAACTTCAGACTCTGCAGTGAGCAGTCCAAAGCATATCCAGAGCTCCTGGGTTTATAGTCAGAGGAAAAACAAAGCATCTCCTATATTCCGCCCCGCCTCCCGCTGGCTTCTCCTAAGAGAATAAAATAGGCATCGTATATCTTTTTCTTCCAGGACCTTTGAAAGTTTAGCTATAAATGGTAAAACACATCAATGAATTTCCCCATGAATATTTATTGAAAGAGCACTTTGAATACAGAGCCATTTGAAAAGTGAAGCTCCGAAGAAAATGCGTTTGGGTGTAGCCATTGATCTTAAAATATTTACTACGAAGACGCTCATCTTAGAAATATTCCATACTGCTTTTTTTATGGTGATTATTTGTTCTGGATGAAATCACTGGGATGCGGCTGAGATGGAATTTATAAGGTGCTCAGGATTGGCAAGAGGTTCTTTAAGGCTTCGTTTCGAGTGCTTTCTTTCCAGCCCCGGGAGTGTGGGTTTCTGGCCACTTTCTGAGAGATGTCATCAGCGCAAGCTCCCAGCCCCTGGCTGGCAGGTAGGCAGTTCGGGTCCACCCAGAGGTGCCTCCGAAAGAAGGGCTGGCAACCTGCCCCCCGAGAGTCATGGCCATGGAAACTCAGTTGCACACAGGGGCCCTGGGAGTGGAGACCGGCTACACAGCAACCTTTTTCTTAAATGATATACCTGCTAACAGGGGAGCTCTGACAAGAGAGAATCAGAGACTCGTGGAGGGCTTGAGTTAGAAGAAGCGTTGATGGGGGCAGTCTCTGTGAAGTGGGGTCATGGGGGCTCTGCAGAATGGAACAGACTGCTGTACCATCCGGTTGGTCGGGAATCTGACCATGGGGATTCATCGACTCTTAGACATAGGTTGCCTGGCCTTTCTTTCTCTCACAGCCTCTTCTGAAATGTGCCTGAAAACCGTTCAGCATCCCAGCACCACGCAACGCCCCCATGGGCAGACAGGTAGCAAGGCTTGCACACGGCTTACCCTGGGCAGGCATTGAACCTGACTCTGCCACCTGGAAGGTCAGAATGCAACCCCTGGACCAACA
>NW_022105908.1:22857330-22858825 GCF_000313985.2 Echinops telfairi | reverse complement strand
TCCCTCCGCCTTTCAATTAGCCCCACATGTGATTATCGGCCAGGTTGGCACAATTAACTAACTCAGCCCTCGTTTATACATCACTCTGACAGTGGATTGGTGAAAAGAGCAGTAATTGTGAACATCTGTAAAGATGAAGGATAGGGACATTTCATATTTCTTGCGGGAATATGCAGAGCCTTGGTGGTATAGTGAGTTACTCGTGGGTCTGCTAGCTGCAAGGTCAGCCGTTTGAAACCACCAGCTAGCTACTTCTCAGGAGAAAGATGAGGCTTTCTACTCCTGTAAAGAGTATGGCCTTAGAAACCCACAGGGACAGATCTACCCTGTCCTATAGGGTCACTATGAGCTGGAATCAACTCGATGGCAGTGAGATCTGGGGGGAATGTCAACTGCTGCAGACTTTTACAGAGCACATAACCAACAGCAATGAAGCCAGAGCCACCCAGGTCCTCGGAGTCTGCCATTTTGCTTTTGAGCATCTCTTTTGAGTAGATTCAGAGTCGTGGGTTCTGAGGCTGTGGATCCTCCAGAAAGCCTCCTCTTTCTCCATTGGATCTGCTGGTGGTTTCGAACTGTTGACCTTGAGGTTTGCAGCCCAGCTCATAACCCACTACACTGCCACCAGGGTTCTCTGTATCAGCCCTACAGAACTGAGATCTCTAGTGTAGAGTCCAGCTATGCTTTTTGTGACGCGGTTTGTAGTTGTCCAACTGGAAACAGCCCGGAGAGTCTTCGCTAGGGAAGTGAGTGCATGAATTGTTCCCTGATTCTGCAGCTGGGTGGTCTCTAAGCTGTTGGACTGCCATTTAATGATGGCCTGCGCCCCACCCCCTCTCCAGTATATGGACATTGATTTGCATGTATGAATATCTTCAGTGTAGCATAAGCAAACACAAAATAGAAAAATGAGGATGACAAACTAAAACTAGAAGTTTGTACTTTGTCTTCTCTGGTTCCATAAGGTATATGTAACCCGTTTTGGAGACCAAGGCTAGACAATGCTACACTACAATGTCTAAAGGAGTTCATATTCAGTGTTTAATGGGGAGATTAAACAGGATGGGAAGATGTGTGTGTTGTATTTCGTATGCTCCTATTTTTGCAAAAATTAAACGATGACCCTCCATATCTTTATGTGTGTATGCTTTTACATGTTCTTTGTGTTTGGAGAACAGTGTGAATGAATACCAGCAGGCTCCTGCTGCCGGTTCCAGAGAAAGATGGGGCTTTCTACTCCCTAGAGTTACAGTCTAGGAACCCCACAGGGGCAGTTCGACCCTGTCTTATAGGGTCGCGATGAGTCAGAGGGGACTGGATGGCAGTGAGTGAGTGAGTGAGTGAGTGAACGAGTGAGTGTGTGAGTGAATGAGTGAGTGAGTGAGTGAGTGAGTGAGTGAGTGAGTGAGTGTGTGAGTGAATGAGTGAGTGAGTGAGTGAGTGAGTGAGTGTGTGAGTGAATGAGTGAGTGAGTGAATGAGTGAGTGAGTGAGTG
>NW_022105908.1:22838899-22852334 GCF_000313985.2 Echinops telfairi | reverse complement strand
TCCCACAGGGACAGTTCTACTCCGTCTCATAAGGTCGCTGTGAGTCGGAATCCACTGCATGGCAGTGGGCGGGGTCTCACTACTCACCCCATGCTGGGGCCTATGAGGAAAGTATAGTAAACGGAGACTAGTTTTTTAAAACAGGAAAAAAGAAACCTTAAGGGAAAATATTCATGATATAATGTTAAATGAAGAAGAAAGCAGAATTCTAAGTAGTACATTAGTACATTTGGGTAAGAAAGGAAATTAGCATATGAAAAAGGACAAGGAAGCAACACAGACAAATTAAGCATTGATTTGATTAGGTGCACAATTTCCCTCTTAATTTTGGCTGTCATTTTAATATTAATTTTAACAACGTGAGGGGGCTTCAAAAAGGTTGTGGGGAAATGGCATGAAAATATAATGGGATTTTCTTCAGGCATTTTTTGGAGCCCCCTTGTATTGTTAACACTTACTAGTCGCGGGGAAACAGGGTACCTGTTCATACACATAAGACACACATGTTTTAACATGTCTTTACCATCAGTAGGAGCCCTGGTGGGAGAGTGGTGATGTGTTGGGCTGCTAATCAAAAGGTCAGCGGTTTGAAACTACCGGCCACCCTGAGGGAGAAAGCCAGGGCTGTCTCCCCCGTAAAGAATTAATCTCAGAAACTCACGGGGCGGTTCTCGCCCGTCGGCATCAACTCGGTGGCAGCGAGTTTGCTTCGGTTTTCTTTCCCGGATCAGTGGACGGCAGCCGAGAAGTTCTCTCAGGAATACACTGGCCTTCTTCTCACTGAGGAGCCTTGCTTGCGGGGTGGGGGAAGGTCCAATCAGAATCGTGCCTTCCAAGAGGCTCTGCTGGGCCAGTTAAACCCTAGGACTGTGGATCCGCCGGCTGAGAAGGTTATGGGGACTGTGATTCGGGGATACCAATGTGGTGCCCTTGACACAGGGTGACCATGGGAGCTTATCAGCACGTCTCCACGGCTGTGGCCTTTTGGAAGTCGTTACCAGGTTTTTCTTGCGAAGTGCCTCTGGCTAGGCTCAGATCCCAGCCTGTACGTTAGTACCTGACTGCGTCACTGTTTGCACCATCCAGGGACTCCTTGAGTCAAGCAACAGACGTCAAAATGAGTTGTTTATGAGAAAATGTGGTAGAGTCACCGCTAGAGCCGGATGCGACTTTTCCCAGGAGTAGAAAGCCTCGTCTTTCTCCTGAAGAGCACCTGGTGGTTTCAAACTGCTGACCTTGTGGTTAGCAGCCCCAACGTCTAACCACTACACTACCAGGGCTCCTCCCTCAGAGCGTGGTTCTTTAAAGGAGTGAAAACAGACGAGTGTCCCTGGCTTCCTTGCATCCATCCATTGTTCTATTCAGCCTAACACCTGTCGAAAGCATTGTGCTTACAGCATCCACCAGCCAGTGCAGCTCTTGGATCTGAAGGGTTTCCATCACCCTGTTTATCAAATGTCCTCTTCCTGGCCCTGTGTCTGGGGCTGGGGCTGGCCCTGAGCAACAACCACTGGCCAGAGAGTGACTGAGGAGGATGGGAGGAGGGTCTTGCTCAGAACTGGGCAGCCACCCTTGGAAGAAATTCTGCTCTGTGTTTGAAGGAAGCAGGCGGCCAACCCAGGCCCAGACACCTCCTTGATCAGAACGTGGTGGTGCCCGAGCTGGCCCCACTGCCCTTGGCTACTGGGCCGTTTGAGGGATAAATTGAATTATAATCCTAACATCCTTTGTACAACTGGAAACGTGTCGTGGTAATTAAATGTTAATAAGGCAAGGGGAGATTAAATGGATAGTTTCCTTAAAGATTACACGCCACCCCCCAAGGTCAGGTGGAAATGATAAGTAATGTAGTGGTGCAGTCGGATCACTCTGGTTGAATAAATGGCAGAACGAGGGCGAGGAGTCGTTCTGTTTTCTATATTTGAACATCTCATTAGAGCCGGTGCCATTCAAAGACGTATTGGGAGGCAGAGAGGTGACATTTAAGGTCTCTCTTGGCAAGCCAAGCCCTTCATTATCTGATGGAGGTTAATGTGGCCATGGAGTAGGGGATGCCTGGGGGGAGCGGGGGGACTGATGGGTGATTTTGAGAGCAAGTTTCACGGGAGACAGAGAGGCCTCGTGACTTGGGTGGGCCCATAAAGTGGGTCATCCCATTAGGAGGTCTGGCCAGAGTTGTCCTGCCTTGTCCGTGTCCTGCTGAGCTGAATTTAGAGCCCCAGGAACCTTCTTCTCAGTAGAAAGAAGAGGCAGGGATTTGTGGGAAACCAATACCGGTGATCTTGTAGAGGTGTGAGTTCCAGGATGCAACCTCGATGGCTGAAGGCTGCGGCTGGGCGTCCGTTGGTGGCACAGCTCACATTTAGCTGCTAACTGAGAGGTTGGAAGTTTGAGTCACTTCAGGAGAAAATCCTGGAAACCCACTTGCAAGTTATCAACCATGAAAGCCCAGCTCTACTCTAACACACATGGGATCGCCAAGAGTCGGGTCGGGTAAGGGAGACCTGGTAGCCTAGTAGTTACAGGTTGGGCTGCGATCCACAAGGTCTGAAGTTCAAAACCACTAGCCTCTCCCAGGGAGAAAGATGGGGCTTCCTACTCCCGTAAATAGTTAAGAGTCTCAGAAACTCCCAGGGACAGTTCCAGCCGGTCCTCTGAGCTCACTAGTGGTCAGCATTGACTCGATGGCAATGAGGGAGTGAGTGATGAGTCAGGTGGCTCTGACAGACACTGGCACAGGGTGGGCAGGAGGGAAATGACCTGTGCCCAGTATCACTGTTCCTCTTTCTTGGGCTTCCTCTCAACCACACACTACATGCCTTCCAAAGAGGGAGTAGATTCTATGTCACGCATGTGGTAGCTCTGACTCAGGGAGGGAGAATTAGTCAAGTGAGTTGACGCCAAAGCTGACGCCAAAGCTCACTGGTAATTTTCAGGATGGTTGGCATGGGACTCAGAGCAAGATGCCTTTCAACAGCCCCTGCACGCACCTGTGCTTGTGAACATAGACACACAGGTGGGCGCAGGGCCCCCAAAGGCACTTGCCCATCAGGATCTTGGATTACAAAACCCTTCAGCTGCTTGGGACAATGGTGGCTCGGGCCTGCTATCGAATGGCACGTTATGGTCCATCTCCTTTGAAAGGGCTACTTCTTTGGTGGCAGATTAGCAGCGGCATTAACGAAGCTGCTTCTAAAGGAGCTGGATGTGCACACGTGCTTCCCGGGTGGCCACTTCCTGATGAGTCCTATGGAAGCAGGAGAGGGACAATCAAGCGATTGAAGTGGAAAGAGCCTGCCCCTCGTCCTCACAACAGGACCTCCTAGGAGACCCTTCCTCTCTCTGCCCATCCCTTCTCTTGCTTGTAAAATAAAGGGGCTGAAATTTGGGCAACTCGATCGCAGGAACCCACCTTTCCTCTCTCCCCAAATGGAAAGAACGCTGTTTGTGTGCACATGTACTGACATCTTTGGAGCCAGGCAACTTGTGAGAACAAAATGTGGCGTTGTTCCCTGTAGCTCGCCCCAGCTTCAAGGCACGGAGCTGTCACCACAGACTCCGGAGAGAGAGTTCATGTGTTCAGCATATGCTGACACTGGCTGCATCAACTAGAACGGTTTTTTATTTGTAATGTCAAGAATCTTCTCTCTTTTTTTAATTATCAGTAACTCTGTCAGTTTTCTAGGGTGGATTGGCTCACAGTTCCCATGGCAGAGACTGGATTTTTGCAGGGTTCGTGTGGAAGTACTTTCTGGAAGTCCTGGGCCACATCCATGTTCAGTCACCACAGGGACGACTGTGGAGGGGTAGGCTTACCTAGATGCCCTGGGAAGCCTGGGACCACTGGCTCTACATATCGTACAAAGCTCTGTCATGACAGGTAAGAGAGGGGCATTCCCTTGAAGATAAAGAACACATACCCTATCTCCTCTTGTACCTCACATGTATCATGGACTTGCTGCTCTTATACTTGTTAAGAACTTGTTGTTCTCAGGTGCTGTTGAACCAGTTCTGACTCACAGCAATCCCATGTACAAGAAAACATACAACTGGCATAACACTTGATCGAACTCACTGCCATCCAGAGGATTCCAATACACAGCCACCCTATAGGGCAGGGTAGAATTGCCCTGTGGGTTTCTCAGGCTATAACTCTTTACAGAAGTAGAAAGCCCAGTGCGGTAGTTCCATAATCTGTTGTCAATTTGAGTATTAAGAGGGAAGGGGTGGAGTTTAGCCTGTCAATCAGGTCACACCTTGATGACCTCATTTGGAGGCTCTAAGGAGATCAACAACTTCCTGCAAGACATTCCTGTGGACAAGACACACGGAGCTGTCCTGGAGCCCAGGAGCTGGGGAAGCCACATGGAGACCCCTGCCAGCACTGAGATCCTTCCACTGCCATTGGATCCGTTAGACTTTCTACCCACTTGTCTGTGATCTTCCTGCATTCGGCATTATTGTATGTGTTTCATGTGTCTGAAGAGGAATTTATAGATTGGTATTGGACATATGGGCTAATATTGGCCTTAATGGACTTGATCTGGACTGGGCTGGAGTGTTTTCTTAATAGACAATTACGCTTTGATATAAAGTTCTCTATAACACACATAGGAGTGTCTATGAATTTGTTTCTCTGGTCTACCCAGACTAACATACCTAGTCTTTCCCTCACACAGAAGGATTATAGAGGGAAGGCTAGATGAGAACTCTCAGTACCACTGCTCCACCTCTCTTCTAATGGTAGCAATTCCACTCTGCCCCAAACCTGCATGAACCACTCAGCAAACCCAAAGCTGTGTGGTTAATCATACCTACCCTCTTTCGAAGGCAGTTTACTCTCTGTAGTGGGCTAAATTGTGTCCGCTTGGAACCTCAGAATGTGACCTTATCTAGAATAAGAGTCTTTGCAGATGTAATTAAGGTAGGAAACTTGGGATGATATCGTCTTGGATTAGGTTGGGTCCTAAATCGAATCACTGATGTCCTTATAAAAGACATAAAGAGCGAGAGAGACACAGAAGGGAACCAGTGAAGATGAGGGTAGAACTTGGAGCAACGTGTCTGCAAGCGAAGGAATACTGGAATACTGGAAACCGCAGGAGCCAGGGGAGAGAAAGGTGGAATGGAGTCTCTCTCAAAACCTCCAGAAAGAACCAACCCCGTGGTTTTGGACTCTGGAATGAAAAGGAATACATTTCTATGTTTTAAGGTTCAATGTTCATGATGCTTTGTTATGGTAGCCCTAGGAAATTTATATACTTACTCCTCACTTAGGGACTATCACATCACCCAACATCTCACCATTATGACAATAGTGAAACTCTGCTACCTGAATATTTTCCTCACTAAAGGGATGCATCTGGAAGTAATCAACACCGAGGTATGAAATGAGGGCAGCCCTGGCTATGATGGGTCAGCCAATGTGTCCATGTAGCTGGGTCATAGTTCTCAATAGTTTGGCCATCCTGTCACGATATAATCATCCTCCATTTTCTCATCAGATGTGGTTATCCTCCATTTTTTGCATAAGGCTCATTTTTCCCATCATGGCCTGGTCTTTGGAAACTAACCATACCATGTGGATACGTGAGGAATGCTGGACACTGGTCACCAACTGCTACTCAAACATGCCTGGAAGGGGATCTCACCTTGGAAGGCCCCTGGGGTGGGGGTGGAGGTGGGGGCTCTGATATACTAATTGAAGTATCACACCGAAGTATTCTTTCCTTGCATCTTCCCCACGAGAGCTCTGGGGAATTCAAAGCGCATCAGACTTTGCACTCGTTGCACATGGCTGCCTCAGTCCTCTTCCCTGCCAGGTGGTGTGGTGGTTACATAATTTCGGGTCAACTTGTTAAATAGGTTATGGGGGTGGAGTCTAGCCTGTCAACCAGGTCGCAGCTTGATGATCTCATTTTAGAGGCGCAATGGAAAAGAGTAACTCCCTGGAGGCCAGTGACACACTCTCTCCGCTTCGTCTTCCTCCTGACAAGACACATGGAGACACACTGATGGAGCCAGGGCCCTGGGGCTGGAGGAGCCATGTGGAGACCCATGCCAGTGCTGAGATCCTTCCACCACCACTGGATCCACAAGACTTTCCACCCACTGGCCTGTGATCTTCCTACCATCGGTGTCATTGCATGTGTTGCGTGAGTCGGAAGAGGAATTTACAGATTGGTATCAGACATGTGGGCTAATATCAGATTTATGGACTTGGTCTGGACTGGGCTGGGCTGTTTCCTTAATGTACAATTGCTCTTTGCTATAAAGTTCCCTATTACACACATATGAGTGTCTCGCTGGATTTATTTCTCTGGTCTACCTGGACTAACGCAGGTAGAGAAAACTATAGCCACATCAAAGGGTTGATTGAGGATTCAGTGAGATAACGGATGGCTTGGGCTAGCATCCAGAAAGGCATCTTTTCTAAGGATGTCTGGGTGACCTCACCATGTCGTAAAAATGCCATTTGTCCTACCTGACTGAACACAACTTCCCTTGGAAGAGTTCACACCCAGCTGTGTGCCTGGAAGTAGCAACTTCCCAGTTCTGCCAGGAAAGACACAGCTGCTCATGCTAGCCTGAGATTCAAGCTTTTCAACAGCAGCCATGGACACAGAGTGTCTGAGCCCCCACCCCCACCCCCACCCCAGGGGCCTTCCAAGCCATTTACACAATGCTCGGGATGGCAAGCAACAGAAAATCCAACTCAAACTAGTTTAAACCAGAAGGGAGATTTATTGGCTCCTGTAACCAAAAAGATGGCGAGATAGAGCCAGCTGTGAGAAAGATAAGATCTTGTCATGAAATGATGCCACCAAGGGGCCTGTTGCTTTCTGCTTCTTGACTTCAATGGCAGAGATTCAAACTGAGAGTGGCTCCTTGTCATGGGTCATCATCAAGACCCTCTTTCACATCTAGCAAGGGGATTAACACCAGCCTCTTTGCCCAGCATGCTCTGCGCAGGCTCAGATCACATGTTCAGGCCAGAACCAATCACTATTCTGGGGAAATGCAATGTGCTGACTGAGATGGGGCCAGGTGTTCCAGTCTTGACTTTGCCCCCTAGATCATATAAATCCTCAAACAGATGACCAGGGCTGCTGGGAATGGAGACGGGGGAATGGATGCTGGGAACGGACTCACCAGTATCCAGGACATCCTTCATGTGAATGATGGGAACCTGGGATTAGACAGAGCAAAGTGGTTGTCTAAGATCACAAAGTGGGCACCACCACCCAGTCAGCCTCTGTCGGCCCTACATGTTGCCCCCTGCACTCTGCTCCCTACCTCATTCAGTCTGACTCACCCCATACCAAGTGTTGACCCAGAAGAGTCTGACCAATCAGCTTCTCTCCAAACCCAAATAAGCCACTTTGGAAACAGGCCTGCTCATACTTCTCCAAGGGGGTTCCGGTTAAAAAAAACCCAACCTGTGCTCCAAGATCAACCTCAGTACTTCCCTGGTTGCCTCTCGGGGGACCCTAAAGACGAAGCAGCTCCTGCTACTCTTAAGGGGGGAAAGGATGCATACCGGTGTGCAAACATGATCACATATTCATGCCTTCCACATCTAATTTTAGTAGCGAGACTTCATTATGAGATGCTCACATAATTAAGCAGCTTCTTCCCAGGATTCGGAAGCCTGTCTATTCTTCTCTCTCACTGACACATCACCGGAATTATCAAGTGGTTCATTTTTTAAAAGATTTTGTTTTATAGTTTCCAAATAGACCCACTCGGGAGATGAACTCGTGGAAATGGTGTTTTCACCCAGGTTTGTTTGACCTCTACAGCCTGGCAATCCAAGACAGAATCCACGGTCAGTCAGGCCTTCCTGCTCGCTTCCAATTGGCTCCCAGTGCATCGCTTGCACTTCTTCCCTAAATACAGATCCATAGACGCTAAACAATCGCGTCCTCATTGCTGAGCGCTACAAATGAGGCCTAAGTAAGAGAAGGATCCCTGGACCTGTCCTTTCTGAATTTCTGGCAAGACCGTCTACAGAGGAAGACCTGGGATGAAGGGTGCTGCAAACCAGCAACACCAGGCGGGGCATCTGCATCTTCTTGGACCACCCAGCCCGGGAGCCAAGTGACTCACTGAGCCCTGGATGAGTGCCAAGCGCCTTCTGCTCATCTGCAGTCCTAGCGTGCACACAGCACCAGGCCATTGGAGCAGGCGACATTTCATCAGGAGGGAGATGAGGACTCTAAGTACCTGGTGGCAGTGACCTATGGGTCCATCTACCCATCTCTCTCACTCCCGGGGTGGCAGGGGAAGCCCAAGAGGTCACACCCAGGCTGCTGTCCTGACTGGTCCTCCAATCACACTCCCAACTTCCACATCTTCTGATTCTACTTCCCTGAAGATCCTTCAGGAGCCCAGGGAACAAGGGCCAAAGCCAGGGGACCAGTCTTGGGGGGAGGCTGAATTCCCCATTCTGCGTCAACACAATGTTTGCTCTTTAGAGATTCTAGGGTTTGCTCCGAGATGGGGGTGGCATTGTTCCTGCCCCCACCCCTTTCAAGGAAGTGTGGGATTCCTGGATGGTCCCCCAATGGCCCTCCCTCCCAGGGACCTCCCTGACCATGGAGTTGGCCAGCACCAATGAACATCTACAAAGACCCCAGTGTTACCACCATTAATCTTAGTGAGGCCACGGGAGGGACAAGCACAGCTTCAACATCAGTGTGGGTCTGGGGGCATCTCAGTGGAGACCTGGAGGCCCCCAGGAGGCCACCTGCTCAAACCCACTCGCTGATAGAGGGAAGGTTGGGGAGGCTCTGCCCGACAAAGGGTGGCCCCAGCGGGCTGCACCTTGGCAGTCCTCCCTGGGCCAGGGTGGAGATGGGTAGAGGTTCCCCAAACCATTTATTCCATCCTCCCCTCTCAAAGCTGCTTGGCTCAGGCTGGTGGGTCTCCTTGAGGCTGGTCCTTCCAGGTCAGGACCAAGGGCTCAGCCAAGGTTACTCCAGACTTGAAGAATTCAGAGGCCTGAAGGGCTGTCCACCTCCCTATCCTCTCAGAAGTCAGCAGGCCACCTGGTTTCGATGGCCTTATTTCTGTATCCTAGACCGATGGAGACCTGAGTGGCCTGAGATGGTTACTATACCATCACCCCACCTGGTTTGAGTGCTACATAGCTGGAAGGACAGAGCCCCTTGCTCAACCCTGGCTCCAGCCCCACCCTTCTCCTTCCCCTCCTCCGAAGAGGACACAAGTGCAGTACAGTCAAGTCCCCACCATTTCTCAAACCCAAGGATTTCCAGGCCCCCGAGCATTAGCTGATGCGGTTCTCCCTCCTTCATCCCCCCTTTCCACCTCCCTCGTTGGGTAATGTCTATAGATACTTCGAGCCACTGTGATGGCCTTCCTCTCAGAGGCTGGAGGGTCTGGTGGATGGTGGGAAAGATGTGGGCCTCACAGAGAGACAGGGTGTGGCTAACAGACCACGTGTCAACACAACAGTGACTGGAAACAGTGGAGTGGTCTCTGGGGGTTATGTGGATGGGTGGTAAGGGGACCCACTTCCTCATGAGCAGCCTGGCTCTTTGCAGGGTCATCATGGGATCCCCTCAGAGAGGGGCCTATTGACATGGGTGGGGGGGAGGTGCAAGCAGGTGCAATGATCCCTGAAGCATCTCTCCATGGCAGTCTCCCATGCCCACCCCCGAGACTCCTCTTGCTGTTGGAGAAGCCCCTTGACTTCAGGGGTTCCCTTCAAGCCCTGGTCCCTACCCTACTGTTCCACTGACCACCTCCTCATCCTACTTGCGGGGCTTAGCATGAACCCCAGATTTTCTGGGGATGGTCTGAGAAAAAGCCCAGCAAGAAAAGCCCATTTAAGGGAATGCCCATGTAGGGCAAGTGGGAGGGGTTTGGGTGTGTGTGCACAGAACATGTAACATACAGCCAGCCTGAGGTGGGGGTATGAGTGGGGGGACCCCTCTGCCGTGGTGCTGTCAGCCCCACCACAAAGAAGGGGAGGCAGGCCTGCAAAGGCCACGCTGCACACATTTATGGGTGCCAGACACAGATGGGGCCACCCAGGCCAGCAGCAGCCCCACCTCCAGCCCAACTGTCCCTGCTGCTCAGAGCTGAGGCCCACCAGCCCAGGGCCCCCCAGTTCTCCTGCAGATCTGAGGTCCCTGAGGCCTCTCTGCGTACATGTCTCCGCGGCATGGCACTGAGTCCAAGGGTGGGTCTCACTCAGTGTTCGGGCACAACACCCTTTGTGCGTGGCTGAGCTGTGCCTACACGGGCATCCTGAGCACGGGCAACGCGTCCCCCTGTGCCCACCCGCGCTCTGGGTGTGAAGCGTGTCTGCGTGTGTGGAGTTGAGCGTTATCTCAGGCCGCGCGGGCACAGCGCGCCCTCCATCGGGACTGCTCCGACACTGCTCCGGGTCCCCAAGCCTCTCGCCATGCGCAGGGCCTGTGCGGTGGCGCCGTCCTGGCAGGGGCGGGGCGGGGCACCTATCATCTGGGCACGTACTCTCTGGGCAGCCCCGCCCCGTGGTGGTCCCGCAGGGCCTGGTCCACTGTCCGGATGTAGCCGTTGATCATGCCCTTCATCTCGGGCGTGAAGAGCTCGGGGTCGTGGGGGCGCCGGCCGCGGCGCCGGAAGCTGCCCTCCTTGTTGCTCTCCACGCACAGCAGGCGCTCCTCGCTCACCGTCACGTTGAGGAAGGCCACCATCTCCCGCAGCGTGGGCACCAGGCTGCCGCGCAGCTCCTCGTAGTGCACCACCAGCAGCCGCTTGCCGTACTTGAGCCAGTCCAGCACGTGCGACGACCACCAGGACGCGTAGCTGTGAACGAAGTCCGGCCACTCTGTGGGGGCGGGGAGAGGGGGGGCGGAGGTCAAGAGAGGGACCGCAGCTGCGGCCAGAGGGGGGTTTCTCCTGTCTGTGGTCCAGACGCACCCAGCTGTGACTCGGAAGAAAGGCCAGGCGATCACGCCTTGAAACCACCTCCGTCCCCCAGCCCCTAACACACTACGGTAGCATAAAAGGGCGGTCTTTAACCTTGTTTTTATGATGAGAAAACAGAAGTTGCAGAAGAACTATGCACCTTGTGTGGGAGCCAGTGGCTCATAGGCAGAGGAGACACTACAAGCCCAGGTCTGCTGGTTGGTCGGGGGGTGAGCCCCGTCCATGGGTTTATAGAGCTTCTTCTGAAGGGGAGTCGGCAAGGGAGACAGGAGAGGGCTGCAGGTGATGGGAAAGGGGGGCCTGGGAAGCTGGCTGAGGGTACCTAGCTGCCTCTGCTGTTCCAGAACCAGGAGAAGCAACCTGCCCAGCCTCGAGGCTGTCCCTCGGCTTCCTCTCCCTCCCCACCAAGCCGGCCTGGGCTGAGCTTTCTTTCGGACACATCTGTTTCTGCATCAGCTATCAGGCAGTCCTCATCGCTACCGTTCCTCATCGCCAGAAAGGAAAAAGCGCTAGAGTGCCTGGGGGCCGAGACCGTGCCTTCTTTACGGGGGTGTGGGGGTGTGTGTGGGGTGTGTGTGTCCTCTGAGCCTTGTCTGGGTGCCTGGCACACAGGAAGCCTCCCGCCCCCAAGTTTGAAGCAGACCGACTGAAAGAAGACTGTCTGAGTGGGGACCATGGAGGATCAGAACATCGGCGCTGGAGTCCAGGCTCAGTCACACACCAGGCAGGCCACCTTGGGACAAGTCAATGGCTAAGCGCTCCCTGCCTCTACTTTGTCAGCTGCAGAGTAGCAGTGATGGCAAGTCCCCAGCAGGACACACGTGAGAAACAAACACTAACCAGAACCAGCTGCCTCCTGGTGACCCCCGAGTGGGACAGCTGAGAAAGGGGTACCACGGGTTCTCCAGTAGCCGATTCTTTGGGAAATAAATCACCAGTCTTACTACAGAGACGTCCTGGGTGGCCTTCAATTTCCAGCCTTTAGGTTAGTTACTGGCTGAGCACCTTCCCCATGTGTACCACCTAGGGGCTCCACTAGCATTTTAAGCACGTGCTCACACCTGGGGTGCTGGTCATGGACACAGAAGCTCCCACAAAAGCTAGGTTATTGACCTACTGAGATGACTGTCTGATTCTATGAATGAGGACCCAGGGCCTACAGGTAGCTGGGGGTTAAAACCCAGGCCCACCCGTATCTAAAGCTCTTGTGCTTCCACAGAGATAGGAAGGAGCTGTAGAACCTGGGCAGGTGGGGAGGGGTGGGGAGGAGGTGAGCTGCACCGCCAGAGTGGCTGAGTGGATCTCAGCCTACCATCTAGCAGCCACCCAAGTTCTATGAGCGCAGGAAGGGCCGCAGTGAGCCACGGTGTCAGAAGGCACTGGATTAGTCCTGGATCCCCACAGCATATCCCTCCACCCCACTGCAATGATGAGACACACACAACACACCACCCCCACAGTACCCCCTTACCTTTGCTCTTCCAGTTACGGTCAGCTGCGTAGCCCAAGTGCCCGGCACATTTCCTATTGAACTCAGCCACCAGAGACCTATAGGGGTTCCGGATGAGCAGGATGGCAGAGTCAAACATCTCGATCTCCCTCCTGCCACTCTCGTGGGTCTTCACGCAGATGGTGCGCCGGCTCCGCCAATGGTCCTTCTCGCCCTTGAACCCTGCCCATGAGAAACAGCGAGGGCCCTCTGGAGGAAGATGCCCATGGGTGGGGCCTCTGCTCCCAGGGTAGCGGACAGGTCTGAGTGCTAACCAGCAATGAGGGAGAGCCACTAGTAGGGGTTTATGATGGGCCCTTCATGGCCCATCATGGAGGGAGGGCCCGGCAGGAGTGAGCCCTGCCCAAGAGGAAGTGACAGTAGGAGGCATTTCAGAGGGCGTATTCCCAGTAGGAAGGAGACGAGGAGCCTCCTGTAGACTTCTGGAAGCCAGGAACAGAAAGCCTAACCATGTTACCTGTACAGACACTTGAGAGGTGGATGCTGGGGTCATTTCCACAGGCATCATGTCCCATGAGCCTCAAAAATAACCACAGCTGTAGTCAGAGCTAGATGAAGAGACTGAAGGTCAGGGTGGGCATGTGACTTGCCCAAGATCTCATGGCACCATGGTGACAGCACCACAGCTGTCTGCATGGCTGTGTCAACCTCCTACCCACTTCCCCACAGTGGGCTTGAGATCCCCATCATCAGGCTCAGGGCTAGAGCCCCACCATCTGGTCTTATGTCATGGTACCAGAGCAGGGTCTCGCCTCGCATGTGACTATGAAGCGGTTCTCCACTTTAGACCCCAGAACTGGTCTGGCTAGTGTCTCAGTTGCTCCTGTGGAACTCAGGGCCCAGTTTCTATGAACAGAGCCTTTCCTGTTCCCTTCCTGGGTCCCTTGTGCAGTACTGAGGACCCAGAACCCAAATGACCACTGGCTGAAAAGGCCATGCTCCCTCCATCCATCCATCCATCCATCCATCCATCCATCCATCCAT
>NW_022105908.1:22836340-22837991 GCF_000313985.2 Echinops telfairi | reverse complement strand
CCAACACATCTATTCCTCCACCCACCCCACCAACCAATCCATCCATCCATCCAGAGTTATACATTTACCAATAAAAATTATTCTGTGAGAATTCTGTTAGAGAATCCCCGGGGGCTCAATGGTGAGTAGCTGGCTGCTCACCAGAAGGGCAGACAAGGCCTGGCAAGCTGCTCTATACAGGTTACAGCCTTGGAAACCCTATGGGGCACTTCTATTCTGTCTTTTAGGGTCGCTATGAGTCAGAACTGAGTTGAATGGCACACGACGACAATTCCATGTCAAATTTTATGTTAGAGATGACGGGGTTAAGAGTTAGGTCCTGCATTTAAGGGTCTTGCACTGTATTAAGGGAACAGCTGTATAGACAGCCAAGTACAATGCAGAATGCAAGGGAGGGTCAACTTAAGGGGTGCAGTGGTATGTCATCGGAGGCTTCTGGAAAAGATGCCCACAGTCACACGCCACAGAGCCCATGCCATGCTTGCCTCTTCCCATGCTACTCTGGAGACACACTCCATGCCGTTTCCGAGCTCATCTCGGGCTCCTGGAAACAGAAGTGAGTTCTAGCCTTCACTTCCGGCATGAACGACTCTATTGGGAGCAAGAAGGGATTCTTGGAAGACTGGAAAATGCAGCTCTTCTGGATCTGGAAGTACAAGTTCACTCATTGACATGCATGAAAACATGCATAACATACTCAGCTCTGCACAGGGCAACAGCCTCTGCTGGATTCAATCTGTCAGCCAGCTGGGTGAGTCCAGAATAGGAAGAGTTAAACCTTATGGTGTCAATAATCTTGAAATCAGGTCTTTGACGATCCTGAGATATGGGTGCCCACTGCACTACCTCAACCGTGCCAAAGGCAGCCATTGGCCATGGGGCTCAGACCGCATTCGCCCACTAGATTGGTTCTGCAGTCGTCTTGTGATTTGTGTGTGTGCGCATGCCATCATACTGTCAGTGTGCCGAGGTCACCGGTCCCATAAAGCTCAGAGATGCGTGGGACACCTTGAAGGCCTGTGAGGCAGTATCACCGCTTTTCTGGCACCCAGGTTTCCAAACCATTTGGGACAATGAACAACATGTAGACCCAAATGACCATCTGCTTAAACAATGGTCTTCCAGTTGAACAAGGCAGCTTGGGAGTGAGTCCCAGAGGACTAGGTTACCGTGGCCATGGGCTTTGGCCACTTCTTCCTCACTGACAGGTGTCCATCACCCCTGCCTCTCCTGGGAGATGGGGCTGGCTTACAAGAACAACTAGACTGTTTCCCAAGTGTACCAGGACTGCCGCGGGGTGGGGGGTGGGGGTTAGCGGCTCCAGAGCCCACTGCTGGGCACCGACATGGTCTCCGCTTTTCTCCAGGAGATTACTGATGTACCATTCTGTCCTCCACCCACTGCAAATTCAGAAACCCTGAGAAACGGTTTTAAATGTCAGCTGTGAACATCGAGAAATCTCCTTTTGTCAACTTGCTAGATGTCACTTGGTTTGCCTGAGGTCTTTAGTTCTTAAACACTACAGACTGGAGCCGCTGAAGTTCATTTACTTGGCATCACGAGGGCCTTATTTCTCGGAGGGGTATTAGAAACCCTAACACTCTGGAAGTGCTGTAGACCTACACACACACACACACACACACACACACAC
>NW_022105908.1:22824020-22836012 GCF_000313985.2 Echinops telfairi | reverse complement strand
TTGATGCCTTACCCCTTGCACACATGCACACCATGTTGATGCCTTACCCCTTGCACACATGCACACCATGTTGATGCCTTACCCCTTGCACACATACACACCATGTTGATGCCTTACCCCTTGCACACATACACACCATGTTGATGTCTTACCCCTTGCTCCTTACTGAGGGTTCTGAAAATTATGGGCCATTTCAGAAATGTGCATGGAGAGGGAAATCCCCACTGCTAGCTCGACCCCTCAAATGCGACAGAGGGTTCTCTCCTGCAGTTCTGATCCAAGCACAGTCCCTACGTCTGCTGCACAGCATCACCTGCTAGCTGCATGTAGCAACGCCAAGCCCGCATCCCCCTCCCCTCCAGGACGTGTGAAACCAGCACTTCCGGGGTCCAGCCTAGAGTCTGTGCTCACGCACCCTTTGGGGTGGTTCCTATGCACATGCTGGTGTGGAAAGCTGGGGAGCGGGGTGGTGGTGCAGGACGCTGCTTTCCTCCCTCCCCCCTGCGGCTGGGCCTTACCTTTGTTGTAGAGGGTTCCGTCAAAGTAATAGCTGCCCGTGTAGAAGCCGGTGGCGTGCTCGATGAGGTGCCGCGCCCATGTGTTCCCGGCTCCCGGGAAGCTGGACAAGGCCACAAACACTTTGGATTTGCTTGGCAGGAACTTCCGGTCTGTGCACCGAGTGTCTGAAACCCAGCAGTGGTCTCAGGGTTACTCAGGGAGCCCCCCGCGGAGGACCTCCTAGGTTAAGACTCCCAATGAGCAGGTGGGGCAGCGGAGGCCCCTGGAGGGGAAGGAGCTGTCCCCTGCAGCCAGGCGGCACACGCTTGTGGTCGGAGACAGAAAAATCTCAGCAACAAGGTTGCGCCCTGGGCACCAGTAGAGGTGCGAGTCAGGTCCTGTGGCCCTCGGCCCCAGCTCTGTCCTTATGGCCACAAACCCGGGTCCCCTCAGTCACAGGGGAGGAGGGCGACACACCCGGCTACCTCCAACCACGAGCCAGGGCGGGACTCTTTCTAAGAACATGACCTCTCGGCATCTCCCAAACCCACTGCCATGGTGTCCATCCTGACTCGTCGCCCCTACAGGGCGGAGCAAACTGCTCCCTAGGATTGCCTAGACTGCCCATCTCTGCAGGAGCACGCAGGCTCAGCTTTCTCCCTCGGAACAGTTGGTAGGTTTGAACTTCTGGCCTTGCTGTTAGTAGTGCAAAGCAGGGGTGCTATAAGGAGCCCATGAGATCCCAGGCCAAGTCCTAACACACCTGGGGTTGTGTCTAGTCATAGCAGGGGCTTCAAAAAGGCTGGTCCCCTCCCCCACCCCCACTCCCCTTCTCTCAATTCCTGGGGTTAGCAGGGACAGGCCAGAAGTCTGCCTGGTCCACAGCCTACACACCCTGCCAGGACCCACAGCCCCATATCCTGAAAGCTCCTCCCCACCCCACAGGCCAAAGGTCCCAAAGAGTGGTGGCAGCAGGGAGCTCACCTTGCACAGGTGTCTGGTAGACCTGGCCGTAGGGCCCCTGCTGCTGGGCCTCAGGCTCCTGGCCGCACAGGGTGCCATCCACTCCATCCCGCAGGTTGAACTGGGGCGTGGGGTAAGAACAGTAACACTCCCAGCCCCTGAGGATGGCCAAGGGGAACTCCTGCAAGAATAAGCCGAGAACGAAGAGAGATCCCTTGATGAATGTGCTGGCTGGGCCTTTCCCCGCTCAGGTACTGGGCGAGTGCCACCGGATATACTGTTACAGGTGGCACCCGGGACGAGCGCCCAGCCTCCCTTCACCTTCTCTCTGTCCTCACCCGGGAGAGACAAGGGGCCCCTAGACAGGACTCTGCCCTCCAGAGTTCACAGCTGGTCTGGCTGTCAGGCACACGGTCAAAACCTAAGTGGCAACAAACCGGTGACAAAGCTATGTCACTGGTAGTTCCAGTACCGCAGGTCCGCCCTGCTGGTGAACAGGTTACAGCCGAGTTCCCAGACTCAGACAGACTTGGAAGAAAGGCCTGGTAATCTACTTCTGAAAACCAGCCCACGGAAGTCCAACGGCCCACAACAGAACACTGTCGGATCCGGTGCCGGGGGATGAGCCCACGAGTTTGCAAGGCACTCCAAAGGCACCGTGGTCATGGATTGGGAAGCCGGGGCAGCTCTGGACGGTGTGCTGTTGGGTTGTATGTGGGGTCACCGTGAGCTGGGCCTGACTTGACAGCCACTAACAACAACAACAAGGTTGTCGTATCCACCGGGCACACTGGCGATGAGACACTGTCACCTAGGCATCCTCAGCTTCCTTACCTTCAGGGGCCACACCTTTCTTTTTTTTTAAAGCAGCGAAACTCACTGCCATAGAGGATGCCGACTCACAGCGCCTCTCCAGGACAGGGGAGAGCTGTCCCTGTGAGTTCCCAAGACTGTAGCTCTTGACAGGAGTAGAAAGCCTCCCGCGGAGTGGCCAGTGGGTTCGAACAGCTGCCCTTGCAGTTAGCAGCGCAACGTGTAAACCACCACACCACCAAGACTCCTGGCATAGCACCCTCAAAATTTCACCCACCCATGGATCCTACAGGTCTTTTGGTGGTGGGCACCCGTCCGGTGGTTCTGAGAGAAAGTACCTGGCAGTCTGTTACCAGAAAGATGACCGTCAACAAACCCAAACCCCAAACCCACGGCGGCTGCATTAGTCCCAACACATAGCCCTCTGACAGTGCAGAGAACTGCCCCACTGGGTGCCCACACTGTCCATCTTCACGTGGGCAGATAGTCTCGTGGTTATCCCAAGGACTGGCTGGTGGGTTTGAACTTTCAACCTTGTGGTTAGCAAACTTGCTTGAAACCCATCAGGGTTCTGTCCTTGTAAAGATTACAGCCTCGAAAACTCCATACAGCAGTTTCATGCTGTCATCTGGGGTCACTTGGAATGGCTTCCATAGCCCCCAGCAGCAGCAGCAGCAGCAGCAGCAGCAGCAGCAGCAGCAATAGCCCAAGCAGCTTGCAGTCCACTGGCCCATTTTGGGGTGGAGAGAGGGGCAGTATGTGTGTGTGTGTGTGTGTGTGTGTGTGCACGTACTCGCACTCAAGCATGGGGGAGAAATGCAGGGGGAGAACACAACCTCTCACGGCACAGAGAAGCACTGCACAAAACCTACTGTATTTTTTTTTTCTTTTTGCCTCCAGCGATCTCATAAATAAATAAATAAAAGGCGATCAATAGCGTTTTCTGAGCGTGGCTTGGCAAAGCGGAGGCTCTTGACACTGAAAAGACAATAGACACAGCCTCTCAGCCAAGGGAGGGCGGGCATGGCGCGGGAGGGGTGCTCTGAGGAGGCCGGGGGAGGAGGAGGACGGGCTGCCGGAGGCTCCCTGTCCCAGCTGGCTGCTCCTACATACAGAGGCTGGTGTGTCCTCCCCCAGTGTCAACAGGCCCCCTCCCCCCACCACACACACACACACACACACACACACTGCTCAAGCCTTCACATCCTTCCAGTGCCTCAGGATTAGGGGCAGTTTTGCCTCTGCCCAGGATTTTTCCCGGGTTCAGTGTGGAGATGCTTTGAGATGGTGGGAGGCGGCTTTCCATTATTCACACACTGCACTCAAAGCCTCTCTCTCCCTCTCTCTCCCTCTCTCTCTCTCTCTCTCTCTGTGCAACAGCTGCTTCTAGAACCCAGAGCTCCTTTTCACATCGGAAGCACTCTTACATTCTATGGGACCATAAGCCAGTCATCTTTGGGGTCCTCGGTTTCTTTATCTGTTAAATGGGCAGATTCCTCGAGTCTGTCAGCCTGGAAGAGTCAGGGTACCTCAGTTTTCTCTGGTCCCTCCCACTGGTTTCCCCTGCCCTCTTCCCCACAGTGCAGAGGGGAATATCAGCGAGACTAGGATATTTCTGCAGATGCCAGACACTCCAATTTCTCCAAGGATGGAGGGTGGGGTACGGACGTGCTTTGGGTATCTGTGGGCTCTGTGTCCAGCGGGACCAGGGCACAAGCACAGGGTGGCAAGAGAAAGTGCCCGGTTTATAATCCCGTCAAATGCCAGTACCACTTCAACTGCCGTGTCACCCTGGGCAAGTCCTGATGCCCGTCGGAGCCTCAGTTTCCTCGTCTATTGTTAGGTACCTGAGTCAGTTTCACGCACAGAGACCCTGCTCACCACGAGCGAATCACTGCCAGTCCCGCACCATTCCCACACCTGCTCTTATGTCGGAGGCCCTGGTTGCAGCCACTGTGTCCATCCTTCTCGTCGAAGGTCTTCTTCCGTCCCGCTGCCCTCTCCTCTACCAAGCACGAGGTCCTTCTCTGGAGACTGGGCTCCCCTGACAGCATGTCCGAATTACATGAGACCAAGTCTCGTCATCCTTGTTTCTAAGGAGCACTCTGGCTGCGCTTCTTCGGAGACAGGTCTGTTTGGTCCATATTCTTCACTGCCACCATAACTCAAATCATCTGAGAGGTGGGATTCTGTGGCCTGCCCCATGGAGAGTGGGGAGGAGGAAGGAAGAAGTCTGAGGCCAGCCATGAAAGGAAACGCTCATCTATTTTCCCCTAGTTCAGCGGGCCCTTCATTGTATTGGAAGCCCGGCCAAGGACACGCCTTTGACCCTGAGTGGTTTCCTAAAATCTTTCGCCTTGGCCATCGGCAAGGCCTAAAACTCAGACCAAGCAAAGGGCTGATGCCCCTCCCCCAAGGACCCTTGGTGTCCTGCTCCTCTGGACCAATTAGCTCCAGAGAAGCTTTGCTGCAAGGAGTCAGTGGGCTTGCAGTGAGCCACCGGGGCTGCAGTCCTGGCTCTGGCCTC
Organism: Echinops telfairi; assembly: GCF_000313985.2. Lineage (NCBI taxonomy): Eukaryota > Metazoa > Chordata > Mammalia > Afrosoricida > Tenrecidae > Echinops > Echinops telfairi. The sequence goes on along the minus strand of NW_022105908.1, from coordinate 22,831,211 downwards.
GCTCTCAGCCACAGCTCCAGTGACTGTCAGAGCTGCAGGGCGCCCCCCTCTCCCCCAGGTCCCCCTCACAGATGCCATCAGACTTAGGAGGAACCGGACAAAAGGCTGTGGAGCCTAATCAGCCTCTTCAACCAGATTCTGCCCCCCAAGACCCTCAGGCCATTGCTCAGCAGAGAACCAAACCCGAGACTTGACCCTGGATCGGTGCCTGGATGGCTTTTCTGGAAACAAGTCCCCCTGCTGATGTGAGCCAGTGAAAACCCATCGTGAGAATTGCAACCAGTCTTGCCATCACCCTCCGTCCTCTCCACGGGGCCCTCTCCTCCAACTTCCCCCAGGCCAGTGCTGCTGTCCCTGCATCCCACGGGGTTCCTTGAACCTCGGGGTCTGTGCACCTGCCATTCCCTCTGCCTGGAATGCTCTTCCATGCAAATATCCTCCAGCTTCTTTCTCCCTTAAGAGTCTTCCAGTCCTCTCCTGGAGCAAGTCTTCCCTGGTCACCCCATGCCCCAGCTCCATCTCCTCCAGCATCACTACCTCCAGCCATACACGCTACTCTGCTGCTGAGCTTTAAAACCATTCTTAACTGAAAACCATTTTAATTTGAGATGACATGCTCTGATCTGTGGTGGCCCATGCAATCGATACTGATGAATGTCCATCAAGACACGTGGCAATTCCCCTTGAGCCCCAGAAAGTCTCCCCATGACCCTCCCCGTCCACCCTCCCTCCCCCAGGGCAGCAACTACTCTGATCCCCATCACTCCAGATGCGTCTGGAATTCGTGTAGATGGAGTCATATGGGATTTATCTATTTTTGCAGCTGACTTCTTCCACTGGAGTCTTGTTGGCCTAGTGGGTTACAACGTGGGCTTCCAACCACAAGGTCAGCAGTTCACAACCACAAGCTGCTCCTGTAAAGATTAAGTCTTGAAAACCCACAGGGGCCATTCGACTCTGTCATTTAGGGTTGCGATTCGTGGGAACAGACTTGATGGCAGTGAGTTTCCCCTGACCTAAGGAGCATGAGAAGCACTGTGGGTTAGGCCGGCAGTTCAAACCCACCAGCCGCTCCCTGGGAGAAAGATGTGGCTGGCTACTGTCATAAAGGTTTACTGTCTTGGAAACCTGAAGAAGCAGTTCCGCTCTCCTCCTTCAGGATTCAGGGTTCACTGTGTGTCGAAATTACTCAATGGCAGTGGGTTTCGTTTCTGTTTTTCCCTTCCATTCAGATAAAACACCCTTGTGAAGGCCAACCATGCTTATATATCAGTGCTGTCCCTGTGGTGGCTGACATGTTCCATCCCATGGCAGACCACAGATACTGGCCCACTCACCTGCTGGCGGATACCTGGGCCTTGTCCACGGTTGAGTTCTTATGCGTCAAGCCGCTATGATCATTCTTATTTAAAACTTTTAGTCTTTCCATCTCGATGAGATGAATTCCTACCTTCCCGGTTTCATTTTTCTCCACGGCACTTTGACCACTCCATGGACTCGATACTTAACTTATTTTATCTGTTGTAGTCTGCCTATCCCCTAGCATGTAAGCTGGGATTTCTGTGTGTTCTGCTCATGCCTGTAGCCTGGCGGCTGAGAACAGCATCCAGCACACAGCAGATGCTCAATAAATGTTTGATGGGTGAGTCAACGAAGGGATGCATGAGCAAACAGATGAGCACACGTCCGTTGCAGAAGCTGACGACCCCAACGCTTTTGGCCACGGACTTGGGTCTGACGCTTGGGTTGGCCATCTGGTGGAGCGCACTTGCAAACCCAAACTCCCACCACCAGGAACCCTGGGCTGGGGCTGGGGTGGGGGCTCAGCGGTGCCGTGGTTCCTCGGCAGAAGACGGCAGTGTCACCAGCAGGATTCACTGGCTCTGTCTCCCTCTTCAGCTGTGCCATCGCTGTGACATCCATGACTCACAATCTCATACCCCTGGGCTGGAGGCACGGGGTTGTCCCCCACTGGTGACCCGACCCTTTTGGGCTTCCTTGAATTGACGAAACTGTCAAGTTCCCGGGTGTTTGCAGAGCGGCGGGAGAACTGCAGACAGTCATGTGGTTTTATTTACAACATAACCGCTTCGGCAACATCACTGGATTCTGAAAACACAGAACAACTTTCCGCCCCTTGGGGATGTCTAAGACATGATTTCCATAAAAATTAAATATTGATGAATCCTATCCCTTTGCCAACTCGCCCGCTCTCTACCGCCCCCACGATCCCAAGCTTCTGGGAGAAAGAGAGCAGAAAAGATGGAGGGGACAGAATCAGAGAAAGCTGGGACACAGATGTGGGCTTGTTTCGATCTCACAGATGAGGGTCAGAGAGGGTGTGGGCTCAGCCTGCTGTGGAGGACAGAGGGGCTATGCAGGGGCTGGGCAAGGGCTCAGCCAGCATCAGGGCAGGGTGGGTTCTGTACCTTAATCCCGCGTCCACACTGAGCCTGGGTGTCCAGGGTTGGGGCTCAGGTAGAAACAAGGGAGAGCTTAGCCTGAGCTCAGGGCAAGATGGACACCGCATGGTGATCCTGTGTCCAGCCTGAGTCTGGCTGTCCAAGGTCGAGGCTCAGGCAGCGCCTAGGTGTGGGTTCAGTCTATGCCTAGGGCTGGAGCCAGGGCTGGGCCTGAGACCTGGGCACAGAGTCAGTGGTCTAACGTCAAACAGCAGGGGCAGGGCTCTGAGAGTGGTACGATCCACCTGCAATGGCTTGGTGTGTGGCTAGGGCCAGAGAGGAGAGAGACATTGCAACAGGCAAGGAGCAAGGCCGCTCCAGCACACTGGTCCATCTGAGCCTCACTGACTCTCTTGTAATCCCTCTTTGAGCACTTTTCTTAGGATCTCCAGGCATGCCTATTAGTAGAGATTTCAGAGTCGAGAGAAAGGGAAATTGAGACCCCCAAGAGGTAGAATAGCTCTACCTCTTTGGGATCCATGGAATTGGAAGTCATCTTCCTACAAGTCCAGTCCAGGGATCTCCCACTCCACTCCTTAGAGGCAAACACACAAATGCAATGGGTTCTCAGTGACATCGGGGAGACAGAGTGGGGTTTCCCGATGAGCCTTCACCGTGGAGCCAGGTGTGAACATTAAAGACACCACAGGGAAAGGAGGCGCCCATGACGGTAGCTGCAGGGGTCAGGGAAGGGGCCAGACTTTCACGGTGGGGCAAATCTCACGCCAAGTGAATGACACGGTGACCCAGAGCTGTGTTCCCTCGGACGACGGCCCAGGTCTCCTGCATGTTGGTGTTGTTCAGCGCTGAGTCAGTGCCTCAGTTGCAACAGAAGGGGGCGCTGCCTGGTCCTGCACCATCCGCACAGCTGCTGTTCGGCCGAAGCCCCGGTGTCAAACCATCTCTTTCTTGATTCTATTTCACCGAGCGTGATGTCCTTCTCCAGGGACTCCTCCCTCCTGCGGACACGCCGTCTTCACCCTTCTCGGGAGCATCTTGGTTGCACGTCTTCCAAGGCAGACGTCTGTATTCTTCTGACAGTCCGTGGCACTTTCACTATTCTTTGCCAACGCATGGTCCAAACGCATTTCTTGTCCAGCGGTCTTCCGTAGCCGCTTTCCAGCATACGACGCAATTAAAATCACCATGACTCGGGTCGCGTGCACCGTAGTCCTCAGTGACACCCTCGTGCTTCAGCCCTTTAAAGGGCTCTTGTGCAGCAGACTGGCCCAATGCAATACATCCCTTTGATGTCTCCAGGGCTGCTCCCAAGAGCCTTGATTGTGGCTGGAAGCAAGATGGAATCCGTGATGACTCCCATCTTTTCTCCATTGAGCACGACGTTGTCTGCTGGGCAGGCCGTGAGGACTGAGGCTTTCTTTGCCACGACGGTCCTCCCTACTGAAAGGTACAGTCTTTGATGCACATCAGCCAGTGCTCCAAGTCCTCCGGACTGTCAGGCAGCAAGGAGGCGTTATCTGTAGACGGAAAGCTGTTAATAAGCTCGCCTCCAAACGTGGTCCTGCATTCTTCCGCCAGTCCAGCTCATCAGAGGACTTGCTTAGCACACACATGGAATAACCTCACAAACTCACTCCCATCGGGTCGACACCGACCCACAGGCACCCACCAGCACAGGCTAGAACTGCCCTGAGTTCCCAAGAACGTCTTTCTAGATGCGAGCAGAAAGGCCCTTCTTGGCCGAGGAGCGGTTGGTGGTTTCCGACATCTGACCGTGGGGATTGCAGCCCGAGGCGTCACCACGATCGATCGCACCAGGGCTCCCAGATGGAGCAAGTGCAGAGAAAGGACCCAGGCTCCTAAATGGGAGCGGAGAAGTCTGCCACGGAACCGCCTGAAAACCCAGGCTCGGAGCAGTCCAACCTTGGACAAAGGTGAAACGGTTTGCCCCCATCAGCCCACTAGCCCCCTCAAGACAGACAGCCTCTGCTGGGATACACAGCAGTGTCCTGCACAGCAGCTGGCCAGCCGCGCGCACACGTGACTACGTGACTTTCTCTTTCACAGGTAGAGAGAGTCCTGTAGCGCTATCCTTAAATGAGCAAAGGCCCTTAGAAGACAGGCCAAGGGGGAAGCAGCCAGGGCATTAAGACCCTGCCTGCACAGCACAGACACCCACACGAGGCTCAAAGAAGAATCCCACCGTCCTTTCCCCTCCATCCTCTCCCCATCTGTTGTCACGAGAACTGCTAACAGATTCTGGGAGAACAAACCCGGGATCACACGGCACACGAACTGGTGAAGCTTCACATATTAGTAACCTGTTTGCAGATGGTATTAGATTTCACTCATCAAGCCCCATGGTGGGAATAAGGCACGCTCCCAAAAGGGTCTATCTGCTCCTGCACAAATATCAGGCTTCGAAATGAATCGCCCCAGATCCAAGTTGGCAGCACTTGCAAAAATGCTGCTAGCTGCTAGCTCTGCTCCCTCTCTCACCTCCCAACCTCTCCACGCAGGAGGTGAGAGGTTCTAGGAGGCTTCTGAGAAGGAGCAGGTGCCCGTCCGTCTCCGATCGCATCGCAGACAAGGAGTGAGGACCGTCTCACAGGTTTTTAAGCGCATTACCCTGGCCGGGTCCCCTTTCGCTGGCACAGAGTCAGATCAATAAGACGCTGCCAGCACCCCAAAGGTTATATCCCTGTCACACTAGACTCTCGGAGCAAATTCATTTTAATGAATCAGCCCAAACTGTGGAGGTTACCCTCCCCCCAAATAAAACCTGGGCCACAAATAAAGCTCAGAGGGTGCTCAGAAGTAAGGGTGCTGCAGGGAGGGCCCCACGGCCCCCCACCCCTCTTTCCCCACCTCTCACATCTGCTGCTTTCAGAGCCAGGGCATAGCCAACTCTCACAGAACCCAGGGTGAGGGGCTTCCTCACGCCCAGCTTTAGCTTGGCCCCACTGATCATTCCACGTGAGCATTTTTCCATCATAAAATCCTTGAACACATCGCCAATGGCTGCATTATAGACATCTGTATGGCCTGGGTATCATTTAACCCCTTCCCTGCCACTGGGCATTTCAGCGTGTTCATCAGCCAAAGGACGATGGGTGGGAGGCACTGCTGGAGCGCCCACAGTCTCCAAGCCACTGGCCTTCAGCGAGGAAGGGCTTGGCTATCCTGAACAGGGCAGCAGTGCCAGGCAGCCACTCTCAATGTGCGGCAGGGAGTACGGAACAACCTTTCCCATCCATCGGGTGCCTGGACGCCGTAGGGATGCTGGGCAGATGACCAGACCTCAACAGAGAAGGGAAAATGTGCCTTTTCAGTCTCAGCCAAGAAAGAGCTGGAAGCGGTGACAAGCATTCACCAGGACCATGGCCCAGGATTGCCTAACTCGCACTCCCTAACTCCAGAGCCAGGTCTTTGTTATCTCCAGAAGGGGCCCATAGAGGACCTCTGCCCCCACCTCGCTTCCTTCATCCCTTCTGCACTGCCCTGGTCTCGGGCTTCAGAGCCTTCCCATGCCTGCTGCCCCGCTGGCTGCCTGAGTGCTGGCCGGGCTCGCCCGGCTCCCGAATGTCCTTGCTTCACCCACTCACTCACTGTGTCAGCACAGGGGTTGGGCCCAATCCCACTCCGTGTGTTCTGCCGACACCCAATTTCTACTTTCATGCTGGAAATAATGACTTGGCTGCTCACAGCTGTAGGATGGAGACAATGGAACTTGAGGGCACGCCTACCCGGCCAGCCCCTTCCAACAATCCAGGGGAGGCCGGAACAGGACAGATGCTGCTGCCCACACAGGGCCCTTTCAGAGTGGTTCTGATGCCAGCCATGCACAGCAGTCTAGCCAGGGGCCAAGCCAGGAACCTGTCCTCAAACACACCCACAGGGCCCAAGCCACCAGCACTGGCGGGCATCCTTCAGGGGGTCCTCTGCACAGAAAGGGCAAGCACGCTGGGCATGTGCCCAGTAAGTCTGAAAAAAGGCGGATGATAACAAAGTGTGGGGCTTGTGATCTTGACATTCTGTGTCTGTCACCCTGGGGCGGGACAGCGTGGGCTCAGCAGTAGGATTTCCACCTTCCCTGTGGGAGATCCACATACCCTTCATGCACAGTGAAGGCACAGGGATGGCTGTGAGGCTGGGCAGGCTTCAGTGGAGCTGCTGGACGAAGAGAGACTAGGAAGAAAGGCCTGGTGGGCTGCTTGTAAAACCAGAGGCTGAATCCCTATAGCGACCACAGCGGTCTGATCTGCAGCTGCTCACAGGCATGGCGCAGGGACCACGGGACGTGGGGAGCCTATGAGCTGTGGCCAGCTGGAGGGCAGTTCGCAACAACAACAACCCCCAGGGCACAATTCCCCGGGTGCCAAGATGCTGACCAGGAGCCCTGGAGGTGCCGCGCTTACACGTTAGGGTGTCAACTGGATGGGTGACTGTCTCAGAAACCCACAGGGCTAGTTCTACCCTGTCCCACAGGGTCGCTATGAGTGAGCAGTGGCTCCATGACAGTGAGTTTGGGGAGTTTTAGTGACCAAGATAGAGTGCCATGGGGACATGAACCCATGCTGCTGCTTCCAAGCTCCCCTCTCTGACAAAAAAAAAAAAAATCACTCCCTCCAAAAGTACCCTTCCTCGGAGAGGAACAACCCTGGCACATCCCTGAAACTCAAACCAAACTCAGTGCCACCGAGTCGAGTCCAGCTCCTAGCAACCCCATAGGTCAGGCTAGAACTGCCCCTGTGGGCTTCCAAGACTT
>NW_022105908.1:22821286-22823261 GCF_000313985.2 Echinops telfairi | reverse complement strand
AACCCTTATAGAGCCACTTGTGCACAAAGAGCCCCACGCCAGGGTGTCCCTGCGCCCTGGTCTGTAAAAGGAAAAGATGGGAAGTCGAGAGAGCCTAATGGCTAATGGTACGGGGCTTCTGTTAAGCTGGTGAGACAGACGCACACCGCTCCGGCGGCCACGGCGCCGGCGCTGCCTGGAGGCGACATCACGCCTGTCAGAGTCGAGCTGTGCTCCACGGAGGTTTCAAGGGCTGACTTTTCGGGGAGATTCCCCAGGCCTTTCTTCTGAGGCACCTCTGGATGGCCTTACCCCTTCAGCCTTTCCAATTAGCTGCCTAGTTCGTTAACCGTCTGCCTCCCCTCCAGGGGAACTGGGAAACTGATCGAACATCCACATACTAGAGTCTTCGACAGCCATCAGAAAGAATGAGAAAGCTTGTTTCACTGTGCTGCGCAACCATCTTTACGACAGGCAGACTGATCGGTGGGAAAGGATCAAGTGCCTCCAAAGAGCTAAACATAAAATCGCCCCATGACCCGGCAAAGCACTCCTAGGCATGTGTGCCTATCCAGATGGAATCAGAACACGGACTCAAACAGGCGCCGGCCTACCAGTGTTCCCAGCACTTACTCACCACGGGCAACAACTCGAGTGCCCATCAACAGGCAGACGGGCAAACCACCATGGCACCTACCTCCGACGGGCCGTAAAGCAGCCGTGGAGAGAAAGGACGTTCGGCTACGCGAGTGAAACATGAAGCAGTATGTCAATGAAAATAAACCAGAGACCGAAGGCCAGATACTGTGTGATCCCATGTGTATGGAATAGGCAGAGCAGGCAAGTGCAGAGAGACCAAAGCTTATTACCAGGAGCACTGGCAATGGATGGTGGGGCATGCCATTAGGCTACTAACTGCCAGGTCAGCAGTTTGAACCCACCCACTGTGCCAAGGGAGAAAGATGCGGCTGTCTGCTCCGGTAGATCTACAGGCTCAGAACCCCAAGGTCTAGTTCTACTCTTATCCTACCGCGTCCCTGTGGGTTGGCTTCCATTCAGTGATGTGTGTGTGTGTGTGTGTGTGTGTGTGTGTGTGCGCGCGCGCGCGCGCACACTGCAGGGCTGCTGGGAGAATGGGAGTTACTGCTTAAGAGCTCCCGGGTGTCTGAAAAACATTTGGGAATAAACAGTGGTGAAGGTCACCAGTGACAACTCAGTGAAGAGAAGTAATGACCCGGGAACTGTACACAAAACATTGTTAAAATGGTAAATTCGGGTGGCATGGTCCCTTACCACTATACAGTTATGTAAAATATACAATTACACACAAATAAAGGTACATGAAATTACAGGACTTTGTGGAATTAAATGACAAAATAGAACTCATGGCCATCGAGCCGATGCTGACTTGTAGCCACCCGATAGGACAGGGTAGAATGGCCCCTGTGAGTTTCCGAGGCTGTAGCTCTTTGCAGGAGTAGGAGGCCCTGGGTCAGCAACAGCTGACCTTATGGTCAGCAGCCTGACATGTAACCACTGCACCTCCAGGCTCCTCAGATATGAAATCACATAAAGTCTATAATCATACAAAAATGCCTAAGGTGCAGAAGAGTCACACAGTGTATAGTCAGTCTCTCTGGGGGCTGCGTGAAGGGGCAGTGCCGTCAAGGCCATGACGTGGAAGGGTCACAGGCCTCCTCTCAAAGTGGCCAGGAGAAGCCAGGGCCATCAAGAAGCCTCCCAGGCAGGAAACTGGGCAACTGAGACCAGGCGAGGGACAGGGGGCAGGGAGACCGTTAGACGCTGGCTCATGTGCTCCCCGGACTTGTGGGTCCTAACCTGTGGGCATAATCCTATTTGGGAAGAGGAATGTGACCACTCCTGAGACAGAGAGGAGCAGAGGAAGGCAGAGCGGCACTGAGGACGGTGGGGAGCAGATGAGAAAGTCCACCTCCACTGGCTGGTTAAAGCCATCCACCGGTGCCCTATCTGTGAC
>NW_022105908.1:22819538-22820473 GCF_000313985.2 Echinops telfairi | reverse complement strand
GGGGCGGGGGGGGGAGGCTTCCTGCCCTACCCCCTCCCCCTCCCAGGGAAGCGTGTGACCCGCGGACTGCAATCCTTCCCCTCATTCACAATAAAAAGTCAAACCAAGGAGGCAGAAAATGGCGTGTGGAAGTTCCAGCCCTGTACTTGTGTTTGGGGAAAGAGCGTCATCATCAACGCCAAGGCTCCCGCCTCTCCTCAACCCTGCTCTCTTCTGTTGCCAACTTCCACAGCTCTGTGGAGGATGAGCCCTCCCCCAGCCCCAGCCACTGCCACCTAGGGCCAGCCAAGACCCCAGGGCACTTGGGACACAGCGTGCTGGGCCTCCTCAGCTCACGTCACACATGCCGGCGCCTGCCTTCTGCAAGCCCTTGACTCGCCTTGCCCACCCTGGAGCTGGCTCAGAACACAGCGCAGTGGCCTTGGGGGGTGGGAGGGCAGGCACTATAAAATGGGTGGTGATGTCAGAGGTCCCCTCACGGCACGAGGGTCAGACAAGTCACCAGGAGCATCTGCCCTGGCTCATTCCTCTGAGGCAGAGGCCAGGGAGTACAACCCTCTTTCCAGCCTTTCCACCAGTGATGACACCGGCCCTGCCACTTCCCCACTCCATTTGACCATTCATCGCAGCGGCCACACTAAACTCCCTTCGGAGCTAAGTCATACTCACAGGCCACCGTCACACATTATGCGGCTTATTAGGGAACTGACAGGTTGCCATGCAGGATCAGGAAGGACCCGGGGTACAGTTCTTCAATTCAGAGAGCCTCTTATCAGAGGTGGCCCTGTGCCCCCACACACTCTAGGGCTGGCCTCTGCCCTGCTCAGGCAAGCATTACAAAACCCGTCAACCGGCCAAGAAATGCCCACGGCCATCCCATTCCACCAGGAAGCTTGCCCACAGGCACTCAGTCCTCCAGGTGGTTGGCACAGCCG
>NW_022105908.1:22811994-22818758 GCF_000313985.2 Echinops telfairi | reverse complement strand
ACAACTCCCCACCCAGCCTCAAAGCCCCAATGCCAGCTGCAGGCTCCCTCCCAGCAGCCACTGACTGTCTGGGGTGTGGCCAAGCCCTCTGGGCTGGGGTACGGGCACGTGCAGCCCGCCTTGGCACCTGCTCCTTCCCCTGGGGTCACTGCCCACACGAGACGGCTTCAGAAAGGGGTTTGCAACGGTCACCGCTCTTACGTTCTGGGAACAGAAGCCCGCACACGTGTCCACGGTCACGTTGGCCTGTATCAGGGAGTCGGGGAAGGCGTGTGAAGCATTCTCTGGCAGTCGGAAGCACCCTCGGTATGTGGCACTCTTCCCTGCAGGAGAGGAAACCAGGTTCTGGTGAGAAACGGTGCCAACCTCTATCATGAAGACAAGCAAGGGCTTCTGGCCTGGAAATGGGGGTCAACAGACTCGTGGGAGCAGCATTCCCATGTGAGAAGGGCAGGGTTTTCCCATTGAATGGTGTCCCCCCTGCCAAAAGAAACCACAACAACTTGTTAGAGACCTGGCCCTTCTACTAGTGAAGGTTTGTGGAAGCACAGTCTGTCTCTCTTTGAAGATGTGGCCCCTTAGTGAAGCTACAGTGGAGCAGGGTGGGTTCTGATGCTAATCCCTTCTGCCCAGCTACTGGTCAAAGGGGAGGACAGACAGAGAAAAGGAGGCACACGCTGGGGGAGGAGCCATGTGAAACTACCACAAGCCACAGAGCGGTGCTGAGGAGTGCCGGAAACCACGAGACAGGACAAGGGCATGGCACGGTCCCTGATGTGGATTTCTGGCCTCCAGGACTGGGCTGCAATCTATTTCTGCTCTTCAAAGCCCCTCGCCTTGCATTCTGGCCGCTCTAGAAACGAAGACAGAAAGTGACCCTGGAAGGGGGACGGCCAGGCCAAGCTCTTAATAGAAGCCGCAGATCACGAAGCTGGTCACCCAGAGTCACCAACGAGGGACCATTTGGCCATAGACTGTTGAGTACAAATCTTACTTCTCTCTAGGGACAATGTTCACCCACCCATCTATCCCTCCACCTCTCCTTTCATCCCTCCCTCTACCTACCTGTCTCTCCCTTCGTCTATTCTTCCACCCATCCTTCCGTCTACTCCTTCCACCATCTCTCCATGTATCTGCCCATCCATCATTCATCCATCTCCCCACCCACCCATCCATCCATTCACCCACCTACCCACTCACCCACCCATCCATCCAACCGTCCTTCCTGCCTCCTTCCCATGCATATGCATATAGTGAGTTGACTACAAACCAGATTCTGCGCATTGGGCTTGTTCTGGAAGATCCTATGCCGCTGGAGCACACATTAAAAGAAAAATAAATTTGGGCACCTGAGCTCCTGTCAGCCCTCCATTGCTGTACGTTCAGAGTCACACCCCTGGCATTGCTTCTTGGTAAGATGCATCTTTCTCTGATCTGGAATTCCCACCCAAATTCAAGGAATGTCCCTCAAGCCCATCTTGCAAAGAATGCCGCCTGCCAACTTGCTCTCCAGACCTGCTGGAAAAGTCCTGCTCTGGATGCGGCTTCCTCATTGTGAACCAGCCTTCTGGAATGTCTCCACACCCACTGCTTGTATCTATGTCTTATGGGGAAGTGCTTGTTAGAGTGTCTGTAGGTAGCACATCGGTCCATGGTCCTTTTAAAATGGGGTTCCCCAGGCTCAGAGCTTCTTTCAGCTTGGTCTCCATGCTGCCCCTCCTGGCCAGACCACAGCAGGAGGGCTTCTCCACACCAACGTGCCAAGACGGACCAAACCCTGGATTGACAAGGCCATTGGCCACAGCCCTGCTGATCTTGGCTTCCGCACAAAGACTCGCTACAGCATATAGGAAGGGCCATCTCCCCCGAGCACATTATCTGCCCTGGTTCTTAGTGTAAAGCCTGGAGTGGTTACTAGTGCCGGGTTTAGAAACTGTGTTCTGTCACATGATTGGGCTCCCAAACAACAAATATCTAGATGTCCTGGACGACTCTAGTCCTCAACTGGTCCCACGTGGATGGAATAGATCTGGGGGTGACAGCCTCAGGGACCAAGGGATAGACAGGCAGACAAGGCGCGGGGAGAGTAGAGTGGTCAACAGCTCAGGGAGTTCCAGACCTCAGGGAGTTCAGCAAGGGGTCACTGGGATCTCCGGTCCCCTCCACCCTGTCCCCAGCCCCGACCCTGACAAACTCAAGGGTATTGATGTCAGCTCCCCTCAAGCCCACCCTAGATGCATGGCACAACAGAACAAAAGACTGCTCCATCCTTGCCACCCCTGTGACAGGCTGTGGATCAGACCATTGTGATCCGTTGTGTTTTCATTGGTTGAATTCCAGAAACAGATCTGGGGCCTTTCTTCCGAGTCCCTCCCACTCTGGAAACTCACCTGGAGACCTGTGTGGCAAGATGCCAGCCTACACCAACCACCTGGCTCTCCCACATGGTGAGCATTCTACCATGGAAGCCCCCGGGATCACGAATGCTCACGGGGCTTAATGCATCCGCAGGCTGAATGAGATCATGGTTGAGAAGGCCCTGCAGAAACTGGAACACGTTCAAAATGTGGGTGCAGCTGGAGGTGCTAGCACCAGCAGCCTCTGGGCTTTGCAGATGTGACCATCTGGAAACAGGCTGTCACCCAGTGCCATCGGCTCCACTGCCCTCCCTCTCTCACACTCCCCAGGGGTGAGCCCATGGCCCATTGTGGGCCGAAAGACTCCGCCAAGGGGAAGACATCAATCCACTACTCACTGCTGGGGCGTATAAATAAATAACCGCGGGTCTCACTCCTTTCATTCTCCCAGTGACCAGTTACAATTTAAGCTGTGGGTAGGGTGGGGCAGCGATCCGCTGGTCTCCTCTCGAGGTCCTATCAGCTCCCTGCCTTGAGAAAACAAAACACACCTCACTGCCACGGAGTGGGTGCCAATTCACAGCGACCCCTAGGATAGAGTAGAACTACCTCTCTGGTTCCCCAGACTCTAACACCTTATGGGAGTAGAAAGTTCTCGTCTTCCTTCCAAAGAGTGGCTGTGGTTTTGAACCGATGACTTTGTGTATCACAGCCCAACAGGTAAACCCTACGAAGGAGGTGGGAAAGCCAAGGCCAACCTCCCAGACCTCCATGGGCTGCCTCCCCACATATTGTCAATATCGACCTTGACACTGAGTCAAGCCAACTCAAAATCTGGGGCTGGCTTGAGTGCTGGCATTGTCTATCCTTTAACCCATGGACCCATTGGAGATGGGCACAATGGCCATCTCCAGAAACCAGTGAGGAAGCAGGCAGGACCGGCTGGCAGGACACACACAGGTGTGTCCCTTCTAGAGGAAGGGCAGGGGCCAGAGGTGGCAATGCTGTGCAAACCCAGGAAATGAAATGACCTCAGAAGTCAACATAGAGCCACATGGGCCACACGATGGCCACTTGGTTGGCTGGCAGCAGGCTGGCCTCAAGGTAGCTGTCTATTAAGAACCCTTTGTAACCAGGCAGGGCAGGGCCAACCTCAGAGTAGGTATCCATGAAGGACGAGTTCATTCATTCATCTACAAATTCAGGAGTTGGCATCTCTGCCCTAGTCCCTTTTCTCCCTCCGTTTCCCCTGGCTCCCAGAGAGCCTGTCGGATGCCACACGCACCTCGGCAGCCTCAGCTCCTCTTCACACCAGCTGGCCAGAGCGGCCCACTGGATCCCTCTCCCTGTTTATCTGATCCTGGTGGTACACGGTAGCCAATGCTGGCCTTCACGCTCACCTACGGGTCTCTGGCCAACTCAACATGTTGCTAAGAGGTCCCTCTTAGGAACCTGTGTGCAGACCCGCCTGTCGCCAGACCCTACACCTCCTCCTTGAGCGCTGCTTCCTTCTGAGACCAATCCATGGGCTCTGCTAGAGCCTTGGTCCTGCCAGCATAGCCTGGAGTGGTTGTGTCTGAGTCAAGGGGCCTCTACCATCAGCCACTCCCCTCTCCCCAGGAGAGGTGCTGGGCTCTCAGCCCACTCGTGACTCCTTCTTCCCCCGCCCCTCCCAGTCATAAAGTGGGCGGCCTGAATAGGTGCACATGCTGACAAACGCATCGTCTCCTAAGAGAGCATCTCATACTTTGGGTCAGTGGCGCTGAGGCTCACCTCCCTGTGTCCTGCTCATCTCGTTGGGTCCTTCCGTTATAATCTTTCCTGGATTGGTAGCCCTCTTAGCTGAAATTCTTGGTGGGGGTTGGGGTAAGGATGCTATTGGTCTTGCTGTTGGCTGCCTCGACGTGGGCTCTGAGGCCCTAAATCTCAAGAGAGAGTTTGCATTTGTCTCTGCTAGGTGCTTCCCAGATGTCCTGGAGCCACCTTCTAAGGTGGAGCATCTAGGAGCAGGCAGATGGCATGCATTTGAACCCCCAACTCCAAGCCAATGCAAACCAGTGGGTACAAAGTCCGAGCAAGATGGATTTTTCTTCCTCCCCTTAAGCCTCGGTCCAAACAGAGAAGGCTTCTTTCTTTCTTCCACCCAAAACGGATGGTGGTGGGTGTACATGCATACTTTTGAAATCAGAATGTTCACGGATTTCCAATTCAGGGAAATGGAATCCCGGCTTTATGCAGTTTCTCATCAAAGTCTGTACCCAGAGCAGGCCCCGCGAGGCCTCCCTTCCTGCCCTGCTGGGAATGAAAACCTACGCCTGGTGGCAACACGTCGAGCCACTTCCACTCTGCCAAGCCCCACACTTGGCCCGTCGTTACTCTCACCGCCAGGGTAGAAAATCCCCTCTTCACTTCTGGGCCCAGGGGTTTTTACCTTCCTCCAAGGTCAACTCAGCATTTAAAAGGGGGTTTGCTAGACTGTGGGCAGCACTCTGGAAGTGTTTTGTAGTTCAGGAACATTCCAGAATAGCTGGTGTGCCAGAAATCTATGTCTGCCTCTGCCATCCACAGAGACCAGGAACTCAGAAAGGGAGGTTGAGGTGCCTAGTTTTGTTTTCGTGGTGTTTTCCAATTGCCACGGTGTACACATCCCCACTGTAGTGGAATTCTAGGTCTGGACTTTGGGGCTCCTATCAGTTGTTCTCCTTTGGGGTGTTAGAGATTAAATTGTGTCCCCCACCCCCTCTAAAACAATGTATATAGGCTGGAATCCTAGCCCCTGTATCCATGGGGAAATCTGTTTGGAGATCAGGTCTCCTTGGATCATACTGTGGTCACGCGCCCCCCTACAGGCACAACAGAAGCCAACACTGCCCGGTCCTGCACCATCTGCACCACCGTTGCCCTGTTTGAGCCCTCTGTGCACGGAGCCACTCTGCCAATCCTTCTCCTTGCCCGGTCTTCCTTTTGTGTGTGTACTGACCCTTCGACCTTAGATTCACCTTGAGCCATCACTCCATCGCCCCTGGGAAGAAACGCATTCTAAACGGAATCACTTCTGTGTTACCATCAGAGCCGCCTAGACAGACAGACAGACACACACACACACAGACACACACACACGAAGTCCCAGGACCCAAGGAGCCCCGAGACTACCTACAAGGAAGGTCTCAACCTGGCTGAGCTGGATTCGGACCTGGAGTCTCCAGACAGTGAGAAAATCATTTCGGCTTTCCTTCACAAGCACCCACCTGCTGGGTCTGTGTGACGACCGGACGAGGGCACAATGAGACTGGACGATGGGGAAGAAGAGTGGGAAGGTGGGTCGGGGACGACGGGCAGGCAGGGGCGGGCACACTCACGCTTCCTGGAGCCTGGCTGCAGCTCCTGCACCCGGTACACGGAGAGCCGGCCGACGCCCCCGCACACGGAGCCCTTCTCCGCCTTGCACTCCTGGTGACACTCCTCTGGGCGGACGCTCACCGCCGGGAGCCGGTTCCCACAGTAGCACTCCGCTCCGGCCTCCAAGCCTGCATAGAAGTAGGACCTGCCGGGAGAGGGGCCTGAGGTGGGTCTGGAGCCTGACCCCAGGCAGCTGGGGAGCCCAGCCTCTCCATGTGTCCCCTTGGTCCGGGCCAGGTCTCTGATCCACGGCTAGGGACACAGCCCGGGCACTCACCGCTCGGCACAGGCGTCCTGGCAGTGTGACAACGTCATCTTCCTCAAGTCGTAAAACACGGCCCCCTTCAGAGTCCTCTCCTGGCCCTCGTCACTGAAGCACCCGAGGTACGTGCCTGCAGGGGGGCACAGCGGAGACTCAGAAGTCTGAGCGGCAGAGGGAGGGTCTTCATCCGGGGCCTGCCCTTAGGACGAGCTAGAGGGGCTACAGCCCTTCCTGGACAAGGCACCTCCAAGAGGGCAGAGCTGCTGTCCCAACCTCCCACTGGGTGCCAGGGGCAAGTGTCCACTAGGACGCCGCGCCTGGCTGTCTCCCTTTCTTGGGGAATGGCCCCCTGTCTACCTGGACATCACAGCCAGGACCATGGGGTCAGCCAGTCTAGCCCCTCCTCCCACCACCTGGAGCGACCCAGTCAGAACGCTGCTGACGTGTCTCCCCTGGATTCCGGCCCCGCCCTCGGTCCCACTCAGGCCTCCTGCCTCCACAAACGCCCTGATGATGGGTGCCGGCTGTGTGGCCTCACTGCAGGCCAGAGGGAAGGGTGTCATGATGGCAGGAACGATCACCTTTTTGAAGGAAGGTGTATTAGTCTGGGTACCTTAGAGAAACAAATCCACAGAAACTCGTGTCTAAGAGAGCGTTTTATATAAAGGGTAAATGTGCATCAAGAAAACATCCCAACCCAGTGCTGCCCAAGCCCACAAGTCTAACATTAACCCATATGTCCAACA
>NW_022105908.1:22803779-22810802 GCF_000313985.2 Echinops telfairi | reverse complement strand
GGGGTGGGGGGGGGGCTGCACAACTTTTATCTTCTGGGGTGAGGGTTTCCTGTCTGTGAACCCCACAAGCAGTTGTGCCTCTGGCCTCGGCAGTCACTTCTGTGTCCTATGCCTCAGTTTCCCCCATTGTCAAGGGGATCCATGCCCGCCCTGTGTGTCTCACTGTCCTTGAAGCTCTCCACCCCCAACCCCAAGCCCACACTGGTCTCTTGCTCCTCTGAGTCTTACAGCTCTTGTCTCCGGGGCTAAAAAGAAAAAAACGCTCTTGTCATCCACATCTCTCTAGCGAACCGAGGTTGGTCAACATCTTTAAACTTGGGACCTGTCTCCCAGCAACATGACTTATGGTTGCTTGAGGATGGGGGCCCTGTGTTCACCCCAGTGGCAAACTGTCAATGCCAATGAAGGCTTGTCAATATTGTGTCCCAGCTTCTAAAGCCACATTGCAACCTCTGGGGGCTCAAGGTCAAAGCAGAGTGGAACTCTGCCTCCGCAGTGTTTTCTTTCCTATTGCTGAGAAAACATGCACGAATGCGGCAGTGGTAAGTCACCATTTTCCAGGGGTAGAACTTGGCTGTATCAGTTCTATCAGATCTGATTGGATTGCCACACCTTTCTTCTGAGGACCCCTTGGGTGGACTCTCGTTTTGGCAAATGTGTGTACCATCTATACCATGCAGGTCTCCGGGGCAGGAGCAGAGAGCCCAAGGTCAAGGAGGAACTATACCGCTGGCTTTATATCGATGTGCTACGATGGTCAGAACCACACAGTTCACTAGACTAAAAGCAGAGAAGGGCAACCAAGACCGCGGGAAGCTGGAATCCCTGCTGCACAAGGCAATGCTGGCAGGACCCAGAGATGTTCAGGCAGGAGAACATGGGCTGAAGAGGGCACAGTGACCACCCTGGGTTGTGCCCTGCTTCCAGGCCATGAACTCGGCCATCAGCACACACATGTGGCCCCAGCAGGAAGTCAGGAAGTCTGTGCTGAACCCCTCGGTGGCAGAAATTTTGCCTTCCAAGGAGGAGACGTGGGTTGGATTCCAGCCAAGGCACCGCTCGCCTGTCAGTGGAGGCTTACATGCTGCTATGAAGCTGAGCAGGTTCCAGCAAAGCTTCCAGACGAAGATGAAGAGCAAGAAAGTCCTGGCGATTTACTTCGAAAATCCGTTCATGGAACCTCTTTGGATTTGCAACGGACCTGGGGGTGGCACACAGGGCTGGGCGGTTGTTCCCTTGCATGTGGAGTTGCTATGGGTAATGGCAGCCAACCCGCACTGAGGACTTCTGCCCAGAAACCCAGGCCCCTTCAGGCGTCTGCCTCTCTCCTTGTGTACATCTCAGGCTACTTGACACCCAATGGGCCAGCGGCAGATGGCTTCTAGCCAGGCCAGGGAGAATGGAAATGCTCTCCCCAGCCTGCCTACTTAGTCTTACACCGACTACGCTCCTGTGAGTCGTTGAGCCATTTCTGCTGTGTTGCTCAGCAGAAGGGGAGAGGAATTACATTACAGCTCTCAATTAAACCTCCGCCACACAAGCGCGGGGCTTATGAAGGTTTCCTTGTAGGTGGGGGAATTATGTGAAAGCTTCAGAAGGTGCTTGACCTCCAAACCTTTGATAGCCCAGGCGGTGGCGGACACACTCCTGGAGAATCGGACGAATGGAAACAGTCTATGGAACCAGCAGACTCAGGTTCAAATCTCAGTTTCTCCACCAGCTGGCTGTGTGACCTATGATGCGCTACTTCCCTTCTCTGAGCCTCCCTGGAAATTCCGACTCCTTGGGGGTGGGGAGGGCACCCCACTCAGATAACACGTAGAAAGTGTTCCGGACCTAACTTAACATACGCTCCCACTTGGTAAATGCTTAGGAATCAACGCCAACCAAAGACACTCAAATCACCTCCTTGAAAGCCAAACTTCATCATGGGTAAACCCCGCAGTCCCCTACAGGGCCCCAGGGTAGCACACTCGGATCAGTGAATCAGCAGCAAGTGGCTGCTAGTCAAAAGGTGAAAGGTTCAAATCCCCGCAGATGGTACCTCAGAAGTAAATCCTGGAAATGGGCTAGCAGAAGTATCAGCCTCTGGGGAGTGTTGGGCACACAGTTCCGCCCCGACCGGCAAGGTCTCTGGAGTCGGTTGGCTCAGTGGTATTGGACTTGCTTGGGTCTGAGGATTCAATTAAATGAGGCCGATGTAGGGCAGCGCAGAACAATGCTCGGCACACCCCGGAGGTTCAAGTAAATGACAGCGATTGCTATTCTGATCCCCCACTCTCACCAAGGGGATATGGAGCAGTATTTGCTAAAGTATCCACACATGTATGCGCGCACGCACACAGACCAGAGAAGACAACGGGCCTTTAAAACAGCGGGAAAAGGCCAGGTGATTCTGAAAGGAAGGAGAAGCTGCCCAGGGGCCAGCTGGTCATTGGATGGAGCTGACCTGCCGGGAGACGATGCCGACTCCTAACCGACCCCGGCTCAGTTCACAAAAAGGGCCTGAGCTACCCCACACAGAAAGAATTTGTGCTGGATTCGCTGGGAGGGTTTATTACTTTCGGCGGAAACGGAGGCGCGGTATTATTGTGTGCAACTTCACATCTGTTCATTTGCACATCAAAATGGACATGCCGTGCAGCTATTCACGATGGCTTTGGAGACAGTGGGATGTCTTTGGAAATTACTGTCCATAAAAAACAAACTGGCTATGGAGAAGTTACTATTTTTCCCCTAGTAAACTTACTGACATTTTATCCCATTATGGATGTTGTCCAAGGCATAATGAAATGCACGGTGATGGATGGAGCCTCCTGCAGCTCCCGCCGCCTCGGCGCAGCCCCTTTCCGGAGGAAGCATGGCGGGCTGCCCGGCCGCAAAGAGGCGCTGGCTTTGTCTGCGGCCTGCAGCTGTCCCTGGGGCTGGCTCCCCACCTGGGAGAGGCTGGCCTGGCTCTGCTGGACCCACGGGGCTGCAGCAGGGAACGGGGGGTTCCCGGGGGGCTCAGGCCTTTACCTGCTTTTGTCAGGGCCTCCAGTTAGGCAACCCTACAACCCCTACCAGGTGTGGTTTCCACATTTAGAGGGGAGACCACATTTTCCCTTAAATCTGGAGATGGGGTTAATAATGCGTTTTGAATAATTTATTGGGGAGGGGAGGGCAGCGATTGCTCAGAATTGCCAGTGGTGAGCACTGGGGTGGGATCCTGGGTGCTCCCTGCTGGGTTTGAACCAGGTTAACCAGGTCTTAACCCTTTACTTGCACCTTTTATTAAGGAGCCCTGGTTGCACAGTGGCTATGCGTTGGGCTGCTAACTCCAAGGTCAGCAGTTCAAAACCACCACTCGCTCCGATGGAGGCCGGCAGGGCTTCCCATTCCTGCGTGGAGTCAGTCCCAGAAGCCCACGGGGCAGTTCTACGTTGCCCTGTAGAATCACTGGGAGTCAGCCTTGACTCCGTGGCAGTGATGGCTGGTTTTCTTCTCTTGGCTGCCTCCCTTGCAGTGGGGCGCACATTGCGCAAGGTCAGTCGTTGGAAGACACCGGCTGCTCCGCAGGGGACACACGAGGCTTCCTGCTCCAGGGAAGAGCTAGTCTTGGAAACTCACAGTCCGACCTTGTCCTACAGGGTCTCCGACCTTGTCCTACAGGGTCTCCGTGAGCCAGGATCGAACAGAGGGCACTCAGTTTGTGTGTGTGGGGGGGGGGCCCTCCCCAGGGGCCCTGGAACCAAATCTATTCCCTGTGAGGTTTGAATGCTTGTTTCAGGCGTCATCCAGGGCCCTTTATTAGACGTCTCCTCCGTGCCTCTGTTTCTTCTTCTCTAAAGCGGAGATCCGATCAGAAGCGTACACCTCATAGGTACATGGCAAATCGGCCTTTATTAATTAACAACAGCTGTCTGAATCTCCACTTCAGAGGGGCCTGGAGAATGAAGCGTCTGTCTCCGCTCACGCGAGGAGGAGGCTGTGCTGGGATGCCAGCCCAGCTGGAGCTGAACCCCGAGGGTGAGCTCTGGGTGACACATCTGCCTGGAGTCACAAGGGGATCCAGCTGCGTGTGAAAGAGACCCCACATCCTCCCAGTCTCCTCTGAACAGGAGGGAGGGAGGGAGGGAGCCACGGGCCTGCAGGACCAACTACTCTGGCTGCCAGTAGGGCCAGAGGGGGAGTAGGGGGGACCCCATGCCTGTGACCCCTGGTCTGCCCAGGAACCAGGGCAGAGCACCTACCTTGACTGTGAGCGGCTGGCCTGGGGACTTCGGGGCCCGGCGCAGAAGGCCCCTGGGTGTTGCCCATGAAGTGGTGGAACCAGCGTCTTCGCAGCTGCCGCAGCTCTGAGTTGCGGCTCCGGAGCCAGCGGGGTCCAGGCCGGGGCCGGGCCAGGGGGCTGTGCAGTATGTCCACGCCCAGCAGCACGTCTGGGCTGACTCGAGGCTCGCGCGAGGCTCTGCTATCCAGCAGGTCCATGCCCAGTGCCACCGCAGCCACGGGCAAGGTCTGCAGGGGGCCGGGCGCCCGGGGCCCTTGTGGGAGGGCCACTCGGGCCCGCTGCAGCAGCAGCAGGCTACCGGTCATCAGGTAGGCGGCTGTGAGGAAGAAGAGCAGGAACTGTGTTCGGCGGAGAAACTTCTGGAGTCGGAAGAAAGGTTTGGCCATGCCCCTGGGCGGCAAGGCTCCCGGCTGGAGCCTGGGGACGGCTCCTAGCACCCGGGTGGGAGGGAGGCCAGGACCCCCAGAGGCATCATTCCTGCATCCTGGCACCTGGCTCGCAGCGGTGTGCTTCTTCCCGTTCCCAGCAGGGCATCATCTCAAAGGGCATCATCACTTCTCTCTGGCACCAAGGAGCCCTGCCGCTGCACTGTCTGCCCCAGGGTCACGGAGCTGGCCATGGATGCCACCAGCCTTGATCTCCTGGCTCGGGAAATCTGGAAAGAGAGGACAGCATGCACTTAGAAGCCACCGGGAGGGTCTACCACCTCAGTGCCACAGGGTCAGGTCACCCATAATCCCTGAGCTTCGGGTCCCTGTGCTGCAAGGACACAGGATCAAGAGCTGGGTCCAAATCACTGGCTCGGCCACACTGGTCAAGTTGCTTAACCTTGCAGCTCCTCCGCTTCCTCCGCTGTGCAGTGGGGATACCACTGTGCCCTCAAACTGCAGTGAGTATCTCATGTGTGAGGTCCGGCTTTCACGGAGCCGATTCCCAATTTGGGGTAACAGGAGAACCAACCCCCCCCCCCATGTATGTCAGACTAGATATGTGTCCCATAGGATTTTCAATCGTTGATTTCTTTTGGAAGTAGATCACCAGGCCTTTCTTCTCAAGTACTTCTGGGTAGATTCGAAGCCCTAGCCTTTCAGCCAGCAGCAGAGCATATGATGCATTGGCACTGCCCAGGGCACACCGTCATCCTAGCAATGAGGCAGAAGAAGTGGAGGAAGAAATGCACCCTTTTTTAACGACCCCTTTGAGGCTGCTTGCTCCTGTGCCCAGGCACCAAGCTAAGCATTTTCCACATTGGCGCACTGCATTCTCACACCCACGCTGCAAGGTACATGATGTCACATCCCCAGACAGCCGTAAGCCAAGGGAGAGGGAGGAACTTCCCAACTGTGGCACAGCCCGTGGACCGTGGAGTCAAGGTCGGAGCCCACACCCTCAACTCCGGAGCCCAGCCTCTACCAAGACACCACCATCATGAAGGCAGCTCGACTGGGTTCCGTTCCCCACCAATGTCCCTTGAGCACAGCTATCAGCCCGTCTGTCCATGGAGATGTGCCTGTTGCTAGTGTGCTGAACATCTTAGACCACGAGGGACTAGGAAGAAAGGCCTGGTGATCCAGGCTGGTGATCAGCCAATGGAAAGCCCTGCGGATCACCAGAATCGGGGCTGCAACTGATCACAATGGTGGTACAGGGCCGGGTGGTCTTCCGCTCCATTGTGTGGGGTTACCATCCATTAGGGAGCTGACTCCTTGGCAGCTAAGCCGCCCAGGGCGTGAGGAAGCAACAGGTGCTCCATCCGGCTTCCACCTGGGTCTTGGCCATAGAGGGGGAAGGGGCTTTGCACAGCCTTCCTGAGCCTCCTTCATGCATCAAGCCAGGGACAAAGGGGCAGGAGAGAGCCGGGTTGTGCACCTGCACACAGCACGTGGTGAGGAGGTGGCTGTCCCTCCACCCCCAGGCACTCTCCACCTGGCTTCCAGTTCCCATCAGCCTCCCTGCTAAAGCATGCTGCGGGGTTGGCAGAGGGTCCCGCAGCTGCCAGGGACAGGCTGCTGCACAAGAAGCACAAGGGCTGGCTTGTCCCCTGAAGAAAGGCTCCTTGGAGCGTGACTAAGCCACGGCTTGTAACCAATGTGGCCTGGGACCCCCGCCAGGCCCCCGAGCTGCTCAATGGCTGCTCTGTGTACTGGGAAGAGCCTCTGGGTGTGAGAGGAAAGACAATGTTTGAGGTCTGACTGCCAGGCACTGCCGGCCCCGCGGAGACAGGGGCGCTTGGGGCACAGGTCCAAAGGGGCTCGGAGCAGCGTGGCCCTTTCAGATAAAGCGCGGAGGTCACCAGGTCCTAAGACCAGTGGAGGCATGGTCACTGTTCCCGCAGACTGGGCAGGTGCATGTGGCAGTCATGGGCTCAGGAGCCCAATGGGCAGATGAAGAGTTGAACGGAAACTCCGTGGAGAAGCTGTATCTCCAGCGCTTTTCGGGCTTCTCTCTGGGCTGGTGTGGGCCTACCGCGATTTGTCAAGACCACAGTGAACATCCCCAGGAATCCTGCCAGGTCTCCCTGCCTGCAGCCTGAGTCCCCCAGGAGGCTGTTCAGTGCTCCTCCTAACACGAAAAATCTGATCAGGGTGCTCCCCAGCTCAAAGTCCTTCTCAATAGTTTGGTAGCAACTCCAAGATCCTTAAGGTGATGTATAAAGGTCTCTTCGTGATCCGGCTCTGCCAGCCTCATCTCTTAGCAAGCCCTTTCCCCAAGCTTCCCATTTCTCTCTCTCTCTCTCTCTCTCTCTCTCT
>NW_022105908.1:22798245-22803386 GCF_000313985.2 Echinops telfairi | reverse complement strand
GTGTCACCTCCTCCAGGAAGCTTGCCCACCTACCAACACACACACACACACACACCCCACCCCACACACTGGTTCAGATCCCTGTCTTCCCTGGTAGCCCAGGACTGCTTACTGAAAGTTCGGCTGTACAGACCCACCAGCCACTTCCCGAGAGAACAGACAAGGCTGGCCGCTTCCATGAATGCCTACCGCTTCCAAAGCCCTTTCACACAGCTCCTCTCAGGCCTGTGGGCTGCAGTGAGGCAGAATGAGCTCGACAGCAGTGGGCTGAGTTTGGGTTTGGGGCTTCCCCACAGCCCACGCGGATGTCTACCAAGACACTCTATCTCTGGGACAACGATAATGGTCCTGACTTGTCCATCCTCCCTGCCGGCCTGGGAGGGACTCAGCCAGGAGGCCAAATACTATTCACTTTTGAAATTCAGGTCTTTGATAGGGGCTGGGCGCAGTGTCGAACCCAGTGATTTCTGTCCCCAGGTTCAAAAATTGAATGAGAAGACGGGCCACATCGGTGGGCACATCCTAAGAATGGAAACTGGCTCCTAGGGGGTCTGAACGTAGGGGAGCCTCGATGTCCTTCCTCCCGAGCTGACAGAGTTCACCTGGGAAGGTGGCACAGGTGCGGCAATGCTGGACCACGGGTACCCCTCCCCCACTGTCTGGAGATGCAACTTAGCAGAGAAGACTGAGGCTCTCGGTCACGTGGACGCTAACGAGAGAGCCCGGGCTGCTGAAGCTGTCCTTCTCCGCCGGGCTTTCAAGAGGGATGTCCAGGCCTCGTCACAAAGGGGTGCTGGTGAGGAGACTGTGATTCTAGCCGTGAAGAGCCTGATGAAAATCAGAGCGCAGGGAGGGGGGCGTCCAAAGACCACTTCCGGTGTGCCGGAGCCCAGAGGTGGGAAGTGGATCAATGGCTTCGGGTTGGTAGGCCGGGGGCGGGTGATGTCCACAGACATTTTATACATGGGGTTGGAAACATGATGCAAACATTGGGGGTGGGATGGAGGGGTGTCAAGGCTAATCCATGAATCTTCCGTCGGTTACAGCCAGGTCCCCAAGGGCTTATTCCCAGGTCCTACCCTGAAGTGCCGGCCCTGGTCTGTGGAGGGGGACAGTGGACATGGAGATTGCCCCTTTTAGGCCAGTGTTATGCATCTCTCTAGCAGGACAACCCCATGGGCTGGGGGTTGGAGTGGGGGTCTGCATGCCCAAAGCCCCAGGAACCTGGCTGTCCCTACATGCCACCACCAATGTCACATTCACACCGATCATAATTGCCTCCCCTCTCTCCCCTCCCCACCCTCCAGGTTAGCGAGCCACACCTGGTGTATCTCCACGTCATCATATCTACCAGGGGAGCCACAGCCCAGGCTGTTGAGCCTCGGAACCCAAAGGTGACCTGGGTGGGCTTGGTTACCATGGGCCAACTCATCTGTACCACAGCTCACACACCAGCCACAAGGGGTATCACGTAGCAGAGCCAGCCAACGCTGGGCTGGGGACATCAGCCACTATCCGGCTGGCCAGAGCCTCCATGGGAACAGAGGTACTATGGGCCTCCTTTTGGTGGCCTGATCAATGGGGTAAATCAGCCTGGGCTGCAGGACTCAAATCAAAGGCTAAATGGGCGAACCCCCTGCTACTACAGGTTGTGGCAGGCGCTGGCTCGGAACAGAAATGAGACAAACGGATGCTGGAGGACAGGCCAAAGCCGGCTATGCCGCTGGTGAGATCAGTCACAAGGAGCCCCCCACCCACTTGGGCCCCAGGTCCGAGGTGGGCCCAGTATGCCCTTGCTGCCGGAAGCCGACCCCCACAGGAACCCTGCGGCTAGCACAGGCTTCATTTTTCGCCGCCACCATGGATGAATCTGGGTTACATACACCTCACGGACTCAACACAGCCCACCCAGGCAGAGGCCCTTCGTGTCCCCAGTGAAGAGCTGGGGGCAGTGGGGACACTGGGGGCTGGGCCTGCACTCACCCCAGAGCCACTTGGTTTCACCACAGGCCCCCTGCCTCCGCACTTCTCTCTCCTGTCCAGCCTGGCTTCACAGGCACTGAGATTTATTCTTGAAAGGAGTTTAGCATGCCTCTGTCAGCACCTTTCTGAAAGCCTGCCAGGCCTGAGCTCCCTGGGACGCTGCTGCACAGGGCCTGCCTGGAGCCAAACCTTCCAGACATCACGATGGGGTTGGGGGGATCGGAAGAGCGGATGTGGTGGGAGGCAGGCAGGTGGTGGCCTCGGGGCCTGCCCTCCTCTGGAAGCCTGGGTAATTTCCTCCCAGGCTTGCATCCCTGTGGCACCTCCATCCTGGAGCCTTTGAAAGTGCTTCATGGGGAAGCTGGTAGACCCCCTGCTGGCTGAGGCGATGAGGGACCAAGGCTGAGTGAGGCACTTCAGCCTGGACAAGGGTGGGTGCCCACTGCTCTCTGCTCAGTGGCCTCCCCGAGGGGCCTAAAAGTCACTTGAGAGAAGGGGTAGTGAGGGGGAGGGGGGCCTCGAGCTGCCTCTTAGGAATGAGAGCTGGGTAGACAATAGGCTCAGGGGCTTCTGGGAGGTGGCAGGAGTCAGACCAGAGCACAACACAGGTGGGAACAGAGAAATTCTGCGTCTTGTTTACAGATTGGCCAGACAGTGGCAGCTGAGGGGAGCGTGGTTCCAGACACCCTAGGTATGCCTTGGTCACCATGGCCACTACAGCACAGGCGGCAAGTCTCTGGGGACTCAGAGCCGAGTGCTCTCAGCACAGCCCTCAAGACAAAGGCATGAAGGGCCCCTGTGTGCTGCTTCCCAGACTAGGAGGAGGTGGCACTTGAGACCAGGGGCTGTCAGCCTGAAAAGATTGCTGATCTCCCACTAGGGAGTGCCCAGCTCGGACTAGCCTCCCTTGGCTGCCCCACCCCTCTCCACCCCTCTGCTTCTGCCAGGCTCAGCACCTGTCACCTGCACCCCATCCCCCTCTCTGGGAGTCTGTCCCCTCCTAACAGCCCCAGAGAGTGAGCTTTGGATCACAAAGAACTAATAACATGACATCACATGACAGTCAGCAATGCTCCTGGGGGTGGGGGGCTGGGATAACCAAGTTCAAGCTCCTTACTCTGAGCCTTCAATAGCACTCCTTGCTCCCGCCCCATGGGGACTTCACGAGCCGCAGCCTCTCCATATTGTTTCCAAAGCTCCGACTTCCAAGCAGAGGGCCCTCTGGCCAGCTTGAAGTACTTGACACCCTTTGGGCATGCTCTCCTGTCAGCAGGGGTGACCATGCCACCTTTCATGGCTCAGAAATGTTCTCTGCTACCTCTTCCAGGAAGCCCTCCTGACTGCTGGAGCTGTGCCCTCCCCCAGTATGGGGATGAGGCTGCTCCCATGCAGCAGTGCCTGTGGCTCTGCCTGGGGTTGGGGCTGCCTGTTGAGTGGTCTCTTTTCAAAGACTGCCAGGGCCTCTGCCCACTTCCAGGGAGCCAGGGAAGGTTCCCAGGAATTCTCCACCCAGAAGTCCTGCTCCAATGCTCAGGGACATGCTGCCTTAACCCCGGACCCTCACGTTTCTGAGTCATGAAGGCTGAAAAATGGAGCAGGCGGCCCATTCAGCACAGACCCGCACATGGGTTGTCTGGGTAGGAACAAGGTCTGGGAATGGGAATGGGCATGATCCCCGCCTTTAAGGAGACATCTCTCTTGAACTTCAGAACTTAGAGCTTCAGAGGAAAAGTCCCTCTCCCCACCCCACCCCAGGCCCTAAATGTTGCTGGAAAAAGCACAAAACGTAACAGTAAAGTCAAAACACCATACAACGCAAGGGCAAATGAGCAAAACAAAACAAATCTCCGGTCAACGTGCTGGGCTGGAGCGATCATGTTCCTCTACCACATTCAAGATCACACACCCCCTTCAGACACTAGTAAGTGTGCTGGAGAAATGGAGCAACCGACTGAGCCTCCAACTCACCTCCAAAGTCAAAATCATCATCATTCTGCACTCTAGAGAGATGCAGAAACTGACGTACATGCAGGGCCAGAATCGTGGCCAAAGACCAATACCTATTGCTAGACTGAAGTTGCCTGACGCCAAGTCTAGAGTCTCATCCCTTTCACACCAAGGGACCAAGCTCTTTCCCCATGTCAGGCTCAAAGCTTTGGGCAGGGGGAGGACAGACTCCCACTTTGTGGGCTGGCGGGTCCCCTTTCTAGCTGGCTGACCCGGAGTCCTCACCATTCTGCACACAGCCTCTTCTAGGGGATCTCTGGGCTACTATCTTGTCTCAACGCACTGCTGTGAAGTTGATTCCAACTCATAGCGACCTTACGGGACAGAGGAAGACTGCCCTCGTGGGTTTCCAAGGCTGTCCAAGGCAAGCCTCTCCCGTAGAGTGGTTGCTGGGCTTGAACTGCTGACCTTCCGGGTAGCAGTCCAGAGCATCACCCACTATACCACCAAGGTTCCTCTCACCTTGACTACAGAGGCACCTTTAGTTCACTCGTTTGCATGTGTCTCCACGCAGTGGTGCATCCATACGAGTTGTCTAGTTTAGGGTCTGGCTCTGCCGCCTTCTCAATTCTGACTTATAGTGGTCTGATAGGGCTAAGTAGAACTCTTAAGGGTTTCTGAGACCATGAATCTTTACTGAAGCAGCCAGCCTCATCTTTCTCCTGCAAAGCAGTAGATAGGTTTGAACTGCAGGCCTTGTGGTTAGCAGCCCACTGTGCATAACCCACTGTGTCATGAAGGCTACTTCTGAGACAGAAATGGGTTCAAATCTCACTGAGGGATTTGGATCAATCTGGGCATGTGACTCAAGTACCCATCCAATGCCAGACCCTTCCTTTTCTAGCTCCAAGTCCCCTGTGGGTGCAGCCACTAGGATGAGGGTTCGAGTTGCCTGGTTATCCTGTCCTTGGGATCCTCAGGGCCCCTTCATGCCCGGAAGCCACCCCCTGGGAGGGGGCTCACCTTCCTTGGGTGTCCAGCTGCCCAGGAAGGAAGCAGAGTGGGGGAGGGGCCTTTAGGCTGACTGTATGTTTTCGCTCACCAAAGGAAGCCAGTCCAGTCACAACGCGGTTCTCAGATCTACACCCATAAGCAGTAAGCACGGACAGGGTTCCTCTCCCGAACTTGTCCCCCTCCCCACCAAAGTGGAC
>NW_022105908.1:22796244-22797229 GCF_000313985.2 Echinops telfairi | reverse complement strand
CTCTCACACCCATGGTCCCACTTAAAATTCATGTTTGAGATGGGCAAAAGCTCCGATGTCCACATCCAAGCCCAGGGATAAGGAGGATCACAGAGAAGGATCATCAAGCTACCATGGTACTTCTGCCCAGATAAGGCGGGATGGCATCCACTGCGGTTAGAAAAAAGTGCCATCTTGGGGTCCAACGCAGGGGGTCGGGTGAGCATGGGCAGCAGAGCAGTGGGGCCTGCAACCCTTACATCCAGCTTCCCCACTGCCCTCAAAAGGGACAGGATCCCTGTTTCCTTCGCCGCGGCCAGCCTGCACCCTACCCGCCCCCCCCCCACAAAGGCACTGGGATGCGCAGGAAAATAAACAGCTGGCTGGGCTATTGGGGACCCAGCTGGGGCACTCCTGAGAATCCTGGACCGAGTCTCCTGCCACACCTAGAAAGGTACAAATCTCCACCTGGGGGTTCGTTTTCGGAGCAAAATGTATCCTTTTGGCTTTTCCTCTGATGCCGTTCAAGTTCACCAAAAGCTAGGGGAGACGCGGAGCTGACCGGAAGCCTCGCTGGGGGTGCAGAACAAACGAGAGGCGCTCTAGCTTCTCGGTGTTTCTCCTTCTACGAGGAGGGCACTGTGTACCCCAAATTCTGCCCGGGGCCCCTCCCAGGGCCCCAGACCTCGGCTTCCTCCAGGACTGCAGGCCTCCGGTGCCAATCTGCCCCCTTCCACCCCCTTCTACCCCCACCCCCGGTCCTGGAAAACAAGGGTCTCCCAGACACGCGGTTTAGGACACTGCCCAGCGCGCCCCTGCCCCAGCCAGGTCCTTCCGAAGTGCTCCCACGCACTCGTACGAAGCACCCCGACCCCGGAAGCCGCCTCGCGTCCCGAAAAGGCAGCCCTCGCCAGCTCGCCAGCAGGTGCACCCCGCCGAGCTCCCAGCCCGTCCACACAAACTTGTGCACCCGCCCGCGGCCGGGGAGCGCCGGCGCCCAGCCCGT
>NW_022105908.1:22787754-22794855 GCF_000313985.2 Echinops telfairi | reverse complement strand
CCCCCTTCTTAGGGGGCATTTCCCCCACACCCTGACCTGCACTCCAGAAACTCCCAGAGCACATCACACACACCCTCACCACCGCCCTGCCCTGACAGATGCACTGAGGTCCCCTCTCCTCACCCTGGACTGGCTGCTGAGAAGAGGAGAGGAGACAGAGGGAGCAGTGGTGTGTAGCTCTAACCCTGTCTTCCTGAAAGAGAGTGGCATGCCTCTGACGCCCGCTAGGGGCAGAGCTGATTGGCAAAGGCTCAGAGAACCAGTCTTCAACAGGTGCAGGGTGGGCAGGCAGAGGATTAGCCTGGGGACTGGCAGGAGCCCCACTTTATGTAGGTCAATCAAGTAGCAACTAGAAAGAAAAAAATGGAGACTCGGTCAAAGCTTCAGGAGTAGAATGGCGCCCACACGCTCAGAAGGAAGGTTGGGGGATCCAGAGCCCTGGGGAATGAGGGAGACACGGCTGTGAAAGATAGAGGTAGTCATAGCATTCCTCACTTGCAGAAAAGCCCCTTGCATCTACATACCCTTTAGAGATTGCCAATCTCTGTACTGTTATCATTATCTGCCATCTTAACCTGCGGGATATTGTTACAATGTCTTCTGGTTTCCGAAGCCCTCCCTAGCAGCAGCTACCTCATTGGCTAGGCCCAGTGCAAAATGAAATGTGAAGACTTTAAAAATTGAGAAGATTTTCAAGATGGCGATAGCATGGAAGTAGTGCTCCTCAGAGCTCTGAACCCCGGGCAAGTTTGCACGTCCTGAAGGTGCCTCTGGTCCTCTCACACCCATGGTCCCACTTAAAATTCATGTTAATTCTATGGTGTTTGCATGTGCCCATTCTACAGGTAAAGCTCCCGAGGCACACAGTGGAGCAATTACCCAAGGCTCACAGCAATTGAAGCACAGGGGGACTTGAGCCAGCATCTCTGGGAGGCTTCCGGCTAGCTGCCTTTCAATAGGAGAGGCTACCTTTTGTGGCAGACACTTGGACAGAGGGCTTAAACTGAGAAGTCGATGTGGCGAGGTGTCCTTGCTGACTCTGGGAAGAGATATTGAGGATGGAAGTTCAGGAAAGAATCCATATGATAGTAGAGAGGGGCTCAGGGAACGTCCCTTGGGCCAACTATAGTTATTAGAATGACCAGTAGTATGTTAGAGATCCAGAGTGGCAGAGAAGAGGGCATGAGGCAGCTCACAGTGGGCTTGACAGCAGAATCTATCTCAACACCAGTCCAGCTCCTGCCCCATCGCTCTTGTCTCGACGGAGCTGGATGCATGAAGGGTTGTTTGCCTAGCATCCTGTCTGTATCTTCAATGGAATTGTGGGAGTATATCACAAGATCACAGGGGCTTCCATGTTGGCCCCACAGTGGTGCTAACACATTCCCAGTTGTGACTGAGTTATATACTCCTCCCTCCACCATCTCTCCATAGGTCTAGGTAGAGCAGTTACATGTTGGGCTGCTAACTGATCCATCCATCCATCCATCCATCCATCCATCCATCCATCCATCCATCCATCCATCTCTTCATTTATTCTCCAAGAAAGCCACTCTCTGTGTATTACATTTTGTATTGGCACTGGCTGGGGACTCTTCAAAAAGAGAAATCCGTTCACCTGAGGAGTTTCCAGAACAGAAGGGGAAGTGGTCAAGGAAACAGACCCCAAATGACTAACACTCAACTGCGTGTGCCGCATGTCTACTACCAGCTGTGTGTGACGCATGTGTACTGTGGTGATGCCTTACTGTGTGCTACAATACTCGCAGTTTCAAGTACCACCAAGCAAAAGTGAAGTCTGGCAGAGTCTTGCCAGGTAGCAAGAATCCGGGAGATGGGACATTCCAAGGTTAGGTAATTTATTAGCTCAATGGTGTCAGGATTGAGGGACAGATTCTCTGTCCCTCTCTGGATGTCCCCCTTCTGACAGCAATGTGGCTGCTGCGGCTCCACGCATAACTTCCCCAAAGGAGAACACACCAGGGCAAGAAAGGACACTTCTTCCCATGAGGATCCCTTTTTAAAAGGGGAATTAAAACTCCCTTCATGCGCACTCCTAAGCCAATCACTGGACCGAAAGGGTGGGCTAACTCAAATTATGGTGCGTCTTCTGGGGCTTGGCGTATTTGTGGTTTCTTTGTTTGAGCACATTGGTAACTGAGCAGAACTGGTCCTCTGTTAGAAAGGGCCGTGGAGAAGGCATCAGCATGCTGTGTGTGCCACGCGCATGCACAATGTGCTGGAACCCAAAAGACTTACCACATCGGTTTAGAAGGATTGTAGGAAAACGACTTGGAGGAGGAGACATTTAAGCTATGTCTTGAAGGAATAGTAGAGGCCTGCCTAGACAATCCATTTAGAGCAGCGGTTCTCAACCTGTGGGTCAGGACCCCTTTGGGGGTCGACCGACCCTTTCACAGGGGTCGCCCAATTCATGACAGTAGCAAAATGACAGTGATGAAGTAGCAACGAAAATAATTTTCTGGGTGGGGGTCACCCCCGTGAGGAACTGTATTAAAAAGTCGAGGCATTAGGAAGGTTGAGAACCACTGATTTCGAGAGAAACCACCCCCTTCACCACCTCTCAGCCTTCAGAGACGCATCAGCCCATCATTACCATATGTATTTATTTGTCTATCATCTGCCTCTTCCTCCCCAGCTCTCTCACAGACCCCACCGCCAGAGAGCTTCAGCTCTCAGAACAGCAGGGGGCTTCCTGTCTCATTTAGAACTAGCTGCCTAGTGCCTAGTTTAATTCTCACCACATCAGGGGTGCTCACACGATGTTTATGAAATAAATAATTGATGGATTTTTTAAAAATGAACTGTGTCTAGCGTGAGAGGTTTCTGTTGCCGTTGTTTGGTGCGTCCAGTCCGTTCTGACTCGCAGCAGCCCCGCGAGCAGCAGAAAGGACCGCTCCTCGCCCGCCCTGGGTCTGAGGCCAGCCTCACCACAGTTGTGATGTCGGAGCGCATCGCTGCAGCCACTGGGACCATCCATCTTGTTGGGAGCCCATCCCCTTTTCACTGCGCTCTACTTTACCCCGCGTGATGCTTGTTTGTTTTTCCCCAGGGACTGGTCTTTCCTAATCACTTGTTCAAAGTACGCTAGACAAGTCTGGCCCTTCTGGCTTCCAAGGAGCATTCTGGTTGGACTTCTTCTAAGACAGGTTTGTTGGGGTTGGGGTGGGGCGAGGGGCAGCCCTTGGTACCGTCAATATTTTTCGCCAGCACCTTAATTCAAATGCATAATTTCTTCTTCAGTTTTCCTTATTCAATGTCCAGCTTTCACATGCAAATGAGGCAACTGACAATGCCATGACTTGGGTTAATGAATCTCAGTTGGTTCCCAAGGTTGGCCCTATTTCCAGTACCTGCCAGGTCAGACCCCACACCCAGGTCTGTTTGAGGCCAGAACATGACAAGGAGCCTTGGTGGCCCTGGGGGTTGTGCCCAGGCCTGCTAACCCAAAGGTCGGTAGTTCGAACCCACCAGCCACTCCACAGGAGACAGATAAGGCAGACCGCTTCCCTAAAGACTTACAGCCTCCCCTCTGGAGCTGTTGAACTCTGTCCTACATACAAGGTGGCTATGAGTCAGAATCGACTTGATGGCAATAGGCTGGTAGGGTCTGGCCAGGAACTATGCCCTAGAAAGAAAACATTCTCTTCATCTTTCAGATTGAGAAAAACAAAACAAAGCAAAACATCTGGGATGCCTGATGTAATTTGCCTGCAGTGAGTTTGGTTTGGGGTGGTAAAAGCACTCTAATTTTCTTCCTCTCCCTCCCTTAAAGAAAGGCCCCTCAATGCCAGCTCTACAGAGCAGCAAACCAAGGCTCAGAGAGGTCAGGGTGCTGTGAGAAGCCACACAGCCTATAGCCAGAAAGGGAACTCCGATGTCCTCACTGCAAGCCCAGTGCTCGCCGTCTGCTCTCACTGCCATCGAGTCGATTCCAACTCATAGCCACCCTGTAGGACAGAGTAGAACTGCCCCTGGGGGTAACCAAGGCTGTGATTCCTTACAGGGGTAGGAAGCCTCATCTTTCTCCCGCAGATCAGCTGGTGATTTCGAACTGCTGACCTTGTGGTTAGCAACTCAGCAGGGAACCCATTATGTCACCAGGGCCCGCTATCTATCTGCACTGCTTCTTGATTCCTGAAGCTCTGGGCACCTCAGACCCGGTTGTCATCCTGCTTCCGGCCAGGGGTTGCCGGTTTCAGAATATTTCTCCGAAAGGCTCCTGCCTTCAGGGGCAGGTACACAGACTCCTAGACCTCCCCACCTCCACCTCCTCCTCCTCCTCCTCCTCCTCCTCCCCCCTCATACTGGTGTCTTCAGGCACTGCTCAGCAGGGGTTTCAATTACCATCTGTGTCACTGGCAACTTGACAGAGGCATATTTAAGTCGCTGCGGCACTCACAGGAGAGAGCAAGTAAATACGCAGCCCAGCAAAGTGCCGAAGCGGCCTCAGGTCTGATGGCATGGTGCACAGCACTCAGCACACACACACAAAGCAAAGAAGAAATTGTATCTTCTCCTTTTGAGATGTTGCTCAAGGTCCTCTTGGTCTCTGAACGATGAAGCAATCAACGCTTCCTGGGAGCGTAAGGCAACCTTTACAGGACACTCCGTGACAGCCAGACCCTTGTTGCCCAGCCAACCCAGGCAGTGGAGAAATAGCATCCTCGAGCTATGTGGACCAGGGACAATGATGCCTAGATGCAGGTGCTGCCAGTATGGAGAGAGGCACCTGCTCCCTCCTCCCACCAAGAGCCCCTGGCAGTGAGCCATCCATGCACCTCCTGCCCCAGGTCTGCTTGGTGGCTGGTGGCACCCAATGGGCAGTTGTAGAATGGCCGGGGACAGCCAAGGGGCAGTCCTGGACCAGCACAAGAGGGAGCAGTCAGCCTCTGAGTTGTAATTCAGCTGCTGAAATCCCTCATGTTTATAGAATGGCTATCATGAGGAGGCGAGTTTATTTCTAGAAGCTTTTCATTTTGGAATCATTTTAGACTGACTGAAAAGTTGCAATGACAGAGAGTCCCCTGCCCCCATCACCCAGTCCCTACCGACCTTATTATCAACATCTTCCCTTCCTAGGTACCTCTGTCCACACTAAGAAACCATTGAATAAAGTCTGAAGCTTAGTGTATCATTCAAAACTGAAAACAAACACGCTGCCATTGAAATCATTAGACTTGTAGCAACCCTATAGGACAAAGTAGAACTGCCCCGTGGGCTTCCGAGACTGACACTCTTGATGGGACTACCCTGTTTCCCCGAAAATAAGACAGTGTCTTATATTAATTTTTGCTCCCAAAGATGCTCTAGGTCTTATTTTCAGGGGATGTCTCATTTTTCCATGAAGAAGAATACGTACACATTTATTGTTTATTTGTTTTATTAAGAGAGACCTCGCACTTCCTTTCTGCTCCGGCTGCGCAGCGGCCAGGAGTGAGCTGTGCGGCAGCACCCACCCCTATGGTCCAGAGTCCAGAGTTAAGGTAGCTTTGGGGGGCCTTATTTTGGGGGAGGTCTTATTTTTGGGGGGATGCCTTATATTTCAGCAAGAGGCAAAGCTATAAGTAGGTCTTATTTTCGGGGATGTCTTACTTTCGAGGAAACAGCGTAGCAAGCCTCCTCTTTCTCCTGCAGAGTACTTGGCGGATTCAAACTGCTGGCCCTGTGGTAACAGCCCCTCATGTGACCACGACGGCACCAGGGCTCCTCGTGAAGTTAATTACTCGCAGCGTTCGTGCAGCATTTCCGCTCCTGGTGTTATCACTAGCCTGACTAGCGGCTCCATTGTGGACTTGATGTGGATTTCATTCGTTTTCTCTCTGGTCCTTTTCTTTTGCAGGCTCCCAGCCAGGATCCTGCCTTGCATCTAGCTGTCGTGTCTCCAGTCTCTTTGCGCCGGTGACAGGTTCTCTTTCCTTATTGTTTTTCGTGACCTTGACCATCTTCAGAGATGCTAGCCAGGCCTCCCCTAGGAGGTCTCTGTCGGCTCACTTTAAAGCAGACATGTCAAACTAGAGGAGTGGCGTTGTTTTTCTTGAACCCAGAGCTCTGGTGGTGGAGGGGCTACACAGTGGGCTGCTGACCACAAGGTCGGCAGTACGAAACCACCAGCCCTTCCTTGGGAGAAAGACAGGGATTTCTACTCCTGTCAAGAGTGACAGCTTCAGAAACTCACAGGAGCGGTTCTATCCTGTCCAATAGGTGGTCACAGGTTGTCACTGTAAGAGTTTTGGGGAGCGCCATCGTGGAACGGCATTGTGATACCGCTTCTGGGTGTGGAAGGCCTATTGGGAAGCAGGACTGATGTCCCGAGAAAAGAAGAGGCGACCAAGAAAGCAATTCTAGCACAATCAGGGGGGCCAGATGGCTGATGGCCAACTATTCCAGATGCACAGCCAACAGAGCCCCAGGCTCACACCTGGTAGTCGAGGCCAACTAGCTATCCGGGCCCCTCCTCATCTCAGGTGCCCAGCCCCATTGGAAGGTTCCTTGATGAAAAGAATCTCTCTCCACATCCTCAACCTCCAGAGCTGCCCCTTTGTTCCATCCTGAGTGGGGTCCCACGTTCACCCACTTATGCAGCCGCCCCCGTCCCCTTAGATAAGACACAATGGGACCGCACCCGGGTCGACCATGGGCACGCCAAATGGCCCGTCAGGTCGTTTTCAAAGCAGATCAGCCTTTTGTTTAGAAATATCTTTTATTTTCAGTCCTTTCAACCTCCCTTCCTTACGCCCCCTCCACCCCCACCCCCCACTTTAAGACTTCCTATTACAATGCTCAAGTCAGAGCCGCATGTACTTTTGGCGGGTCCAAAAGTACAGTCACCATTTCCAGACCAGGTGACAAGCCAGCTCTGCAGGTGCAGGCCCAGAGGCAGCAGCAGCCTGGATCCCCAATGGCTCTTTGAGTGGTTGTGGCTGCGGAAGAGATGGGTTCAATCCTAGCAAAGTCGACTGTAGGGGACTTGGCGGTGTAGTTAGTGGGCAACACATTGGGCTATTTGAAGGCTTTCTACTCCCACGAAGACTTACAGCCTGGAGTTGTTACTATGGACAGAAGAAAAGGAAACAGATT
>NW_022105908.1:22771256-22785721 GCF_000313985.2 Echinops telfairi | reverse complement strand
TGGGCCTGGTGGCTTCTTTTGTTGTCACATCTGAAGGATGTACTTCCTGGTCCCCACACCTGAGAGGTGTCTCTCTTGGGTCCTACACCAAGAGATGCCAGGGCACAGGTATGAGTTGGGATCTTCGACCAGCTTCTGCCCAGGGCTGGCCAAGCTCTGAGTAGCAGGGAAATGGGAAGTGACAGCAAGTGCCAGAGTCACCGCATCTCTGTCACCTCGATTTCCAGGCAGAGGGACTGGCCCTGAGTGATGGTGACACTTCAGAGACACCCTTGTCCCTGAAGGATCCACCTGAGACCTGCAGAAGCCTGGCCCCCATGTCATCCCTCCCCCTCTGTGGGCTTGGCACCGCCCCAGCCCCTGTCTCCTTCCTTTCCCTCCTTCCTCCCCCCAGGTAAATCTCAGTTGTTTCCTAGACCCCTGCTTCAGCCTCTCCCCTGGGCCCATCCCCCCATCAATCTCACAGAACTCTCCTTGGTAAAGACAGACCCAGCTTCCCCATCCCCATACCACAGGTACCTCTGCCAGTCTTGAGGACCATCTCCTGAAATTAAACAACCTTCTTTTAAAGGTAATTTATTATCGCCACCATGGTACACACACACACACACACACACACACACACACACACACACACACGCCATACACCAGTTCTGCATTTTTTCAACGCTCTATGTGATGACACTAATCACGTTACTTGGGCTGCGCACCCATCCCCAGCATCCATCGCCAACACTCCCGTCTCCACATCCAACTTCCCGCTTCCTCCCAAGGACTGCCGTCCCTCAGATAATCTTTGGAAGCTTTGCTTACAACAACAGCCAGCAGTGATGGGGGTCAGTGTCTTCGAGAAAGATTTAATGACTCCATCTGTGTTCAATTTCTTTGCCTTCGTTTATTTCCACAGACAGATGGAGCGGTTTCAGGCTACCACGCCTTTCCCCAAACGAGGCCGTTTGTCCCCGCCATCTAGTTGGTGTCCTGTGTGCTATGCAACAGACTTCGGGAGGGGTCCTTTCTGAGTGAACAACACGAGGAAAATAATCTCCCCTCGTGTGCAGCACCTGGAGTCTCAAGAATACACATCTGTCCTAGTCCCTCCCCTGCCGATCATTCTTCCAGCCCCGACACAGTAAGGTTCACACCCGTTAACCAGTCCCTGCCTGATCCAGCCACATGTTTTACCATTCTTAACCCACGAGTTTGCCTAGAGCCACAGGGTTAAGTTTTCTAACTTGCCCACTCTGTCTGACAGAGCAAAATAAAACCCACGGCCATCGACTCCATTCTGACTCATAGCAGCCCTATTGGGCAGAGTCCGACTCCCCCTGCGGGTGTCCGAGGCTGTAAATCTTTATGGGGGCAGGAAGCCTCATCTTTCTCCCGCAGAGCGGCTGGTGGCTCAGAACTGCTGACCTTGTGGTGAGCAGCCCAATGCCCAGCAGCCACCCGGACTCCTTCAGGCTGTGTCCACTCACTGCCGACTCAGAGCAAGCCTATAGGATAGGGTAGAAAGAACTGCCCCTGTGGGTTTCTAAGACTGAGTTAGATGCCTCAAATTCAAACACATATACACACTTGCACAGAAACACATACAGGCATGCACACATATATGCACACGTGATAGACACACACAGGCACACACTCAAACAAACACACGCATGGGTGTATACACACATGCACCCAGGCATACACACATTTCTTTTCATCTGGATGCTGATACTTTGAACTTAAATGCAGGGTCTCTTCATCATTGGTACCAGTCTAACCTTTGTCCCTGCCCGCAGGGATTGGACAGTCCCAGCCCCCCATAAGAGATGAAAGAGTGAATTCCTCTGCTCACCCCTAGGCTCATCTCCTCAACGGCCAGCAGTGTGGAACAGTTCAGATGGGGCCTGCTTCTCTTCCATCAGCCGTCCCAGGTGGGAGCAGGAGCACGCCCCAGGCAGGGAGCAGCTGGGGGACTACTCTATAATCCCCCATCGCAACCAGCCCATCTGCCCAGCCTAGCTTATTTACGATGCTTTTAGCTCAAAGAAGACCCATTTTTGAACTTCTCTTCAAGATATAAATTATCTTAAGGGCTGATTTGTATCACTGGTAGGACAATGCCTAACCAAAAAGCACTCCCACCTTTCAGCAATTTCAAGCCAAGGAGAACTATGGAATTTCCCCTCTTCCAATTAAGTATTCCAGGCATGGGGGTTGAAACCTTCGATGGGTTTCAATTTTAGAGAAAGCCATTTTGACTCCTTAGGCCCCGTTGGCTTCAGAATATACTTATTAATGGCCACTACTCAAATACATTCCTCCGGCTGAAGCTTAAAAAAAATATGTGTTAATGGTTCTCACTGCCAATGAGTCGATTCTGACTCATAGTGAGCTTACAGGACAGCATAGAACTGCCCCGGTGGGTTTCTGAAACTGCAACTCTATGGGAGGAGACAGCCTCGTCTTTTTTCCTCAGAGCGGCTGGTGGCTGTGAACTGCTGACCTTGCAGCTAGCAGATTCATGCGCAACCATTATGCTACCACGGTTCAGCATGCCCCAAACGAACACTTTCCCACGCTGGTCTCTGATGAGCAGAGCATCTCAGACATTTCAAGTGACTAAGAGGTCCTAGGCAGGCTGCATTAAGAAAAGCCCTCTCAGAATTCTCCATAGGAATGGAAACTCCCATCCTATCTCTCTCTTTAGCACTCAGTAATCTGGGTAAAATTTGGACATTGCGTAATGAGGTAGTTAGTTTATTGTGCCAACTTGGCCGATAAACACATGTGGGGTTAATTGAAGGGTGGGGGGATAAATGGCTCGGTGAGCCTCGCCTTTCTAGTTCTTGGGTCTCTTGATTTTTGATGGGTGGACCAGGGTGCAGCTGCCTTAGCCAGTTCCCTGCTTCAGCTGGCAAAGCTCACTTCCTGCAGGACATCCCCAAGGAGAAGCCACATGCACGTCCCCTGATGCAGCCCTGGGTGCTGGAGCACCCATGTGGAGACCCCTGCCTGCGCTGAGATGCTTACACATTCACTGATTTGCCTTTCCCCCTGCAGTCGGCCTCATTGCGTGTGTTTTGTGAGATGGAGGAGGACTTTGTGGATTGGTGACGGACATGTGGGTTAATGTTGGACTTGTGGGCTTGGGCAGCACTGGGTAGGGATGTTTTCTTGATGTGCACTTACCCTTTATATAAAACTCTCTCTTAGACATGAGTTTCTGTGGATTTGTTTCTCTGAAGTACCCAGACTAGCAGAGGTTAGGAAAGCCAAAGGAGAATCAATGCATTTGAATTGTGGTGCTGGACCGCTAAGAGGACAAACAAAGCGGTCTGGGAAGAAGTACGGCCAGAGTGCTCTTTAGAGGCAAGGATGGCAAGACTTCGTCTACATACTGCTGACGTATGGGCAGGAGAGACCAGTCGTGTCTGGTAAAGCGGAGGGACAGCAAAAAGAGGACGGCCCTCAAGGACATGGATGGACACAGTGGCTGCATCGGTGGACTTGGGCATAGGAGCCATTGTGAGGATGGCGCTGGACCAGGCAGTGTTTGGTTCTGTTAGCAAAGGGGCTATGGGTCGGGACCGACTTGGCACAAAATGACGGGAGAGTGAAGGCTGGGACTCAGGCTGGCGTCTCTAAAGAAGCTGGCTTCGCACCTTGAGCCAAGGGGGGCGCTTCTATGTGTCTATCAAGAAAGACATTTCTCTCAGCCAAGTGCCTCCCACAAGCGTAGAGGCAGTTCAAGTCTGTGGGTCAGATGTTACGCTTGAGGCTATTCCTGACCCACATACCTGCCCGGGCTGGCGCACCTGGTAGCAGGAAGACAATCCCGTACATCAAGGCGCAGGGTCACTCTGAGTTGGAACCGATGCCCGGCACCTAACCACAGCGACAAAGATGGGCACAGCCTGCACTTTGGTCGACCGCCATGCCGTGGCCATGCCAAAGTCTTCGTGTTCTCTGAATAGAGGGTGCCGTCATTCCATTTTGCATGGGGCTCGGCCAGCTATGGAACTGGCCCCAACCAAAGGCACTGCACTCCTTTCTTTTGACACACGCTTTCCTCCAACCAAAGCGCCAAGCCGGCCCAGCCCTAGCCGCTCCTTGTCTGGGTGGGACACGTCAATAGGGGGGCGGTGCTGTGGGGAGGGGGATCGTGCAGACCAGAGGCTGAACTCAGAGGGGCAGGAGTCAGAGGCCAGGGTGCAAATCTCAGCCCCACTGCTTTCTAGTGATACAACCCAAGCATGCAACTTAGCGTCTCTGGGCCTTGGTTTGCCCATCTGAACAATGAAGGCCATCACAGTGCCCACGTCAGAGTGGTGAAGCGCATTCATGTGGCCATCATTACCAAGCACTTCAAAAAGAGGCTGGCACACCGGGTCTGTTAAAGGACATTGGCACAGTGATAGCCCTTGAGGACGGTGCCGACCAACATGTTTCTCCATTCTTAAGAAGCATTCTTTACTTCCTCTGGAGTTTGATGCCCCCTTGCCCGTGTTCCTAAGCCTCATCCTCTCTCATTTTACAATTGGGCCAGTAGAATCCAGGTGTGTCTGTCACAGAACGCCTTGGCTTCCAAGTGCCAGGAACTCATTCAAGCTAGCGTGAGCGAAAAGAGAGAGGGGTGGTTAGAAGAAGATGTGTCTCACCGAAGTCAAGGGCAAGTGTGGCTGGGCCTATGCGGTGCCTGGAATGTGGACTTGGGAGTTACCTTCGTGGCCCCTCCTCCCTTTGACTTCCCCTTGTATCGCCTCAGTTACTGCACCCTCCCCAACCCAAGGTTCTCCTCACCTCAGCCACAAGGTAACCACATCACCGCCGAGCCTTCTAGCCTGACCTGATGAGGTCCCAGCCACAGGAAAGGGGACAGCTCCTGCAGGAGGCCTGATAGGCCCCTCCAAGGTTAGCCGCTCTTCCGTGGAGCCCAAACTCTGGGATGACCTCATCTCCCGGTATCGGTCTACTTCACATGCCTGTTTCCCTGAGGGCAGGGACCATGTGTTTCTCCCGGTGGCCTCTCCTGATACCTGTGGGGATGTCCGGAACAATAAATAGCCATCAAGTCAGTGAAAGAAGGGCGAAAGGATGAAGAAAAGTCTTGTGTTTCTGACCGAGGGGGCCATGCAATCTTCCAGCTATCCGATTCCCACTAGGAACCCAGTCAAGAAGCCTTGGCCCCAACGCCTCCCAGACAAACACCTCATTTGAGGGGTGCTGGAGAGAGCACCTCCAGCCCCTTCCCCCCCACCACCACATACACACACCAGCAAGTCTCCAGGTAAAATGTTT
Source organism: Echinops telfairi (assembly GCF_000313985.2). Taxonomy (NCBI): domain Eukaryota; kingdom Metazoa; phylum Chordata; class Mammalia; order Afrosoricida; family Tenrecidae; genus Echinops; species Echinops telfairi. The sequence continues at coordinate 22,780,432 of NW_022105908.1, read as the reverse complement.
CCTGGTTCCTCAGTCTGTACCCAAAGCACCCCTATTTACCTCTCCTGCTTGCACCCAGAACGAACCAAGGCTCGGGCTTCTTGAATGTGCAGTGTGCAGCTCCAGGATTTAAGTGGATTTCTGCAGGAGGGAACTTGCTCACTCAACAGAAATCTACACGCCCAGAAATGATTAAAGGCGCCAGAATGAAACTCGCTGGGGTCAGAGGTCAGGGAAGGCTGAAAACAAGGCAATCCCGATAGAACCGTAGCTGATTGCTGCAGTCGAGCGAGCTGGAGAAGCAGAAAGGCCGCTGAGTGATTGACTTGGGGCCTCATTCCAAAGCAAAGAACAGAATCTGCTCCACAGCTGGTGACCCTGGTGGCTGGAGCGTCTCAGGACCAAAGAGGTGTTCAGAGCTGGCACCCGATGATGCTTACTGGCCCCTGCCTCGTGCCTCTCCAGAGCAGGGCAGGGCCAGGGGAGGAGACAACGGCGAGGAAAGGGAACCTGGTCAGGACCGATCGGATGAATGGTTTTAAAAAAGCAAACCAAGAACTGACCCCCCAAATCAAACCCACTGAAACCAACAGCCATTTGTTCTGTGGGAATTTTCAGTCTACAGACCGAGCCCCACTCCCATCCTAGGCCTGGAAACAGTTCAAAGGGCATCTTGAGTAGACTGCTGCACACGTATTTCGGCCCACTAAATCCCAGAGGGAACCAGGGCAAAGTCTGGGGGGGAGCAGGGAGAAGCAATGGCCCTGAGAAGGCTCCCTGATAAACATGGGAAAGCAGGAAGAGAGAGTGACGTGTGGAAAAGACAAGACTGGTCATTTGAAGCACACGTACACACAATTTAGGGTGCTTGACCCAACGGTGTCTTCCTAAGAACTAGACAGGGCTATGTCATCCCTTCCAGCTTGTTGGACCCAAACACCTCCAGACTGCAATGATTAACAATGAACTCGATCAACAGAAGGGCCCAACTTTTGCTGAATGTTGTATATACGTGGTCGATCTTGTATTATTCTTTGCACTCAGACAGACATAGCTTTGATGGCGTGACTGTATACTTCCCACCTCTCTCTCTTCTCTACGGGAACTCTGATGGTATAGTGGGTTAGGCATTGGGCTACTAACCTCCAGGTCAGCAGTTCAAAACCAGTCCCTCCTAGGGATAAAGATGAAGCTTTCTACTCCCCTAAAGAGTTACAGTGTCGGAAATCCATAGGGGCAGTCCTGCTCGGTCATTGGGTCACTGTGGTTTGGAATCAACTGGGTGGAAGTGATTTGGGTTTGTTTTCTTCTGACTGCATCTTCCAAATACAATGTGTTTTCCTCACTGCTAAAGCTTTGTGATAATTTCCCCCCTAGGGTCCAGCACAGTCTATTCCATCTCAACCCCAGGTGCTACAGAGCAGAACTGCTCCCTAGGGTTTTCTCGGCTGTGATCTTTAAGGTAGCAGACCGTCAGGCCTGCCTTGCATGATGCCCCATGGGTGGTCTCAAACCATCCACCTTTAGGGTAATAAACCCAAACCAAGCTCACTGCCCACTCACAGCAACCCTACAGGACCAGGTAGGAATACCTCTGTGAGTTTATGAGACGGTCCCTCTTTACAGAAATAGAAAGCCGTTTCTTTCAGGAAGTGGCTGGGGGTTTCAAAGGGCTGTTCTTGCAGTTAGCAACTCAGCACATCACCATTGCACCAGTCGTCGAGTGCAAGCCACTTGCACTACCCAGCAACCTTTCGCTCAGACCAAGTGCACCCAGTCCATTCCCCGTGGTGTGTTCATAGCAGACAACATGCTCTAGGGGCTGGGGGGTGTCTGAGAACTCCAGATTCATGCTCCTCTTTGTGGGCCGCCGTCCTGAAAAATGTTGTCTCCAGGGAAGACCTTCTCCTCTTTCCTGCTCTCCACCAGGAAGACTTTTCCAAAGGTTCTGTCTGGACTCTTTTTATCCCTTCATCCCCTTGGGAGTGAGCTGGTCCCCACCCCCGGGGAGGGGCGCCCTGGAATCCCGAAGACCCCAGTCCACCCATTAGCTTTTACATGACTTCATGCGGTCCCATATGTAGGCTTCCATTTCATTTGTTTTCTCAACTGGTTCAAAACACAAGTAGGCAGGAGAAGCGCCATTCACTGGGCGGGGGCTTAGGGACCCCAATATTTGATGAATGGGCCAAAAGATAACATCACACACCAGGGTCACTACACCGTTTGGCAGAAGGCCCAAGTACTTTGCCCACACCAAAGCTGTTGAAAGGCAGCTACACAAATATAAAACCCTGTCTCGCCTAATTTGAGCTTCTAGAAAATACCAAGGTCAGAATTTCCTGCTCAGAGAACTAGCTGCCCCCAAATCTCCTATATTTGGCTTCTTAAAGTTGTCTCCTTTTGTTGTGGTTGTGATTCAACTGTATCCAAAGGCCCTAATACATTGTGCCCTGTGGCCCCTCCCAGGTATCAAAAAAGTCACAAAGTCAAACAGAAAGTCAGGTAGAAGTCAAAGCATCATGTTTATTATACTGCTAGAGCCCAGGTGGAGAATGTAGCTTTAGGTCAGCTAAGCAAGGAGCTTGCTGGCACTAAACTCTAAATTTGGAAGTTGTGTCCCTTCTTCTATCTCAGGCAGGGCCAAACTGAAGGGGCTGTCCCTACCCACAGACTTAGGAGAAATGTTGCCCTTTGAAGCAGGAAAAGGCTAACCAGAGCATGCGCAGTTTTTCTAGCCAAGGTTACCGGTGACTGAGTCAGTCCACCGCCAAAGGACGCGGTGTGAGAAAGGGCAGAGAGCCTCCCTGTTCTCAGCGGGAAACACTCCCCTTAGAAACTTAGAGTCGGGAAAGAGGAAAACAGCAAGCCTGTTCACCGAGTCAGCCAAACCAGAACTCCGACCTCACTCTCTCTCCCGTCCTCTCCTTGACCTCCTACATGCAAGCGGTCACCAGGTCCGACTGGTTGCACCTTTGATTTTGAAACAAACATGAAATGTGTCCACTTCTCTTGATCAACACTCCCTGTCCTCTCTCTGTGGGGTAACGACAGTAGCTCCCTGCTTGTCTTCTCACTTCTGGTCGTCTTTCCCTCCTGCTCATGCTTTACCTGCAAGTTACAGCCGTCGCCAAGAGTCAGTCTGGTCCCCTTGATTTCTGTCTTCAAATCCTGTATCTTCCCACGGCCTCTGCTTCCATCCTCCACTCCATCGCCCACTGCTTGCGCTCCCTCGGCGCCAGCCACATGGTGTGCCCCGGCCCTTTGGGCTTCAGGGCATTTGCACTTGCAATTTTCTCTGCCGGTGTGTCTGCCTACTCCTCCTTCACCTTGTCAGGGACATAACTTTTCACCATTCTTCCGGACGCAGGATGTGCTTGGACCCCGGCCATGTTCATGGGTGCTATCGTGGTTGGTGGTAGTTGTTGGTCTCACCTCACAGTGACCCTGTGGACAACAGAAGGAGGAGCTGCCTAGTCCGGTGCCAGCCTCATGATTGTGGTTATGTCTGAGCCCACTGTTGCGGTCGCTGTGCCAACCCATCTCTTTTCCACGGACCTCCTGCTTTACCAATCATGATATGACAGCGTGTCCAAACCTTACCCCCCACCCTCCTAAGGGACAGCCTGGCTGTACTTCTTCCAAGATAGATCTGTTTGTCCTTCTGGCACGTTCAAGGATAAGAAGCATTAATCTCCCAAAGCAGTCCAGATTCAGCACTTTTCATGCACTGTGGTGGGAGTCTAAATAGGACAAGCTCTCACTCTGGGACCCGGCAGGTTCCCACAGGCACAGCTACAAGAGTTCCCAGAAGCACTGTTCACAATGGCAGAGCCGGAAAGCTATCCAAGGGGAAAGTGGACTCATAAATTCATGCTGTCGAATATTACACAGCAATCAAAGCAAATGAACCACCATGCATGCAGTAATCTTAGCAATATAATACATGTTAAAGTAAGCCATTCAGTGTGAAATGATTTTTATAAATTTCAGTCAAATAAAATAAAAAAATTAACTTGGTAATAAATATATATCAAATCAAATATATATCTCTAATCAATAGAACTGAAATATATATAATATATATATATGCCATGACCATTGGTCTCATTCCAATACATGGTGACCCACGTCAAACAAAGCAAAACTGCTCCGTAGCGTTTTCAGTAACTGATTTCTCAGAAGCATAGCACCAGGCACTTTCCTAAGGTGCCTCCAGGTGGAACTGATCCTTGAACCTTTTGGTTGGCAACCCATTGTGTTAGCCCTCTGGTTCACTCATGGTTTCTTTCTGTCTCTGTTTCTGTCTCCACTGCATATCTATCTCTACCTCTAACTATAGCTATATCTTCTATATCATCTATTTCTACATCTATCTATCGATCCTTCAAAAACCTTGTGGGCAAAATGAAATTGAAACTGAATGGAATTTTCCCATGAATTTTTCGAAGCCACTGCATACTCATATATACACATAGGTGAATCCACTAAATGATATACCCATAAAATTTAGGGGCGACTGAACACACGATTCAGCTGACCTTTATATTTAGTGCAGGGAGGCAGGGCCACATGGGGCGGGTGCTGGGTGCTGTCCAGGTGGTTCTGACTCACAGCAACCACATGCAGAACAGAACAAAACACTGCCCGTTGTTGCAGCCACTGTGGGCCCATCGCATTGTCTTCCTCGTGTATCCTGAGCAGCAGGATGTCCATTTCCGAGCTCTGGCCCCTCCTGATGATGCGACTAAAGTGTTGCCATCCTCGCTGCTAAGGAGCATTATGGCTGTACTCTTCCAAGATAGATTTGTTCATACTTCTGACTGCCGACGATATACTCAAGGTTCTTCCCCAGTGTCCTCACTCAAATGCATCAACTCTGCAGCGGTTTTCCTCATACATCGTCCAAGTTCTATGTGCAATTGACAACACCATCATTTGGGTCAGGTGCCTCTTAGCCCTCGAGTGCCATCTTTGCTATTTGACACTTTGAAGCCCCTTTTGAAGCGGACTTGCCCAGTGCAATTTCTTGGCAGCTGCCTCCCTAAGCATTCTGAATTCCAGTGAGAGAAAATCCGTACCAGTGTCAATCTTTTCTCCATTTTCCATCAAGTTGCTTATCGATCCAGCTGGGAGGAGTTTTGTTTTCTTTATGTTGAGGTGTAATTTCTATTAATGCTGTGGTAGTCTTTGATCTTCATCAATAAGTGCTTCAAGCCCTCTTTACTTTCAGCAAGCATGGCTGTACCATCGCATACCACAGGATGTTAATGAGTGTTCTTTTAATCCTCCTTCCTATAGTGCAGCTTCTCATATTATTCGCTCCGAATACAGATTGAATAAGTATGGCGGAAGGAGGCAACACTGACGCACTCATGCATTTCCTGATTTTAAGCACTGCAGTCTCCCTCATTCTCTTTGAGCAACTGCCTCTTGCTCTATGCAGGTTCCTCATTAGGTGGCACTAGCAGTGCCACTGGAAGTGGGTATTGGCAGAAACCTATCTCCAAAAACGAACAGCCACCTCCAAAATCAGAAACCCATCTCTGCGAACAAAAATGCCCTCACCAAAACCCAAAGCCATGACTTTGCCAGTAAAAGATTTCAAATGACTAGATCATAAAATTGGGGAGCTGGAATCAACTTTACGGCAGTGAGTTTGGTTTGGGTTTACTTATGAACAAACAGTGTGTTACAAACCAAAGATTGTGCTCAAGTTCATTCTGTGTTCCTAACGTTTAAACTCCTGTAAAGAGTTACTATCTCAGAAACTCACAGGGGGCAGTTCTACCTTGTCCTATAGGGTTGCTCTGAGTCACCATTGACTCCATGGCAGTGAGTGAAGGTTTTAGAAAGAGAGAGAACTGAATGAAAACAGAGTCGGTTTCCATCAAAAACTTCCATGGCGCCTGTCTGTCTTCATGACACTTCTCCCAGCAGCGTCTTCTCTGTCTGACTTCCTGACTAGCTCGCACCTATTACATGCTCAATAAATCAATAAATTCTCATCCCAGGGTTGAATGGAGGAGTGGCAGAAATCACATTTGTCTTGTTTACTGCTGCATCGACAGCTTCTAGGAGGGTGATTGACACAACGAAATGTTTGTTGAATCAATGAATTAACAAATCAGTGTATGAACAGACTGACAACGAGCATGTCTATTACTGGGTGCAAGTGTATCTTACCAAAGTGCTTGACACGTAGCAGGGCCTCAGTAAAATATTTGTTAGGTGATGAATGAATGAATGAATGAACAAATGCCAACAGTGTGTCACGAGGGAGGTGAGAGTCCTGCCTGTGCTGACGTGATCTGGCAAACCCTAAGACTTCGTCTCAGGTACTTTGGACGCTGTCAAGAGAGACCAGTCCCTGGAGAAGGCCATCATGCTTGGTGATCTAGAAGGGTGGCAGAAATACAGTGAACCCTCGTTTATCACGGTTAATCGGTTCTAGACCCTACCGTGATAAATGAAATTCCGCGAAGTAGGATTCCTTATTTGTAAATCAAATATTTTCGTAGTTAGAGCACAGAGGACATGAAAAAACACCCTTTAGTCACCATTACACTCGTATTACCCAATTTATTAAACGGAAAAGGGAAAATACAGTAAAACATTTTGGACGTTACAATTATCATTTATTATTTATTATATTATTTATGGCATCTAGTTTACAGTATTACATATTTCACATACAGTATTATTATACATAGTTCTTACAAATACTGTAATCAATAGCCTATGAAATGACTTAATGGATGTACTCTACAGGTGGGTCGCCGTCTTTTTCCTCTGAAGCAGTGGGTGTAGGCAGTGGGTGCTGTTACGCAAAAACCGCGATAGAGTGAAGCCACGAAGTCGAAGCGTGAAGTGGCAAGGGTTCACTGTATGGTAGACCTTTGCTCAGAGGGAATGACACAGTGGCGACCACAATGGGCTCACACACCACGCAGTTGTGAGGACGGTGCAGGACTGAGCAGTGTTTTGTCTGTCAGACACAGGGTCGCTATGACTTGGAACTGACTGGATTTACCTAACACAACAATAACATCCCTAAGAATCGAGTCTACGTGAGCCAGTCGCCACGTCAAAGATTGTGCTTCTGAGTGTGGGTGGCATCTGGCATTCTCCCACCCACCTAGCACCTTTCTACAGGACCAAAGCCTGTTTACAAATCCCTGGGTAGAGGTATGAGGTACCCAGTAAGCAAGGTAAGCATGCCTTCGCTGTGTAACCTGTAGTGAACAATGTCATAGCACGTTGTGGTACAAAAACATGTGAAACTGCTCACTGCAGATCAGTCAGAATGGACAGGTTGCGCTCACTTTGCTTACTGGGTACATGGTAGTATAGTCCAGGTAAGTAGGCTTCTCAAGGGAAGAATCCAACCCAAACCCATGGCCATTGAGTGATTGCGACTCATAGCGACTCCGAAGGATAGAGAAGAACTTCTCCGTAGTGTTTCTGAAGCTCTAAGTCTTTACAGAACCCGACAGCCACCTCTTTCTTCCACGGAGTGATTGTGGGTTCCAACTACTGGCCTTGCAATCAACTGCGCAGGGCCATAGGCAGAAGGACGTTTGAGATCTCTGTCTGAAGTGACGGAGGCCAAGACCAGAGGCACCAGCACAGTGGTTCGCCACCTTCCTAATGCCAGACCTTTTGATACAGTTCCTCATGTGGTGGTGACCCCCAACCATGAAATTATTTCCATTGCTACTTCATCACTGTCATTTTGCTACTGTTATGAATTGGGCAAACCCTGGGAAAGGGTTGTTTGACCCCTAAAGGGGTCGCGACCCACAGGTTGAGAAAACCACTGTCCCAGAGACAAAGGGACAGAGCAAAGGAGACCAGAGACTGAGAGGGAGTAGCAGCAAGACCACGGGGCTGTGAGGGGGAGGCAGGCAGGCAGGCTTCCTGCTCCAGAGGCAGAGGTCAGGGCCCAGGGGCCTGGGAGCCTGGCTGCATCCTTCATATTCTCTGATCATGGCTGTTAGATTCATGAATAGACTTCTTTAATCACGGAGAAACAAAGAATTGGGTCTACTTGCTAAAGGTTCCTCGTGTGTGCATTGGACAGAAGATTCGGTTTATGTTGAAAAAGCTGACTATTTGACACTCTGCCTTCCCATGTCTCTCCTCCCCTGCCCCCCAAATTTTCCTTTGTTTGCTTAAGAATATGGTAAGCATACTTCATACGTGTATGGTCTCATTTTACTTTTTATCATAGTTTGGGAAGAATGTTGCGGAGTAAAATAGCTTTCCGTTCAACAATTTATACACATTTTGTTTGAGGGCATCAGTTGCCCTCCTCTCTCCCTTTGCCCTTCCTGAGGGGCTCCCCATCTTCCTAGACCCTTCTTTCCTGCCTGGTTCACCCTCAGAGCTCTCTTTCTTGGCAAACACTAGCCTTGTTGCTCTCATTCCGTCGATTGTACTGAGGAGTATCTTCCTCCCTGGTGATGCTATTCGTTTTACAGGCCTGTCTATTGTTTGGTGAAGGGACCCTGATAGTGTAGCAGTTGTACATTGGCTGCTTAGCCACAATGTGAGCGGTTCAAAACCATCAGCTGCTCTGCAGGAGAAAGATGAGGCTTTCTACTCCCGTAAGGAATGACAGTCTCCGAAGCCCACAGGGACGCTTCTCGTCCCTCCTCTAGGTCCCTGTGAGTCAGAATGGACTCGAAGGCAGTGCGTTTTGAGTGAGTCCATTGTTTGCTTAAAAGATGATCCGTGGGGTGGGTTCTCTTTGAGGCTCGAGGGGGTCCCACAGCCATCGTCTCAGGAGTGCCGTCAGTTTCCATCAGACACACAGTTTCCATCAGACACACACACCGGTCTTTGTTAGGACTTTGAATTCCGTTCCACATGTGTTTGTTCTCTCTCTCCGTCTGAGCCCTTCTACTGTGATCCTGATCAGCGTGGTTGGCAGTGGTACCGGGGCCCCACTGGCTTCTGTTCTCAGGGCAGTGAAGGTAGGGCTTCTTGAGTTCGACTCGTCCTTTGGGTCCGTGAGTTCTGGTTTTCTTCACTCTTCTTTGCTATGGATGAGTAGAGACCGATTATGGCAGCGTAGGTAGCACCTTGCTAGCTTTGAAGACCTCGCTCACTACTCACCGAAGTAGGATGGACAGCATCATCTTCGTGATGCCAACTCACCCAGACGCCTGCTCAGGCGGTGCTACTAAAGCCTT
>NW_022105908.1:22758672-22770801 GCF_000313985.2 Echinops telfairi | reverse complement strand
AGGGTTCACTGTATAGAAATATCCCCTGGCAATCAACATGTACTTCCTCATCTGTTCGTGTCTGCTTATGCTGTTTACTATTACGATTATTGCAGGGTTATGACCTTTGCATTCACCTCTGTTGACTTTTACTCCCGTGTACTTCCCAGTAACTTCCTTTTACACTAATCTTGTGTTGCCCTCCCTTTCATCCTGTATTTTCTTTCCCTTTACCCATGTTAATGCATGTCTGCACACTAATTAGTGGTTTACTCCTTCCCTTTCTATCCTATTCAGAGGCGGTCTGGTGGCACTGTCGGGTAAGTGTTGGATGGCTAACAGTTCAACTTGCTAACTTCAAGGTCAATAGTTGAAAACCTCCAGTCGTTATAGGAGAAAAATGAGGCTATTTGCCCCTGTAAAGATTTACAGCGTTGGAAACCAGATCTGTGAGTTGCTATGAGTTGGAATTGACTGGATGGCACTGGGTTTGGTTTGGGTTTGGGGATTTTCCTCCTATCCTTGGTAACCATCAATGAATGTTCAACCCTTTTGTAGACTTTGAATAATAGTTATCTCGTGAGATTTGTGTCCTTTTGTAACTGGCTTCGTTCACGCTGTGTAGCGTCCTACAAGCTCATCCATGCATCATGGAGTGTTCATGATTTCTTAATGTTGGTTAGTATTCCACTGTGTGTGTCTATCATAGTTGGCTTATCCACTCATCCGTGATGGGCCCTTGGGTTGTCTTCGTCGTTTTGCATTTATGAAGAACACTGTCCACTCATGCCACAACTCCTTATTCTCTAGGATATATTCTGCTCGTGGAACTGGTGGATCATGTGGTATTTCTCTTTCAACTCTTTAGGGAAGCACAATATCATTTTACACAGTGTTTATTGTGCCAACCTAGCCGATAAACACATGTGGGATTAATTGCAGGGCCCTTCAATTAATGGCTAGGTGAGCCTTGCCTTTCTTGTCTCTTGCTCTTTGATCATCGGATCAGTGTGTGGCTGCCTTGCTTGTTCTGTGCCCCCATTTGCAAGCTACACTACCTGTGGGACACCTAACCCATGGACTGTGTCACTGTAATTTGAGGTTCCTTCAAGACCTGCTTCGCCACACTATTGGAATTTACATCTCTTGAGCTGGGGACTGTCGGACCCTGTCATCTGGCTGACTGTTGGTGACCTGCCTTGCTGTTTGCTGCCTGTGCCTGGATAGCCTGAATTGCTCTACAGAGGACTACCTGGCGGCCCTTAAGACTTGAAGGACTGCCAGTGTCTCACAACTGTCTCACGGGAGTGAGTTGCACTGAGCCATTTGTACTACTTTATAATTTAATTAACTGTTTATTTCTTATGTTATCTATCTATCTATGTGTATAAATATATATAAAATTATTAGCATTCTGGTTTTGTTTCTCTAGAGAACCATGTATAACACACAGTCCTATCAACATTGTATGAGAATTCCAGTCCCTCTACCTCGTGCCAGCATTTGTTGTTTTTGAACTTTGCTGTTATCACTGGGGCGAGATGATAACTCATCTTTCTCCAATGGTTAATCATCTCAAGCATGTTCTTCATGTGTTTGTTGGCTGCCAGGATGTCTTCTTTTTGATCTGTTCCTATCCTCTGCTTGCTTAAAAGGATTTTAATAGTTTTGTAGTTGTTGAGGTGTTAAGTTTTTCTATAAACGTTAGAGATTAGATATATCATTGCCCAAACATTGCCCCCAGTGTTTAAGTTCTTGTTGTACTCTTTTGGAAAAGTATTTTTTTACGCACGGTGGTTCATGTTGAAGAGGTCTCAGTCTTTGAGCATTCTTTATCATAATTCAGGGCATACGCACGCCACCAAAGGCCGATGGTTCCTCAATGGATAGAGACCGAACACTTTGCCTTTGTAAACAAGAGCCAGGCAAAGATGCCCTCTGCCACGGCTCCTGGCTAAGATCGTCTTAGAAACCCTAGCCAAAGCAGGCAGGCAATAGTGAGAAATAAAGGTCCTCCAAACTGGCAAAACCAAATGCCCGTTGCCATCGAGTCAACTCTGACTCCTGGTAACCCTTTAAAACAGAGGAGAGCTGCCCCTTTGGTTTTCTGAGATTGTAACTATGGGCGTAGATCGCTTCCTCTTTCTCCCAGAGAGCATCCGGGAAGTTTCAACCACCGACCTTGCAGTCACAGCCCACCTTGTGGCCGACTACACCACCAGGGCTCCCGTGCAAACTGGTAAGCAAGAAGTGAAACCACCTCTGTTTGCAAGTGACATGGTTTGATGCACAGAAAGTTTCAGAGACACAACAAGAAAGCTACTGGGACTAACGGAAGGATTTAGCAACGGGGCAGGCTCTAAGATCAACACACAGGTGGTTGTAAACGTCTGCCCGGCTTTCATGGAGAAGAAAAAGCAAACATATTCTGGGGTCGCCACGGCACCAGTGCAGGAGCATCAGTCAAGGCAGATTTTAGCACAACTTAAAAATGAAAGAAAAGAAGATCCATGCTTTGTGAACTCACTATATGTTGTTTAACAGCTGGCCCTTGAGATCATCATCACTTCCCCACACTTTACATCCCTGAGCTGACAGATCAGTTAGAACAGGACAATCCAGGATACCAACTCAGACCAGCTTATCCCAAAGCCTATCCTTCTTCCTAGTTCTTACCCAAACCCTTGCCGAGTTCAGCATGGCTCCTAGAGAACCGACAGGACAGAGTAGACTTGCCCATGGTGTTTCCAGGCCTGTAGTCATCATGGGAGCACACTGCCAGATCATTTTCCCCACAGAGAAATTGGTGGATTTGAACTGTTGACGTTTTGGTTAGCAGACAAGCACTTCACCACTGAGCTACCAAGGCTCTTGTCCTATCAATTAGAGCTTGTCTGAAAAGCTGCCTTGTAAGGTAGTGAGTTCCCCACCACTGAGCCTGTTTAAGTGGAAGCTTAGTCAGATATTCAGCTAAGATAAGAGGGACCACAAGATGCCACTGGAAGAACAGACTGAATCAGGTCCCTCTCGTTCTCTGGATGTGAGTTCATCCTCCTAATATCAGGCTCATTCTAACATCGTAATCTATATATATTTCCAGACAGCGGCTTTAGTCTAGCAAGCTTACACTGAACAAGAGCAGCCTGCCTTTAAGCTGTAGCTAAGAGGCTTGTAGACCACACCTGGCTCTATGTGTAAGGATGGCAAATCGATTTTATTTTATGTTTCAATTTGATTCAATTGGTAGTGGCTGCCTGGAGTGCTGCTAGAAAAATAATTCTAAAGCTTTGTTTAGTTTCCCTGGGAAGCAGTGCTTTGATTGATTAGTGATGTCTGTCATGGATGCAGGCTAGTAGCTGGCAGATACTGGCTGTGTATTTGTTGTCCTTTCTTCAGAATATATGCTTTTAACTGTGGAGAGCCCAACTGTATGGTCATGGCAAAGCCATGGTGTCTATATAGAATTTTTGGATAGTGTTTCAGAGGATATTTACTTTTTTTAAAAAAATAAAGCTTAAATTTTTAAAAATGGCAGTTCTATTGACACGTCATCCACATATCACAAACGTCAGTGGTTTAAACACAGTACAAGGAGTTGTGCGGTCATCACCACAATCCATTGTAGGATGTGTCCTTGCTTGGGCTCTTCATGACTCACCTCCTAGCTCCTCCCACTATCGACTGACACACCTTCAGAAACTATCAGTCCAGCTACTACCTCTATGGATTCACTGATCCTGGGCTTCATCTAAGAAAAGCCTGTACCACCCAACAACAACAAAACGAAACAGCGATCAACCTCGATCGGAAATAAAGCAGGGAATAACAAAAAACAGAGCACATTTTAAAATGGGTCAAAGGGAGAACAAATGATATGGCTGTTATCTTAATAAATAATATGCCTATAGTTAAGGACCCTTGGTAGCCCTCTGGGTTAGAGGCTGGACTGATAAACAACCCAAGGTCAACAGGTCAGACCCACTAGCCGCTCCTTGGGAGAAAAGTTAGGCTGTCTCCTCCTGTAAAGAGTTAAAGTCTCAGAAACCCTATATAGGGTCATTAGGAGCCCGAATTGACTCGATGGGCATAGGTTAGTAGGTAGTTATAATAACAAGAGCATTTCCCATAAGGCCGCTTGCATGCCGCATTACGCCTCACAAGGCTAAATAACACTCTCTGTTGACCTTTTGCACATTTCTAATGTGCTCCGACCAGAGCTGTCACTACTAGCCAACCCGTGCCACAAGCTCACACTGCTGTTTTTGCTGTGGGTAGTGTTTCTACGGTTGCTGATTTTGTCAAATTTTCGGGCATGTTACCCACCATATTATGGTATTCTTGTCAGTGAACCTCTATTAATGACGTTTTATTTATTTTGAGGATGCAGTAGTAGTGAAAGGAGGAGAAAATCATAAAAGGTTTCAGTTACTAATCGTGTTGTAATTAATAGAGTTATAATTCAAGGTAGAAAGATTTTATTGAACTTTGTTGTTAGCCTTCAGATCATCTAAGACATGTTACATTTAGACGATTTACAGCTATGTGTACCACCACAGATTATTCTGTGATTAAAACGGATAATAAGTATCAGCAAGGTGGGGTGGGGGTGGGTGGGGGTCACTGTGAGTTAACACCCTGGGTGGCATCAACCTTAGGGATGCCTCTGATCAAAGCCACCTTGGTTTGAGAAAACACCAAAGTATTTTGTCTTCAAGCCAGAAAAGGGATTCGTTTTCCACACGGAGATTTACAGCCGCCCAGATTCCAATTCCTGAACATCACTGGATTTGCTTCCTCGTGGGCCTGTCCTTTAATTAGGAGGCTCTGCAAACCCTTCAAAGCTCAGCAATTCCCTGGCTGTCCCAGCCCTGTGTTAGTCTCTGCCAGTTCCCTAACCCCCTGCCATGGGCTCCCTGGAGCACCAGGCTGGGTTTTGATCATCCAAATTGAAATGGATGCTCCCCCGCTGTGAAGTAAATAGTGGTCCCCATGCTCGGCCACATCTCTATCCCCGAAGTCAATTAGAGACGTGGCTGCCTTCCCACGTAGCCCTGAAATAGTCCCTCTGTCTCATTCCAACCCTGCATATGCTTTGTCCCCAAATCTCAGCCTGGCCAGAGAATCTGAGCGTCTCTTACATGCCCTCCCATGTCCCTATCTGTCCACTGGGTACCCAGGTGCCTCCGTGACTAAGAGACTGAGATTGGGAGTCTGATAGACTTGCGTTTAAATCTTGAGTTGCTCACGTCTTGCTGGGTTACTTTTGCAAACCACTTAACCTCTCTGTGTTTCACGTGTCTCATTTCTAAACTGGGGACACTATTAACCTCACGAGGCCTTGCTCAGAAGGGTTATTTCCCTCTTTCATTTATTTATTCCAACATCCCTTCAGATTCCCCATCGTGCGCATTGCCCTTCACCTGCTGCCTCCACACTTTGAATTCTGACCTCATCGATTCCCTGAGTAGAGGCTGTGCCTGGTTAGAGAGAACTTAACTGTGGGGACGTGTCAACATCCCCTCTGCTGTGGAGCGAAGATAGACTCCTTCTCAGAAGGCATTCAGAAGATGTCCCCATGTGATAGAGTGGGACCCTACTAGGCGCCTGCTGTCCTGGAAGAAGGAAGCAGTCAGACCTGTTCTGAGATTCGCTTGCGGTCACACCTCCTGATAGCCCGGAGCTACTGACTGGGAAGGCAGTGAGCCAACCTGGGACCTCTGGAGATGGAGGCAGGCCCTGGGTGGTACAAACATTTAATTCATTCAGCTGCTCGCTGAAAGGCGGGAGGATCCAGTCCACCAGGGGTGCCTCAGAAGAAAGACCTGGTGATCGACCACAGGAAAAACAAACAAACAAACCAGTCACAGACAACCCTCCGGAGGTGAGTTCCGCTCTCACACACAGGGTATCATGAGTTGGAGATCCCTCGGTGGTGACTAGTTTGGGGGAAAACAGATTTTCAAGGGCCCAACTTCCCTCTCTCTCTGAGACTCTCCAGGCAGTTGGAGAAGGGTCCTGACTCCTGTCTATTGGCAGAAGGGGATGCTAACACCCCGAGAGAACACTCCAGAGTGAGTAGGACTCCCCCTGCTCCCCAACCTTGAGCTTAAATTAGTCTGCCGCAGGGTGGGCCTAAGGAACCCTGGTGGCCCTGCTGGGTAATTGTCCCATGGGCTGCTCTGCAGGGACAGATGGCGAGACTGTCTGCTTCTGTAAAGAGTTACATCCTCCTGGATGGGTTTGGAGAACTTTATGCTGAGTGAAGTCAGTAGACAAATATGATATGAAACCACTATTGTACAAGAAAAAGCAAGACACATTTTTTTCATATCCAGAGAAGCAGACTTTTATGGTTGTTAGTGTGGGTAGACTAGGGAAACAAATCCAGGGAGACTCATATGTGCATCAGAGAGAGTTTTATCAAAGTGTAATTTCAGATTGAGAAAACACCCCACCCAGTCCAAGTCCGTAAGTCCAATATTAGCCCATATGTCTGATTATATGTCTATAATTTCCTCTTCAGACTCATGAAACACATGCAATGACACCACATGCAGGGAGATCACAGGCCAGTGGGTGGGGAGTCTTGTGGATCCTGTGCCGGTAAAAGTATCTCAGAGCTGGTGTGGGTCTCCACGTGGCTGTTCCAACTCCAGGGCACTGGCTCTATCAGCATTGCTCCATGTGGCTCATCGTCAGGAAGACAAAGCAGAGATTCTCTCTGTATTTGGCCTCCAGTCAGCTATTTGTCTCCATTGCTCCTCCAGATGAGGTCATCAAGCTGTGACCTGATTGACAGGCTAGACTCCACCCCTTCACAAGTTGACAGGAGATTATGTAACTGCCACAGATGGCTCTCAGGGGTGGGAGGGGATGGGGAAGGGACAGGCCAGAGGGCAGGCAGGTGTGAATGTGGGCAAAGGGGAGGATGATAGTATTCTCTAAGAGGGAGGAGAGTAAAGGGGGGGCAGGGGCAGAACAAGCTAGTGGGACGGGGGAGGTTTGGTTAGTACTTTGAGTTATGGACTACAAAAATGACGATCTGAAATATGAGCCTACCTCATTCACAACAAAACATTTTAAAAAATAAATGAAACAAAAATAAAAAAATAAAAGATTTACAGGTCCTGAAACCCTGTATAGGATCACCACAAATCAGAACAGGCTCAAAGGCAGTGAACAGGTGGAGCTATGGCCGGAGGTTCCTCTTTCTGAGCCCTCTCCTGAGGAGTGTGTGCCCTCGGGGAGGTTCTGGACCGTCAGGGCACAAAATAAAGAGGTTACACCCCAGGAATGAAAGCCGAATCACTGCAGGCTTCTTAGAATGCAGCTCTGCTCTACAGTCCACAGTTGCCATTAGCCACATGCGGCTATTTAAATCAAACATTAAATGAATTTAAATGAAATAAGTGGAGGCTTTAGTTCCTCATTCACTACTAGCCACGTTATAAGGACTCCGTAGCCAGATAGGCCCTGTGGCTACGATCCATAGCACAGAATTGTAGACCATTCTCTTCCCTACAAAACCTTCTAGTGGACAGAGCTGATCTAGGGCAGGGTCTCCAGCTCTGCTCCTCTGACAAATGCTTTGAGATGGATTTCTTGGCCTGGGAATGTGTCCAGTGCATTGCAAGATGTTTAGCAGCATCCCTGACCTCTACCCACCAGATCCCAGCAGTACCACACCCCTAGTTATGACAGCCCAAGCATCCACCACCAGAGCCAAATCCCAGCAGTGGACAGGGAGAGCCGGAGCAAGAATACACCCCTAGTTGAAACCATTGGGCTAGACCAGGGGTCAGCAAACTTTTGAACCAGAAGAGCCAATCCTGTCTCTCACCAAATTTAAAAAGTATTTGTGATCCATACATACATGGTGGCAAACAAATGAAATCACCCTTATCTGAATAATACCCTTTTAAATTTTATAAATGAAGCTATGAGAATTTTATTTCAATTTTCAAATTTACCGCAGAGCCACGTGTATTGACTGAAAGAGCCACAGCAGACTGCTTGAGAGCCAAATTGCTCAAGGACGGACAGAGGCAGTGGCCTGGACCAGGGACCTCCAAGGCCCTGGAGAGTAGCAACCCAGTAGACAGCCACGCCCATCAGATGGGACCAAGAAAATAACCCGAGTTCTTAAACCACTGAAAAGGCAGGTCATCCCAAAATCTGTCGAACAGCCAAGGTCACACACAGGTGACATCTGTATCATGAGCCCGGCCTCCTCCCTAGTCTTTCAGCCCTGCTTGCCCCAACCCTGCACACTGGCTGCATAAGGGGCAGTCTGAACAGAGACACCCTGATGGCCATGTCTCTTTTTAAGTACCCCCAGTACCCCCAGTGTGTGTGTGTGTGTGCGTGTGTGTGTGTGTATGGAGTGACCCCAACAAAGCAACAGCCAATTCAAGAATTTCTACAGGTTTAGCTCAGTGACATTGACGGCCTGCTCCATGCTGTGCATCCCTTCTCACTGTCTGCTCCCCAATCAGTCCACCTAGGAACAGAAGCTCAAAGACCTCTGAGCAAAAAGCCCTCTTCTTCCTCCCCCCCACCCCTGATAACCACTAGTAATCTTTGATTCGTATCTATTTGCTTATTTCATGTAAGCGTGACCCGACGGTATCTGTCCTTCGGTGACTGACTTGCTGCGCTCGCCATCCTGCTGTCCAGGTTCATCCCTGCGGTGACTTGCTGTGAATTCTCTCTGTGGCTGAGTGGTGTTCCTAGCTATCTGTGCCCCACCTTGTGTATCCTTCCACCTGTTGCTGGCATTTAGGTTTCTCTGCTGCTTTTTAAGACACGATCCAGATTAGGGAACACCCAGGCTCCACTCAGCCTGATTCTTCTGGGCTTTTCCAGGTTCGTCAATAAACCCAACTCAACTCATTCCCATTAAGTGGTTTCAGACTCATATGGACTCTATAGGACAGAGCAAAATTTCCCCCATTGGGTTTCCAACACTGTCACATCTTTCTCCGATGGAGCAGCTGCGGGGGTGGGGGTTAACTGACCAATTTTTTGGTTAGCAGCCACACACTTACCCGCTGCACCACTAGGGTTTCCTAGTCTCTCGCTAAGTTTTCCTAGGGCATACTGTTCCCTGCCCCAAGCCGTACCCTGTCATGCAACTATGAATTTGCAGATGCGGGTCCCTATAGCTGAAACTCCCTCTCCCCATTAAAATCACATTTGTCATTCCTGTTTTAGGGGGTAGGTCCCCAACACTATCCATGTGCTCACTGATCCATTAGAACACTCTGCTGTAGTTTGATACAGTGAAGGTTTACATAACAACATCAACGAGGGAGTAAGACATCAGATTGAGCCTGGAGAAATCCACGCACAGCCTTCCTATGCGCCTCCTTCCATGAAGGGCCACATGAGCCTGCTTCTTTCTCCAGCAGCCATGTGTGTGCCATGCGTACAAGCCTAATTGAGACTCAGAGTTTAGGGTTTTAATTGAAGGCTGGTCACATAGGCATTCTTTGCCTAGCAACTACCATAAGTCTGGGGTGGGGGCTATTCACAATAAACATTGTTTGTATAGCCTAGGACTAGGCACGGAAAAAAAAAAACCAACCCAACTTTAATCAGCCAGGGAATATTTCCAAAGCCAGGCTCTTTGACACCAGCCCATGGCCAACCTTGCAAGCTGTGTTAGGCTGGGTAGATTAACAGTAACCAGATGTCCCGCTTTTGGCGGGACAGTCCTGATTTTTAACAATTTGTCCCGCGGCATTTTTTTAAAGTCCCGATTTTTGGAAAGAATGCATGACAAGCTAGGGTATACGGTTTTCAGCTGCAATGTGGCTATTTCGCCAGGATATGAGTTTTATCAATGGTGTCCCGCTTTTGTCCTGCTTTACCAATGTTAAAATCTGGTCACCTTAGACTAGAGAAGCAAATTCAGTGACACTCATATATGTGTAAAAGAGAGCTTTATATCAAAGAGCAATTGTATATTGAGAAAACATCCCAGGCCAGGCCAGATAAAATCCGTAAGTCCGATTAGCCCCTAAGTCCGATACTAGTCCAGAAGTCCCTCTTCAGACTCACACAGTCACATGCAATGGTGCAGAAAACATCACAGGTCGGTGGGTGCAAAGTCTTGTGGATCCAATAGCAGTAGAAGCATCTCAGTGCTGGCAAAGGTCTCCACATGGCTCCTCCAGCTCTCCAACAGGAAGGTGAAGCAAAGAGAGGGGTTCTCGCAGGTCTCAGCAAGTCTCCGAGTAGCTTGTCAACAGGAAGGTGGAGGCAGAGAGAGAGAGAGAGAGAGAGAGGACGTTCCCAGAATCCTCATGAGAAGGCCACGCCCACAGGGAGGCATCATCAGACTCTACCACTACACTTATTTATCCAGTTGACATGAAATTGTGTAACTACCATACAAGCTGAATCTTCTAAAGATAGCAGCCTCAGAATTGCCTATTCACTATTTTCTGAGCATCTGTTTTCCCAGATCGAAGGCCACTCTCTCGATAAAGCTTTTCTTGACTCTTAGGTAAAACTAGCTCCTGTTACCCGGGTCCATGGCAATTTCCAGGAATCCTTGCATGACCAGAGAAGATAACAGCTTTGTCATCCTCTCTGTTTTTACCCCTTAAGGGCCAGCTGCTTGGTCTCGGTGTTGCCAGAGGTAGCACCTTGCCTGGCACACCCATCTGGACTTGCTGGGTGAATAGAACGTCTAATGAACCAGGGGCCTAGGAGGCAGAGAATGGAGAATGGAGAACAAATGTCTTTGCTCTCAGGGCAGTATGGAGCATGACTGGGCCCAGTGAGACGGAGCGAGTCAGCACAAGTCAGAACTCGACAGTCAGTTCTGACCCATCTCCCCAAAGGCAGATCGGGAGGAGGGGGGATCTTTTCCATCATCAGAAGAATGCAATGCAGTCTGAGTTCAAGTTCCCACGCTGCTGCCCCCCAAGGAGATCCCAGCTTTCCTAGCCGCGGCTATTTGGCGTGTCCATCAGCTGGAGAGCATTCAGGCCCCGGGTGGGCATTTGGCACAGCATCTTGGGGTGCCCAGGTGGACCAGGTGGGCACAGGAGACTCCCTGATGAGAACAGCATCCAGCAGTGCCTTCAAAGAAGGCCATTAATAAGATACCATCCAGGTGGAGAGGCTGCCCTCAAAGTCCCAGGGCTCTTTGGTTGAAACTAAGTCTGTGCCCCACTCCCTGGGCTTTGGAGTCCAGGTGACGTGGATTGGAATGCCTCCTCCACTTTGGGTTGGAGTCTGGCCTCAGTTGTCTTATTTGTAACCTGAGAATAGTAGTTCCTCCGTGGGGCTGCCACAAGGGGCCAATACAATGAGAAGGCAGCATGGGGTTCCGAGTACGATGCCCCACCGATGCGGCCACCACCCACCTATCGATGGAGACTGTCCTGTGGCGATGCTGCTGCACCTACTTCAGTGGGGTTTACAGGCTACGACAGATTGTGGAGGAAATCCATGGATCACGAGGGCTCAAGCTGCCACCGAGTAGAGAGCTGGCCCAGGGCTGGGCAGAGTTTCATTCTGGTACCAGCTGTGTTCCCCAGGTGCCAGGGGCTCTAACTGGACGGCAGCTAGCAAGACAGAACACATCCAGTACAGTGCTTGCCCCGTGCTCGGCAGCAAGGTTGGTAGTGATGGAGTTCGGAGTGCGCCCATTGTGTCTTACTCTTTTGAGGGATGAGCCAAGTCCCCTCCGAGTCTCTGGTCCTCCTCTGAGAGAGGTGGTTGACCTTGCCCCAGAGCTTGTGGGCCAGCCTAACCTGGAGAGACATCTACCCGCTCTGCCCAAGGAACGTGGGCGCCGCCAGTGACTTCGGGTAACCATGGCAACCGCCTGCTGAGCAGGATTACTGTTGCTTTATCTGAAGGTTCTCTGTTCCGTCAGCTCTCGGATGCTCTGGAGTTCACTGAATTTGTAAGTGTGGGTTTATTATCTCTTGGAGCTAAATCTTTAGGCAGCAGAAACCTTCCTCGATTCAGTAATGAAAGCCAACAAGAAAGTATAGAAATTTCCTCCCAAGACAAATTTTTCCCATCCCAAGTTGCCCACAATCACCACCTGTTTTCAGTGCTCCTGAATGTAATCCAGGCACGATGACACGGACACTCCTGTTCTCCTGCTCTGGATGACCAACTTCATCC
>NW_022105908.1:22745087-22758572 GCF_000313985.2 Echinops telfairi | reverse complement strand
GCTAAGAGGCTTGTAGACCACACCTGGCTCTATGTGTAAGGATGGCAAATCGATTTTATTTTATGTTTCAATTTGATTCAATTGGTAGTGGCTGCCTGGAGTGCTGCTAGAAAAATAATTCTAAAGCTTTGTTTAGTTTCCCTGGGAAGCAGTGCTTTGATTGATTAGTGATGTCTGTCATGGATGCAGGCTAGTAGCTGGCAGATACTGGCTGTGTATTTGTTGTCCTTTCTTCAGAATATATGCTTTTAACTGTGGAGAGCCCAACTGTATGGTCATGGCAAAGCCATGGTGTCTATATAGAATTTTTGGATAGTGTTTCAGAGGATATTTACTTTTTTTAAAAAAATAAAGCTTAAATTTTTAAAAATGGCAGTTCTATTGACACGTCATCCACATATCACAAACGTCAGTGGTTTAAACACAGTACAAGGAGTTGTGCGGTCATCACCACAATCCATTGTAGGATGTGTCCTTGCTTGGGCTCTTCATGACTCACCTCCTAGCTCCTCCCACTATCGACTGACACACCTTCAGAAACTATCAGTCCAGCTACTACCTCTATGGATTCACTGATCCTGGGCTTCATCTAAGAAAAGCCTGTACCACCCAACAACAACAAAACGAAACAGCGATCAACCTCGATCGGAAATAAAGCAGGGAATAACAAAAAACAGAGCACATTTTAAAATGGGTCAAAGGGAGAACAAATGATATGGCTGTTATCTTAATAAATAATATGCCTATAGTTAAGGACCCTTGGTAGCCCTCTGGGTTAGAGGCTGGACTGATAAACAACCCAAGGTCAACAGGTCAGACCCACTAGCCGCTCCTTGGGAGAAAAGTTAGGCTGTCTCCTCCTGTAAAGAGTTAAAGTCTCAGAAACCCTATATAGGGTCATTAGGAGCCCGAATTGACTCGATGGGCATAGGTTAGTAGGTAGTTATAATAACAAGAGCATTTCCCATAAGGCCGCTTGCATGCCGCATTACGCCTCACAAGGCTAAATAACACTCTCTGTTGACCTTTTGCACATTTCTAATGTGCTCCGACCAGAGCTGTCACTACTAGCCAACCCGTGCCACAAGCTCACACTGCTGTTTTTGCTGTGGGTAGTGTTTCTACGGTTGCTGATTTTGTCAAATTTTCGGGCATGTTACCCACCATATTATGGTATTCTTGTCAGTGAACCTCTATTAATGACGTTTTATTTATTTTGAGGATGCAGTAGTAGTGAAAGGAGGAGAAAATCATAAAAGGTTTCAGTTACTAATCGTGTTGTAATTAATAGAGTTATAATTCAAGGTAGAAAGATTTTATTGAACTTTGTTGTTAGCCTTCAGATCATCTAAGACATGTTACATTTAGACGATTTACAGCTATGTGTACCACCACAGATTATTCTGTGATTAAAACGGATAATAAGTATCAGCAAGGTGGGGTGGGGGTGGGTGGGGGTCACTGTGAGTTAACACCCTGGGTGGCATCAACCTTAGGGATGCCTCTGATCAAAGCCACCTTGGTTTGAGAAAACACCAAAGTATTTTGTCTTCAAGCCAGAAAAGGGATTCGTTTTCCACACGGAGATTTACAGCCGCCCAGATTCCAATTCCTGAACATCACTGGATTTGCTTCCTCGTGGGCCTGTCCTTTAATTAGGAGGCTCTGCAAACCCTTCAAAGCTCAGCAATTCCCTGGCTGTCCCAGCCCTGTGTTAGTCTCTGCCAGTTCCCTAACCCCCTGCCATGGGCTCCCTGGAGCACCAGGCTGGGTTTTGATCATCCAAATTGAAATGGATGCTCCCCCGCTGTGAAGTAAATAGTGGTCCCCATGCTCGGCCACATCTCTATCCCCGAAGTCAATTAGAGACGTGGCTGCCTTCCCACGTAGCCCTGAAATAGTCCCTCTGTCTCATTCCAACCCTGCATATGCTTTGTCCCCAAATCTCAGCCTGGCCAGAGAATCTGAGCGTCTCTTACATGCCCTCCCATGTCCCTATCTGTCCACTGGGTACCCAGGTGCCTCCGTGACTAAGAGACTGAGATTGGGAGTCTGATAGACTTGCGTTTAAATCTTGAGTTGCTCACGTCTTGCTGGGTTACTTTTGCAAACCACTTAACCTCTCTGTGTTTCACGTGTCTCATTTCTAAACTGGGGACACTATTAACCTCACGAGGCCTTGCTCAGAAGGGTTATTTCCCTCTTTCATTTATTTATTCCAACATCCCTTCAGATTCCCCATCGTGCGCATTGCCCTTCACCTGCTGCCTCCACACTTTGAATTCTGACCTCATCGATTCCCTGAGTAGAGGCTGTGCCTGGTTAGAGAGAACTTAACTGTGGGGACGTGTCAACATCCCCTCTGCTGTGGAGCGAAGATAGACTCCTTCTCAGAAGGCATTCAGAAGATGTCCCCATGTGATAGAGTGGGACCCTACTAGGCGCCTGCTGTCCTGGAAGAAGGAAGCAGTCAGACCTGTTCTGAGATTCGCTTGCGGTCACACCTCCTGATAGCCCGGAGCTACTGACTGGGAAGGCAGTGAGCCAACCTGGGACCTCTGGAGATGGAGGCAGGCCCTGGGTGGTACAAACATTTAATTCATTCAGCTGCTCGCTGAAAGGCGGGAGGATCCAGTCCACCAGGGGTGCCTCAGAAGAAAGACCTGGTGATCGACCACAGGAAAAACAAACAAACAAACCAGTCACAGACAACCCTCCGGAGGTGAGTTCCGCTCTCACACACAGGGTATCATGAGTTGGAGATCCCTCGGTGGTGACTAGTTTGGGGGAAAACAGATTTTCAAGGGCCCAACTTCCCTCTCTCTCTGAGACTCTCCAGGCAGTTGGAGAAGGGTCCTGACTCCTGTCTATTGGCAGAAGGGGATGCTAACACCCCGAGAGAACACTCCAGAGTGAGTAGGACTCCCCCTGCTCCCCAACCTTGAGCTTAAATTAGTCTGCCGCAGGGTGGGCCTAAGGAACCCTGGTGGCCCTGCTGGGTAATTGTCCCATGGGCTGCTCTGCAGGGACAGATGGCGAGACTGTCTGCTTCTGTAAAGAGTTACATCCTCCTGGATGGGTTTGGAGAACTTTATGCTGAGTGAAGTCAGTAGACAAATATGATATGAAACCACTATTGTACAAGAAAAAGCAAGACACATTTTTTTCATATCCAGAGAAGCAGACTTTTATGGTTGTTAGTGTGGGTAGACTAGGGAAACAAATCCAGGGAGACTCATATGTGCATCAGAGAGAGTTTTATCAAAGTGTAATTTCAGATTGAGAAAACACCCCACCCAGTCCAAGTCCGTAAGTCCAATATTAGCCCATATGTCTGATTATATGTCTATAATTTCCTCTTCAGACTCATGAAACACATGCAATGACACCACATGCAGGGAGATCACAGGCCAGTGGGTGGGGAGTCTTGTGGATCCTGTGCCGGTAAAAGTATCTCAGAGCTGGTGTGGGTCTCCACGTGGCTGTTCCAACTCCAGGGCACTGGCTCTATCAGCATTGCTCCATGTGGCTCATCGTCAGGAAGACAAAGCAGAGATTCTCTCTGTATTTGGCCTCCAGTCAGCTATTTGTCTCCATTGCTCCTCCAGATGAGGTCATCAAGCTGTGACCTGATTGACAGGCTAGACTCCACCCCTTCACAAGTTGACAGGAGATTATGTAACTGCCACAGATGGCTCTCAGGGGTGGGAGGGGATGGGGAAGGGACAGGCCAGAGGGCAGGCAGGTGTGAATGTGGGCAAAGGGGAGGATGATAGTATTCTCTAAGAGGGAGGAGAGTAAAGGGGGGGCAGGGGCAGAACAAGCTAGTGGGACGGGGGAGGTTTGGTTAGTACTTTGAGTTATGGACTACAAAAATGACGATCTGAAATATGAGCCTACCTCATTCACAACAAAACATTTTAAAAAATAAATGAAACAAAAATAAAAAAATAAAAGATTTACAGGTCCTGAAACCCTGTATAGGATCACCACAAATCAGAACAGGCTCAAAGGCAGTGAACAGGTGGAGCTATGGCCGGAGGTTCCTCTTTCTGAGCCCTCTCCTGAGGAGTGTGTGCCCTCGGGGAGGTTCTGGACCGTCAGGGCACAAAATAAAGAGGTTACACCCCAGGAATGAAAGCCGAATCACTGCAGGCTTCTTAGAATGCAGCTCTGCTCTACAGTCCACAGTTGCCATTAGCCACATGCGGCTATTTAAATCAAACATTAAATGAATTTAAATGAAATAAGTGGAGGCTTTAGTTCCTCATTCACTACTAGCCACGTTATAAGGACTCCGTAGCCAGATAGGCCCTGTGGCTACGATCCATAGCACAGAATTGTAGACCATTCTCTTCCCTACAAAACCTTCTAGTGGACAGAGCTGATCTAGGGCAGGGTCTCCAGCTCTGCTCCTCTGACAAATGCTTTGAGATGGATTTCTTGGCCTGGGAATGTGTCCAGTGCATTGCAAGATGTTTAGCAGCATCCCTGACCTCTACCCACCAGATCCCAGCAGTACCACACCCCTAGTTATGACAGCCCAAGCATCCACCACCAGAGCCAAATCCCAGCAGTGGACAGGGAGAGCCGGAGCAAGAATACACCCCTAGTTGAAACCATTGGGCTAGACCAGGGGTCAGCAAACTTTTGAACCAGAAGAGCCAATCCTGTCTCTCACCAAATTTAAAAAGTATTTGTGATCCATACATACATGGTGGCAAACAAATGAAATCACCCTTATCTGAATAATACCCTTTTAAATTTTATAAATGAAGCTATGAGAATTTTATTTCAATTTTCAAATTTACCGCAGAGCCACGTGTATTGACTGAAAGAGCCACAGCAGACTGCTTGAGAGCCAAATTGCTCAAGGACGGACAGAGGCAGTGGCCTGGACCAGGGACCTCCAAGGCCCTGGAGAGTAGCAACCCAGTAGACAGCCACGCCCATCAGATGGGACCAAGAAAATAACCCGAGTTCTTAAACCACTGAAAAGGCAGGTCATCCCAAAATCTGTCGAACAGCCAAGGTCACACACAGGTGACATCTGTATCATGAGCCCGGCCTCCTCCCTAGTCTTTCAGCCCTGCTTGCCCCAACCCTGCACACTGGCTGCATAAGGGGCAGTCTGAACAGAGACACCCTGATGGCCATGTCTCTTTTTAAGTACCCCCAGTACCCCCAGTGTGTGTGTGTGTGTGCGTGTGTGTGTGTGTATGGAGTGACCCCAACAAAGCAACAGCCAATTCAAGAATTTCTACAGGTTTAGCTCAGTGACATTGACGGCCTGCTCCATGCTGTGCATCCCTTCTCACTGTCTGCTCCCCAATCAGTCCACCTAGGAACAGAAGCTCAAAGACCTCTGAGCAAAAAGCCCTCTTCTTCCTCCCCCCCACCCCTGATAACCACTAGTAATCTTTGATTCGTATCTATTTGCTTATTTCATGTAAGCGTGACCCGACGGTATCTGTCCTTCGGTGACTGACTTGCTGCGCTCGCCATCCTGCTGTCCAGGTTCATCCCTGCGGTGACTTGCTGTGAATTCTCTCTGTGGCTGAGTGGTGTTCCTAGCTATCTGTGCCCCACCTTGTGTATCCTTCCACCTGTTGCTGGCATTTAGGTTTCTCTGCTGCTTTTTAAGACACGATCCAGATTAGGGAACACCCAGGCTCCACTCAGCCTGATTCTTCTGGGCTTTTCCAGGTTCGTCAATAAACCCAACTCAACTCATTCCCATTAAGTGGTTTCAGACTCATATGGACTCTATAGGACAGAGCAAAATTTCCCCCATTGGGTTTCCAACACTGTCACATCTTTCTCCGATGGAGCAGCTGCGGGGGTGGGGGTTAACTGACCAATTTTTTGGTTAGCAGCCACACACTTACCCGCTGCACCACTAGGGTTTCCTAGTCTCTCGCTAAGTTTTCCTAGGGCATACTGTTCCCTGCCCCAAGCCGTACCCTGTCATGCAACTATGAATTTGCAGATGCGGGTCCCTATAGCTGAAACTCCCTCTCCCCATTAAAATCACATTTGTCATTCCTGTTTTAGGGGGTAGGTCCCCAACACTATCCATGTGCTCACTGATCCATTAGAACACTCTGCTGTAGTTTGATACAGTGAAGGTTTACATAACAACATCAACGAGGGAGTAAGACATCAGATTGAGCCTGGAGAAATCCACGCACAGCCTTCCTATGCGCCTCCTTCCATGAAGGGCCACATGAGCCTGCTTCTTTCTCCAGCAGCCATGTGTGTGCCATGCGTACAAGCCTAATTGAGACTCAGAGTTTAGGGTTTTAATTGAAGGCTGGTCACATAGGCATTCTTTGCCTAGCAACTACCATAAGTCTGGGGTGGGGGCTATTCACAATAAACATTGTTTGTATAGCCTAGGACTAGGCACGGAAAAAAAAAAACCAACCCAACTTTAATCAGCCAGGGAATATTTCCAAAGCCAGGCTCTTTGACACCAGCCCATGGCCAACCTTGCAAGCTGTGTTAGGCTGGGTAGATTAACAGTAACCAGATGTCCCGCTTTTGGCGGGACAGTCCTGATTTTTAACAATTTGTCCCGCGGCATTTTTTTAAAGTCCCGATTTTTGGAAAGAATGCATGACAAGCTAGGGTATACGGTTTTCAGCTGCAATGTGGCTATTTCGCCAGGATATGAGTTTTATCAATGGTGTCCCGCTTTTGTCCTGCTTTACCAATGTTAAAATCTGGTCACCTTAGACTAGAGAAGCAAATTCAGTGACACTCATATATGTGTAAAAGAGAGCTTTATATCAAAGAGCAATTGTATATTGAGAAAACATCCCAGGCCAGGCCAGATAAAATCCGTAAGTCCGATTAGCCCCTAAGTCCGATACTAGTCCAGAAGTCCCTCTTCAGACTCACACAGTCACATGCAATGGTGCAGAAAACATCACAGGTCGGTGGGTGCAAAGTCTTGTGGATCCAATAGCAGTAGAAGCATCTCAGTGCTGGCAAAGGTCTCCACATGGCTCCTCCAGCTCTCCAACAGGAAGGTGAAGCAAAGAGAGGGGTTCTCGCAGGTCTCAGCAAGTCTCCGAGTAGCTTGTCAACAGGAAGGTGGAGGCAGAGAGAGAGAGAGAGAGAGAGAGGACGTTCCCAGAATCCTCATGAGAAGGCCACGCCCACAGGGAGGCATCATCAGACTCTACCACTACACTTATTTATCCAGTTGACATGAAATTGTGTAACTACCATACAAGCTGAATCTTCTAAAGATAGCAGCCTCAGAATTGCCTATTCACTATTTTCTGAGCATCTGTTTTCCCAGATCGAAGGCCACTCTCTCGATAAAGCTTTTCTTGACTCTTAGGTAAAACTAGCTCCTGTTACCCGGGTCCATGGCAATTTCCAGGAATCCTTGCATGACCAGAGAAGATAACAGCTTTGTCATCCTCTCTGTTTTTACCCCTTAAGGGCCAGCTGCTTGGTCTCGGTGTTGCCAGAGGTAGCACCTTGCCTGGCACACCCATCTGGACTTGCTGGGTGAATAGAACGTCTAATGAACCAGGGGCCTAGGAGGCAGAGAATGGAGAATGGAGAACAAATGTCTTTGCTCTCAGGGCAGTATGGAGCATGACTGGGCCCAGTGAGACGGAGCGAGTCAGCACAAGTCAGAACTCGACAGTCAGTTCTGACCCATCTCCCCAAAGGCAGATCGGGAGGAGGGGGGATCTTTTCCATCATCAGAAGAATGCAATGCAGTCTGAGTTCAAGTTCCCACGCTGCTGCCCCCCAAGGAGATCCCAGCTTTCCTAGCCGCGGCTATTTGGCGTGTCCATCAGCTGGAGAGCATTCAGGCCCCGGGTGGGCATTTGGCACAGCATCTTGGGGTGCCCAGGTGGACCAGGTGGGCACAGGAGACTCCCTGATGAGAACAGCATCCAGCAGTGCCTTCAAAGAAGGCCATTAATAAGATACCATCCAGGTGGAGAGGCTGCCCTCAAAGTCCCAGGGCTCTTTGGTTGAAACTAAGTCTGTGCCCCACTCCCTGGGCTTTGGAGTCCAGGTGACGTGGATTGGAATGCCTCCTCCACTTTGGGTTGGAGTCTGGCCTCAGTTGTCTTATTTGTAACCTGAGAATAGTAGTTCCTCCGTGGGGCTGCCACAAGGGGCCAATACAATGAGAAGGCAGCATGGGGTTCCGAGTACGATGCCCCACCGATGCGGCCACCACCCACCTATCGATGGAGACTGTCCTGTGGCGATGCTGCTGCACCTACTTCAGTGGGGTTTACAGGCTACGACAGATTGTGGAGGAAATCCATGGATCACGAGGGCTCAAGCTGCCACCGAGTAGAGAGCTGGCCCAGGGCTGGGCAGAGTTTCATTCTGGTACCAGCTGTGTTCCCCAGGTGCCAGGGGCTCTAACTGGACGGCAGCTAGCAAGACAGAACACATCCAGTACAGTGCTTGCCCCGTGCTCGGCAGCAAGGTTGGTAGTGATGGAGTTCGGAGTGCGCCCATTGTGTCTTACTCTTTTGAGGGATGAGCCAAGTCCCCTCCGAGTCTCTGGTCCTCCTCTGAGAGAGGTGGTTGACCTTGCCCCAGAGCTTGTGGGCCAGCCTAACCTGGAGAGACATCTACCCGCTCTGCCCAAGGAACGTGGGCGCCGCCAGTGACTTCGGGTAACCATGGCAACCGCCTGCTGAGCAGGATTACTGTTGCTTTATCTGAAGGTTCTCTGTTCCGTCAGCTCTCGGATGCTCTGGAGTTCACTGAATTTGTAAGTGTGGGTTTATTATCTCTTGGAGCTAAATCTTTAGGCAGCAGAAACCTTCCTCGATTCAGTAATGAAAGCCAACAAGAAAGTATAGAAATTTCCTCCCAAGACAAATTTTTCCCATCCCAAGTTGCCCACAATCACCACCTGTTTTCAGTGCTCGTGAATGTAATCCAGGCACGATGACACGGACACTCCTGTTCTCCTGCTCTGGATGACCAACTTCATCCCCTGGGCCATCTCCCAGCTGTCCCACCCACATAGCCTAGGAGAAGCCACTTCAAGGAGGGAGGAAGCTAAGGGCAGCAGACATGGGACCAATGGGGACATCTAGTCTTCCAGGCTCAGCTCAAACCTCGCTTTTTTCAGGGAGCACGCCCCAATCTGCTCTAGCGGTGTGCCTCCTACACCTGGCTGCTTCTCTGACAGAGGACCCTCCGAGGAGTCTGTAGGCCCCTCAAGGAATGGGCCATGCCAGGTCTGTCTCTGCTTCTGGCCTTCTGAGAAGCCCATTGGGGACTTGCTTAAGGGAAGTTGAAAGAAAGAGCTCCATCCAACTCAACTGTCTATCCCTGAGGCTGTAGGTGAGCATTTGTACCACGTGGGTCCCCAGTTTCCTCACTGTGTTGTTGCGAGTTAGCAACCAATTGTCCCCAACTCATGCCAACCCATGAACGATCAAACACATGCCCAGGCCTACCCTCTTCACAAGTCCTCAGGTGTCCGAGTGCCTTCCATCCTTCAACATGATATCCAACAGTATTCCGCACAGGGTTTGCATTGGCTAAATTTGGGAAGCAGGTGGCCAAGCTTTTCTGTCTAGTCTGTGTTTGCCTGGAAGCTCTCCTGAAACTTGTCCACCACGGGTGACCCTGCTGGTATTTATAAATACTGAGAGGTCATTCCTCAGGTTAAAGGGGAAAGAATGAGACAAAAAGGAAGCCCGGTGGCAGAATAGGTTATGTGTTTTGCTGCTAATCCGCCAGGCAGTCCGTGGGAAAGAAGTACGGCCAGAGTTCTCCTTAAAGGCAAGGATGGCAAGACTTCGTCTTACATACTTGGGACGTCAACTGAGTCTGGCTTGACTAGAGAAACATAGACACCCATATGTGTAGAAGAAAGAGCTTTGTCTGAAAGAATCATTGTATATTAAGAGAACATCCCAGCCCAGTCCAGTCCAGTCCATAAGCCTGATGTTAACCCATATGTCTGATACCAGTCTATGAATTCCTCTTCAGACTCACACATCACATGCCATGACACCGAAAGCAGGAAGATCACAGGCCAGTGGGTGGAAGGTCTTGTGGATCCAGTGGCGGTGGAAGTATCTTAGCACCAGCATGGGTTTCCGCGTGGCTCCTCCAGCTCCAAGGCTCTGGCTGTTGTCAGCGTAGCTCCATGTGGCTTGTCAGTAGGAATACGAAGCAGAGAGAGAGAGTGGGTCTGGCCTCCAGTAAGCGATGGATCCTTCACACCACCAAAATGAGGTCATTAAACTGCCACCTGATTGATGGGCTAGGCTCCACCCCTTCACTTTTAATAATCTCAAGTGGACACCAGATTACGTAACTGCCACAGACGTATTGTCAAGAAAGATCAGTCCCTGGGGAAGGACATTGTGCCTGATAAAGTGGAGGGTCACTGAAAAAGAGGAAGGCCTGGATGAGCCGGATTGACACTGTGGCTGCAAGAACAGGCTCAAACATAAAAGCAATCATGGAGACGGTGCAGGACCGGGCAGTGCTTCCTTCTGCTGTGTGTATGGTCGCTATGGGCCAGAACTGGCTCAACGGCACCCAATGACCACCAACATTTTCAGGCGTGGAAACCCACAGGGGCAGTTGTCTTCTGTCCTGGAGTGCTGCGCTGAGTCGGAATTGACTCTATGACCATGAGTTTGAGCGTGAAGGAGACAAAGCTGAGAGCCTCGCCCACTGTCTGGCATTTAATGCGTGCTCTGTAACGGAATGAATCGACCACCCAATGGATCCCTTGTCACGACCTTTGCAAGGCTCCAGTGAAGGGCTGCGGATGAAAGCTCACGAGAAGCTGCAGAGTGCTGGGCAGGGCGGGGGAAGCTCGTTATGGTGGTGGGGGCTGATCCTGACAATACCACCCTCACCTCACCCCACTCCTACAGAGCTGCCTTCTGCCAATCCCACTCAACTCTGGCCAGCCTCTTCATGCCCTGCTTCAAAAACCAGCTGCATGTTCTGAAGGGAAGATCCTGCCCTCCTCCTGGGTGCTTCTCCCTGGCTCCAGATTCTGTACTCTAGGGTCCAGACTAAAAGCCTCCCCACCCCACCGCCACCCCCAAAGGAGAAGCTGAAGTAAGGAATCCAAACCAGTTGCTGCTGGATCCATTGTGAGTCAAGAGGCCCTGTGTGGGGGACTGGCTCCGTGGGCTCCCAGTGGCTGCTTTGTGCAGGGTTTCCTGCAGTGGTCGCCCTGCCTTTCTTTGGAGACACCTCCGGAGGGACTCAAACTTCCAACTTCTTTTTTTAATCATTTTATTAGGGCCTCATACAACTCTTATCACAATCCATCCATCCATCCATTGTATAAAACACATTTGTACATTCATTACCCTCATCATTCTCAAAACATTTGCCCTCCATGTAAGTCCCTGGCATCAGCTCCTCATTTTCACACACACCCCCCCATGAACCCTTGATAACTTATAAATTATTATTTTGTCATATCTTGCCCTGTCTGACGTCTCCCTTCACCCACTTTTCTGTTGCCCGTCCCCCAGGGAGGAGGTTATATGTAGATCCTTGTAATCGGTTCCCCTTTCTACCCCACCCTCCCTCCACCCTCCCAGTATCACCACTCTCACCACTGGTCCTGAAGGGATCGTCCACCCTGGATTCCCTGTGTTTCCAGTTCCTATCTGTACCAGTGTACATCCTCTGGCCTAGCCAGATTTGTATGGTAGAATTGGGATTATGATAGTGGGGAGTGGGGGTAGGGGAGCTTTTAGAAACTCGTTGTATGCTTTATCCCAACTTCTTTTTTAAAATAAAAATAAAATGTGTAATACTCTCTACAATCCGTTCCTGATAGGAAAGTGATCCTCGCATCATATTTTGTGCTTTCTTTCACTTTGTTGTTCTTGTTTGTCTGTATTTAAATGCTTCCCTGTCTATGAAAGCCAGGACAGGCACCTCTATCGGGACAGTCACTGGATTCACGGTTCCTTGGGCGTGTGGCGGGGGAGGTCGGGGTGAGTACAAGAATGAAGAAAACGTTCTCAAACCAGTGGTGGGGATGATTGTACAACTCATCTGGATACGATTGAACTATTGAATTTTATGAAATGTGAATTAGATGCCAATGAAACTGTTGGGTGGGGGGGGGGAGGTTAGTTACAAAACTTGAAAGAAAAAAACAACCCCATGGAGCACAATTCTACCTTGACACACTGGTGTCACCATGACTCAGAGTCAGCTGGTTGTTGGCTCCAGTAGTGGCTGTTGTCCGGTGCCATCGAGTCGGTGCTGACCCACAGACAGAGCCGGGCGGGCTTCATTCGGTCTTACACGGAGTCGCTATGGTTTGGTCCCGTACGTACCCAATAGCAACACTGTCCTTGGAGGCCCTCGGGCACTTGAGAGGTGAGGCCTTCAGGCAAAGGAAGCAGCTCCGCTTCCTCCCTGATTAGGATCTCACACTCACTCCAGGATGGCCTGGCCCACGATGCCTCTGCTGTCACCCCAGCCCCCCACAACTCACTCCCCGCTTGTGCAAGAGGCCCCCGCCCAGACCTGAGCCCAGCCTAAGAGGCATTTACAGGAGGGGCTGCTGAGCGAGAATAGACTTCAGTGGGCAGGCAGGTGTTGAAGGGGTCTGGGGGAGAGTGGCTTGGGGGAGGTTTTAGGGGGTGGGGGTGGTACATGTCCAATGAGAGGTCAGCCTGGGCCAGAATCCTGGGAGCCACTCCCTTAGAAGGGGCACCTTCTCCCCATGGTCTTAACAAGGACAGACTATTTATACCCAAACCATTGATGCCCAGGCCGGACCAATAAATGCTGGCGGCCTTCTCAAGTGGCATGATCTTGGGGAGCTTGAATCAGGTTGCCTTTCACTGTATTATCCGGCCGGTGCAGCTAAAATTAGTCAGTTGATACTATAAATACAAGGGAAAGGTCAGACCTCCCAGAGGCCACAGTGGGGGAGACCACAGCCCTGAGTGACTTTGAGCGAGAGAGCACAGCTGCTTAGAGTCTAACTCTAGCCCGGGAGGCGCGCAGAAGCCTCGTGTTTTCCACCATCTGTGACCCATGTCTCTGAGCCCTGCTCATTCAATCTCAGAGGCAGCCCTGAGCTCCCTCTGCTCAGCCCCTGCCTCTCCCAGGCCTCACCATTTTCAGCCTCTTCCTCACTGGCTGCCTGTGCGCTATCCAATCATCCAAGTGGGGCCCTAGAGCAGGCTGTCTGTGGAACTCCCGTTGTTATTATGATGACTATTAAGGTCTGTTAGCATTGAGCCAGTGACTAGTTGTCTGAGCCACAGCGACCCTGCGTATGTCCCCTGGGTGTCGGAGCATGCCATGGAGTTTCCAATGGCTCCCTTTTGGGAGAGTGGATTGCCAGCCTGTCATCTAAGGTAACTAACTCTGGGTAGACTCAACCCTCCAACCTTTTAATTCTTTTAAAATCACTTTATTGGGGGCTTGTACAACTCTTATTTCAATCCATTCATCCATCCATCACCCATCCAT
>NW_022105908.1:22740431-22743375 GCF_000313985.2 Echinops telfairi | reverse complement strand
AGACCAGAGGAAGCGATGGGCTGAAGCTAGGGCAACCTGGACATGCGCTGCTGCGAGGCTGTGCATAGACAGCTCCCTGCCCGGTGACATAGTGTGTGTGTGTGTGTGTGTGTGTGTGTGTGTGTGTGTGTGTGTGTGGTGATTAAAGGGAGGGATTGAGGCAGGCGGGCGAGTTGGCACAGAGGGTGGGGGTAAGTATTGGGGAGTGAGAACGATTTCCCCTCTGGAGGCGTGGAGGGGCAAGTGATCGAGGAAGGTGTAGGTAGCGATGTCCACGTGAGTCCTGGCCACACAAGAGTGTGTGTCTCATGTGCAGGGGGGTTTGGATGTCCAGTCCATGTGTCGCCCAGAAGAGCACAGAGTGAGCCCCGGGGGGAGGTTCAGGGTGTAAGGGGGCGTGGAAGAGATGGCGCCAGTGAAGGGGCACTTTCAGAGAGGGAAGGGGACCGAGAGAAAATTGACGAGGCAGACACCAAATGGGAAAGAGCGTTTCCAGACGAGGGGCATGCGTTGTGTCGGAAGGTTGGACCTCAATGTCTACAAGCCGAGGGAGCAGAGCAGTGGTTCCCAACCTTTCTAATGCTGAGACCATTCAATAGAGTCCCTCCTGTGGTGGTGCCCCCGCAACCATAACATTATTTTCGTTGCTATTTCATCACTGGCATTTTGCGACTGTGATGAATCAGGCAACCCCTGGGAAAGGGTTGTTCGACCCCCAAAGGGGTCGAGACCCACAGGTTGAGAACCGCTGGGGGAGACCATCACACTGTGGTCCCTGGCAAACAGCAGACTCATCCTCTGCCAGAAGGGGAAATGAAGTCCTGAGACGCGACCCAGCCCAAAGGACCCTCAAGAAGATGGTGTTGAGGGAGATGAGTCACAAAAGGATAAAGACAAGGGAGATTCAAAAGGTCCGTGGGAAAATGGAATTTTCCCCCACACCCCTCGCAGCACCCCGGTGTTGCAGGGTGTACTTGTATGAAATATCCAGGCGAGGGACCTGTGAGGGACTGAAGCTTAGGGACAAAGGTGAGGAGGGTGCAGGGCGTGGCAGTGTTTCCTTCTGTCATGCAGAGGGTCACTATGGGGCAGAACCGACCTGGTGGTGCCTATACACAGCAACAACAACGTCATTTACTAGTGGTTACCAGGGGGAGGAGTGATGGAGAAAGAAGGCCCCTTGCTTAGGGGGCACTGAACATCTGTTGGGGGAGAAGACCTAGCGTGGTGGTACGCACAGAGGGTGAGTGTGCATTAATATCCTTGAAGTGGACATAGAACATACTGAGTGGTTTGTGAAGTATGTTGCTGTGGTTGTTCGGTGCCGCCCCGCCAAGTCGGTCCCTACTCATAGCAACCCTCTGTTCAACAGAAGAAACATTTGCCCCAATCCCGCGCCAGCCTCACAGTCGTTACGATGCTGCCAGTCCACTGAGGCAGTCGCTGAGTCGATCCATCTCACCAAGAGTCTTTCCTCCCTTCCACCGACTCGGCTTTTCCAAACGTGCTACCGTACAATTCAGTGAAAGTGGGTTGGTGGCAGTTGCTGCAAACAGTAAGATCTTGGATCGATGGGATCCATGGGGCCAAGAGGTGAAAACCTGGCCGCTGACCAAAAGGCTGATGGGTCAAAGTCAGCCCGTGGTTCCACAGGAGCGAGATGGGGCCATTTGTTCCTGTAGAGATCCAAGTCTAGAAAACCCTATGGAGTAGTTCTAGTCTGTCCCGTGGGGTCGCCATGAGCGGCAATTAACTCGAAGTCACCCAAAGCACTAACGGGCTGATGGAAATGTCTGCCAGTAGTCAGGTCTTGGATCAATGTGCGTCAGACCTGGCAGCCCCACTCTGTGGGCCTTTCCTCCGTTCTCACCGCTGAGCCTTTGCTCACGCCGCTCCCTCCACCTGGAAGACCTGTCTGTGACCCTGACTGGCCTTTTAAAGGCTTCGCTCGGCATGTCCCCCTCCGCAAAGCTGTCCCAGAGCCCTCCCTCTTATTTCTCATACTCTGCTCGGGCTGTCAAGCCCCAGAGGGATCCACTAGTTGATGAGTTGATTGCTGTT
This sequence comes from Echinops telfairi, assembly GCF_000313985.2. NCBI lineage: Eukaryota > Metazoa > Chordata > Mammalia > Afrosoricida > Tenrecidae > Echinops > Echinops telfairi. The sequence goes on along the minus strand of NW_022105908.1, from coordinate 22,741,314 downwards.
TCCTTTGTGCGATTGTGAGCTCCTCTAGGGCGCGGGGTGGAGTCCTGAATGCCCAGGGGTCTGCAGCTCCCTGTCTGGGGCTGTGTCCGTAGGAGACAACTGATCAGGGTTGCTTCAGTTGGGTTACAATCGAGGAAGCCCGGAGAGCAGCCATCTCCGCCTCAACCCCTCTTCTGATCAGATGTCTAACTGCTTCTCCAGGATAAGAATTAATTGAATCAAGGACCATTTTCCTAGAGAAGAGAAGCCAATTTGGGATTTTAGAAATAATTGCAGTTCTGTGTAATGTCCCATTTGGGGGAAGTCGGGTAAACAAACTCACAGTGAGTGGGCAGAGGTGTCACCATTTTTCTTAATAAAGGATGCACTTAATCTCTTAAGATCACTTCTAAAGTGCCCTCCCACAGGCCAAGATGCCTTCAGATTCCTAAACATCCCCACCCTCAACACAGTGGGAGCCCCAGGCCTCCTGGCTTCCTGTCAAGCTCTGGCGCCTGCTCAGCCTTTGCCAAACCAGGAAGTCACCCTTCCCCAAAGTGTCGAATCACCTGGTTGGTTCTCCCTGCTCCTCCACAGCCTATCCTTTCCCAGACCCCTGGGCACCTCCAGCCTGGCTCAGCACACCTGCCATCGCGCCAGAACCCTTGCTTCCTCAGGCCCCCTGCACCCTCACCCCTGGCTCCCTGTCCACGGTTTGCAGGAGGCATCATGGGGATCGTTCGGGCACGTACGTCTGACCATGTCCTCTCCCTTTTCAATTGGAAAACTCCAGTGTTTCTTTCAAAAATGAGACCTCATTTGGAAAGTCTTTTTGCCTCTAAAGAGGAGGCTACCCCTTGAACTTCAAGTCTCCACTTTCTCCTACCACATAGACTTGGTTATC
>NW_022105908.1:22736566-22740317 GCF_000313985.2 Echinops telfairi | reverse complement strand
TTCCTAAAGGATACAGAAAAGGGGGGGGGGAGGAAGAGAGCCTGCTTCTTCTGTGTCTTGGGGATGGATGGCCAGAGTTCCTATTGAAATAAGCATTTCTGTGCATCCCTGACTTGAAAGTTCGGGGTGTGCTACATCGATGGGTCCAGCCAGAGAGAGCTCAGAGCAAGGAACTAGATGCACACAGTGAGACTTGAACACCCTGTTGCACAGGGCTGACCCTCAACAGAGGACTAAGGCACCTTGACCTTGTAAAATTTTCCAGTGGAGGGCCTGAGCCCAGTAAGACCACTACCCTTCACCCACTTGACCATGAGTTCCTTGAGGGCAGGGGCTGCCTCTAGGTAGGCTATGTGCCCAGCACCTCAGGGCCCAGAGCCTCACACAAGGAAGATTAGTTGCACAGCACTGACATGGAGTCTCCTTGCTGGTTGGGGTTGGCTCAGAGAGCGGAGGGCTTGGAGCCTACAGTTTAGAGGCATCGGGAGCCGGAGCCACACAGAGCTGAGGAAGACAGGAGCATACAGGGGGGCCCAGGCTGCCTCTCACCCACTGGCCAACGTGCTGTGATCCCGACCCTCTGCTCCCCTCCCCTTCTTCACAGGGATTCAGAGGATGGATCGGAGCAGGTGATGTCTCCATTGTGTCTACCAGAGACACCTGGCAGTGGCTCCTTGTGCCTATTGGACGCATGATTTCCACCAGCTTCATCGGGAAGCTGCCAGCTTGGTGTCAGGACCCTGAAGGATGGGTGCCACTAAGAAGAAAGCACATCACCTCTGGCAGCGATCCTTTCTGGGTGGTAGGGCTTCAGGGGAGCCATGCTTCCATCTGCATTCCTTTCAGCCTTCTCCTCACACCTACTGACTAGCCCTGAGTTCCTGAGAGCCAGATGCGCACCTTCTTCTCCAGAACTGGCTAGGCTTGACATACCTGCCTCTCATTGACAATTGTGCATTTTCCATCCCCACCCCCCCACCCACCCCACACCCACACAACGAAAACTCTTTCCAAGCTTAATTGAAGATCTGGCCCAATTTGATGATGCAGCTCCTATTTGATCAAGTCCTAGGATAGTTCCTGTAGTTTAAATGAAAACTCCTCCTGAGGCCTCTTCTACCCGGCTGCCCAACGTGGCTGCATTCCATGCACACCCATGGTGCCCTCTGGAGTACTGCATAGGGTGGCCTTGCCTACTAGCCCTGGGCCAGGCCTCTTTCTGGAAACAAAGATGGAGTTCCCGTGAGGGTGGGAGCCCTTTCTTTGACCGTATGGACTTTCCATTGAGTCGACCCCCATGCTTTCTAGAATGCCAACGGTTCCAAAGGCCATTAGGGTGAAACGCCAGCACAGGGGCTTCTAGTTGCCTCTGCACATCTCACTAGACAGACAGTCCCAGATTCTCCTCCTGCACCGAGGCCACAGTCCAAATGCAGGTGACCTCTCTGGAGTCTGGGAAGGGCACATCAAAGGAGGAGCCATTATTAGGGAAGCTGATGAGGAGCTGATTACTGCTAACCATGCTGGATTCTCCTCTTAAATTATTCATAAACACAAGTTTGAATGTTTGTGTCCAGGCAGCCATCTACAAACTAAATAAGCTGATGCAGTTAGGAAAAATTTTGCCCTGTGGGAAGCACTGAAACTGAATTTGACAACTGATTAGTCTTTGAACGAGTTTATTCTGCTTTCAGTATTTCCACCAGTCTTTCGAAAGCAAGGGACAGAGGGAAGGAGGGGGCCACCAGCATCCTAGTGTTACTGAACCTCAGCTACGGGTCCACTTATCGGCAGCTCTGAGCCTAGTTTCTTGGCATTTCCCTACATCCTGAATTCACCACTGGTTGGCCACACTGTGTGCTTTGTGTATTGCAGGGTGCTGAGGCTGTGCCGCCACTACTTTAAATACCAGCAGAGTCGCCCAGGATGGGCAGGTTGCAGTAGAGCTTCCAGACTAAGACGGTCGGGGAGGCAGGGCCTGGCAATCTACTCTGAAAATTAGCGTTGCTGTTACTGTTAGGTGCTGTTGCCTCGGTTCTAACTCAGCAACCCTGTGTACAACTGAACGAAATACCACCTGGTCCCGTGCCACATTTACAATTGCTCTCATGTTTGAGCCATTGTTGCAGCCACTATGTCAATCCATCTCGTCAGTGGCCTCTTTTCCACTGCCCCTCCGTTTTACCAAGCGCAATGTTCTTCTCTAGGGACTGTCACCGTCCTAGCTTCCAAGGAGCATCCTGCATGTACTTCGTCAAGAGAGATTTGTTTGTTCTCTTAGCAGGTCAGGGTACTCTCGATTTCCTTCACCAGCACCCGACTTGAAACACATAGAATCTTCTTCAGTCTTTCTTATTCGATGTCCAACTTTCACAGACACACGAGGCAGCTGAAAGCAGCCTGGCTTCAGACAGGCACAGCTTAGTCCTTAGTGTAACATCCTTGTTTTTCAGCAACGGAAGGAGGTCTTTTGCAGCAGATCTACCCAATGCGATGTGTCGCTTGATCTTCGAACTGCTGTTTCATGAGCACCGATGGTGAATCCAAGCAAGAGGAAGTCCTTGACAACGTCAATCTGTATCTATCTTGATGTCACCTCTTGGCCCAGTTGTGAGGATTTGGGTTTTGTTTACTTTGAGTTGTCATTCACACTGAGTGATCCATACACCGAGTTGTCCATATTGTGCTGTGATCCATACTCTGTTTTTCACTTGCTTGTTTGTTTTCTAAAAGGTAGTCATTGAAGATTCTCTGTATCATAAGCGAATAGTGTCCAACATAGTGCTAGCCGGTGAACCTCTCGGGTTGGAAGCCACTGAAAACACACAGTGGTCACGACCTTGAACTCAAGCAGAGCAATGGTTATGAAGTTAGATGTTGACAATGGACCAAGTAATGCATTGTTCTGTGGTATATGGCGTCACCCTAAATTGGTTCTGATGCGACAAAAGTTAACCACAAGCCCATCAGCCCTTGGTACTGAGTTCTGGAGAGACCCCACGGAAGAAGGGGCTGGGCTGTTGCATGTGGCCTCTCCTAGAGTGTTTCTATAAATTGTGGGTGCAATAAAGCTAAGAGAGATTCACACTTTGACTAAGTAAGCTTGCATCTGGGAGTTCACCCAAAGGAAATGAATCGCATGTAAAAGTAAAAGGAGGTTTGACCAGATATTGTTTAAAATAGAAAATGGTACATTCTTAACTTTCAGGAGTCTCTTAGCTCTTGGAAATGGAAAACTAGTATTCAGGGTTTAAAATAACCAGCCCAAATCCCTTTGTCATTACGTCAGTTTGACTCATAAAGATCCTACATAGGTTATCTGAGCCTGTTAATCGCTATGGGAGCAGACAGTCTCACCTTTTTCTCAAGGAGTAGCTAGTGGATTTGAACTATTGACCTTGAGGTTAGCATCCCAACACCTAGCACAACACCACTAGGGCTCCTTAACAAAGAGGAAGGGCACTCATATTATCCAAGCTTTTTAGTTGGGACCTGAGACAGGGTACATTGGAGGAGGAACAGTAAGCAGAAGGGGTCAAATTAGAGCCCAGGGTCAAATTGCCACATGAAAGTATTGTGTTAGACCAGGTTGACTAGAGAAACAAATTCAGTGTAAGAGAGAACTTTAGATCAAAGAGTAATTGTATATTAACCCTATGATGCTGACCATGAATTTTCATAACATTTAATTAAATGTATATATTAATATATATTGATAACTATGAAAGTAAAGAATAAAAACAAAAAAAAA
>NW_022105908.1:22733276-22736289 GCF_000313985.2 Echinops telfairi | reverse complement strand
GTTCTCCGAATCCTCATGAGAAGGCCACACCCACGGAGAGGGATCATCAGGCTGTGACCTGATTGACAAGCTAGACTCCACCCCTTCCTTCTTTTATCAAGCTGACATGAAATTGTGTAACTACCACAAGCATACAGGAGAAAAGTTATATGACTATCTCAATCGATGCGAACATACATATGGTAAAATCCAACATCCATTTATAATTTAACATGTCTCCCAAATTAAGACTTGAAAGGAGCTTCTTCATCTGGTTGGAGCTACCTACAAAGTTCTACCGCAAATGTCCCAGTGAGTAGAGAACAGTTAGGGTTTTTCCTACAGTCTGCTATTGCACATTTTATTCAGCATTGTATCCTAGTCTGTGCAATAATTTTTAAATATATAAAATTAGAAAGGAAAATGCTAAATTGTCATTTTCATCAATGACATGATCAGGCACATAGAAAATCTCAGAGACTCTACACCTACTTTTCATAATAAGTAAATGGACTTAGCAAGGTCATTGTTATCAGGTCAATATTTTTAAAAAAGGATATTGTATATTCTAGCAACAAACATTAGAAAACAGAAGTTTGTTAAGTATACCATTTACAATAGCATAAAAATAAAATACCTAGAAGTAGATAGAACAAAAGATTTATGTGAGCTCTACCTGGAAAACCATAAAACATTATTGGAATAAATTAAATAAGACCCAAATAAATGAAGGTATAAACCATGTTTATGGACTGAAAGGCTCAATACTGTAAAAATGTCCATTCTTTTTAAATTAGTCTGGAGATAAAATGCAATGCCAATAAACACTGCACAAGGTGTTGTGTGTAGAAATTGATTATTCTAAAATTTATGTAAAATGCAAAAGGGATAGGAAAGTCAAGCTAACCTTTATACTGTAAGATAACAAGATTTTAATAAAGTGATAGTAATTAAGATAGTCCAGCATTGACAAAAGATTAGCAAACAGAGAGCCCACTGAATGATGTGTGTGTACACAATTGACTATAGTGTGTACACTATGACACAAATGGTTCTGCAGCCCATGGGTGAAAGGATCATGTTCCCTAACTGTTACCAGGTCAACTGTATAACCACAGGGAAAAGAAAGAATACTGACCCCTACCTCACACCATACAAAGGCAAAAACAAAAACCAGCTGGATTACAGATTTACATGTGAAAAATAAAACAATAAACCTTCCAGAAACGAGCAAAGAAGAATATCTCCATGATCTTGAGATAGAAAAGAAAATCTTTTTTAAAAAAAACCCAAAGCGCTGAGCTCAGAAGGAAGGAGAAACTAAACTATGTTAGAACTAAGAACTCTGTACATCAAGTGACACAATGGAGAGGGTGAGAAATGATACTTCACTAATCAGCGGTAGTTGAGTGCGCTCCAACAAACCCATGTGTAACAGAACAGAACTGTGTTCCATGGCATCGTCAATGTGCAGTCTAGGGGGGCTAGATCACCAAGTCTTTTGACTGAAGGACCTCTGGGTGGACTCAAACTTCCCAACTTTCCATGAGCAGCCAAGTTCATGAACTGTCAGCAAACCCCACACTCTCTGTACTTCCATACAGACACAGATGTATTCCTACAGAGCAGAGGTATGTCTGGTTATGTGACATTCCAACAAAGGCGCTTATTGGTAAAGTCAGATTTAATGTGGATCGGGAGGCAAGGCAACCAGAGTAAGAAGTAGAAGAAGGGAAGGGCATAGATGGCATCCCCGGGATTGTGGCAGAACACACCCACGACGGAGTGGGTTCTCTTGGCTGGGCCAGGAAGGGACAGATGGAGAGAAGAGGCTGCGCTTGCCCACTTACTTTTGCCTCCACGTTCTGGAGATGAGACCGTGAGCCAGGCTTCTTCTCCACCAATTGATATTTGCAGCAGATCTTTACTAACGTGTTCTTTGGCGAGAAGAAACGCTTTCATTCCCGTGAATTGACGGTGGTTTTATTGCCTTGGGAGTTCAGGGGGGTGTTTCTTGTTTTCTGCGGCCTTTGCTTAATGCTTCGCCATGCTGTAGTCAAAACACAGCCGCTGCTGGAGAGGAGAAGAAAATCAATAGAGGACTTGAGTCTATCGGGGATGGTCTCGTGACTTTCTATCACGAAATAATATCTGGAATTGGAATCCAGACAGTGACACCAACCACTGGGCGTGTAGAGATTTGTGCTATCTCTGCTGCCCCTCACCCCCACCTTTGACGCACCTGCTTGGGATCCCAAATGCTGGATCCTCTCATCAACGTTGTGTTCACACACACACACACACGTCCAGAGAGGCCCTCTAATGCTCAGTCCACACTCACTTCCCACTCTGCTTCCTTGTTGGAGATCACAATCTAGCCCATTGTTTGCTGAGTGAAACAATCCTGTCATATCCTCGGTCTCAGTCCCCCCACCACCCCCCTGCACAATGAAGAAGATGGAGAAAAGCCTCTCTCTGGTGCCATCTGACTCAGACCTGAGACAATGGTGCTCTGAGTCCCAGGCTCTTTTAGGAGTACATGTGCGGGCACAGGGCAAGTGTAGGCCAAGCTGAAAACCGCTTCATCCCACGATGGGTGCAGTAAGTTGTGCTCAGGGTCCGGAAGAATGAGCCCTAGTGTGACCTCAGGGTTTCCGCTTCCTCTGATGTCCAGCACCAGGGGTTTCTCGTGTGTTGAGAAGCCGGGGAGGGATGGGTCAGCCAGGCCTTTAGAATCCTGCTCCTCTCCGTCATCACCATCTGTCTGGGCTGTCCAAACCACCTTCAGAGTCATCTTCCTGACTCTCCTGTTCCGTTCGTTCGTTCGTTCACCATTCCCTCATTCATCATTCATTCATCCAAACATTCCAGGCTATCTCAATGAATCAATCCTAGGATTTGAAGGGACCCCCACCCCAGTCATCAGATCCAAATCCTCACCTGCGTACATCATTATTGAACCTTTGTCCATGAGAACCCATCATTTCTTGGCCAATGTCAAAGGCCAAGGACTGCACAGCTTTCCTGAGGTGCA
>NW_022105908.1:22718087-22731182 GCF_000313985.2 Echinops telfairi | reverse complement strand
GTTCTCTTCTTTGTCACCCTGACCACCATCTGACGGACACCACCACACTGTGTGGAGGACAAGGGCAGGGTGACAGGAACAGGTGAGCGCCATGAAGTGGCTCCTGTCTAGGAGGTGTCCCCCTGCTAGATACCAGCCCTCCCGAGAGGCACAAATCCAGTGGGAAGCATTCTTTGATGGACCTTCAGGACACAAAGAGAAACACACACACCCCTCCACCCACCAAGAAGATATGCAGACAGCCTGGCCATCCTCCCCTGCCCTCTATCCCACCAGGTGACTACAGAAAAGGGCATTCATTCACGGGTGTCCCAGAGAACACCAGAAGGAACTAGGTCTCCGGCTGCTCCAGCCTCAGGAGCAGCTATGCAGGGCCTCCTCAGCTAGGGTACACAGATACACTCCACCAGGGGATGTGCATGCTCAGGGCCTGCCTCCCACGGCCCACACTGAACCCTCTGATGGATGTACTCTATCTAGTACTGGCTCTTCTAGGGTCTCCCTGTGCCCCACGCTATCGAGGCAGAAAAGGTTTGCGAATCCCAGAAGGACACATAGTAGACAGGTTCTGAGCACCTGTCTTGGGACTTCAGCTTCCGTTTTTTTCTCTGGCTGAAGAGGCCCAGGCCTCTGGGTGACCCTTCAGGTGAGGGGAAAGAACATCTAGGGACACTAGAGCTGGTCCTCGTTTTGAAGGACTTTTGCCCAAGATGCCAGTAGTCCTCACAATTCTGTTAGCATCCTGTTCCATGAGAGCTCTTGGGAGCACCCTCTTTCCACACTGGCACAGGATTTTCTCCAACCAGTCGGCCTTGCTTTTAGAGAAGGACGGAGGCACCAGTGGGCCAAGCATGAACTTTGATTAAGGGCAGAGCCTGGCTGAGAGTCTAAGCACAGGTCATCATGAATCGGGTAAAGGTGTATTCTCCCACAAAGGCCAAGTGGAGAGAGGCAGCTTGGAGAGCCGATGAGGTGAGAAGACCCCGTTTTGGCCTGGAATTCCCTGGGCGACCATGAACAGTGCCCTTCCCCTCTCAAACTGCCACTGTCCTATTTGTACCCTGGAGCTGGCCCTAAATTGCTTCCCCTCCTGCAGCTCTATAACCCAATGAGAACCCGATGAGCACATGGTATAAGAAGAGGCCTGTAGAGTTCTTGGTGGCGTAAATGGTTAATGCGTCCGGCTGTTAACCCAAAGATTGGAGGTTCAAGTCCACTCGGTGGTGTTGGGGAAGCAAGACCTAGAGGTCTACTGCAGCACAGCTAGACTCTGACACACATAGGGAGCAGGAATCAGAATCCACTCAAAAGTAACTGGTTTTATATCAGACGAGGTCAGCAGAAAAGTGCACGTATCTGAAGAAGCCTCCACTCCTTCCAACCAACTCACCCAGGCCTGGCGGTCCTCAGTCCTTCACCCACATGTCCTCTCAGAAGTGGTCGGCTGTGCTTGAACCACTCAATCCCTCCACGCGTGACAAGTCTCTTACGGAGGCACGGAGCGTGGGCTGAGACAGCCTACCAACTTGCAGCCAATAGCAATTATTTTGAATATTCATAGACTAAGTTTCATGGGGCGGGAGAGGGGGTTTGAAGTTTGGTGCTAAACATAACAGCTGGATGTGCAGGTTGCAAAGAGACCTAATTTTAGAGTTGTTTTGTCTTTCTTCCAGAGTTTAGTCACGAGCGCCAGGACGCAGAGGAGTCCGGATGTAGAGAATGCTGCTCTTTTAGAGCCTGTTCATCCAGTTGCCTCAGATATCCAGGGAAAGTCTGAGCAAGACAAGGGTTGGGGCCACGCACTGGAAACTGTTTCGATTGTGTCTTTAAGAATTCAACCCACATCTACTCTAGACCCCTGAAATCTCACTCCTCCAGCATTTATCCAAGAGAAAAAAAAACACATGTCCTTGGGCCTCTACTCAAGTCCTCCTTTAACACAAGAACACTTTGTTCTAATAACGGGCATTCTGTGATGTTCACCTTCCCAACAGGATCACTGAAGACAAAGTGGGTGCATAAGCAAATGTGGTAAAGAAAGCTGATGATGCCTGGCTGTTACAAGATATAACATCTGGGATCTTAAAGGCTTCAAGTTAAGCAAGCGGTTATCTAGCAGGGAAGCAAAAAAGCCCACATGGAAGAAGCACACCAGCCTGTGTGATCGTGAGGTGCCAATGGGATCAGGTATCAGGCATCAGAAGACCCAAAACAAACAATCATATTGATGTGAACAGGGGTGGAGGGTAGGGAGTTGGAGTGGAGACCCAAAGTCCATCTGTAGAAAATTGGACATTCCCTCACAGAAGGGTGACAAGGAAGGGATGTGCCAGCCAGGGTACAGTATAGCACCAAGGAAACACACAATATTCCTCTAGTTCTTTAATGCTTCCTCCCCCACTATCATGACCCCCATTCTACCTTATCAATCCAGCTAGACTGGAGCATGTCCACTGGTACAGATAAGAGCTCTCGACACACAGAATACAGGATTGATAAGCCCCCCATGAACAGTAATGGGAGGACAGATACCATGAGGGTAGGGAGAAGGTGGGGTGAGGAAGGAGGAGAAAGGAGGAACTGGTTGCAATCATTGATGCATAACCCCCACCCTCTCCCCCGAGGGGAACAAACAACAGAGACGTGGGTGAAGGGATACAGCGGATGGTGTAAGATATGAAAATAATAATGACTCATTTATCAAGGGTTCATGAGGGTGGGAGGGCAAGGAAGGGAGGGGAAAATGAGGAACTGATACCAAGGGCTCAAGTAGACAAAAAATGTTTCGGAAATGATGATGGCAACATAGGTACAAATGTGCTTGAGACGATTGTTATAAGAGCTATAAGAGCCCCAATAAAACCATTAATCAAAAAAACCACACATGTCCACACAAAGCCAGAACGTTGGTGGATTTTTCATGGTAAACTGGAAACAAGCCATATGTCCGGCGAGTGGATGAACTGTGGAATGCCCGTGCACTGGACTGCTACACTACACAACTACACCACGACTACTGCACGAATAACCACAGCCATCGTAAGAATAAAATCACAACAACAATAAAGGAGCTACTGCTGCAGGCTGCTGCATAGATGACCCTCAAAAATGTATGCTGAATGAAAGAAGAGTTGCGCTGAGTAAAAGAGAACTAAATCCTAAGTACAATATGATTCCATTCTATTACATTCTAGAATAGGCAACACAACCGAAGGCTAGACGGAGTGGTCAACTGGGAAGGGGCCCAAGGGAACCTGGGTCATGAGAAAGACATGGTCTGAAATCAATCACAACTCTTCCACTCCCTATGCTTCTTGCCCAAGTCAGAATGAATGATTTCCTATCTCCATGCTCGCAGCCTTTTGTTTTTGCAAATGTCACCCCCCTGTGCCTGGAAAAATCCTCCATATCCAATCGCTACAGATGCTTGGGGTCCCTGAGACGCTTGTTAACATTTCGCCCCCTTCAAGAAACTTCCCTGCTTCACCCCTTCCCAGCCAGGTGACCCTGTCCTTCCAGCCCTGCACCTTGACGACTCTGCACTTTTTACGAATGGCCAGTTTCATCCATAGCTTAACTCCCTTACTGTATGTGCATCCTTGTTGACAACCCATCCCCCTAGGAAAGGACGCCACTGGTTGCTGGTAACGTACACGAGAAATGGGAGAGTGAAGGAAATATGGCCTTTCCTTGTTTTCATCAGATACCTATTGCATCGTTCACTGACTCCTCTCCTCTGCAGGCCATGTAGGATGCCACAAGCCATGCCGATCATTACGGGCAGCATCCTCTGAGCCTCCGGGGATGACTGGGCTGCCAACGTCTCATGGAGTAATTAAATAACAAATTACCTGCAGGCTCTCAGCTGGAAAACTTGTAGGAGCACAGCCTTTCCATATGCATAGGCTTTAATCAAATCTGAAAGCTTGGAAGGACCTTCAAGGTCTTTGGTCTGAAGGTCCTTATTTACAGGTGGACAAACTGAGGCTCAGATAAGAGAGCTACTCCTTCAAGGCTGCATAGGGTTTTCGGGGTATGAGAAGCGTATCACAATCTCCATGGAGACAGGGAGCTTCCATTCCACTCCCCAGGATGTAAAGGGACTTCAGAAACATTCCCCATCCTTTTCTCTAATCCCTTCCTACAAGAAGAGGAAAGGCTTACTTGATTGGTGAAACTTGGGTGAAGACCACTGATAAGCTCCTTCCAGCTGCCACCTCCAGGCAGCAGGTCCAGGCACAGGGCTCCTTCATCACACAAAGCAGACGCATTCCCAAGGGAGGCCCAGACTTCTCCAGGCCACTGAGCCCTGGCTATCATTCAGGGGGAAAGAACTTGTACGTATGCCATATTTTGGATTCCATGCAAAGGGAAGAGAAACAGGTTTAGGGAGAAGAAGTGAACTCTGCTTTGCCCACACAATCTAAACAGCAACCAGGTGGAACTGCCAGATGGCAGGTGGATACATGGACTGGGGCTCTGGAGAGAGCTGTTGGCTACAAATAGAGATTTTGTAGCCGCCCAAGCTCCCAGGTGTGGGTGGGTGTCCACAGAGAGTGTACAAAGTGAGAGGAGAACTCAGGTCATGCACCCTGGAGGAGTCAGCTTTAGTGACAGGTGGAGAATGAGGACGATTGGCAAGACCAGAGAAGGAGATTGACAAGGAACAGACTTGCTCCGGGAGCTGGTGGGATCTGGGGAACTGAGAAGGGAATGACATTCAAGAAGACACGAACCGTCTGTAACTGGCAGGTGAATGTCTTCTAGTTTGGAATGTCAAGTAGTGGTCCTCAAAATGCTGGTTGCGGGGCCAGCACCCTAAGCGTTACCTGAACTTGTTAGAAATGTAAATTCCCCATCTTTACCCCAGAAGTGCTTTTCTTGTCATAGACCATTGAGTCTGTCCCAACTCACAGAGATCCTGTGCACAACAGAATGTAACATTGCCCGGTCCTGCACCATCCTCACAATTGGTCTTTTTTCTTGCAGCCATCGTATCAATCCAGGTTGTTGACAGCCTTTCTCTTCTTCACAGACCCTCACTAGTCTTACCATCTGAGGTAGTTAAAGTTTATTGTGCCAACCTGGCCAATTAAACACAGGTGGGGTTAATTGAAGGGCGGAGGGATAAACGGCTTGGTGAGCCTCGCCTTTCTAGTTCTTGGGTCTCTTGCTTTCTGATGGACGGACAAGGGTGCAGCTGCCTTAGCCAGTTCCCTGCTTTAGCTGGCAAGGCTCACTTCCTGCAAGACATCCCTGAGGAGAAGCCACATGGACCTACCGTGATGCAGCCCTGGGTGCTGGAGCAGCCGTGTGGAGACCTCTGCCAGCACTGAGATGCTTACACATTCACTGACTCGGCTTTCTCCCTGCAGTCGGCATCACAGTGTCTGTTTTGTGAGATGGAGGAAGACTTTTGGATTGGTGTCAGACCTATGTGTTAATGTTGGACTTGTAGGCTTGGAAAGCACTGGGTAGGGATGTTTTCTTGGTGTGCACTTAACCTTTATATAAAACTCTCTCTTATATATGAGTTTCTGTGGATTTGTTTCTCTAAAGTACCCAGATTAACTCACCATCCATGCTTCTAAGACCATTCTGGCTGTCCTTCCTCTGAGATAGATTTCTTTGCTCTTCTGGTGGTCCCTGTACTTTCCACATTCTTCGCCAGCACCGCCATTCAAATGCATGGACTCTTCTCCAATCTTCATCGTTCAGCATCCAGACTCAACCTGCGTGTGAGGCCGTTGAGAACATGGCTTGGCACAGGAGCTTCTTACCCCTTTAAGTGACATCTTTGCCATTCAACACTTTAAAGAGGTCTTTTGTGGTAGGTTTGCTTGATGCAGTGTGTCCTTTGATTCCTTGACTGTTGCTTCCATCGGCATTGATTGTGGATCCAAGTAACATGAAATCCCTGGCAACTTCATTCTTTTTCCTATGTTTCATGATTTTATTTACCTGCCAACTTTTTATTCTCTTTACATTCCACAGGAACCTGTTCTGAAGGGTGTACTCTCTGCTCTTCATCAGTGAGTCTCTCAGGTCCTCTTCATTTTCAGCAAACATAGTTGGGCCATCTGCATAACTCATCTGATTATGGCTTGAATTTCTGGCAGCTCCCCATCAGTGGAATGCTATAACTTCTTTTGAATGACCTTTGCCAATATTTTACTTGCATGTGATACTAATAATATTTCTCAATAACTTCCAAATACTGCTGGGTTACCTGTCTTTAGAATGGGCACAAATATGAAGCTCTTCCAGTTGGTTGGCCAGGTAGCTGTCTTCCAAATTTCTTCGCATAGACTAATGAGTGCTTCCATCACTGCACCCATTTGTTGAAACATTTCCATTGAGAGCCCACCAATCTTAGATCTGAGACATTGCTGCCAATGCCTTCAGGGCAGCTGGGACATCTTCCTTCAGTACCAGCAATTTTTCATCATGTGCTACCTCTTGACATAGGAGAATATCAACCAATCTTTTTGATATAGTGACTGCATATTCCTGCCATCTCCTTTGAATGCTACCTGTCTTTAAGTAATTTGCCTATAGAATTCTTCAATATTACAGTTCAAGGCTTGAAATTTTTCTTCAATTCTTTCAGCTTGAGCATGTTCTTCCCTTTGTTTTATCTTGTCTCCTCATGCTGCCTTGAAATATACAGATCAAGGGCAATGTAGTGGAGAGGAATTACTGAAATCCAAATGAAAGCTGAACATGATAGTGGGACAAGATGAAAGTAAAAGGAAATAGAGGAAAGAACTAGAAGGCAAAGGACATTTATAGGAGTCTAAATATAGGCATGTACATATGTAAGTATATTTATATATAATGATAGGGAAATAGATCTATGTACATATATTTATAAGTTAAGTATCAAGGTAGCGGATAGACATTGGGACTCTACTCAAGGATTCTCTCAATGCAAGAACACTTTGTTCTAATAACCCAGCATTCTGTGATGCTCACCTTCCCTGACACGATCGCTGAAGACAAAATGGGTACATAAGCAAATGTGGTGAAGAAAGCTGAAGGTGCCCGGCTATCAAAAGATAAAGCATCTAGAGTCTTAAAGGCTTGAGGATAAACAAGCAGCCATCTAGCTGAGAAGCAACCTAGTTCATATGGAAGAAGCACACCAGACTGTGTGATCATGAGGTGTCAATGAGATCAGGTATCAGGCATCAAAGACCCAGAACCAAAAAATCATATCAATGTGAATGAGGGGGAGCATGGAGTGGAGATCCAAAGCCCATCTGTAGGCAATTGGACATCCCCTTACAGAAGGGTCACAAAGAAGAGATGAGCCAGTCAGGGTGCAGGATAGCACCAAAAAAAACCATACAACTTTCCTCTAGTTCTTTAATGCTTCCTCCCCTCCACTATCATAAACCCAGTTCTACCTTATAAATCCAGCTAGACCAGAACATGTACACTGGTACAGATAAGACCTCGAAACACAGGGTATCCAGGACAGATAACCCCCTCAGGACCAATAATAAGTAGCGATACCAGGAAGGGAAGGGGGTCACAATGATCTACATACCACAATGTGATCTACCGATCACAATGATCTACATATAACCACCTCCCAGGGGGACGGACAACAGAAAAATGGATGAAGGGAGACAGTGTCAGTGAAAGACATTGGGGGGGAAAATAATTTATAAATTATCAAGGGTTCATAAGAGAGGAAGGGTTGGGGAGACGGAAACTGAGCTGATACTAAGGCCTCGGAAGAAAAAGATGATGGCAACATCTGTACAAAAGTGCTCGACACAATGGACGGATGGATAGATTGTGATAAGAGCTGTACAAGCCCCCAATAAAAGGATTTATATATAAAAAAGGAAAATAAATAAAAATAATATTACCAGGACAAAAAATATACACACTGTTCAACTCTTTCACTTAATCATTTTTTCCCTTTGCTCCAGCTGTACATTCTAAAGCAAGCTTCCAAGTCCCTGCTGACATTCACTCCAGTTTTTCCTTCCTTTCCTGTCTTTCTTCATCAACTCATCTGGTCTTGTGACATTGGTGTTCAATGTATCAAATCGGTTCTTGGGATGGTCTCCAAATTCAGGTGGGATATGCTCAAGGTCATATTTTGGCTCTCATGGACTTGTTTTCGTTTTCTTCAGCTGCAACCTGAACTTGCATATGAGCAATTGATTATTCCACAGTTGGCCTTTGGTCTCGGTCTGGCTTGTGGTGCTGAGCTTCTCTGTTGTCTCTGTCGATAGACACATTCACGTTAGCTCCTGCCGATTCCATCTGAGCCGGTCCATGTGTATGTTGTTATTGTCAGGTGCATCAAGTTGATTTCGACTGATAGTAAGTAATCCTGTGTACAACAGAAGGAAACAATGCCTGGCCCCGTGTCATCTTCACAGTTGTTGTTGTGTTAAAGCCCATTGTCGCAGCCACTGTGGCACTTCCTCTTGTGGCGGGCCTTCCTCTTTGTGGCTGGCCCTTTACCAAGTAGTATGGTCAATGTTATATTTGGTTGGAAAATAAAAAAATATTCTCAATGAAGAGATTGTTGATCTCTCAAAAGTCTGCCATGAAATCTCCAGCTTCATTTCTATCACCAAGGTGACATTTTGCATCTACTGAGCCTTCCTCCTTGGTTCCAACTTTCGCATTCCAGTCATCAGTAACGATCGATGCTCTTAATGGCCTGTTTCATCAATTTATGACTGAAGAAGATGATGGAATTCCTTAATGTCTTTATCATTGGTTTTAGTGATTAGTATGTAAATTTGAATATGTGTCATATTAATTGGTCTTCCTTGTTCTACTCTGGTAAAGAGTTACAGTCTCAGAAACTCAGAGGGGTAGTTTTACCCTGACCATCCTACAGGGTCACTGTGAATTGCATTCACTTGATGGCAGTAGTTTTTCGATTGTTTTTTGGTTTTGTACGCACAGATATCATCTTATCACAGACAGCCTTGTACTTCAAGATGGACCTCGAAATGTTCTTTGTGATGATGCATGGGACACCCTTCCTCTTCAGTGCATTGTTCCTGTCATAGTCAACAATGAGTGTCTGATTCAAAATGGCCAGTACAACTCACTAACCCCTGGAGTGTTGATCTCTATGTGCCCCATCGCTTTCGATGACTTCCAGTTTTCCTGGATTCGTACTTCATACATTGCATATTCTGATTGTTAATGGGTGTTTGCGGCTGTTTCGTCTCATATTCAGCCATGGCCCATCAGCAAAGGAAGGTCCCGAAGGCTTTCCTTCATACACATCATAACAGTTGACTCTGCTTTGAGGAGGCAGCTCTTCCCCAGTCACATTTTGAGCGCCTTTCAACCTGAGGGACTTATCTTCTGGCACTATCTTAGACAATGTTCGGTTGCATTTGAAAGATTTTTCCATGGTTAATCCTTCAGAAGTGGATTGCCTCTTACTTCTTTCTAATGTATGTTAGCTTGGGAATTCCACGTAGACTTGCTCAGCATGGATGATCCTACTGATACTTGAAATGCCAGTGGTATAGCTTTCAGCATCACATCAACACACAAGTCACCACAGTACAACAAACTGACAGAGGAGCTATGGATCCCAGATCTACTGGATTTAATGTGCTGGGATTAAGGGTCTAATCACCCAAGCCCATGGCCATTGAGTCAATTCTGACTCATAGCAACACTATATAGGATTTCTAAGACTGTAACTATTTGGGGAAGCAGACAGCTTCCTCTCTCTCCCTCAAAGTGGACCAGTAGTATTATAATAAATGATTGTGATGTATTCTTAGGTTTCAGAATATCTAGTATAGAGGTCTGACAGATTTAGATTCCATTTATATCTAGGTATTTAGTGAGTTTCAATGCTCTCACAAATGCTATTTCAAATCTTCCTTTCTAGTTGTTTATTGCTGGTATATAGAAGCACAATGGATTGATACTGACCTTGAAACCCACAACCTTGCAGAGTTCACTGATTAGTGCTAATGGTTGATCTACAGGTTCTTTTAGGATTTCTAATGACTATTTAGTGATGGAAGAAGTTTGGAAATTAATAGAACATTTGTGAATTTAGTAAGGCTTGTTTCATTGGAGAAAGGGGGACCAAAGTTAGATTGCAAGCCTTCTGCTGAGTGCTCTCAGATATGCATGTGTATGAAGACACACAGAGAGACCCTTGTAGACATGAATTATGTGAGTGTGGACTGGAGTGAAGACAAGTCAGAATTTCCTCTTTGTCCCACTGTACCTGTCATAATTCTCGAAAGGACCAAGGCCAGAAGTTTGCACGGGCTGACCAAATAAATAATTCCAGGTTGCAAAGCTAGGCATAAAGTTTTCAACCTTAGAGACAAGGACGGAAAAACTTCATCTGGCATACGTTGGGTATAATGTCAGGAGAGACCAGTCCCTGGAGAAAGACATTATGCTTGATAAAGTGGCGGGGCAGTGAGAAAGATGAAGGGTCTTGGTGCAATGGATCGACACAGTGGTCGTAACAATGGGCTCAGGCACAGGAACAGAGAGAAGGGAGGCACAGGATCATGCAGTGTTTCATTCTGGTGCACATAGGGTCGCTGTGGGTTGGCACCAACTCATTGGCACCTAACAACCACAGTGTTTCTAGGGAAGGGCAATGTTTTTTGTTGAATCTCTACCCGATTCTAAATCAACTAGGATGAACAACTGTCTCGTTCCTCCAAGATCGTGGGCTTTCTGGGATGTGGGTCTTGCCTTGATAAAGGCAGGAGAGTCTCAGGCAAACTGGAATGGTTGGTCACCACCTTGTGGTTGTCCTCTGCAGAGTCAAGCAGGCTTGTGGCACAGAGACCCTTGTGAGAGGCATGCCTGGCTCCAGAGATTTGGGAACAGCAGAGTGTGAGGACTGTGACTACGCGACAGCTTTTGTGTTGTTTGGGCCATACTCCCTCTGCTTCCCAGACCTACAGCCAGCAGCTGGGCTGGCCAGGTTGGCCACTTCGTTGAGCTGTGTTCTCTGAATGTGAGGTAGACCAGGGAATCTATGTTCCTAGGGTTCTCTTTGAGCAGGCACTATGTTGGAAGTGTGGGTCTCAAGCTACTCAGATACTACATATTCATACTCACTGTCATTGAGTCGATACCAACTCATAGCAGCCCTACACGACAGGGAAGAACTGTCCCTGCGAGTTGCCAAGACATAACTCTTTTTCCTGGTGTCTCTAACTGCTGACCTTCCGGATCGAAGCCCCAAGTGTAACCACTATGCCACCAGGGCGCCCTCTTTTTAAAATCATTTTATTGGGAGCTCATACATCTTATCACAATCCACATATCCATCCATTGTGTCAAGTACATTTGTACATGTGTTGCCATCGTCCTTTTCAAAACATTTTCTTTCTACTTGAGCCCTTGGTATCAGCTCATTTTCCTCCTCCACCAACCTCCCTCCCTCATGAACCCTTGATAATTTATACCTTTTTTTTCCATGTCTTTCACCAGCCACTGTCTCTCTTCACCCATTTTTTTCTGTTGTTCATCCCCCTGGGAAGGGGTTATAGTTAGATCATTGTGATTTGTTCCCCCTTTATGCCCCCACCTTCCCGTTCCCTTTCCCTTCCTGGTATTGCTTTTCTCATTATTGGTCCTGAGGGGGCTATCTATCCTGGATTCCCTGTGTTTCAAGGTCTTATGTGTACCAGTGCATATGTTCTGGTCTGGCTGGATTTCTAAGGTAGAATTGGGTTCCTGATAGTTGGGGGAGGAAGCGTTAAAGAACTGGAGGAAAGTTGTATGTTTCATTGGTGCCATATTGCACCCTGACTGGCTCATCTCTTCCTTGTGACCCTTCTGAAAGGGGATGTCCAATTGTCTCACATGGGCTTTGGGTCTCCACTCCACAATCCCCTCATTCACATTGATATGATTTTTTGTTCTGGGTCTTTGATGCCTGATACTCCCACAGGAGAGGGAGAGAGGGACCATAAGTCTTTATGGTAAAAAAACCCATTAACACCTCATGATCCCACAAGCTGCTGTGCTTCTTCCATGTGGGCTTCGTTGCTTCTCAGCTAGATGGCCACTTGTTTATCTTCAAGCCTTTAAGACCTCAGATGCTATAACTTTTGATAGCTGGGCACCATCAGCTTTATTCACCATATTTACCTATGTACCCATTTACTCTTCAGTCATCTTGTCAGGCAGGTGAGCATCACAGAATGCCGGGTTATTAGAACGAAATGTTCTTGCATTGAGGGAGTACTTAAGTAGAGGCCCAATGTCCATCTGCTACCTTAAAGCTTAACAAATACATATATGTGCATAGATCTATTCCCCTATCATTGTATATAAATATATTTACATATATGCATATACCTGTATTTAGACCTCTATAAACGGCCTTTGCCTCCTAGTTCTTTCCTCTATTTCCTTTTAGTTTACTCTTGTCCCACTATCATGTTTTGCCTTCATTCAGATTTTATTAATTCCTCTCGGCTACATTGCCCTTATCAAGCCCCACCAGCACCGTATGCTCTCCTCGCCATCAAATTTAGATCACTTGTTGTTCCCTTGTCCCTGGGTTGGTTGACACCCCTCTTCCTTTTCCCTGCTTCTCCCCTCTCCATTATCCTCCTGGAACCATCTGTCCCCTTCTGTTCTCCTCTGGATTGCTTATACCACCTATCTTATCTAGATAGACATGCAGGGACAATAATAAGCACAAAAACAAGACAGAGCAAAACAAAACAACAAAAATCAACAACAATCAAAGAAAGGCCTATAAATACTTTGTTTGTTGACCTTTAGGCATGTTTTCCAGTCAAGTCTAATGGGGTGCCATGCCTTGGCCCCAAAGTCTATTTTTGGTATTCCCTGAGGAATTCATTGCTTTGCTCCCCTTGCTGCTCTGTTACATGCCCTTAGTGTTTCACCCCAGGGTGGTGGGGTCAGATCTGGCACAGTTCCCGCACTGTATCTCCAGTTTTGTCTTCCGTGGTGCTATGAGTCAGTGAGGGATGTCGTGTCTTCAAATTCCAGCATCTAAAAAGGTGGCAGTTCTCAGTCAAATGTCCCCTTGACATGCAAAACAAATTCTTTGCCCATATGCAACTAACTGCTGGGAGT
>NW_022105908.1:22716608-22717839 GCF_000313985.2 Echinops telfairi | reverse complement strand
TTTGACATTGAGTTCTGATTCACTCTTCCAGATGGAGAGGCAGTGACGACTGTCTCCTCAGTGCCATGATGATTTTGATGGCCAACGGCCCTCATGAGTCATTGTGCGTGTCTATCACTCCCCGCCCACACTCTCCCTTCATGCCTCTCGCTTGAGTCCCTGAGGAATGAGGTGTCTTGCTAGCCCTCTCCCAGACAGGGCTGGTGTTGGTATCCTGGCATTTGGTCCCGTGGGGATGCTGCCCCTTATCTCACAGGAAGTGACTTCAAGACCAGCCAGGAGAAATGGATAGAGCCTAGACATTGGGCTGGAAATCCCCAAATTTGGGATTTAGTCTGAACCTTAACCTCCTCATCTGACAGCTCTTAAAATTTCCGTGCGGACACCATCTTCAACCAACACCGCAATGATGAGTGGAAGCAAGCACCGTCAATGGACACGGAGACCGTCAGGCAAAATGACGCTGCGGACAAGAGAGTCGTTGTCTCCTTGTCCATTACAAAAGGGGAAAAGGCACTTTTGCATAGAGAGGACTCACAGCTACTGCCTAACCAAGGGATCACTATTTCTGTCGCCAAAAGAGAAAGGAGAAACTGACGCTACGTGTCTCCACTTCTGGGGTAACTTTGCTAAAAGAGCTGTCTGGATCTCATCACAAGGAAATAGCTAGACACACCCCAATGGCCTGGGCTCTCCAAACCAGCAATGCCACAACACACGTACTTCTAAAGGCACAGACGATGTTTGAACAAATGAGACGAAAGAGAATTGATCTCCAGCTGCACTGTGAGATGCGTGGTTGCTTTTAAGCCCTCTTGCTCCTCCCCATCTGGCCTAAAACACAACAACAGAATAAACCCTCCCTGCCATCAAGTAAATTCTGACTCACAAGGACCCTAGCGGCCAGAGTAGAACTGCCACTGTGGGTTTCCCAGGTGTGAATCTTTATGGGGGCAGAAAGCCTCCTCTTTCTACAGTTGTTGGCTTCAGACTGCTCATCTTTTGGGTACCAGCCCAACGCATAACTGATCACATCACCAGAGCTCCTCTTTAACAAAAAGTGTGTGTGTGTGTATGTCTGTGTGGTGGTGGTGGTGGTGGTAGCAGTGATATAAAGACAGTGCCTCAGATACCTTTCCTGTGCCATTTCAAATTCCCTTGGTTCTCCCTCTTTTCCCAGCCTTCGCTTCAGCAGCTTCCTGTGGGTGAAACCTGGCTGTGTCTCTCTGAT
>NW_022105908.1:22714013-22715561 GCF_000313985.2 Echinops telfairi | reverse complement strand
AAGAAGAATACAGTAAACATTTATTGTTTATTGTTTTATTAAAAGAGACCTCACACTTCCTGTCTGCTCCAGCTGCACTGCAGCCAACAGTGAGCTGCGCCGCGGCACCCACTGCTATGGTCCAGAGTCCAGCGTTACGGTCGCTTCAGGAGGCCTTATTTTCGGGAAGGTCTTATTTGGGGGGGTGCCTTATATTTCACCGAGAGGCAAAACTGTAAGTAGGTCTTATTTTGGGGGGATGTCTTACTTTCGGGTAAACAGGGTAGGAAGATGAGGGAAGAATCAGAATATTAGTTGAACTAGAGTGAATTTCATCTGGTGTCTCATGACCTCTACTCCACCCCAAAGCTCACCCAGCACGAGAAGCCCTTGGAGAGTCAGGCCAGAAGGCTCTGGCATGGTTCTCGGTGCCCTTCAGAGACTACGTTTACTTTATCAGCTCGAACCTCTTCTCCTTACTCCACGGCTTTGTTCAGGAAGGCACGGCTGACCAACCAAACCTCAACTCCCTGCCAAGGAGCCGGTTCTGGCTCTCATTGACCCTCTAGGACAGGGTAGAACTGCCCCTGTGAGCTTCCAGGGCAGTCACTCTGACGGGAGTAGAAAGCCCTGCCTTTCTCCAGAGGGACTGCTGGTAGTGAAGAACCACTGACCTAGCAGATGGCAGCATCACTTGTAACCGCCACCCCCCAGGGCTCCTGGCTTGGGCGACAAGTTCATTGAACTCTCCAGTGTCCACTCGGGATCACGCAAGGAGAAGAGGCGCAATCAGTCTGGGGTTTCCTGGGCTTTCCGCCCTTTGAGCCCTGGCATTCAGGTATGGCTAGAAGTAGCCTCAACTTATCATCTCAAGGCTGCTCCCGAGAGCAGAAATCGCAGCATGGGACGGAAAGGCTGGGCTGGACTTCACAGAGCACGAATTCCCAACACCCTGTCATAGTGCGAATGCTTCAGCAACGGGCCCGGCGGGCAAAGGTGGCTGCTTGGGGCCTCCTGAGACCACCCTTTCTCTGTGTGGGCCATGCTGGTTGAGAAGCAGAAAAAATGTTTCTGGAAGGCTCTACTAGCTGGTCTCAGCTTCGACTTTGGAGCTCCCGCTTCACTCTCCAGGAGAGCTCAGCAGCGTGCGTGAGCTGATATTGGGCCCAGGTGCCCCCTTCAAGTTCTGTTTCACCTGGGATCAACTGCCTGGTCTTCTCTTCATCCTGGGTGCCCTCCACACGGCATCGCCTACGTCACAGGTCGGTGAACTTGGCAGAGCCAATCCTATCATTCCCAACCATTTAAGAATGATTTGAAAGTCATTGACAAACAAATGAAATCACTGCCATTTGAATAATATCCTTCAATGTCTTTCAATTTTACTTCAGAGTCACATGGACGTCCCCAAAGAGTCGTGTATGGTTCGAGAGCTGCAGTGGGCCGACCCTGAGCCTATGTTCTCTGTCTGTCTTGGCCCAAACTCTCCGTCTCTACCATGCCTACAGCTTAACGCCTGGCTCCGGCCATCGGTGGTACACCACTCCCCATGGCAACAACGTCAGAAAT
>NW_022105908.1:22707282-22709655 GCF_000313985.2 Echinops telfairi | reverse complement strand
TATTCAGAAGGGATCATATGCTGAAGTAGGACATGCCTCTTGGTAAAGTATAGGATCGGCAAAAAATAAAAGAGGAAGATCCTCCTATGGATAGATTGACATTTAGTGGTTACTTACAACAATGGCTTCAAACATGACAATGATTGCGAGGATGGTGCGGGACTGGGCAGTGTCTCATTCTGCAGTACACAGCCATGATGAGTTGCAACTGACTCAGAAGCACCAAGCAGTAACAGTAGGGTACCATCTGTTATCCTTGTTGTAGGATGTTTTGAGTGATAGAGGCACGTAAAATATGGGCCAACCAGTGTCCAGGTTTCAGGGAATCGGGAAGACAAGAGAAAGGAAAGGATATGATTGTTTGTGGGAAACAGATTGCTTCCAAGTTGTCTCCCCCAAATATAAGTCAAACTTAGCTGCTTTCTACACGTGGCAGATGACTACGCACTTGGAGGTCAACAGAAGTCAGTCAGGGGTTCTTCTCCCTAAGGGTTATCAGCCTTCTAGAGCAAGCAGACACCATGGTTTATCCCACTTCCTTCTGATAAGGATAGTAGTAGTTTTTTTTTCCCCTGTAGGAGAGCCCAGGGAGGCCAAGCCCACCCAAGAGTGACCAAGATTAGGCTGCCATATTGAATCTAAGGTCCACCCATCACATCACATGTATACCCCTAGTTCC
This sequence comes from Echinops telfairi, assembly GCF_000313985.2. NCBI lineage: Eukaryota > Metazoa > Chordata > Mammalia > Afrosoricida > Tenrecidae > Echinops > Echinops telfairi. Next base: position 22,708,976 of record NW_022105908.1, on the reverse strand, counting down.
TCCCCTTCCTATCATCTGTACACCCCTAGCTCATCCCCTTCCTATTGCTTGTATGCCTATTGACTGCCCCTTCCTGTGACATGTGGCTACCTGTACTCATGTCCCCCTAAGTAGATCTAACCCTTTGTTAGCAATAAATGGGTCTCCTCCCCACCTTGCCTCAGCCCACGCTGTGCGTGGACCTGGCTGGTAAGACATGGCCATCCGGGAGGTGAGCACGCTACCATGAAATGGGTCTGATCCTTTATTTCCATTTCTCCTCCATCTCTCAGCTCTCTCTGACTTTATGATAATCTTTATGTCTCTCAACCGTACAATTACGCCTATCGAACCCGCGATTACTTGTGCGGGGCTGGCCTTTCCCCCACAATTGTTGTGGTGAATCACTGCTTCTAGGCAGGGTGAAGAGGAACAGAGGTCAGGAGGGGTGATAAATAGGTAACAAGTATATTGTCAATGATTGGAGGTCTCCAGAGACACTACACTTGGATACATGGGATAGCGTGTGGTGCTGGAGTGACGAACCTAAAGCCTAAATGCGGGAGCGGCGGGGGCGGACGTGGCGGCGTGCTGTGGGAGAGCTGACTAAGGGTACTGGGCCTTTCCGTTCCTCCGGGTCCTTTGTTATTTCTACTCAATTCTTTCTTTCCTCTCTCCTTTCTAATTGAATGTATTTGCGATTTTTCCATCCCTTCTAAAAATTTTTCTTAATTAGGTTAAACTAGTGGTTGGGTTATTTTATTGCTCCTCGCTCCCAGAGTACCAGCTTTCAAATTTATTTATTAGTTCTACCCTTTTTAATTCATTAGTCTCTGTCCTTATCTCTGGCAGTTCCTGCTTCTAATTTTCTTAAGCTTATTTTGTTCTTCTTGCTGTTTTTCCCAGTTTTTGGAACTGAGCCCTTAATTCATTGATTTTCATTTTTTTAAATTAATAATGTAAGTATGTGAGATTATGCCTTTTCTTCTGAGCACTGCTTTAATTGTAGCCCACAGGGCTTTTCATTGTCCTTCGTTTGGAAATATTCTGCATTTCTGCTTGAATTTTCTGAAATTCCTTTTTTGTTACTGCTGATGTGTGTGGGTGTGTGTGTGGGTGGGGTGGGGGTGCAACAGGTTGTTGCTGTGGCTGCATTGTATTGTTATCATTGGCTGATACTATCAAACGATATTCAGAGAGGTCTTCCTTATCATTTCTACTCACTGGGAGGCGTTGCTCTTTCTTTTGTGCTCTAGTTCTCTATCTGAGGAGCTCTGGCGGTGTAGTCGTGATGCACTGGGCTGCTAATTCCAGGGGCAGCCGTTCAAAACTAGCACATGCTTCCTGAGAGACTGATGAGGCGTTCTACGTCAGGAAAGATTTACAATCTTGGAGACCCACACGAACAGTTCTGTCTTGTTCTATATGGTTGCTATGAGTGGAAATCAACGTGATGGCCCTGAGTTTGGTATTCTGGAATATCATCCCAACAGACATTTCAGAGGTGTGTGTGTGTGTAGATATTTTTCAATATATGTAATATAGCACATATAACATATGTGTGTATTATTATTTCACTTTACCATGTTTCCCCGAAAGTAAGATATCCCCTGAAAATAAGACCTACTCACAGTTTTGCCTCTCGCTGAAATATAAGGCATCCCCTGAAAATAAGACCTCCTCAAACATAAGGCTTCCCCTATAATAAGGCCCCC
>NW_022105908.1:22705457-22706272 GCF_000313985.2 Echinops telfairi | reverse complement strand
TATGTCTAAGGGGAGACGTCCCTGGGTCAGCTCTCTGCAGCTTCTGTCCCTTACTCCCTTCATGATCTTCCTCACACGGCCTGGCATCTATCTCCCCTGATCTCTGCTTCCTTTTCTGTGTGCCTCCACACCCTATTCATAATATGACCGAATCATCAGAGAAGCTGGATTGTATTGAGAAGAATGTGCCACTAGGACTGGGGGAAGGGTTATTAACACCTTCAATAGGCAGATGACACAACCTTACTTGCTGAAAGTGAGGGGGACTTGAAGCACTTGTTGACGAAGATCAAGGACTACAGCCTTCAGTGTGGATTGCAACTCATTGTAGACGACCGAAATCCTCGCACCAGGATCGGGAGGTAACGTCACGGTAAACAGAGCAGAAATCGAAGTTGTTGAGGATTTCACCTCACTTGGATCCATCAGCAATGCTCATGGAAGCAGCAGCCAGTAGATCAAATGACACGTTACGTTGGGTACATGTGCTGTAAAAGACCTCTTTAAGTATTAAAAAGCAAGGATGTTCTTTTGAGGACAAAGGTATGCCTGACCCAAGCCATGGTCTTTTCAATGGTCTGCTGTGCATGTGAAAGTTGGGAATTGGCTAAGGAAGACTGAAGAAGCACCGATGCGCTGAACGCTGGTGCTGGTGAAGACCACTGAAAGGACCGTGGACTGCCAAAAGAACCCAGAAATCTCCCTTGGAAGAAGTACTGCCAGAGTGCTCTTGAGAAGCAAGGATGGTGAGACTTCCAAACGCTGACCATGTTACCAGGAGAGACCAGTCCCTGGAGAAGGACATCAGACTTGAT
>NW_022105908.1:22701074-22703343 GCF_000313985.2 Echinops telfairi | reverse complement strand
GGATGTCTTGCAGGAAGTGAGCCTTGCCGGCTGAAGCAGGGAACTGGCTAAGGCAGTTGCCCCCTGGTCCGACTATCACAAAGCAAGAGACCCGAGAACTAGAAAAGCAAGGCTCACCGAGCCATTTATCACACTCTGCCCTTCAATTAACCCCACATGTGTTTATCAGCCAGGTTGGCACAATAAACTAACTACCTTGCTACTCATAAGGTTTTCAGTGGCTACCTACTTCCAAAGTAGGCATCTGATTCCTTCATCGTTGTCTTTGATTTGTTGGGAAGCTCTGCTGCCATCTGTTCACTTTGGATGACCCTGCTGGCATTTGAAGTACCGTTGACATAGCTTCCAGCATCACAGCAACTCACAAGCCACCACAGTACAATGCACTGCGACAATGGGCCCACGCATAGCAACCGTTGTGAGAACAGCACATAGGATTGCTGTGGGCCAGAATGGCACCCAACAACAACAACAACACAACTCATACTCACCAAGTCCTTGCTGACTCATCCTGACCCTCTGTAGGATTTCCCAGACTGCAAATCTTTACTTGAGCAGACAGTCTCATCTTTCTCCTTTGGAGTAGCTGGTGGGTTTGAACCCCTAACATTGCAATTAGCTCCCAAACCCAACCTACAGTGAAACCAGGGCTTCCTTTCTAAAAGCATCATGATTATGAACTACAACATATTTGGGGGCCGGGGGGAATGCAATTCAATCCATACCAATACCCATTGCTATTTTTTTGTCTCTTGGCTTCCCCACAGGCTGAGAAATGAAGTTAGTCATTCCAATTGTGTTACTCTCTTCTTTTATCGACTATTCTTTTTGCCTTAGGAATTTTGTTGTCATGTTTTCCTGCTATATATATATATTCATGACAGATCCTTTTAAGTCCCGATTGCATTCTTTGTGGAGAAAAGGGTTCTTCTTTGGGCCTTTTATGTAATTCTTTTTGGCCTGAAATTCAGCCTCACCTGACATTAAGCCCCTGGTTTTGACTTCCCTTCTGCTGTCTTTGACAAAGACAGCCCCAACCACCCTCTCTCTTTTCAGTCTCTCTCTGTCACTTGGTTTTACATACTTTTGTCTGCAGTGTATAATTTGCCTTTCCCTTTTTGATGCAATCAAAAAGACGCTTTCTTAATGGGAGTGTTTATCTCATTTACAATTATAGATAAGACATTCATGTCTGTTCTTCAGCCTGTCATCTTTCTCATGTTCTGCGTTTATATTTTTAACACTTCTCTGTGGTCGTTTGTTTAAAATGTTTCTTTAGATGGCCTGTTTTCTTGAGCGGCTTTCCAATGTTTTCCTTCTGATCATTTGAAACATTTATCACTTGCTTTTATTTCTGTTAATGGCTGCATTTTAAACATGGTATGCGATATGTGTATTGGGCTCTCTTAGGCTTGCCTTCAGCTCCATTTGGCTTATTCTGTCATTTTGTCACCCCACCCCAACCCCATCATGGTTGCAGCCTGCTCTAGGTTGTTAGGAGCCATCGAAGCAGTTCAGACTCACAGTGGCTTTGTACGGAGAATGAGGCGCTGCCTGGTCCTGCTTCATCCTCACAATTGTTCTATGTTTGGGTCTACCTGCCCTATGGGGGTGAGGAAATAGCTTAGTGGGTGTGATGGTTACAGATTATGTCCACTAGACCTTCCTGGGTGAAGGTAAGGGTCAAGGCTAACCTACCAATCTGGTCGCAGCCTGATGGCACCTCCTTGAGGGTGGCTTTTTGCATAAGAGGGAGAGACTGACCAGAGAGCCGAGTCCTCTTGGGCCCTTCACCTACTGCAGGAGCTGGGCCATGTGTTTGGTGCCTCCATCTCCTGGGGTGCCCCCTGCAGGTCCCAGGAGCCAGCAGCAGACTATCAAGGGGTGCATCCATTCAGCGGGCTGTGGATTCCTATTACCTTTGCGTCCACCAGCCTGTGCCTCCGGCTGTTTGTGCTTCATCATCCTGCTTCCTGCTCATCCGAGTCCACAGGCCAGGAGCAGCCTGACTTGAATGGACTAGACTCACCTATTTCTACAACTGTCAGCCATTTCTTTTTTTTAAGTCATTTTATTGGGGGCTCTTACAGCTCCTATAACATAATCTTAATCAAGCATATTTGTACATATGTAGCCACCATCATCTCCAAAACATTTTCTACTTCAGCCCTGGGTAGCAGAAATGTGGGTGAAGGGAGACAACAGACAGTGTAAGATACAAAATAAGAATAGCAATGTATAATTGATCAAGGATTCACGAGGGCAGGAG
>NW_022105908.1:22693258-22700735 GCF_000313985.2 Echinops telfairi | reverse complement strand
TCACTATTATGGGGCTTATTAGGGAATTTAACGGGTTACATATAATTCAGGTAAGGAATGCTCAGGTGACAATTGTCCAGTCAAGACAGTCTTGCCTTTGTTGTAACCAAAGGCAGGCCTCTCTCTGACTGCCCAGCCACCTGCCTGACCTGGCCTCTGGCCGGCTCAGGCAAAGTAACAACGTTCTTTTAGGGCTGCCAATAAATGCCCACAGGGTATGCCACTTCACTATAAGCCTCAACCTGAGGCCACTCAGCTTCATCTCCTTGGATCAGCAAACCCAGCTCCCCCAATTATGTGCTCAGAGATACGCCACTCTGCAAACCAGTCCACTGTCCCAAAGCCTCATGGTCTGATTTCTGGTTCTGTTCCTATTGCCCCACCACCGCTCCTCTGGTGTCACAGCTACTGTCACTCATGATTGACAGGGACTTTTTGTAAATCAGGAGTCCTGGTAGACTAGTGGTTATGAGTCAGGCTGCTCATCACAAGGTCAGCAATTCAAAACCACCAGCCACTCTATACAAAAACACAGAGCTTTCTACTCCCATCAAGAATTACAGTCTCAGATTGGTAAGAGCCCCCAATAAAATGATCTCAAAAAAGAATTACAGTCCCAGAAATGTAGGGGGCAGTTCTACCTGTCCTGTAGGGTCACTATAAGTCAGCATGGACCTGCTAACAGTGAGTTTGTGTTGGGGGTTGGTAACCAAGGTAACTCTAGAAAAAGCTTCTTGGATTCCTTTCCTAAGGGCTTTGCTAGCATTGCCTCCTCATCTGCATATTACGAGAAACACCTGAGGGCAGCTAATTGTCTCATTTATGGGTGGTCTTTTGGCCTCAATATTCAACAGGTTTGGGTTCTGTTTTTCCTTCTCTCCGCGGAGAGGGGAAGCATGATACTGATGCATTCTTAGTTCCAACCACTCTCCCTTCCTTTGTTCAGAGACGGCTGTGCCAGATCAACCCGCCTCTTCGAGTCTCGATTTGGGGCAAACTTGTTTCCCTACACCTGTGCCAAGTGCTTTCCTGACTGACGTTCCTGAAGGACAGCAGTGACAAAAGTTTCAGTCCTAATGGAAGGATAGATTCGGATAACTTTTATATCGCTTTAAAGGTTTCGATTCATCTTTATTCTGTTCTATTTTGTCATCCATGGCTATCTTTTCTCCTCTAATCATTGTATGTGATCTTTCTCCATTTCATTATATTCATTTCCCAAAAAAACCTAAACTAAAAACTTTACATACCCGACTGTTTGGAGCCACTAATCTCCCTCTTATTAATGATTTCTAGATTTTTCTGTCATAATGATGACAACAATTATAATGCACGTGGTATTTTCCAAAAATGATTGTAGGTGCTTTTACAAATATTTATCCCCTGAATCACCAGGCCTATCTTACGATCGTCTCTGTTTTACAGGTGAGGAGGCTGCAGGGCAGAGAGATGCAGTCGTGTGCTGAAGTGCACACACCAATGACAGGAGGCCGATTTTGAGACCCGGCACATCCCCTCAACCTCTCCCTTTTCCCCTTTGTCTTTTCCTAGCTCCCCACGCTAACTTTGCCCTTATCTTACAACTCTTTTTTTAATCATTTTATTAGGGGCTCATACAACTCTTATCGCAATCCATACCTACATCACTTGTGTAAAGCGCATTTGTACATTCATTGCCCTCGTCATTCTCAAAACATTTGCTCTCCACTTAAGCCCCTGGCATCAGCTCCTCATTTTCCCCCTCCCTCCCCGCTCCCCCCTCCCTCATGAACCCTTGATAATTTATAAATCATTATTTTGTCATATCTTGCTCTGTGAGTTAGTTAATTGTGCCAACCTGGCCGATAAACAAATGTGGGGCTAATTGAAAGGCGGAGGGATAAATGGGTGGTGAGCCTCGCCTTTCTAGTTCTCGGGTCTCTTGCTTTGTGATGGTTGCACCAGGGTGCAGCTGCCTTAGCAGTTCCCTGCTTCAGCTTGCAAGATTGACTTCCTACAAGACATCCCCAAGGAGAAGCTACATGGACCTATCCCGATGCAGCCCTGGGTGCTGGAGCAGCCGTGTGGAGACCCCTGCTAGTGCTGAGATGCTTATTCGTTCACTGACTCAGTTTTCCTCCTGCAGTCGGCATCATTGCCTCTGTTTTGTGAGGTGGAGGACTTTGTGGACTGGTGTTGGGTTAATGTTGGATTTGTGGGCTTGGGCAGCATTGGGTTGGGATGTTTTTGTGATGCACATTTTCTTTACATAAAACTCTCTCTTATACATGAGTCGCTGTGGATTTGTTTCTCCAAAGTACCCAGACTAATACACCCTGTCCGACGTCTCCCTTCACCCACTTTTCTGTTGTCCGTCCCCCAGGGAGGAGGTCACATGTAGATCCTTGTAATGGGTTCCCCCTTTCCAACTAGGTCTTACAACTCTACCTTGATCCCCTCCTCTTGCCTCAGCATTTTCCTTGAGCTTTTGCATAACAAGCTCTGAACTCCTGGCCTAATCATTTTAACTGCTTCGTTAACTACTTCATGCTGCTGGGTCCTTCATCAGCCCCTTTGATCATCCTCACCCTTGTTCCTTTGATTGATGAACTTTCTGGGCATGGGTCACACACTGGCTTGTCTCTCAGTGTTTCTCTTTCAGTGTAGGGGACTCAGTTCTTCGTCAGTGGACTTGATGGGAAAGGACAATTGGAGGTCAGATCTGACTGGTATCCACTGCCCTCACCGCCTCATGGACTCTTTCCCCAGGGGAGAGCCTGTGCAATGGGCTGACAGGAAGTCTCTGCCATTCACAGGGAGGCAGACCCCTGTGCCCCACCCCAGCTAGTAGGTCATGTGCTGCTCTGGGGGAAGGGTCCTGTCTCCTTTGCTTCTCTGCAGCTCTCACCTCAGCCTCCGTGTTATTTCGGAATGTGTTTATTATTATGTATTTATTTCTTGTTGGGCCCTGTCTCGGTGAGCATTCCATGACATGAGCCAGGATTTAGGTTTAGGGTGACTTCACAATCTTGGATTCTGACATTGCTCATGAACTTTGACCCTTAGGATCCAACTTGGCCACTCCAAGCCCCTTAGAAGCAGGAAGCCTGTCCCACCACCCTCCCTCCCCTGGGTCACTTGCCATTACACTGGACCACCTATTCCAATACGCTGTAATTCAGGGGGATGGGCATTTCTGAGTTTTTTCAGAATTAAAATGTACTTTTCTCTCTCAAGACAAAGGGGAGCTGGGGAGACAGAAGAAGATGGCATCTAGTTAAGACTCATCCAGCCGGAGTTCCTGCTGCCAGACCAGAAAACTGGGAGGTAAGGTGAAGGAGACTGGGAGGCAGAGTCCTGAAATCAGAACTGGGGTAGTAGGGTCTGTCCTGAACCCTGCTTTTTTGTGGTTTCCACTCACAAAGCGAACCAGGAATGCGCTAAATCGCTCTGGTTCGGTGTGCTGGGTTCATGGCTCCAGCCGAAGGTACCTAGGTGCTTTTTCAGCGAGTAGCGATTTCCCCAGGCTGACGCCCTCAGGGACACATAATCCCAGACCCGAGGGGAACCTCTGAGACCTAGTCACAGGACCCCACACCAGCGCTCCCTGCGCTGTTGGCTGCCTTGAGCTCAGAGCCTGGGGAGGGGGTTCAGCAGGTAGCCATAAATTTGGAGTAGAGAAAAAACAGGAATTTATCTGAGTCTGACCGCGGTGTGGCAGAAAATAAGCGATAGTCATAGTCCAGGGATTGAATTCCGTTCCAGTTGGCTGAGAAGAAAACAACCTCCCTGATAAGCTGGATCTCCCCCTCTGGGGTTCAGCATGACAGCCCCCAAAGCAGGGCACCTCATAAGCCCAATATAAAAAAGAGAGAAAATATATTTTCTTGGTAAAAACTGAAAAAGAGGAGCTGGACTATATTTCACCCCCCTACCCCTTTAACCAACGACCCCCAGCCTCTCGATGTCTTGGACCAGAAAGAGGTCTTGGCCTCCTGACTCTGAAAGGGGAAATACCATCCCTTGTTAGGACCAGGGAGGCTCGTCCCCTTGGGAGTGCCCAGCTGCTGAGCAACGTCTGCACTGCACCCCGAGACCACGCGTCTCAGAAGACACTTCTGCTGCTGTCTTCCTTGCTCCCACAAATGGACAGCGACACAGTACAGGGTGATGCTGATGAAGTCATTAGAGGAATTTAGGTTCTTGGGTCCCTTGAGTTGGGGAGAGAGTGCCAGTCACTACCCCTTTGTGACATAGCAGCTGCTGCTGGGGTCTGGGCTTGGCTTTGTGCCCTGGACTGGAGGAAGCAGGGAAGGGGGACCCAGTGTCTTCTCTTTCTGCTCCTCCCCTCTGCTCACGCTCCTCTCCCTTTCTCTTGCTCTCCTTTTCAGCTCCCACCACGCCTGTGAGAAGCCAAAGTTACTGGAATCCCATGGCAGAAGTCTCCTGGTGCCACACGACTAGCAGAAGTGGGCCTCCTCAAAGTCCAGGCCATAGAGACGGTCTGATCTATGATCAGCATAAGGGAAGATTGGGGTGGGAATTTTAAATTTAAATCACAGTTCAGGATCACAGGTGGAAAGGAGGGTGGCAAGGGCTGATACAGAGGGACCTGTTTGGGAGAGGGATCTAGCTGAATTTCATTCTAGCTGTATTACTTACTAGCTAGGTCTTCAGACATAGTGACCCTCCTTCCTGACTCGCAATTTCTTCATTAAATTGGAATAACAATGCATCTGTGTTCGACCATTTTGAGGAAGACTGATAGGACATTTCTCATTCTGGAAGGTGATGGGCTACCCGAATACAGATCTTTCTACCTACAAACACTTGGAAATGCTAGATAAATACAAGGGACTTAAAAAACAATAGAATTCACAAGAAAGGAACCCCTTTAGAAACAAGCGCACCCGCGGTGATGTCTGCTCACCTAATGAAGTAGACAAGACCCTTACTTCACAGCCTCCTGTCCCCAGTGGACTCACCGTGGACGAAACCCAAATGACTCCCCAAAGTAGAATGGATGGGTAGAGATGTCCTCAAATCCTGGACCACCTTAGGCAATGACAAGGAAGGTACTGACACACCGTCAGGCAAGAGTAAATGAAGGGAAAGGGCACAAAAAGTTACATTTGTCTTGAATCTCTTGATATAAAGTTCCCATGCAGATAAAATAGCTGGTCTCTGGGAAACTGGAGCGGTAGGCATTTGTTAAAACCTATGGAATGTCATGGCACAAGGAATGAACTTTACGTGTAGCCAATTCAAAACAACAACAAAACAACCAGAATGGTCAGGAAACCTCAATGGCATGCGGCAGCAGATGAATATGACTGTATTGATGGTATCATGGAACTGTCGGGGATGGACGAGGAAGGGAGTGGTGGCGAGAAGCTTTGAGGAAAGTGTGTTTGGACTTGACGCTGTAGGCAAACTTATTTCTCACAGGGACACCGGGCAACATTTCTAGAACGACTTGGATCCTGCAGTTTAACAAATAACATGCTAAGTGGTAGATCCTGGGAGCCAGCTTTCTCACTGTTAGAGAAAGAAGTTACAAATAAGCAAGGTACATGATATTGCATTAGAATTGGACTGTATGAAAGCGTATTTAGTGTATGTATACATGTACATAATATATACATGGATGGATGAATAATAATTACAGATGTTTATGTATAGATGGGGCATCCCTGAGAGGCATAAATAAAGTGCTTAGCTACTAGCTAAAAGGTGAGTGGTTTGGATCCATCTAGTGGCTTAAGTTCATCCAGAGGCACCTCAGAAGAAAGGCCTGGTGATTTACTGCCATTGAAAAACCCGAGGAAGCGCAGCAGTTCTACTGTAACCCACACGGGGTTGTCGTGAGTCAGAATCTACGGCGCTGTCTACATGCACCTACTATCCCCTGCAAGGACCCAGAAGCAGTGGCATAACATCAACAAGGAACACACCCAACATCCAGGTCCTGGTTTCCAAACACCATTCCTTCAATCCAAGAAACCAGGGCTCATTGGAGCAACGGCTCGTTAGTTCTAGGGCTGGGGCAAGAGACACGCCTGATGAGCCCGAAGCATCTTGCAGCACAAGAAGGCAGGGAATGTTCAGACAACAGAAAGCCTGTGAATGTCACAGGGCCATAGAAGCCAACCTGAAGGAGTGACTGATGGCCCAAACCGAAACAACTCCAGTCACAGAATAAATAGCATCGTTATTGCTAGAGAGGAGAAGCCAGTACGAGAAAGGCGACATCCTGTGTGGTTCTAATGACCTGACGTTCTGGAAAACACAGAACCAGAGACAATAAACATATCAGTAGGGCACACCTGAAAGAGCTCTCCCTGGCCACAGTCAAAGCAATTCAAGCCACAAAATAAAGTAATATTGGATAGAACCCAAAGCATAAAATAAATACCCATGGGTCTGTACACTATAATTAAACCATTCAATGACTAAATGAATTGTGGAGCAGAAACAAATCTCCCATGCAGAATAATTCCATATAAGTCCTACAGGATCCTCCATCCTCAAGGAGGAGAAACATAACTCCCGTTCCTTAAGTGAAGACTGCGTGATGCCTTGTTTCCAAAGAATACCGTAGGGAAAGGGAGGGGCGAGAGCACCTTAGCAGCTGGACAAACACTACCTGGAGTCAAGCGATCATGATTAACAGCAAGAGTGGAATAAATCAACGCACCTCGGCCCACACTGTGCGCGGACCTGGCTGGTAAGATCATGGCCCTCCAGGAGGCTTGCCTCTCGTTGCGGGTCCAGGTTCCAGCCTCTGCTTTGAGGTAAGATCCATTTGATGTCAACAATGACATCCTCATGACGTGTTCTCTTCTGCATCCAGCCTGAATTCCTGGCAACTCCCTGATGATGGGCTGATGTGCTTATTGTTGATTTATCGTCAGCAATATTTTACTTGCATGCGATACTCATGATATTGTTCGATCATTTCTGCATGCTGTGGGTCATCTGTTTTGGGAATGAGCACAAATATGGATCTCTTCCAGTGGGACTATTCCTAGAATATATAAAAATAGCCACATGTCTCTTGTAATGTGTGCACAATTAAAAACAAAAAAAGAGTAACTTCTCTTTGACACCAAACTGACTGTTAGTAAAGCTAAAAAAAAAATTTAAAAAAAGCAAGAGTGGCAAGTCATATTGATAGCATGAACCCTTGATCTGACATAAAGAGATCATGAGGGTAAAAGCATCAGACACGTCCCAGCTGATGGACACACTACAAGATGCTCCATCAGGACTCCTCACAGCTGTCAAGGTCAGCTAAAGTAAGGGGAGGAGAAGAAACAGTCTCAGACAAGAGGAGCTTCAGGAGCCAAGGCTGCTGCATGCGAGTGGGATCCTGGGGCAGAAAAGATGTGCAAACAAAAACAAAAGTACAAACACTGGGCTCAGCCGTGGACTGTTAACAACAGGCCAAGAAAATCCTATTCATGGAAGTTCTCAATGAGTGGAAACGAATTCTCCG
>NW_022105908.1:22678919-22684388 GCF_000313985.2 Echinops telfairi | reverse complement strand
AACCTCTCCTGCGGTACCCCCAAGGAACTGTCCATCCGGTAGTCACAGTCTCTATATATTTGCCTATCTTGGATTCATTTTCCAGGATTTCATATACTGGAAAACATTTTTTTACCAAGTAACAACAGCAGAGTAAAGCAGATCACAACCTCAATAGAAAAGAAAGCAGAAAATATTAAACGCTGGAATACATTTTAAGTGGGTCAAAAGGGAGATCCAATGATGAGATGCTAAATGTTAGCCTAGCCGCATCTGCAATCACCCCTTTCGTCCCTGGGGGGTCACTGGAGGCTTCATCCACTTCACGGGGTCTTTAAGGCCTGTGGCTTTTCAGACACAGATCTTCAGGCCTGCTCTGGGGATACTGGTGGCTGTGTGAAGTGGCCAACCTTTCAACTAGCAGTCAAAGGCTGACCTGTTTGTTCCACTCAGGCACTTCCTAACTTCTGAATTCACGAGGATAATCCACTGCCCATTTTCTGGATGCAGCTCTGGACATCTTAGGTTAGTAGAGGATCGGGAAATGGAGCCCCCACGCATTTGCTGACAGAGCTGGGGTTATAACTCATGTCCCTTGATGGTGAACCCTCCCTCTGCCACCGCCCCACTCGGCTCTCACACCTAGGATCCCAAGAGAGGTGGGACAGCACCATGCACAACAAGGCTTATCCAGCTATGGAGAGAAGGAAGGAAGGGGCTAGCTCCATGCTTCATCAGGAACATGGAGACCTTTTAATAAATCATAAACATTCCCCGGTTCTCCTCTCTCCACCATAGCCCAACATAAAAAGCAGGGGCACACAATTGTTTCTGCTTTTCAAGGAAGCTGGGAGCACAAAAGGAGGAGGGGGCAGGGTCCAACCTCTTCAGGAGTTATAAACTTTTATTAAAGCAGATTCTGCTTTGGTCATTAGCATTGAATGAATTATTCTCAGCTTTCACTGCCTTGGTGATTGTCTCTCCAAAGAATCCCATTAAACCTGGCTGGATATTTTGGATCATTATTCATAAAAGTGATAACATGGAATACTTTTGCATTTCTCAGTTGAAGCTCCAAACCTGGAGCATTGTGCTAGATAATCAATGATAGGTGGAAATCACCAGTGAAAACTACTGGAGTTGTCTTGTCTTTGTTCGTCCCAGCAGGCCCTCCCTAGGGTTGCCAACCAGTCTGGTAATCTCTTCAATTCCTGCTCCAAACACCACTTCCTGACGATGGGCATATGGGCATACTTGATACTTTCTCTGAGCAGTGGTAGATTCATCGAAGATGGCAGACTGGGCAGACACACTAACCAGATCTTCTACCCAAAAAGCCTGAAAAACCAAGTGAAAAGGCTATAGATGACAATCCTGGAACCCTGAACTTCGAAGGAGAAGACAAAAATAGGTAGAGCATATACTGATTAGAAGAAACTGAACAAAAACCATGGACATGGGACCTATGGAGCAGTGCATTGCCAACCAGCCCAGCACAGTGTGGCCATTTGAATTATTGCAAGCAGCATTCTGATTGGAGCAGGAACCAGATGACCAGCTCCATATACCCGGGACTGCATTGGTGACTAGGGACCAGAGAGGTGTGATCTCCCCCATTACTCCACCCACGTTTCCAGTAACCATAGACTTGGCATCCTCTACCCCTGTCTTCCCAGCAGCTGTTCTGTTCAAGCCCTTCCCCACCTGGTTTCCATCTCACTCATGTCCCTCCCCCTACCCCCCACCATTGCTCTACTCTTACAGCGGCCTGGGCCACACTGCAGAACTGCAATGTTTCCACCATCTCAGATGTCTGCAGGGCATGCCCTGTGGGTCACAAGTGGCGTGACCACAACCTCCACAGTCGGCAGTGTGCATCCCCGCATAGAGGGTGCTGTGCCTCCACCACGTATCAGGGAGCAATTCGTAGCAATAAAGTCACACATTAAAGAAGAAAGAACCCAAATCAACACTTAGCCAATATCTCCAACAATTAGACAAAGAATAGCACAGTAAGTTTACCAGAAGAGAAAAAAATAATAATACAAATTAGAGCAGAAATGAATGAAACAGAAAACAATAGAATCATGTCCTGTAGCATCATTAGGAATCAGATCCACTTAAGTGGCAGCGGTTTTGAGAAAACAAAATAAACAAACAATAGAATCGGTCAGACTAGATGTTGATTCTTTGAAAGGATACAGAAATTTGACAAATAACTGGCAAATATAACCAATGAAAAGAGAAGATTCAAGTAACACATATAAGAAATGAAATGGGTGACCTAATACAATCAACTGAAATTAAAAGTATAATAACAGAATACTATGAAGAACTGTACTTAACAAAATTTGAAAACCTAGAAGAAATGGACACATTTCTAGAAACATTTCAGTCCCACCTAAACTAACACAGACAGAGAGGGAGAACATTTAAATAGATCTACGTGGCCAGAAGTAGAACTTGAACAAGCCGTTTAAAAACTTCCAACAACAACAGAAGCCCAAGCCCAGATGGCTTCACTCGCAAATTCGATCAAATATTCAGAGAAGAGTTGACACTAATTCTACTCAAAATGTTCCATAATATTGAAAAATAATTAAATACTCCAAAATACATCTTCTGAACTAAGTATAAATATTTTTAAAAGGCAAAGGTGTCATTAAAAAGAAAATTATAGACCAAATATCCCTCATGAACATAGACACAAAAACGCCCATCAAAATCCTAGCCAATAAAATCTAACAATATATCAGTAACAGTACATCATGATCAAATGAGATTCAATGAAATTCAAACCAGGCATGTAAAGATGGCTCAACATTTGAAAAATAACCCGCATAATCCACATAAATAAAACAAAGAAAAGAAACCACATGGTCTTATCAATCAAAGTAGGAAAGACATTTGATGAAATTCAACACCCAACCCTGTAAAAACACTCAGCAGCACAGGAACACAGGGGAGTTGCTGCACACGAGTGAGGGCCCATATACAAACCCAATAGCCAACATGAGTCTCAATGGAGAGAGCCTGAGAGCATTCCCATTGTGAATGGGAACCAGGCAAGGAAGCTTCCTCATCACCACTCCTATCCCATAGTGTGCTGGACGTCCTAGCCAGAGCACTAAGGCAAAAAATGAAATAAAAGCCATTCAGAGTGGCAAAGCAGAAGTAAAGCTATCTCCATTTGCAGATGATATGATCCTGTATAATAAATCCCAAAGACTCAGCATGAAAATTCTGGAACTAATAGAAAGATCCAGCAAATTGGCTGGACACAAGCTCAACATACAAAAATCAATTGGATCCTTTACACCAGCAGAGAGAACTCTGAAAAGGAAATCAGGAAAACAATACCATTTACAATGACCACCCACACACTAAATACTTGATCAAAGATACAGAACACCTGTTCAAGGAAAACGACAAAACACCAAACAAGACCTCCATAAATGGAGGAACGTAGCAGGTATCATGCTCATGGATAGGAAGACTTAACATTGTGAAAATGCCGGTGCTTTCCAAAGCAATTTACGGATATACAATCTTGATCCAGATTCTATTACCTTTCATCAATGAAAAAAGTTAATTACCAAGGAAAGAGACCATCCAAAGGGGTGGGGGGAAAGGTATGGGAAGCCGCGCACTTTCTGATTTCAAAGCTATCACACAAAGATAACCACAGCGATCAAAGTAGCCTAGTACTGAGACCACAACAAACACATAGATTAATGGAACAGAATCAAGAGTCCACATGTAAATCCATGCACCTGAGGATTGCTGATCTTTGGAAAAGAGTCAAACACACATTAAATGAGGAAGCGAATTATCTGTAACAAGTACACCTGGCAAATCTGAACATTCAGTAGCAGAAAATGAAACAGGACCTGTATTTCACACTGGATAATAAAACAAACACAAGTTGGATCAAAGATCTTATCTGTAAAACCTGAAATGATAATGACCATCAATTAAGAAATAGGACAAATTTATGGTCCCTAATGCAAGACACTACAGGAAATGCAAGACAATGCAAGAAACAAAATTTCTAATGCACCAACAACAGAAGATAAATTAGGTGACTGGACTTTCCTAAAAATTAGACATTTATACACATCAAAAGATCTCACCAACAGTATAAAAAGAGAACCCAGAGACTAGGAAAAGCATGGGGGCATGACATATCAGACAAGTGACTAATCTTTAAAGTTTATACAAATCTTCACCAGCTCAACAAGAAAAAGACAAATAATTCACTTTTAAAATGGGCAGAGGACATGAACAGTTTACCAAATTAGACAATCAGATGTCAGAAAACACATGAAATGTTCACAATCAATAGGCATTTGAGAAATGCGAAGCAAGACTGCAGTGATATATCATCTCACCCCAGTGTGAATAGCAAAGTAGCAAAAAAAATAAGTAAAAGGTAACTAACTACTGGCAAGGATGTGGGAAGACTGAGCATTTAAATCTTGCTGGTGGGTCTGTAAAGGGTACAACCACTGTGGGGAACAATGGTCATTCCTTAAAAGGTAGGAAATAGAAATATATGGCCCAGCAATCCCACTGCTAGATATATATATCCTAGAGAAATAAGTCATGCTATAAAGGGACATATACACACTCATGTTCAAGCCAGCATTGTTCATAATAGCAGAAAAATGGAAACTACCTAAATGCTTACTGGTGACAGACGGGTAAACAAGGTTTGGCACATACAGATAATGCAACAGTGCAACAGAAAAATGATGAATCTTTGGAACATTTCACAACATGGATGCACCTGGAGGACATGATGCCGGGTGAAATAGTGCATTACCCAAGGACAGATGTTGTATGAGACCTCTATTATAAAAAGGATACATTTTTACACGCAAAAACTATTCATTGAGGGTTACCCGAGGTAGGGAGAACGGAGCGGTCACAAAAATTCCTCAAGCAATAATATAATGAATAGAACTAGACTTGGAAGTCATCCTGATATTGAAAATCTCAGACTGGGACTTTAAAATTAGCTAATTAATATTAAAAGACTCCAGTGGGGAGAGAAGGAAACCTGCACAAACAGATGGAAAATTTTAGCAGAAAAAAATTTAAATAGGAAAATGAAAACGATATAAATATGTTTTTTAAATGATGTCAGAGATGATGATTTATTTCAGTGGATTAGATAGTAGGGTGAATTCAGCAGAGGAAAGAATGGGTGATGTTGAAGATAAATCCAAAATCAATAGACATCATCCGAATAGAACACAATGTGAAAAACTAAAGAGTATCCGAGAATGGTATGATAACAAGGTCTAACAGACATGTAATTGGAGTCCAAAAAGATAGAGGAGGAAAAGGGACAAAGATCTGAAGGAATGATAGCTAAGCGTTTTCTGATCGTCACGAACAAACCACAAACCCAAGAAGCTTAGAGAAAAGCAAACAGAATTCATGACAGCGCACACTCCTAGACACACCATATTCCCATTGCGGAAA
>NW_022105908.1:22676136-22678110 GCF_000313985.2 Echinops telfairi | reverse complement strand
GTAGAGATGAACATTGATCAGGAAAAATATTCAACTGATCCAAAAGAAGGCAAACCAATCACTAAGCACAACAAAACAAGACAGGCGGACCAAGCGACCAGCCAGATGAATCAGACGATGACTTTTGAACCTTCAGCTTTATTTCCTCCCAAGTCTGGGGTCCTGTGTCAATGAGGTTGAGCCTCCTGTGGATGATTTCGGAAGTTTGCCCAGACCACCGATGGAGGGAAACGGTGCCTCCACCCTTTCCTTCACCAGCAGAGAGGATTTCAAGTTCGGAAGAATCTTTACAAAAGGTTATCGATTTTATCACGGGTAGAGAAGAGAAGAGTCAAGCCTCTTATCTGGAGAGAGGGCGGGCAGAGCAGCTTCCCAATCCAAACATCACCTGGAAAACATGTCTTCAAAGTTGGCTCTTGTTGCTGCTCCCAGAGCTCTCACATATTGGCTCTCAAACGGAAATGGAATTTTAAGTGGAGGTTTATCCCCCACCCCCAGGATAAAACGAGGTGTCTTTTAAAAATCAAAGGAGGAGGGGGGAAAACAACAAAAACCTAGCACAATCAATCTATTTAAATCCAACTATATCAGGAGCTGAATTAAATAAAAATATTTTAAACAACCCAAGTGAAACACAAAGTGGTCAGGTTGGACTAGCTAAATGAACGGTTCAACTCTATGTTGTCTACAATAAGCACACTTTCAATATAAAGTCACAGATAAATTCAATGGGGGAAAATATATCCTTTAAACACAAAGCCCGAGGAAGCTGAAGCAGGCTACATCGCGAGCAAATCAATAGTCTTTGGAATAAGGAAGATTACCGAGAATAAAGAGGGACATTATATCATCAAGAATACATAGCCATCCTTAATGTGTATGCACCTAGCAATAGAGCCCCCAATATGTAAAGCGCAAACTGGATAGAACTGGAAGGAGAAATAGACAAAACCACAATTACAGAGGGATTCTTCACCACTCTTTCAATAACCAGCCGAAGATATAGACAGAGAATCAATACGGATATAAATGGCCTGAAATTAAAAGATAAAAGAACACGAACATAAACTTCCAGGAAATAAAAAAAGGACGGCTTTCTAATTCATCTTGAGGTCATAATTCCCCTAATATTTAAGCAGTCAAAGAATTTACAGGAAAAGAAAATGACAAACTGAGATTCCTCATGTGGATAGCTGCCAAATATTAGCGAACTTAATTCCAAAAATACATAATTGAAGTATGTACAGCATGCTACGACCAAGGGAGAATGCCCTCAGGAATTCACGATCTACTGAATCCTCGACATTTTAACCAAGGACTGGGGGGAAAGGCCATGCGACCATCTCAACAACTGCTGAAAAAGCACTGGACATTATTCAATATCCATATACACCATCAAATAATTGTTCATCACGACCTAGAAATAGAAGAACGTATCACAACTTGATAAAACCAAAAATACCAGACTCACTGCCATTGAGTTGATCCTGCCTCACAGCAACTCTAATGACTGGGTCGAACTGCCCCTGTGGATTTCCAAGACTGTAATTCTTCATGAGAGTAGAAAACCTCATCTCTCCCAAGAAGCGGCTAGTGGTTTCAAACTGCTGATCTTTGTGGTTAGCTGTCCAACGCAATAAAAGACATTTATGGAAAAACAAAGCCAAGAAAAACATACAGCTGTATTGGAGTTGGACTTTTGAGCACCAAGTTTTCAGAAGACTGGTTTACATCGGAAGCCTTCCATCCAGTTTTTAGTCTCCCCATAGATTCAGCCTCCATTGAATTCTTTCTGACCATTTAATCCGCAAGCCCTGGTGATGGAGTGGTTACATGTTGGGCTGCTAGCAGCAAGGCCAGCAGTTCGAAACCACCAGCCACTCTGAAGGAAAATGATGAGGCTTTCTACTGTTAAATCCACAGGAGCGATTCTTCCCTGTCTTATAGGTTTACTACAAGTCGGAATAAACTCAG
>NW_022105908.1:22673931-22675175 GCF_000313985.2 Echinops telfairi | reverse complement strand
AGTTTTAGTTCCTTAAGCGAACAATCTATGTATTTGAGTTTTCCTTCTTGTCCAGCGTCCCTCTTTTGCAGATGTTACTGTACAAGAGAAGGGCAGACACATGCAGTCACAGACAAGGGGCAAGGCAGCATGCGAGGATCCTCTGTAAGTCAAGGAAAATCAAGAAACATTTGGGAAGGCCAATGAGCCCTTCGGCCAGAGCTGAGGAAGGGAGAGCCTCGCTCTGACAGTGCCTGGGATTTGGACTTCTAGTCTCGAGAACTGTGGGAAAATACATTTCTTTTCTTAACGGCACTCATTTTCCCTGGGTGTACCTTGATTGAACTTAAGATGCTGGGGTATTTTTATTATGGTAGCTCTAGGAGACAGACATCCTACAAAAGGTAAGAAAAAGAAACTTTAAAAAAAAAGTGCATCCAGATCAAAAGGAAGACCTGTAACTGCATTCACAGACAGCATGATTGTAGAAAACCCCAAAAATATGGCACAAAAAAAAGTTAATACCACTAATAAGCGTATTCAACAAGGTTGGCCACAATCGTTTTTCCATATACTAGCCAAAAACAATTAAAATTACATTTTGAAAATTTCCGTATATAATAGAATAAAAGAACCTGGTGTACTTAGGAATAAATAAACTGTCTGCAAGACCCTCCCTTGAAAGCCTGTAAAATATTGCTGGGAGAAACTAAAGACAACTCAGTCAGTTGCTGTGCCATGTTTATGGATCACAAGACTCCAAACTTCCCCCAAAGGGACTACAGACCCAGGAAACACTTCAGGAGATTTTCTACACAGAATAGTAATTTGTCCATAAAATTTATATGCAAATCAAAGGATGAGAGCAGCCAAAGCAATTCTGGAAAAGAACCATGGTGTCCAGTGTGGATCCACAATCTATGCTCGTGGAAGCAGCAGTCAAAAGAATGAGAGACCCATCGCATTGGGTCAATCTGGTGCCCAAGACCTCTTTAGAGTATTGAAACGCCAAGATGTCCCCTTGAGGACTCAGGGGCTCCTGACCCAGGCCATGGTATTCTCCGTCACCTCCTATGCACGTGCAAGCAATCAATGCATGTGAATTGTGGTGCTGGCGAAGATTATTGAAAGTACCATGGACTGCCAAACGAACCAGCAAATCTGTCTTGGGAGAAGTACAACCAGAAGGCTCCTTTGAAGCAAGGATGGTGAGACTTTGTCTCACATCCTTAGGACACGTGGTCAGGCAAGTCCAGTCACTGGAG
>NW_022105908.1:22669553-22670838 GCF_000313985.2 Echinops telfairi | reverse complement strand
AAGGAGCCATGGGGAAGCTGACCTGCAGTGTGGAGAACCAGGGAGGGAGCAGAGGCCTGGACAGAGCTTTAAGAGAGGTTTGTGTATATGCCGATGCCTAGGGATGTGTTTCTGAGGTTCCTCACCAGAAAGCAGAAAACACAGATATGGAAAAGTGCCCAGTTGAAAGGGGAGGGGATTTCAGATTGCAGCCAGGAGACAGGACCAAGGGTCTGGGCAACATGGTTGGGGTCAAGTGGGGAAGACTGATCCAAGGAGGATCTATTGCATTAGAAGAGAGAAGTTGCTAGCTAAGTTAGCTGAACTGTGCACATTCGATCAGTACATTCAGGGATGCGTCTCTCAAACCTAGTGGAGAAACAAACAAAATCAAGGGGGGGGCGGGATTTCAGGACCCAAAATGTCCTAGACACAGCGTCTGACCAAGTAGGGTTAAGGTACTACAAAGGGCTTCACTGTCCGCCTATGGCTTCCTGATTTCCTGCCCTGGGGCCCTCTCTAGATACAGGAAGTGACAGTAATCGTCATCTAGTTGGCTTGTTTTCAGGGAAGGTCTGGGGAGGGAAGGGAGAAGATATTTCAGTTGGGAGAGCCGAGACCAGCAGTAAACAAATAATGAGATTATAAAGGAGAAGAACGTGAGATACATATCCAGGTTAATAGAACCTCAGCGATGGAGAGAGTTTCTGGGTGGGTACATTGTATCTCCCCCGCCTCTATGAAAGTCACTAAGTTGTATGCCCTGAGGTGGCATTGTTACATTGTATCGCCTGGCTAGACGTTCTTCCCCACCGCTGCCTGGATGGCAACTGGAAAGGATCAGGGCTGAAGCGCTTTGATGATGCTCAACATAAGTTGGCCAAGGATCCAGGCACTCAACTGAGTGTCTAGATTGTGTGTGTGTGTGTGCTTTCTTTCTTTTTTAATCCTTCATATGGTCCCATGGGAAGGTCCTTGGTAGTACAAATGGTGTACTCAACTACTACCCCAAAGGTTGGCTATTCAAATCTACCCAATAGTGCTGTGGGAGAAAGCTCTGGTTATCTGTTGCCATAAAGATTCTAGCCAAGAACAGCCTCTGGAGCGGTGCTGCTCTGTATATCACAGGGGGTTGCCCTGAGTCATAATCGACCCATAACAATGCGTGTGCTGTTTTTGTTTGCTTTTTCTTTTTAATCCTTTTATGAGGGACTCATATGACTCATCACAATCCATACATACATCAATTGTGTAAAGCACATTTGTACATTCATTGCCCTCATCATTCTCAAAACATTTGCTCTCC
>NW_022105908.1:22666374-22667788 GCF_000313985.2 Echinops telfairi | reverse complement strand
TGGCTGTGAGTCAGCATGGGCTCGATGGCCATAAGAGAGAGCTATGATCCAAGGGAGCCAGAGAGGGAGAACTGCAGGGGGAGCAACTTGAAAAGGACGTCATGGGATGAGATGGTTGCATTAAACCCGGACTAGTGGGTGTGGGCAAAAATCTGTGCACGGGAGTCAATAGGGTCAGCCGTGTTGACACAGGGACGAGAATCTGTACATCAACCGCCTAAAGATGTCACTTCAGGGCAGGGCAGGTCATCTGGGAGTTAACTGAGGGACTCATCAGCCCTTGAGCCTGGACAGGGAGAGCAGCTCAGCAGGGGACAGCCAGCAGATGGCATCAGGAAGGAATTCAAGCACCGAGCAGCCTGGCAACCCAAGAGTGTGGGTGCTAGAACTCTGGAAGCATATGGGAAGCAGCAGTGGGCACCTTGGGCCCAATCACAAAGAGTGGCAAACCCCACAAGCAGAGGGAGCCTATGATGAGGAAGCCACACAGGTGGCGGCACCATCATTAGCAATTAACTCCCACTGGGCAGATTGTGGGTTCTGGTGAGCAAGACTGGAAAGACTAAAAATAAGGGGAATCCTAGACTTTGGTGTAGTGGACCGTCTAAGTCAGGGCCTTCAAGAACAAGGCAGGTGCTCTAATCAGGGTGGACCAGCAGCAGAGCCATCTCTGCACAAAGCCGGTTCCTTAGAGGCACTGAAAGCCCCCATTGAGTTGGGTCTGCTTAATGTTACAGATATCAGGCTGAGGCCGGAGGGCGGGAGGGGCAGGGATCCAGGAAAGACTGACAGGTGATGAACCCACAGGGGACAACAGCCATACTCCACGTACCCTCTAGAGCCTGTGTCTGCCTGTGAAACGGAGCCAGGCATCATCCGAGCTGACCCGCAGCCCCTCTGCCTCTCGCTGCTCTGGGCCCGTCGCTGCCCCGCCCTCCCCACATCCGAGATGGGAAGCACGGAGGAGCGGTGATCTGGCGCCCTCCAAAGTCACCAGAGACCGCAGTGGATGTCTTTGGGGGTCGACAATAAAGTGAGGGGCTGAAATGATTCAAGCTCTGAAAACGGGATGAGAAGGTAACTTCCTCCCTCCCTCCCTCCCTCCCTCCCTCCCGGTATGAGCTCATTTAATTGTAAAGATCTTAATAAATTCAGCCTGATTAACTCCAACCTTGTGGGGGAAGGTCATTCAGCCTTGTGGAATTCTTTTTAAGCAGAAGCCAAAAGAGAAGGAAGAAGACTTTTGATGCAGGAGGGGGAGGGGAGGGGGAGGGAGAAGAGGGAGGGGGAGGGAGAGAGCTGTGTGCAGAAAGTCAGCGCTAGGGGAGCCCCTTGGTGAAGCTGCCCTGTCTCTGAAATCCCATAATGGCCATTGATGGATAATTTTGCTTTCCTGAACCTGGGGAAGCCACAG
>NW_022105908.1:22661238-22662849 GCF_000313985.2 Echinops telfairi | reverse complement strand
AAATACATAGCTTGGAGAACAAAGTTCGGGTTCTTTGGGGGCACCCCCTTGTTCTTGAATTGTCTTGGAGCCCCTGACCGTGTACTTCCAGCCTGTCTTCCTTGGGCTCTGGTGTTCTCTTGCCCCTAAGGACTCCCGGGCCATGTGATCCATGTGCCCAGCTACAGAGCCGTGCGGCTTCTCATCCTGGCCCCTTTACTGTCTTGTTGGTTGTCCTCGCGCTGTTCCCATTCCTGGGGACCTTACTATAACACGTGTCACTTCCCACTGTTTAGCCACCATCCGTAGAACGACCTCATGCACCACAGAGCCAACCCTTGCTGGGTCCTGTGCTATCTGTGTGACCCTCCATACGCCGGCTCCTTTGTTTCAGTATTGCGTCAATCTGCCTTGGGATCCCCTGGAGGGGTTCCCTCTCTTTTCTGTTTTTGCGGACCCTCTATCAACTACAATGTGCTTTTGCAGGGATCCATCGGCCCGAAATAAGCAAGCCAAAGTCTTGCCGTCTTTGCTTCTAAGGATCACTGTGTTAGGCTGGGTTGTCTAGAGAAAGAAACCAGGGACACTCATCTATGTACAAGAAAGAACTTCATATCATCCAGGAGGCACCCAATCTAGTCCAAGTCAAGTGCATAGGTCCAATGCTGGTTAGGCCCCCTTCAGACCCACATAGCTGCAGGCCGATGTCAGACAGCAGCAGGGAAGCAGGGAGATACCAGGCCAATGATTGCAGTCTCATGGATCCAAAGTCAATGGAAATATGGCAGGGCGCCAACAGCGCTCACGGTCGGCCCACATGGCGCCACCCATAAAGGCAGGCACAGAGTCTGAGTGAAGTGTCCCAGAGGAGGCAGGTGAAGGGGCAGAGAGAGAAACGATCTCTGTTTAATCTTATACAAAACAGCCATGCTCCCAAGGAGAGCTATCAAGCTCTCACGTCATTGGCAGATTACACTCTGCCCCTAGCCAGGAGGGCCGTGGTGACACAATGTCTAAGGACCACAGTCACCCAGGTCGTAACTTTGCCCGGGCTGATTTGTTGATGGTTCTGGAACATTCTGTGCTCTTCTCTAGCATTACAATTTGCATGCACCCATTCTTCCTCTGTCTTCTTTTTACGTTGCTCCGTTTTCTCAGGCATTATGAGCCCATTGAAAATACCATGGCTTGGGTCAGGGGTGCCTTACTCATTAAAGGGGCATCTTGGCTGCTTAAAACTTTAAGGAGGTCTTTTGCAGCCAACGTGTCCAATGCAGTGCGTCATTTGATGTCTGGGCTAACTGCTGCGTCTGTGGAAATGGATGGCGGAGCCAAGGAGAATGCTCCTGATCCCCCGTTGTGAGCCATGCTGGTCATCCGTCGGTCACTTTGCTGTTGGCGCCTCGTGGGTGGTTCCAAGGCCGAAAATGATCCCCATCAGGATTTCAGAGACCAGCAGGGTGGACAGCTTTCAGCAGAGCTTCCAAACTAAGATAGACCAGGAAGAAAGGCTTGTGGTGACCTACTGAATCAGCCCTTCATCCTGTCCGACAGCAACACTGAATTTTGCTAAGAAGGTGAGTGAGAAACGCCTTAATCCTTTTCTAAGTACAGTGAACCCTCGTTTATCGC
>NW_022105908.1:22657980-22659838 GCF_000313985.2 Echinops telfairi | reverse complement strand
GATTTTTTTGAAGTAGGCACCAGGCCTTCCATATGAGACACCTCTGGGGGAGGGGTGGGACGGGAGGGGTGGTGGGCAGAGGGGGACAGGGGATTTGACCCTTCAGCCTTTCTGTTAGCACATTAAACTTTTGGATCACCCAGGGACCCCCGGTGGGAGTGACACTTCCCAGATGGGCCCTACATGCAAGGCAAACAAGCATGGACAGAGGTCTGATCCTCTCCTGAACCCCCCCTCCCCTTTTAGGAGGGGAACCCCCTCATGACATCTTACGTGGCGGAAAGCCTGCTAGATGTAAATTCCAGATGTCCTACTTGATTCAAAGCTCCCGCCAATCAGAGGTAGTTTTGGGGGACCAGGGGTGGCCATGGGGCTCGCTTTGCTCCTTCAGCCCTCCCTGCCCTTCTTCGGTGCAAGGACAGATCAGTTCTAGCTCTGTGTGTGTGTCCCGCCTCCAACCTCACCCCCAAAACCCACCCACACCTACTGACTGCAAACCCTGCAAGATCATGCCTGCTGTCCAAGCCCACCGGTCCTTCTTAAAACTTTCATCATGAAACAACTTCTTTGAGGGTGATGAAACTCTTTGGGAACCAAATGGAGGAGAGGACCGCCCAATGCTTTGCCATGCACTAAATGCCAGCGATTGTGCCTCTTAAATGGTTAGGTGTATGTTCTGGGAATGGCACTGCCATAAACTACATGCTAAACGCTCATATTGCCCAGCGAGCCCTCATGAACCCGCCAGCCAAATTTCACAGTCAAGGTGCTGCCATGGTTGCTTCATGGATGGCCTGTTTCCACCCTGCCTGTTGTTTTGTTGTTTAAATGTTTCCAAGCAGAAGTTAGCTATTGTACCATCACCCTCCTACAAACTTCTGTGTGCATCTCCCCAAAGCAGGGCTGTTTCCCTCCACCAGCCCAGGACCTTTATCACACCGGACAGCATTAACGACAATCTCAGGGAATCCGAAATCAATTCCCCGTCGATCATGGTATTTCCTTGCTTATCTAGGCAAAAAAAAAAAAAAGCCTTTTAGCCTTGGTTTGATTGAGTCAGGACTGGAATAAAAGACACATGTTACATTTGCCTCTTACTTCCCTTAAATTTCTCTCTCTCTCTCCTTTATCCACCCACACACACCCAGGCTGGTTAGTTCTTGCAGAAGCTACAGGAGTGAGGAGTTTGACAGAGGCTCATTGGTGCGTGTGGTTCTTATTTATTGTATTTCTGTGAAACATTTTACTGTGGGGCGAGGTTGATGGAGCTGATCATCAGGTTTCCCTGAAAGGGATCCGTCGTCCACAGTCTGCTTCCTCTCCTTCACTGCACCCCTCAATGTCCCACCCCCTGGACACTACAACCCACTTCCTCTTGTCTCCTTTCCCTGGTCTTCTTCTTTACGGACCCTGCTCACCTTTATCCTTGGGCAAATGTTGCCCTCTTGATTTAACATAGGAGCCCTGGTGGTGCAGTGGTCACCCGTGGAGATCCACAAGGTGGGCACTGCGAAGCCACCAGCTGCTCCTCGGGAGAAAGACTGGGTTTTCTATGCGTCAACAGTGACAGTCTCAGAAACCCCCGGGGCCGCTCTGAGTCAGCACCGACTATGGTGGCGAGTTCGGTTCTGGTGATTTAAAATGTAGATCACTCTAAAGGGTGCCGGCCTCCTTAGCTCCTTAGAGCTTTCCCCCCTCCCCTTTATAGCCCCATGGACTGTATGACTGGAAATTCATTTTTTTCAATTAAGGGCTGTGACCTGTTGAGCCCTTGAGTGGCTCAAGCAGCTGATACTCGCTCCTACTAACCGAAAAGTTGAAGGAACGAACCCACCAGAGGTGCCTCCCAAGAGAGACA
>NW_022105908.1:22647882-22657240 GCF_000313985.2 Echinops telfairi | reverse complement strand
GTAGTATTACTGAACTCGTAGGAGTAGCAGTGGGTGGGGCTGGTCCCCCCACCTCCCAAGCATCATTTATTTTTTAATTTAATACTACGTGTGTATGTGTGTGTGTGTGTGTGTGTGTTTTCCGTGTAAAAGAACGGACTCAATTTATTGAGTTGCAGTTGACATTTTTTAAAATTAAAAAAAAAATGTATTAGAGGAAATAAAATAGAGCAGAAAACATTAGCCTGGATCCTGTGCAGTAAAGTATGGTCTGGTGAATCTTAGTGGAAATCCTGTGTGTGTGTGTGTGTGTGTGTGTGTGTGTGTGTGTGTGTGTGCATGCTTATGCATGTGGGTTGTGATATCAAATGCACTTTTTAAATGGCTTTCAAAGCCTTTGAAGCCATCAGCAGAGGGGACCCCGTCGCCCTGTCAGACAGAGAATCATCGCTTTTGTTTCTCAGAGTTCATCGCCGGCCAGTCTGTGGGAGCAGGATGAGGCTTTCTACTCCCGTAAAGATCTGCAGCTTGGAAACCCACAGGGGCAGTTTCCATCTCTCCTACAGAGTCACTTTGAGCCCGAACTGACTCGGTGGCTGTGACTTTTGGAGTTGCCAAGAGCCAGGATACAAGGGGTTAAGCGCTGAGCTGCTAACTGCAAGGTTGATGGTTCAAACCCACCAGCAACTCGGTGGGAGAAGGCTCAGGCTGTCGGCTCTTGTAAAGATAGATGCATGGCTTTAGAAACATTCTAGAGCAGTTCTACCCTGTCCTATAGGGTCGCTATGAGTCGGAATCCACTAGACGGCAGGGGTTCGTGGGTGTAGTGCTAGGGGACTGTGGCCTGAGCATATAAAAGTAAGTGATCAGCAGGTCCGGAAGAAAGGTATCATCAGTTAGCATACTTTCTGGTTCCCCATAGAAACTGCTACCACAGTCTTCTGTCCTGCACCCAGTCTGTTTCTGAGATTCCTCCCTTCCCAGATGCCTTTATCCCTAGGTTCTCTGCCTTCCCCTTCCTTGGCTCCCAGGAGAGACTCGGGGGCTATTGGAGATAAGCCTCCTGCCAACGACCTCCCAGGGCCACCAACTTGAATAGCCAGACTGAGTCCCTGCGGGTGGTAACAGATCTACCCTCAGCTGCCACGTTTTATCACCCTCTTTCCCAGCCGTGGGATCAACTCATGATGGGTAGCACGCCCTTGGCCTGTGTGTCCCCACTCAGCCTGTGACTGAGAGGGCATGTTGGGGGCCAGCACGATGCACCACACCTTGCTCCAGACCCGGGCCCATGGGCTCCCTGAGAACTGTACTTAGCCGACTTCCCTAAACAAGGACATTCATCTTTGTCAGCCCTAATGAACTGCATTTGTCAGACAGAAACCAGAGAGCAGCTGTGTGGCAGGGAGACAAATCACTTCATCTGAGGCTCCCGATGTGGCAGCCGGGAGCAGTGGAAAGCATGGCATTTAACTACAGGGGGGCCCGGAGGACCCACGAGGGGCGTCCTGGCTGCCCTGGACTGTGCCATTGGGGAGGGATGTGGAAGTGGCCAGCCTAGGGAACCCCTGGCCTGGTGCATCTCCCCTGGCTGCAGTCATGGTCCCGGGGACGTGCACCTGCGGATGCTTGGGCAGGAGAGAGAGATGCAGGAGCAGGTAGCCTCTGTTCTCTGCCTGACACGGACTCCAAGATAAGTAACTGTTTCGGTCATCCCTTCCAGTCCCACCCGCAAGCTCCATTGTCAGATTGTTTGCGAAGACCTTGGGAAGTAAAGGTTAGCAAGCCAACTCAAACTAGCTTAGGCAAAGGCTGTATTGGCTCTTGGCCTATACGAAGAGGTTGAACAGCCACCATGCAAGCAGAGCGGGGGATGCAGCTGGGCTTCATGAACAAGCTCATCCAGGTCCAGCCAACCCATCCTGGCTCTTCCGCTTTCCCGCCAGGCCTTCTCTCCGCACGCTGGCTTTGTTCTCTCTCCCTGCAGGCAGGGTTCCTCAAGTGGAAAATCTGAACAGATGTCAAGTTTTATCGCTTAGGGCTTTTACCATTGGAAAGAGGGTGGTGCCCGCTTGCTCTTCTCCACCCACCCCACTCCCATTGAAACAAACAAACATATCAAGGAAGAGTTCTGATTGGCCATTTGATGTCAAGGAAGAGTTCTAAATGGTCATTTGAGATCAGGCGGGCCCTCCATCACCTGTGGCATGAGGGGTCAAGTCAACTAAGGCAGCTTCTATGGGAACCACAGGGTTAGAAGCAGAGTGGAGTCGTTCTTGGGTAAAGGAGGGACTGCTTAGCAGACAGCATTAACCTTGTCCGCCTTGATGGTCTTTGGCTATAGTCTTTGTTTTCCCCACAAATCCAGATCCAACTCTGTCGATTCTCCTGCTTTCAGGGAGAGATTGTAAGGTTCAGAAAGAGACGGCACCATTCATTCCCCCAGGCCCTTAGGGAGCAGGAATAGAAGGATGGGCAGGCCTGTGTGGTGCTGCTTAAACTCTGTCCCGTGTTCAAGGCTACTTGTTGGTAGGCCAAACTTAACACCAGGCAAGTGCTGGGCTGGCCAAGGAGTTTCACTTTGCTATTTTGACAGCCAGGTGTCCCTGAGCCTGGGATCCAACAGGCTTTGTGACCTCACCTTCTTTCATCCCTCCCTTTCAACGCAGTCTCTCTGGCCCTTCTCTGTGCTGGCCCCACAGTCTTGGACACACCCTGCTTAATTAACAAGCACCGGACTTCTGACGGACGACACCGAGCTGGTAAAGCACTCACGCTCAGGGTCTTCGTGGCTTTCAAATAGTTTTTGGCCATGCACCTCAGTTCAAAGTCTGTTTTCAAAACAATATATTTGACACCACGATCCAGTATGCGAATCAGTGTGTGTGACAGTGGTTCGAGCCCAGTGGCACAGCTGAGAGGTTGGCAGGGTGACTCCAGTAGCTGTGCCACAGGAGGACAGACCTGGCAAGCTGCTCCCACAGGGACTCCAGCCTAGAAAACCCTCTGGAGCAGTTCTTCTCCATCGTACAGGGCCGCCGTGAGTCAGAGATGACACCATGGCATGGAAAACAAAACAGTATAATTTGGATATTATACAATTTGTGTGTGTATATCTGTGGTCGTTATATAATCTGTTGTCAATTTGAGAGGATTAAGAGGGAAGGGGTGGAGTTTAGCCTGTCAATCAGGTCGTAGCTTAGTGACCTCATTTGGAGGTGCTAAGATGATAAATGGCTCACTGGAAATGAGGACATATTCAGTCCCTGCAAGACATTCTTGTGGACAAGCCACATGGAACGATGCTGATGGCAGCCAGAGCCTTGGAGCTAGAGGAGCCACATGGAGACCCTTGCCAGTGCTGAGATGCTCACACCGCCACTGGATCCACAAGACTTTCTATCCACAGCCCGTGATTGTCCTGCATTCAACATCATTGCATGTGTTTCTTGAGTCTGAAGAGGAATTTATAGATTGGTATCTGACATATGGGGTAATCCTGGACTTATGGACTGGGCTAGGATATTGTTTTCAATATTCAATTGCTCTTATATATAAAGCTCTTTCTTGTACACCTATGGGTCTCTCTGGACTTGTTTCTCTAGCCCACCCAAACTAACACAACATCTATATAGATGAAATAAAGATTTCAAAAAAAAAACCGATGTTTATACTTACCTTTAGCGATGCATCCTGATTTTCTGCCGGTCTTCCCTTCTCTTGCTATTTCTTTCGTGACCCTGAAAGGTGTCGTGCCTCACCTCACTAAATGATTCTCAACCCACATTGGAATGAACAGGCACAACCTCTTGACACTCTTCGCCCACCTTTATGCTCACTGGACAGTCGTCGTTGTAGTAGGAGCTCCAGGGACGTCTGTTTGCTGGCTGCCAACCCCCATGCTGGGCTTTCACAGCCATAAAATAACCCTGTGCTATTGATTGATTACATGAATGGTGCAGCGGGTTACAAGTTAGGCTACTAACCCCAAGGTCAGCAGTTTAAAACCACCAGCTGCTCCATGGAGGGAAAAAGATGAGGCTTTCTTTGCCCATAAAGATTTACAGTCTCAGAAGCCCACAGGGGCAGTTCTACCCTGTCCTGTAGGGGTCGCTGTGAGTTGGAACCAATTGGATGGCAGAGAGTTTGGTTTGGTTCCATTTGGTTTGGAGGTGTGTTAGTCTGGGGAGACTAGAGAAACAAATGTACGAGAGCAATGGAATATTGAAAAAACATCCCAGCCCAGTCCAGGTCAAGCCCATAGTCTGATATCAGCCCATATGTCCAATATCAATGTATAACTTCCTCTTCAGACTCACAAAACACTGCAGGACAATCACAGGCCAGTGGGTGGAAAGTCTTGTGGAGCCAATGGCAGTGTAAGCATCTCAGCACTGGCAGGTGTCCACACATGGTTTCTCCAGCTCTGGAGCTCTGGCTGCCATCAGCCTGTCTCCATGTGGCTTGTCCACAGGAATGTCTCCTAGGGACTCAGCATGTGTCCTGCCTCCAGTGAGCTATTTATCTCCTCAGTGTCTCCAAATGAGTGTTTCTGAATGAGGTCAGCTGGGACCTGATTGACAGGCTAAACTCCACCCCTTCACTCTTAATCCTCTCAGATTGACAACAGAGTATGTAACTACCACAGGAAGGGTCAGAGAGTGAGAAGAGATGCTAAGTTTTTTTGTTTATAAATCATTTTATTGGGGTCTCTCACAGCTTGTACAACAAGTTTTGAGTAGAATCGTGACACTAAAACTCAGGCCATCAAGCAATGGAAGTTTCTATCACCACCCAACTGCCTCTCTAAGAGCAGGTGAGCCTCTTACCTGAATCTTGTGCTGCAGTAGATTGAAGAAGGCTGTATACTATTGGTCACTCTTGACACAAAATATGGAATTGGCTTCCCTCCTCATAGGCTAGACTCGTCTTAGTCATCTACTTGACCAACAGAATAAAATGAAAATATGGTCAAGCTTTTAAAACTAGGTCAAAGCCCCTAATAAAATGTTAAAAAAAAATCAAATAAAATAAAGAACTATGGAAGAAAAAAAAAAAACTAGGTCAAAAGAAGTTTTGCAGCTTTTGCCTGGACCCCCAGGACTCTCTTGCTAGTGTCCTTAGCCATGATATAACAAGTTCAACCACTTTGAAGCTGCCATGCTGAAGAAACCATCTGTAGCCTTCTGGTACACAGTCCCACTGGATTCAACCACCAGCTGTCCCCAGAAAGTGCCAGATCTGTTAGTGAAACTACCCTGGTTCCTCTGGACTCCCCCATCCCCCAGTTAGCCCACACCAATGCCATGTGGAGCAGAAGAACCACCCAACTGAGCCCTGTCCTCATTCCTGACCCACACAATCATGAAATATGCTACATCAGTTGTTGTTGTACACCTCTGTTGGGGATATTTTTCTGTTCAGTAAAAAGTAGCCTAAAGAGAGCTTCCAGAACTCCAGCCCATCACCAGTTCCCAGCAGACACTCTCTTAGGAACCTCTGCCCCGCCCCCTGCTCCTCCAGATGGGTTCAGGGCAGCCTCCATCCCATAGCCCCTGCTGAGGATGTGCTAAAACCATCTCCCACGCTTTCCTCCCACCATGATCTCAGGCAAAGAATCTCTATTGTGTGAACCAAGAGGCATCTCCTCAGTGAGGTCCTTGGGCAGTTTCCCCATCCCAGTCATAGATGCTAATCTGCCTCCTGGGAGGTGCTGCTCTGGTTTCTCCGTGCTGCTCTAAGAACAAGACCACGGATGGGTGGTGTTAAAGAACAGATATTTCTTTTCCCACCATTTAGGAGGCTAGGAGAAAGAATTCTGGATGCCAGCACCAGAGAACCGCTCTGGAGGGAAATCTTTATTTCCGCTTCTCCTGTGTTCTTTTCGCTCCTGTGGAGCTCTGTCTCCCCCCATTTGTGTCTGCTTCTCTCCGTGTCTGGTCGGTTCCTTTTTGCATCTCAAATGCCATCTGACCTAAGACACGTCCTATAGGCTTGACTGCTACAGTTTTGTCGATATAGAGAACCCCATTCCTCCCCCAAAGGGTCACAGCCACAGAAAGGAGGTACCTTTCATTGGGAGCAAAACCTGATGGAAAGGGGGCTACCAACGAGCAGGGCAACGGTGCCCAGCATCGGAATGGGCATCAATAAGAGAGGAACATTGCCTTGCATTTCCATAGGAACCCAGAGCACCCTGCCTGGCAGTGGAGGCAAGAAGGCAGCACCTGACATAAAAATAAATTTAAAAAATTAAAAAGTGTTTCTTCTCAAGAGAAAGCTTTGTACCACCCGCTCAGGCATAACATGACACCTGGAAAGGAAAGGGGGGCGGGGGATGCGCAAGAAAAATGAACACACACACAGCATCTGTGTTAGCACAGCCCACCCCAAGGAGGATGTACTTTGAGGAGTGTTGGGGGCTGCCGGGGGCCGTGGGGGAAGGAGGTGCAGGAACTGTTTGTTAATATTTACTCAAATTAATCCGATGTTGAGCAACAGCCTCGACATAAAAGCCACAGTTAAAATTAGTAAGTAGTTCATCCTGTGCTAACAATATGGAGTCATTAATTTCCACACTCACGGGTTGTTGTGTTTTCTTCATACACAGTAATTAAAGAGAAGTATTATATAGCCGCACCTGTTCCTCACGTTCTGCTCACCATAGTGAGCGAGCCCCATCTTTTATTGATGAGAGGAGACGTGGGCTGGTGAACCATCGGAAGAGCATCCAAACCCCTCCCGCCTCCCCCAGAGAGTGGAAGGCCGCTCACGTTGTTGAGCCATCTGGAGGCCCCGCGGCGAGGGGTCTGCCCCTCCAGTGCTCATTCCCCTGAAGGGTCCAGGGCGGTCCCTGGGGGCGCAGGTCTTTCCTGCCGGGTGTCAGGAGACCCTGTGACTGAGGATAAAGGCACACGCGATTTTCACATCTGGTCCCCACTCTTGTCCGACTGGCCCTGCATGGGTGTGTGGAAAGCTGCGGTGTTGCAAACAGATGTCTTGTGCGGCTGCTCCCAGAAAGGCTGGCGGTTCGAGTCCACCCAGGGGCACCTTGGAAGACGGGCCTAACAGCAGAGTTAACAAACAAACACCGGCATTGACAACGCTGTGGGGCAGAGTTGTGCTCTGACACACATAGGGGCAATTGTCTTTCTCAGTGGGTATGTCAGGAGTGCCCCCCTCAAGGAAACAAACAACAAACAGTGGTTTTTAATCGCTGCCATAGAGTGCTTCTGACCCTTCATGACTAACGGGGTGGAACTTCGGTTTATGGGAATACAAAACCTCGAATTTCTCTCAAGGAGCAGCTGGTGATTTTGAACTGCCGACCTTGAGGTGAGCAGCCTGATGTGCACCCCACTAGCCACCAGGGCCCCTTCCAGGGGCGAAAGCAGAGTGAGTGAGATCAAGGTGAGGGGCTCCTGGAGTTTGCCATCCCCAGCCAATATGCCCCTTCCTTCCGGGGTGCAGGACTCGGCCACGCTAGTTGGTGAGGGCAGCGCCAGCCAAACAGCAGAACTAATATTTGCACAGCGCTCTACAGTTTAGTCTGTGCAGCGCACGCGCTCATTATGCAAAATTATTCTGTGCTGCAGCTCCATCCCAGCAAGGCTCCTGCTGCAGCTGCCGCCTAGAAATTCCGATTGGCTATTGCCTAGGCTTCCGCCCGTGTTCGTCTTGGATGGCCCGCATCCTGGCGCCGCGGACAAACAGATAACCGGTGGGGCAGGCCCATCCCAGCTGCGAGCCCCGGCTCGACACGTCAGGTTCCCCAGCCCCGCGCTGTCACTCCTGCTGGTCGTGTTCCAGGCTTCCGCTTTTTCACCCGGGCAGGAACAAAGCAGTAATCGGAGGCAACCGGCCTGACGAAGGACTTGAAATACAACGTGTAGTAGAAACAGACATACAGCACATTGACCGTTATTTTCCGGGGCCTGGGGGGTGGCTCTGTAAATACCACGCACTCATACATAACTGGCAGCGATGATGACTGTATGTTAAAACAAATATAGTAAGTTCGGGCAAAGCACGCCCATGCATACACATCTGGAAGTGAATCTGCATGGTGTGCTTCCTTGATGGCGAGTGGCCATTGCTCACACACACACAGATCCTTCACCACGGGAAGTCCGGTGGTGGGACAGCTGCAGGTCGGCGCATAGAACAAGGAGGCTGGTGGGACCCTCCAAGGGAAGCTCGACTCCTGTGTACCCCAAACTCCCATGCCTGACCCCAGGGCATCAGCATGGATGGGAGCAGCCTGACAGCAGGGAGTAGCCCACTCAGTGGCAGTGCACCAACCTCACCATGCTGAGTGGCCTTTCTAGCCCCGGGTGTACAGACACTGCCTGCTCTAGGGCTGGGGTCAGTGCCCTGGGGAGGGCTGTTTCCAGAACAGGAAACGCGATTTCCTCCTGCTTTGGAGAAAACAGTTTGCAGAGCAGGAAAGGGCTCCTGCCAGGAGAGGGCTGCTTTAGAGACTGGGGGTAGGCTGGTGAGGGTCTGTGGCTGGGCCCCAAACCTCTACATCAACAGGCACCTCGAGGGAGAGTTATTAAATCCGTTGGACAGGAAAGAAAGAGAGACATTGACGTCACTAGCATGTAAAAATAGGGGCATAACATACTTAAGAAAACATTGTGTAGGGGGGTTGTGTGGTTTGCAAAAAATGTATCTAACACACATTATTTGCATAAAAAACATGATCCCAATGATCCACCCTGAACTGGGCAGTAAATACTCATTCCATGGCCAGACAGGGAGGGGCTGTTCAGCCCCATCACACTGACTTGTCTTGAAAGCCCTGCCCTCTCAAGCCACCGGACTGTGAGCTGCCTGAAAGCAGGGTCTGTCTGGCTCATGGTCAAGTGCTCTATGCTGTGATGCTCTATAAGGAGATGCTCAATCATCACCTGAGGATTTGAGTGATTTCTTGGCAAAGAGGCTGTTACCAGACAAGAAAGAGCTACCTGTGGACTAGAACCAGGGGCCACCTTCTCAGCTGGAACATTCTGGAACATTAAAACCCTGTCCCCTTCTTTGCATTGTCCACACCTCAATTTCTGCCCAGTTCCCAAGGGTGAACTCGGGGACATAGAGAATAAGCTAAGCCCCAATTACTAGGGGTAAGAATTCCTGCCTACCGCGGCTGGCTTCTGGAAGTTCCTCCCAAGTCACAATGTCACAAAGTGTTACAGAACAACTAAATTGGGCCAGCACTGGCATGATTTCCTACTGGCAGGAACTTGACCAGGGACGGTGGGAGCAGCGCTAGGCCCCCAGAGTTCTGGGAGTGCCAGCTAAAGGAAGCACTCATGCGTATTCTTCTTTCTCACGGCATCGTCCATCCCTGGCGGGACCACATGGTCACTGTCTCACT
>NW_022105908.1:22643272-22647232 GCF_000313985.2 Echinops telfairi | reverse complement strand
AAGGTTGGAAGCTTGAACTTCAACAGCCACACCAAAAATCAGTTCCCTTGAAGATGTTCCTGGATTATCGAGGTGAGCCAAATTTAATTCCCGGGCCTGATTATAAATCAAAGGGAGTCAGAAGAGAGAGAAAAAGATGTGGCTGTGTGAGAAAGACCTAGTCGACCATTGCTGGCTTTGGAGATGGGGCTGGTCTGAGTCCAGGGAAATTGATTCACGCCCTTCTCAGACCACAGAACTGATGCACTTTGAAATCTTGCCCATGTAAGCATAGATGCTTAGCCAGTGGGAGCCATTTGGTAATATATAATTGCCACCTCAAGAGGGACTAATCTCTAAAATTTACAGAAAATTTCAACATCTCAAAAGAAAAAGATGAATACTTCAATTTAAAAGTGGGTAGAGGTTATGAACAGGCAGTTCACACCAAAGAAGATGTCCAGGCGGCCAACAAAGATAAGGAGAAATGCTCGCAATCACTTGCCAATCAAAACTACGATGATACCACCTCACCCAGCATTGATAGCAAAGTTCTACCCAAAACAGAAAATAAATCAACAGAGCTAGAGAGACTGGCCCCCTCATACACTACTGATGGGACTGTCAGGCAGTAGAAAGTGGGATAGCCCTTCCTTGTGCAATTGCATATAGAATTACCATGGGAAATTCAAACTCACTGCCCAAGATTTGATTCTGACTCACAGGAGCCACTGTGTCAGGCTGATAACTTCAAGGTCGGCAGTTCAAAAGCACCAGTCTCTCCACAGGAAAGATAGGGCTTTCTACTCCCATAAAGAGTTGTAATCTTGGAAACTCGCAGGGGCAGTTCTACCTTGTCCCACGGCATCAACTGGATGAGTTTGGTTATGGTTTTGGTTTGAGAAATACCATCCCCAAACCAAACTCACTGCCATCGAGTGAATGACAACTCATGGGGAGCCTATAGACAGGGTAGCACTCCTCTGTGGGTTTTTGAGACTGAAACTTTCATAGGAATCGAGACCCTCCTCTTTCTCTCACAGAGCAGTTGGTGGTTTCGAACTGCTGACCTTGTGGTTGGCAGTCCATTGCATAATCCACTATGCAACCACTCTCACTGTCATCAAGTCAATGCTGACTCATAGCCACCTCCTGTGGGTTACTGAGACTGTAACTGTTTATGGGAGTAGAAAGCCCAGTCGTTCTCTCTTGGAACTGCTGGTGGTTTCAAACGGTCGACCACGTGGATTGCAGGACAATGCTAACCACTACACAACCGGGACTCTTTATGCCACCACGTCACTCAGTAATTCCTCTGCTTGGGAGATACCCTAAAGAAATAACCCCAATGCAAACAGATAGGTGTACAATCATGCTTACTGTAGTACTATGCACAATGGGAAGAAGACGGAAAGAACGGAAATGTCCATCGTGGAAGAATGGATTGTAAACCAGTACATACACTACTGAATACTAGGCATCGTTAAAGAATGATGATGAATCTGTGGTTCACCTCATGATATGGATGGACTTGAGGACATTAGGCTGAATAAATTGGTCAATCACAAAATGACAAATACAGTATAAAGCTACTTTTTTTTTAACACAAGAAAAGCTTTTCACAGCAAAAGAAACAGACTTTGGTGGTTATCAGGGATGGGAGAGGAGCAGACATTAGAGGCTAGTGGGCAGACAGGTCTTCACTTGGGGGGACGGGAAGACAATATCCAGCATTATTGAGATGGAAAAAATGGTAGAAACAGGGAAAGCCATTGGGAAGTTTCATACACTACTGAATATAACAATGATGATTTCCTCTGTAAAACATAATCTAACTTAAAATATATATATAATTTCAAAATTCCATTAAGGACAGAATTTTTTTTTAATCAAACATTTTGACCAAGTTGTACTTCTGCGAATCCAGTCATTCACCTGTGGACAAAGACCTCCCACAAAGATGCTCATCATTACCTGTGAGGGCAAGGATTTCCACTGGGGTTCCATCCAGTTCATACAGGTATGATTTATTCCATACGAACCATATTTAAACATGCCTTGGCAACCAGTGGATGGCTATAGATGAGTTCTTTCAACAATACACTTGTTTTAGTCTTGTTTAAAAGCACACCCACCCACAACCAAACTCACTTCCATTGAGTCAATTCTGACTTATAGCAACCCTACAGGACCCAAAGAACTCCCCTGTAAGTTTCTGAGACTGAAACTCTATACAGAAGTAGAAAGCCTCCTCTTTCTCCCACAGAATCACCAGCTGGTTCAAACTGCTCACCTTGCAGTTAGCTCCCAACACATAGCCAGTAGGGTACCTTCAAATAAAAGATCTAATAACAACAATGGTTTCTGAGGGGATCTGGTGAGCCAGTTAAATTCAAGGGGAAAGGTCAGTGTGTTAGTCTGGGTACTTTACAGAAACAAATCCACAGAAACTCATGTATGAGAGAGAGTTTTATATAAAGGTTAAGTGCACATCAAGAAAACATCCCAACCCAGTGCTGCCCAAGCTCAAAAGTCCAACATGAACCCATATGTCCAAAACCAATCCACAAAATCCTCCTCCATCTCACAAAACACATATGATGATGCTGACTGCAGGAGGAAAGCCTAATCGGTGAGTGTGTAAGCATCTCAGCGCTGGCAGGGGTCTCCACACCGGTGCTCCTGCACCCAGGGCTGCATCATGATAGATCCATGTGGCTTCTCCTGGGGGATGTCCTGCAGGAAGTGAGCATTGCCAGCTGAAGCAGGGAACTGGCTAAGGCAGCTGCACCCTGGTCTGACCATCAGAGACCTGAGAACTCGAAAGTTGAGGCTCACTGAGCCATTTATCCCTCCGCCCTTCAACTAACCCCACATGTGTTTATCAGCCAGGTTGGCACAATAAACTTTAACGCTCTCGTCAGCTTAGAAGTGATGGTGACTTTTTTTCCCCTTTTTGGTATCTCAAAGAGTTCATCTTGGTAGATTTTCTTGAAGGACACGGCATGGTCATGAGACCTTATTATGTAGAAATTTAAACAACTGTGTGCACTGGTGAGGAAAGGGCAGGAGATGTGTGCCTAGCAGTTGGTGTTCTGGTTTCTTGCCCGGCAGGACAACACACTTGCTCTTTCTTCAATGGTAGCAAGGGCTGTTTCATGAGTTCATTTCCATGGGAAACCTAACCCCATCCACCTTACAGCCCCGTTCTTTCCCCTTCAGACTTCTTTTTGTACCCCAAACTCAAAGAACTTTCAAAAGGAACATGATTTGCATCCCCTATGGAGGTCCCGATTTTTTTTTTAACCATAGGATAGATCAAAGAATGCAGAATTCTTTAGGGGAAAGTTTAGAGAGATGGAAACACAGCCTGCAGGTGTGTGTAGACCTAGGTGGAAAATGTCAAAAGACAATAGCTTCAGGTTTCGATTTTTTTTAAATGAACGTTTCTATAATGTTGTAACAACACTTTTGATGTACCCTTGTGATTGAGAATAGAAAGTAGCCACCAACAAATTACTTAAATATCCAATAAAGAAAATGGTCTCATGTAGAAAATCCCTGTGATGAACAGGGTTATGTATCAAGCTGGCTTGTACAAGGAAGAATGAGGCATCAGTACTGGAGGAAGGTTTATTAACAACCTTTGATACACAGATGACACAAATTTGCTGGCTGAAAGTGAGGATGGTGTGAAGTCTTGTTGATGAAGATCGAGGAGTATAGCCTGCAGTATGGATTACGACTTAAAGTTAAGGAAACCTAAATCCTCACAACTGGACCAACAGGTAAGATCATGGCAAATGGAGAAAAGACTGAAGTTGTCAAGGATTTCCTCTTGCTTGGAACCACAATCAAGGCTCATGGAAACAGCAGTCAAGATATCAAAAGACATAAGCAACTGTGGCAAAGAAAGCTGATGGTGCCCGGCTATCAAAAGATATAGCGTCTGGGGTCTTAAAGGCTTGAAGGTAAACAAGC
>NW_022105908.1:22640813-22642570 GCF_000313985.2 Echinops telfairi | reverse complement strand
TGTATGGATTGTGATAAGAGTTGTAGAGCCCCTAATAAAATGATTTTTAAAAAATAAAGAAAATATATGAGAAAAACAAACAAGAAATAAAGAGATTGTGAATACAAAAAAAAAGACATCAAAAGATTTATTGCGTTGGGTAAATCTTCTGCACAAGACCCCTGTTAAAGTGTTGCAAAACTAGGATGTTACTTTGAGGACTAAGGTGCTCCTGACCCAAGCCATGGGATTTTCAGTTGCCCAGTATGTATATGAAAGTTGGACACTGAATAAGGAAGACCGGGGATGAATCAGTGCATTTGAAGCGTGGTGCTGTCAAGGCATATTGAAAGTATCACGGACTGCCAAAGAACCAACAAGTCGGAACATCCAGATTGTTCCTTGGAGGTAAGGATGGTGAGACTTTGTCTCCAGTGCTTTGGACACGTTGTCTGTCGGAAGGGACCAGTCCTTGGAGAAGGACATCAAGCTCAGTAAAGTAGAGGGTCAGCGACAAAGAGGAAGGCCTTTGACCAAATGGATGGACACAGTGGCTGCATGTATGGGCTCAAACCGAAGAACCATTGTGAGGCAGGTGCAGGCCCAGGCTGTCCACAGAGTCACGGTGAGCTGGACCCAGCTGGATAGCACCTCATAGCAAGCCCCCTCTTGAAGGGGGCTACAAAAGGCATTTTTTTGAGGACAAAAGGCCTATGCCATAACATTGCATTTATCGAATAATTAATATAGACGTTAAAAAGGAGTGAGAGAGAAAAGAGATACCCGAATTGAAGAATTTGGATGTCTGCTCCTTTCTGTTATACTCTGACACGTTTTCTACAATTTCCACAATGCTCATGCATTCCCTTTGTAACCCGAAGAAGAGGAAAGAATTGCTATCTCTCTTCAGGCTCTTAAAGAGCTGATTTCCTGAAACCTTGGTCTTCCTCATTAACCCAGCTGAGGTTTGTGACGCTGGTTCCAAAGTTCTCCCTGACAATCCTGGCTTGGCACAGCCTCGCGGCAAGTTCGTCAGCTTGGCTCTAGTTCCAAATCCTAGTCAGAACACTTCAGCGGCTTTGGCTGGGACGCTCCTGAATCCTCAGCTCTGCAGAAAGCAACCCACCCCCTTGCTTTTGAATCTCCACTGCGCGTCCATTGTTCCTTTGTATGCAAATAACCAGTTGACTTTAATGGAGACAGATTGTGGCCGGTATCATCTGTCTTCTTGACTTAAGACTGCCTGAACAGAAATGCTCAAAGTGAGTGGTTTTCAAGGACCACCCCGCCCCCCACCACCCCCACTCCTCCACACACAAAATCAGTTGGACGTTCCAGTGGAGATGTTGCAAAGGCAATTGTGTACTGCTGTTCGTATTGCTTGTCGATATCGAGTAGAGTTGGGTCCATGGTAAAGTCTTAGTTGTCATCTTTACACAATCAGACCGCCAGGCCTCCCTTTCATGGTGCCCCTCTCTCACTGCCATCGAGTCCGTGCTGACCCACAGTAACCTTCCCTGTGGGTTTCGGAGCCAGTCTTTCTCCCGCAGAGCTGCTGGTGGTTTGGAACCATGGACCCTGGGGATCGCAGCCCGATGCGTAACCACTGTACCACCAGGGTGGATTCCAACCACCAACCTTCGAAGTTAGTGGTTGAGTGCAAATGGCGTCAAGACTGACGTTTACTTTGGCATTGTATGAGGGGGCGCTAGCAGTCTGCGTTCAGAGCATGCCGCTCTAGCTGCCCGCGAGCCTTGGCGTGCCTGGGCTCCTAGATG
>NW_022105908.1:22614486-22639045 GCF_000313985.2 Echinops telfairi | reverse complement strand
TCTGCTTGCTTGCTTGTGGGCCTGCCCCACTCTTCTTTGT
Organism: Echinops telfairi; assembly: GCF_000313985.2. Taxonomy (NCBI): domain Eukaryota; kingdom Metazoa; phylum Chordata; class Mammalia; order Afrosoricida; family Tenrecidae; genus Echinops; species Echinops telfairi. The sequence continues at coordinate 22,639,005 of NW_022105908.1, read as the reverse complement.
CTTGAAAAGTGATGGATTGAAGACAACCCCCCCCCCCCAAACGGACATGGTTTCATTAACACCATAAAGACAGCCCTATTCCCAAGTCCACAGGTATAAAGGTGAGAATTCAAAATATTATTTTCAGCAGACACGGTTCAAGCTCTTTCTCTTCCTCCGCCCACATTTAGACTAGAGGAACCCCCCCAACCCCACCCCTGCTGCTCCTTGCTTCCCGCATCTCACTCCTCGGAGGAACCTGCCTTGGGAGGGGGCTTAAGAGCCCCCTCCTCAGGCTCCTCCTTCATCTTTCAGATCAGAAGTCAGCAGACTACAGCCCCTGGGTCAGCCCCAACTGGGCTGCTTTTGTGCAGCTGTCTCTCCTCCCTCAGTAGGGAACCACCGGCTTTAGAAGGCTCATTTGAAATTGTAAAATGCTGATGGAAATCACCCCCTTTCCGACTGAATGCATTTCTTTCTTACAGAATAAGGCAGAGAGCTGAAGTTGGTATTCAAACTTTCAAGTTCCCCTTTATAGTTCAAATGAGGAGAAGAGATGGCAGGAAGTGTGTTATTCTAGGGGAATCAAGCCTGGGGTTTTCCTCAGCACTGCCTCTCAGACCAAGGGAGGAAGGCGTTTGTCTGATAGGCACCCTGGGGAGCCTGGGGCTCAGCAGGGCTTTGAATTGGGTTTCAAAGCTGACAGAATCCCAGGTGGGGGCCTTGGGAGATGGCCTCCGACCCCTCCTATAAGAGGCGGCAGGGAGATAGGGGTGGGGTGGAGGGGAAGTGGCTGCTCTTGCCAGTCCCACAGCCCAAGTGTGAGCCCAGCCTCACTTTCATCTGCACAACCTTGGAACAGAGAACTGCCCTCTGAGATCCTGGGTGTTTTCCTAGCTGAAAAGACAGTGGTTCTAAGCCACCGTGGGAGAAAGAGGCCTTTCTTTCTTTAAAGATTTACAGCCTCGGGAAGGCCAGGGGACAGTTCCACTCTGCTTTAGGAGGCCCGGTGGTAATGTTGAGTCAGTGTTGGTCTGATCATCTCAAGATGAGTGGTTCAAACCCACCAGATGCTCCTTGGGAGAGAGATGAGGCTGTCCGCTCCTGTAAAGATAGACAGCCTCAGAAACCCTTTACAGGGTCACTGTGAGTCAGAATCACTCAATGGCAGTGGGTTAATGAGTCCAATTTGATTTGCCAGCAACAGGTGTCCCTTAATGGGATTTGGAAGGCGGTGGTTAAATAAATGATACCATGTTTATGAAGACACGAAGCTGACTCAGAGGGCATCGTTGACCAATATTCAAGCAGCAGTAAAGGCTGTATCTTGTTTTCCTTGGCACCTGAGCCATCTGGAAAGAGAGAAACTTTAGACGACAGAAAAAAGGGAAAGGAAACTGCTTTGTGGCACGTCTGCTTACAAGGCATGAAGACCATCTGCTTCGCTTCCCCGATGCTAACAAGGAGCCCAACAATGCGCCCGGATCATAAATAACAGTAACAGCAGCAATAATAGCACTGGGACTTACAGGTGCACGGGCAAGTGCTTTACCTATTGATTCACGGAATGCTCATGCCACTGCGATGGCAGGCAGTGCCGTCCAGCCCAGGAGATGCCAACCAACACATGGTGACCCCGTGTGTGTCAGTGGAGGCTTTTCAGTGGTCACTTGTTGAGCAGTGGGGGGGGGTTTTGCATCTAGCATACCCAAGGACCCCTGGTGGCGTAGTGGATGATGTGTTGGGCTGCTAATCTCAAGGTCAGCAGTTCAAAACTGCCAGCCCCTCTATAGGAGAAAGGGGGAGGCTTTCTACTTCCATAAAGAGTGACAGTCTCAGAAACACACAGGGTCATTTATCAACTGTCCTATAGGGTCGCTAGGAGTTGCAATCCATTTGTGTTTTGTTTTTTTCAGGCACTCAGTATTCCCCCCACCCAGTTGGAATCCATTTGATGGCAGAGTTTTTTCTTTTTTTATAGCATTCCACAGCAGTGAGCTTGTGTGCTTGTTTGTTTGTTTATAACACACCATGTAAATCACATGCATAGTGTGCACAGGAAACAAATAAGCAAGTGGATTGCACAGTTTGCAAAAAAAAAAATAAAAGTACAACGTAGGCATTATTTTAATAAAATGTTGGGATGCCTCCAGGCCTTCTGAGGTGCCACAAAGTGAACTTGAGCCACCAATCATTTCATTAGTGGCCAAGCATTGGCGCCAGCCAGGGCCTCCAGGAGACCTCCCCAGAGGCAGCGTTTGGTTTGGTCTACTCGCCTTCACTATGCACGGAGCAAAACAAACCATGTAGCTGCGTGGAGGTCTAGATCCCTCCCATCTCACCCCCACGCTGGCTGCTGCAGGTGCTTTCTGAGACAGGTGCCTCCGGCAGGGGCGATCACACTTGTTTCCCTAACTGGAACGTAGGTGACCCAGCCCAGGCACCTGGAGGCGTAGGAGGGGACGGGCTGGCTGGCGCTGGGTGGCTGTGAGCAAACACGTATGAAAGGCTCCATGGGCCACCTTAGGCTGTGTCGCTTCCCTGCTTAAAACCCTCCGATGGAAGAACATCAGAACGCTTTTACCACGAGCTATGGGTCTGCGGGACTCTGCCTGACCTGGCCCCTGCTCACCTGGACGGCCCCATCCCTCTCACTGCCCCCTTTCCGCACTCTTCTACGGGTTCTCGGAGGGAGCGAGGGTGCTCCCACCGCCACGCCTGCGCAGCTTGGGGCTCCTTCTGAAGCCAAGAGCTGGCACAATGGTTAGCATGGCCAGTCAGATGCCATCAAAATGTATCTTTATTTCCCTTTCCAGGTAACTTTCAAAAATGATGCGTGAAGGTGATGGAATTCTGGGGTCATTCTCAGCCCTAAAACACCACTCGCTTCAATGACAGGAGACTCTCCACTGGGACACATTCATCAGCGCCGCCCTCTCCGTTCCCATACACTTGCCGCCCTTCTTCACTCAGCCGCTGGTCCAATCCTCTCCCCACGAAGGAGCCCTGCTGGTGTCCTGGGCAATGCTTTGAGCTGCGAATGGCAAGGCCGGTGGCTTGAACCCACCAGCCACCCCTAAGGAAAGAGAAGAGGCTGTCCACTTCTGCAAAGATTTTGAAATCTCAGAAACGCAAAGGAGCACGATGTACTCTGCTGGATGAGGGTCACGGTGGGTCAGAATCGCGTCCCGGCGGCGATTCTCACCCCAGGCTTGTGGGTGAGAACGGTGAGTAGATGTCACCTCGGTGTGGTTGTTGTGTGGTGCCATCGCGGCGGCTCCGACCCCTGGCGACCCTGAGCACAACAGAATGAAACGCAGCCCGGTCCGGCAGCATCCTCACCATTGTTCCGCAGCCGGAGCCCATTGTTGTAAGCACCGCGTCAACCGTCTCTTTAAGCGCCTTCCCCTCCTTCTCGGCTGTCCACTGTCCTTCTCCAGGGACTGGGCTCTCCTGAAAACATCACCGAAGTATGTTCAACGAAGTCTCCCCCTCTAAGGTGCTTTCTGGCTGTACTTCTGTCACGACAGATCTGTCTGTCCTTTTAGCTTCCACGGCACCTTTCCATGGTCTTCACCTCTGTGATTAGGTTACGTTACATGACGAAGACTTGCGTGGTTGGAGCCAGTGGCCTTTGGGGAAGGGATGTGGTCAGCTCCTCCCCTCTCTGCTCTGCTCAGCTCCTTCCTCGCTTGCAAGCTGCTGCTTCAGATTTGTTGGAGGTTCCTGGTGACGATGGGGCTGGGGTGGGGTGGGGTGAGGAGAAGTGGTAGTGGCTGGGAGGAGGGGCTCGCCACTGAGTGTGGCCTCTGGTTCAAGCCAACTCTTTCTTTGGGGTGCTTTTATGGATTCTTTGGAGCCCCTAAAGAGCCCAGGTGGAGCTGTGAGGTAGGCATTAGACAGTTAACGACAAGGCCATTGGTTCCAGCCCACAAGTGCTCCATGGGAGAAGTATGGGGTTGTCTGCTCCCGTCTCAGAAACTCTGCTTAGGGGTCTGTGACTTGGAATGGGACCCGATGGCACTGGGTTCGTTTGTGTTGCTACTTGGCGTCCCTACCTTCGCCGGCAGGACTGCATGCTGCAGCTCCCGTCCAGGTGACGCAAGGCATTTCTTGGACAGGCTGTCCCCATGTCTGAAGTGCCTTCTTCATTGACGATTCTCTGCAGCCACGTGGACTATTACAGTTGGCTTGCTCTTCCTGTCCTCGGCAGTTCTTTAAGCCAGGACTTGGAAACCAGCTCTCAGAGCCCCCACTGCTCACACCTCCACCTCAATCCTGAGTTCAAGTCACCGTGGGTCCTTTCGCGTCTGACGGAGTAGGCAGAATTCCGAGGTGGTTCCCCAGGATCCCTGCCTCTAGTTTGTAATGCCCTATAGGATCCCTTCCCCATGGATGTGGATAAGCTCTGTGAATACATTATTTCTGTGTTAGGATAACACAGAGGGATGTTGCAGATGGAATTAAGGCCCAAATCTACGGGTTGTTGTTGCTATTGTTTTGATTAATTCAACCAAATTCTGGTTAAGTAAAAGGGATAGTATCCTGCATGGGCCTGACCTAATCAGGTAAGATCTCCAAAAGGCGATCCAAACATCAGAAGCCCATTTTCTCCTGCGGACCTTGAGGAAACAAGCTGCCTCTGGTTAGGGTTACACAAATACCAGGAAATGAGCTCTTCCGACAACTGGGGGAACTTAGGAGACTGCAGGCACAGATGAGACCCCAGCCCCAACTCACACGGTACAGCCTTGCAAGAGTCTGAGAAACAGACCCCACTGAGCGCCATTCCACAGACTCCTGTCGCCCAGAAACCGAGATCACACTCGATGGTGTTTCAAGCTGCTTTGGGCCGTTTGCTGCTAATACAAATGAATTATCACAACGATCATCCAACTCTCGTCCTACTATACTCTTGCCTTTCTTGAGTTGCTTGCCCACTCTAGAGCGATCCAAACTCTGCAAGCTCGTTCACAAGCTTCTCTATAGGGTCCCTTGCCCCAGACCCACAGTCTCCTATTCCAGGACTCTAGGACAGAAAGGATCCCTTCTTCAGAAGGTAGCCAAAGGGAGACCTAGTTGATGCCAAGCGCTGAAGTCGTAAGAGCAAGTGGCCCTACCTCCATGGCAGCCTTAGGACCCCTCCCCTAGCACCCACCTCAAAGCCTCTAGCCTCTGACACCACTGCTCCTCCTCTTGGTTCTCCAACCCTCAGGGAGATGACTATGTCTAGCAGTTATTCATCTCTGGGTCACCTCAGTCTCTCTATGTTTGCTCTTTCAATCTTCTCCTATCCAGCAACCAATTCCCTGTGTTAAATCACTCTGTTTGAAATACCTAATGTGGTTTCTGCTTTCTCAGCTGGACCCCGACGGACTTGCCCTTCTTCCTGAGCTAGCCTGTTTAACACAACCCAAGTCACCCTCAGGTTTGCGCTGTCCCCACTTGGCTTTCTCTGACCAGGGTTGCCAACGCCTTGACAGCTCTCCTCTGTTCTTCATCACCTGAAGGCCCATGACCAGACCAGAGATGTTTTCAGACCCTCTACACACAGTAATGGATGCAGCCAAGATCCAGGCTCTCTCTACTGCACCACCTGGGGCCAGACAGGCAAAGACCTGCTTGTGAACGGGAAGAACAAAGCTCCTAAAGACCACAAGTGGGGTGCCCTCTGGCCCTCTTCCGCTGTGACCAGGATGGATTAACCCCTTGCTCCCTGAAGGATTTTAAATTACTTCTCCTTCAGCAAAATACCCAGAGATTAGGCTCCTCTCCAAACTCCTCTCGCATCCCCGGCTGCAATTTCCTCAGAGCAAAGTGATGGCACTACCCTTTTCCAGGGGAAGATTAGTCTTCTCAGCGAGTGACAGGAGCCAAATGGGAGGTGAAACGCTCTGCCTTCTCCCCGCCATCTGTTATCATAACCCCAAGCCGCCCTCGGGTTTTGCTCTGCCCCGCTCGCTCCGCTGGCTCTAAACGGGGCTGCCAATGCCTTGATTGCTTTTCTCCCAGCGTGCTTACGCTGAGTGCACCCCATATTCCCACTCATTCTTCCCGCCTCTTGAGCGGGAGAATCCAAGGTGATATGCATCTGCTAGTTGAGCACAGAGTCCCTGAGGAGGACTCTGACAAGGCTAGGTGACCAGAATCCGCATCGGGGAGCGTTCGGGCATAAGCAAGACTCAGGTGTTTATTACTCGGTGGGCTGCTGCCGACGCATGAATCTAGGGACCCACTGGGGCTGAGCCATCTCAACAGGATGGTCCTTTACAATGACAGGAAAGCTAGCAACTGGTAGCTTCTGCCTCAATCTCCATGCAAACTCAGGAGGGATGGAAGCCCCACCTTTGAATGAGGTCCAGCATCCAAACCAAGCACTTCCCTTTGGACCTGCTTACGAGAGAGTGGCAAAGGCAGGCAGCATCCTCCTCTGCCCACGCACCCTGCCCCATCTTACTCGCATGCTTCCTGATGAAGGGGAACCAGACATCCCTGCCCCCTGGCAATCACATCTTTTCAGATCCTTTTATACCACCGGCATGACAAGTGCCAAGACAGTCAGGAAATTCAGTCCCTCTCAATGTCTGCACAGAAGATTAACCACCTCAAAGAAATTAGCCAAGTGTCTTCATAACAGGGGCTTAGAGACATTGCTATTCTGCATGTTAATGAAAACTCCATTGGCGTCTGGCATTTATCAAGTGCCAGAGATCAGATTCAGCTGTCCTGCAATTTTGCTCATAATTGAGGAGCCCTGGTGGTCAGCTAAGCGCTGGGCTGCTGACCAAAAGGTCAGCGGTCTGAGTCGACCAGTTGGTCTGCGGGAGGAAGATGCCACAGTTTGCTTCCTTAGAGGGTACCCCACCCCCACCCCGAGGAAAGGCTCGGGGGCAGTTCTACTCTGTCCTACGGGGTCACTGTCAGTCAAGATTGACTCTAAGGCAAGAGGTCTGGTTTGGTTGGTGGTTTTGATCATTAACCCAGTTAAATTGGTAGGTCTGCGCCCGCCGGGGTTCAGGCAGACACCTCCATCTGCATATCTTCTGTTGGCTCACACACAATGTGGAAGGGGTGGGCAACTCGTTAGGGATGCCTAGGGAGGTGGTATTTGTACTGGACTTTGAAGGAGTTTGACAGCTCTTCAAAGGAGAGAGAACCGTCTTCCTGGAAGGGGGCACCTCACGTGCACAGGGGTAGCAGCTTAAAAGAAGGAGATGTATTCCCAGAATAGTAAATAGTCCAGTTATCCTAGAGAGCGATGGGGAGATGAGAGGGGAGATGTGGGCTGGCCAGCCCTGGTTCTGAAGGTCCTAGAAGCTAGAACAGAAACTGCATCGAAGAAATGGGGAGCTGTTAAAGGCTTTGTGATCAGAGGTGACTTTATTATATTTGGGGTTGAAGAAAGAGTAGTGAGCAGTATGAAGGTGTGGGGCGGGGAGGACAGCATGGGAAGATTCAGGGACTGATTCCCATGGTCTTGTGACAGGGCTGTCTTCTAGTTCAAAATAACATGGGGTCAGGGAGATCCAAGTGAGCGTCAGCACCATTTCTGCCACAGGTGTGTGGCTGGATCCTCAGATCACTGTGGTTCAATAAGAGGAAGGGGTTTACAACAATGAAGCGATACTTGCCAAGACAGGTTAAGTGACTTCTATGATTTTTGGCCACCCATTGGTGGTCAGTTTGTCACACTGCAGTGAAAAGTAATATATCATTTCAAGATTAGCTTATGGGAGACAGGTGGCTGTCTCTCACACCACACCCTCTAGAACAGCGGTTCTCAACCTATGGGTCTCGAACCCTTTGGGGGGTCCAACGACCCTTTCAAAGGGGTCGCCCAATTCATAACAGTAGCAAAATGACAGTTATGAAGTAGCAATGAAAATAATTTTATGGTTGGCTGGGGGGGATCACCACAACATGAGGAACTGTATGAAAGGGTAGCAGCATTAGGAAGGTTGAGAACCGCGGCTGTAGAAAAAGCTAGCTGCCGTGTTGTAAGCACACCTGAGTGTCCCTGTGGAGAGGCCCACGTGCTGAGGAGCGGAGGCCTGCAGCTAACAGCCAGGTGAGTAAGCCATCTTGACGTAGATCCTCCAGCCCCAATCGAGCCTCCAGATAACTCCAGACCCAGCTAAAATCTTAACGTAAGCCTCGTGAAAGACCCTGAGCCACAGCCCAGCTCTGCACCCCTAATTCTTGGCCTACATAAAACTCTGAGGTTAGACATATTTAATCCTAGATTAAATATATATAAGTTAATTCTTCATGTTGCTAGATGTAAGTAGAACACACTGGGTTTAAATCCAGGTTCCATCATGTACAGATGAGATTATTTTCAGCTTTCTTTTTCTAAACTACAAAAAAAAAAAAAGATAATGGAATATATATCCCAGGGTTGGTAGGAAATATGTATGATGTGAAGTAGTTAAAGTATCTACCCCACGGCATAGGTATTGTTGATGGTGAAGCAATCAGTCCAGTGATTGAGTACAATAAACAGTCAACAGCTCCATTCTCAGAAATCCACAGGCGGGTCACTGTGAGTCAGCACTGACTTGATGGCCCTGAGTTTGTTTTGTGAGTTTGGGTGAACTTGACCATTTGTACGTGGTTTGGCCAATAGGCATCCATGTTTCAGAAGCATGGCCGAGATATCAAAAATGCCATGCCGAACAGGGTCCCAGCCAACCCCTATGCTGCCGGTGGCTTTCCTGGAGTCCTGGGGCAATGTAGTCCAAAGAGAGCCCCCCGGGACTGGATTGGCTGTAGAGTGATCACCACTATCATGTAAGGAGGCAACATGATAGTTGAAGACCAGATCAAAGGAACAAGTTCTGACAAGGTTTCATACATAAGTCGGTCATCTGCCAGGTTCCACCTTATCATCGCCATGACAACCTTTGGCTAAAATGACCCAGAGATCTGCGGAGCATCTCTTTGGGATTTTGTGTAGGGGTTTTAGCTTCCTCTTGTGTCTCTGTGGGAGCATCTGCACTGGGACAGGGATGTGGGTGCATTCAATATCTTGGCCTCAACCTTCCTGAACGCCCAGCAAGCATTACTCATATCCTGAGACTACAACCTAATTTGCACCAAAGAAGGAAAGATGCTGTCAGGTGGTCAATTCAACATTACAAAGGTGCAGTGGTAACTCACACTCACCTTTCTGATGTTGCTTCTTTGAGCTGGGAATATGGGAGGATCTGTACCAATCCCCTTTCAATGCCCCCTTTAAAAACACCTCCCCAGGTTCTACACCTAGATAGACACGCAGGCTGAACAGATGGGAGAGGAAGAGGGAGAGTGGAAGGGTAGTCACAAATATACATAGGTTTGACAGAGGACATTTGTATATGTATATTGACTTTTGTTGCAAATATATCCACGGATGGGTTGGAGCAGACAGGAGACATGGTTATGAAAACTTCTTAGATATAACCAAACAACTGGAAGTAATGAGTGACAGAACCTGGGGGATCCGGGCCCCAGTGTTAAGGGACACCAAGGCCCATGGCATAGCACAGTTCACAGAGACAGCATTCTACATCTCAATTTGGTGGGTAGCCACTAGAGTCTTAAAAGCTCGTCAACAGCCATTTAAGGTGCAATTATTTGTCTGTCTCTCCCCATCTAGAGGAAAGGAGAGGGATGAAAATCAAAAGACACATGGACACAATTAGTCCAATGTCCTAATGGACTATATAAAAAAATCAGTCTCTACAACCCTGAGACCAGAAGAACTAGATGGTGCCCGGCCGCCACTAACAACTGCTCTGAAAGGAATCACATCAGAAGATCCTGGATAGAGCGGGAGAAAAGGTGGAACAGAACACAATGTCTTAAAAGAGACCAGACTCAGGGGTCAGATAGAGACCGATGGGACTCCCCAGACGATGGCCCTTACCCTTCAAGTGTGGAAGTGAACTCACCTTCATGTTAGAATAATGGACCATGTGAGAACAAAAGGGCAGCATTTCACCAAAGGTCAGAAGGTTGGGAAGGACGGCAGAACAGAAACAGGAAGCACAGAGAGGAGGTGGGATAAGTGATGGCTCATTAGGGGGCTGCCATGCATGAGTTGAAGGAGCGCATGCCTGAACTGATGAATATAAAACTACCATCTGCTCTGTGTACCTTCCACTTATTCTCAATTGAAAAAAACATTATTATTATGATGATGATTTTATAAGCATCCCCCAGTGGAAATGCTTGGTGTCAAGAATTCTATCCAAACAACGTGGGGGAAAACAAAGGCAGACCCCAGACGCTGAGAAGTGTGGCTCAGGAGAACATCTGGGAGATGCACAGTGCCCAGTGAGTCCACTCCAATGGCCGAGGTAGCTGACCGCTTTGGTACTTCTGAGCCTCACTGAGTTTAAGGCATCTGGGTGGAGAGCCCAGTGGCCACAGGGGCATCCACAGTGGCTGTCACTTGAGATGGACAGAGCATTGCCTGCTACTTCCACCCTCAAGCACGGTCCAGAATGACGACTTCAGAACTTCTTAGAAGTGCCTGCCAGATAGAAAACCATTTTCAAAATTAAAGCGCAGGGATTTCATCATTCTAGACCCTGATGTCCAGAGTCCATCCGACCTTCCTCCGCCAGTCTCATAATTACAGTGTTACCCTTTGCCAAATGGGTGTATTTGGTCAAACCAGTCAACCAAGAACTCGGATCGGCTGTCCTGCCTGCCTCTTTGATGTCCTTTTAAAAAAATCATCTTCTGCTGCTACCAAAGGAAGAGACAACCAATACCAGATGGTCCTCCGGTCTTGCTGTCTGAAGTTCAAGTCTTAACAGGTTTCATTAGCTCATTCTGGCTTGCTGGACCATGAAGGAATAATTACTGGGCTACCTAACGGTTGATAAACTGGGGGTTGGGGTAGCGGTAGACTGAAGCCACCATTTTCTGTGTTCCTGCCCCATGGGGTTTTCTTGGTTGTCATCTTTGAGGAAGCAGCTCCCCGGGCATTCTTCCACAGTGCCCGGGGTGCCTCCCACTGCTCAGCCTCTCCCTTAAATCCAGCATTTCACCCCTTGTCCCACATAATCTCTCTGACTGAGTCAACGTTGACTCACACTGACCCTATAGGACAGAACAGAACTGTCTCAGTGGATTTCCAAGACCATAACTCTTGACAGGACTAGAAAGGCCCATCTTTCTACCATGGAGTGGTGGCTGGTGGTGTTGAACCGGTGACCTTGTAGTTAATGGCTGCAGCCCAACATGCAGCCACTACACCACCAGGGCTCTATTAGAGCCCTATTATTGATGATGATTCCCCCAGTTTTTGCACTCATGGTGACTTGAGACTACATAAACCAGCCCAGGAAACTAGCAAGCAACTTCCTAGGCCTATCCTGTAGAAAGACGTGTACGCGGAGCATGCACAAGGAAGCACGGACGAGAATGTCTACCGCGTGACCACTTGGAAAGAGCACACAAGTGGAAATCATCTCCATGTCCGTCGGTGGGGGAACAGCTACATCAGCTATAAAAATAACTACACTAAAGAATTCTATGCGGCATTTTAAAGGACTGAGGTGGCTTCGCATGCACGAAGAGACTGCTGCGTTAGAAAATCATCCTGATATCTGGGCGACGAGGAACACAGGAGACTACATAGACTATGCAGTCGGAACCGAGCAAATGATCTGCACCCGATAATGGTAGCTCTGTCAGAGAGGGCAGTAACAGTGGGTGAAGCACAAGGACTTTCTCTGAACTGCATTGTTAGGATTTTTGCCATGAGAATCGATGAATGGATGTATGCCTTACTTGTACACTTAAAGATAGACGCAGACCATATAAGACCAATGTGTTAACCAGCTGTGTTATTCTGGGTTGACTAGAGAAACAAATTCATCGACACTCGTATGTCTACAAGAAAGGGCTTTCTGTTCAAGTGCTCTTGTATAGAAAGCTCTTTCTTAGACACATCTAAGCCACCATCTGTCATCAAGTCCATGTCTATCCTTGGCAACTCCATGGGTGTCTGAGCAGATAGAACTCCACTCCATGGGGTTCTCAGAGGTGAGTGCCCTCTTGGGAACTGACCGCCGGGTGTTTCTTCCAAGGTGTCTTGGTGTGGGTTTGAACTGCCAACCTCCTGGTGAGTGGGCATGCATTTAACCATTTGCATCCTAAACTATGTCTCGGAGTACACATGCAGGTGCCCAGCTGTGCTCAAACATACCCAGCAAAATGTGGCTTCTTTCTTTCTTTCAAACTGAACCAATCTCCCTTGGAGTTCTGGGAACCAAAGGGCAAGGGTGGGGAAGCAGAGAGGGAAAAGGATAAACATTAAACTCAGCAATCAATAGTGTCTTGGTCTCTGGCAGTTTAACGGTCTCCTCTGAATAACTCGGTCCTTTTTTGATACAATCTCTGTCTCTCATATTTCTTCCCTTGGCCTCTTGTCTCTCTCCGAGATGGGACCTGCGTATCTGGGGGGTTTCCAGGCTGAGAGGAGAAACGGGTTCAGGCCAGATGGTCCTTGAGGTCACCCTGGTTTCTAGTGCAGCGTGGCTGATCTGGATTAGCTCCAGGATTGGTGACTGCTGAGGGATGAAGGCCCAACCTGATCACTGGGAAGTCATGCTGGCAGCTCCCTTGGGTCCCAGGGTCCAGCTTTGTGCCTCTGTCCAATGCCCATGCACACTAGACCCTTCATCCTCATCACCTATGTTGGCATGGCCTCCATTTGTACAACGTCTGGCCCCCAGCATGGCACACACAGGCCATGAGAACTCAGGCTACTCCCTCATCCTGTGCCCACCCTCTGCCACCCTCCTGGCCCTTCTGGGCATTTCAGAACCAGAAGCTGGGCTGCTCCTTCCCAACCAACTGTCACTCTTGTTATGCTTTCTCACTCCTACACGGGCCTCTCTTTAGCCTCACCAAGTTGGGTGAACATGAGAGACACAGGACTTCCCTTCCATCGAACCATCTTCCATCCCTAACCATCCTCCAGGATGGCAGGAATGAGCTTCTATATGATACCCTCTTCTTCCCAGGGGCAGACAGCCTAAGGGCACAAAAGGAGTCCCCGTGATCCAACCCATGCAGCAACATGATGCACATTCTGGAGTGAATCCTCCCTTTGGGAGGCCAAGGTCTACCTGCTCTTAGACCAGAAGAGACCTGGCTGTGCCGTGGGTTTGAAACACACCGAGCCCCACATCATGTAAGCAGCAGTAAGGGAGAGTGTTGAGAAGGGATCACTTAGAATGTCCTGGTTTCAGCTGTCATCTTTTCTCTGTAAGGAGGTCCATCAGATACATACACATGCACACATAATTGAATACGTTGTTTCTGGGTACCATGGATACAGGACCATTATGAGTTGGCATCAACTCGATGGCAGTGAGTTTGGTTTTGGTTTTTTCGGTACCAGGGAGTTTATTTTCAACTCATTAGTGACCCCCATGATTACAGAGTTCACTACACATTGAAAGGCCAACAGCCAACATCATCTGAGGGTAAATTTAAAAAGCATCGCTACAAAATTACAGAAATCTCTATTACACAGAAGCACTAAAATGTGAAGCTTATGTTTCTTGACATATCTGTTGTCTATATGCATCTGAAAGCCATGTTTCCACCTCTCTGAGCCTTCCCTGAAGATGTTGTGCTCCTCAATTTATGCTACATCACAATGGAAAGTTAGGCATCCTAGAATGTGTGCTTGGCATAAAAAACTATCTCTTTGTGTGTGCCTTGAGACTAGAACAGGATGGCCCCTGGCTACCATTACTGAACATTTTGATCAAAGATTTTACAGCTGAGTCCTAATCAAAAGGGGGTAAATGTAGAACAGACTTTCACATTTTCATGGGCTCCAGACATCTTGGAGCTATAAGGGTTGGATGAACCCCTGGACATATTGCCCTCAAATCATCTTTAACCTTGAACCAACATCACTCCCCTGAAGTCCTCTTAAAACCAAACAATATAACAACTAGCTAAACAATCATTTCGCTTCTAAACAAGAGTTTGGCTTCACTGGCAAAAATACGGATCTGCCTGAGCATTAAAAGTCCCCTGGAAGCGTAGAGATGAAGCGCTCAGCTGCTGACCTAAAAGTGGGTGTGTCTAACCCTCAGCTGCTCCCAAGGTGACAGACGGGGCAGCATGCCTCCAGAAAGACTTGCATCCTTGGAAACCCCACAGGATAGTTTTACTCTGTCCTACAAGGTTGCCACAAGTTGAAATCAACTCACTGTTGCTTGTTGGACCGTTAATCACAAGGTCAGCAGTTTGAAACAACCAACCACTCTGAGGGAGGAAGACAAAGCTTTCTATGCCCATACTGAGTTAGGGTCTCAGAAACCCACAAGGGAAGTTCTACCCTGTTCTATAGGGTTTGCTAGGAGTTGCAATTGATTGGATGGCTGCGACCTTGAGGTTATATGGAATCCAACCAACAATAGCCACTTGAAAGATTAGATGGGAAATTTGGAGGAACAGTGGGTCTGTGTTAATGGAGGAGGCACAGCTCGAGAAGAAAGGTGACAGTGGTGATACAACTCGAAGAATATAGTCAACGTCACCGAACGGTGTGTGTAGATGCTGCTGGATATGTAGATGTTTGCTGTGTGTATTTGTCACCATGACAACAATTAATACATTAAAAGAAGCAGCAGAAGCAGCCATCAAACATATTGGCCAGGATGGACACCAAGATTCCAAGGCCCCAGGACTGCCCAGCCTGTGCATTTCTTGCCTGGCAGCAGGCCAGAGGCCATATGTACCCAGCAGGGACAACAAAGGAGCCTTTTGTTTTTAGGGATCTGGGGAGGGGCTGAGCTGAGACCCGGTCTAAGGCATATCACACATCTGTTGTAACTGGCTCGGCTCGTCAGGAGTCATTAATCTCCTCTTGAAGTGACAGGTGGTTAGAACAGCTCCTTTTCCTTTCAGCAAGCCTGCACAAGGCCCAAGCAGCCGCATGCACAGAAGGGAGGAATTATTCAAATGCAATAATTGGGACCTAATTCCCGAACAGCCAGACAGACAGGAATTTGGAAATAAGGCTTCCGGTTCTTGAATAATCTCTTTTATGGCTTTCAGTAAATGTGTTTCAAAGTTTTTGATTGCAAGTGATGGAAACCCCAGAATAAACCCATTAGGTCAAAAAAGAAAAGACAATCCATTGCACAAGCATCAGGCACGGGCTGATCCAGGGTTCAAATCATGTCCCCGGCAACCTTTCTCTGTGTCGCGCTTTGCTTTCACTGGGTTGGCACCTTTCTCACGTGCATGTTTCCTTCATGGCTGAGAAATGACCACAAGAACATCCTCGAGCCGTCGACTCCTGAGATCATTCCCATCGATGGGGGTTGGTCCTGACACTCACCGAAAATCATGGCTAGCCCTCGGATTGGATTAGCTTAGGGTAGGAGCTAATCTTCACAGTCCGTGAAAAACCATACAAATGGGCTTTAGCCTGAGTTATGTCCCAGCTTGAGCTATGGTGAATGGGTGAAACTGGAGGAGAATCCACACACAAAATCAGAGCTGCTGCTAGGAGACTACGGAGGGTGTGTGTGTGTGTGTGTGTGTGTGTGTGTGTACATGTTGATGAGGCAACTATCCATTGCCCCTACAATTAATGGCTCACATTCCGTGAGATCTGTGTGCAGGAGGTATTATATGCCTGATCCCCCTCTCTCTCCACCCCACCTTTCCTAGTTTATAGATGACGACACTGAAGATCAACACTACGAATCTTTCCCCATGTGACTCACGCACGTCATGAGTGATAGAGGCAAAATTACCCTCTCCCTACAGGCTCCTGAAGCTTCACAGAGACCCCCAAGCTAGGACCCCTTGACATGGTCCATTAATGCCTAGCTCTTACTACAGACACTGCAGTGATGGGACAGGGAGTTTTTGTTGTTGTTGTTGTTGTTGTTGTTCACTTTAATGAGCTTAACCAGGTTTTCTATCACTTGCAATGGAAAAAAATCCCAGTAGGGACAGCAATGGCTATGATTATGACTGATCTGGTTTTAGACAGTGAACTCTTACTGAGCCCCCAAAATTGATCTCCTATCAAGAGTTCATCTAGTCCTGGGAGCTCAGCACCACAATTCCGGGGACATCAGAAACGTTAAACTCAAGTTAGGAAATGACCATTCCTATCTTCCAAGCCAATCACCTTCACCCCGTCCCCAAGTCCCTTCCACTAATCACCGCAAAGACCCGTTGCTGCGTTTTCTCCTGTGCTGAATCGGGAAGCTTCTTCTCTTATCTGGACCAGGCACAGCCCCTTCAGGGAGCCATCAAGCACTGCACAGTGGACTCTCTTCTGCAAAGAACACCCAGAGCCCAGTGCCACCAGCACATCCATCTTCATGAGGAGCTGACTGCGATCACCGCGGAGAGCCAGGGAAATCCATGCGGGCACAAAGATAAGCTTCCAAGTGAGGGGTGAGAGTAAATGACAGTGGCTTGAGTGTTTCGAATGTCAGAAATGTTGGTGGCCGAAGCCGATGAGAACACCTCAAACCCTGGAGTCAGCAGTTTGACTCCAGCTGAAACATGAGCAAAGCCTACCCAGGACCCCATCTGGCTGCCAAATCTGCTAGGATGCCCAGGTGGCTTCCCCGTGGTTCCTCTGTGCTCAGCACCCCAGCTCGCTGTCATTGACAGGTATTTAGAGATCAGACCATGCTCTCCGTTGCTTCATACTGTGCTTAGAGATTGTTGTTCATAGCAAAAAATTAAACCAAATGCACTGCCGTGGGGTCGATGCCAACCCATGACAACCCTACAGGACAGGGAAGAACTACCCCCTTGGGTTTCCAAGACTGGAGCTCGTGACAGGAGTGGAAAAGCTCTTCTATCTCCCATTGTTTGTAGACTCTGTCGGTCCCTTCGAGTCCATTCCTCGTCATCGTAACCCTAACCCTAACCCAGCCCCAAGCCAACCTCACAATTGTGATGTTTGAGCCCGTTGTTACAACCACTGTGTCAGTCCATCTCATTGACGTTCTGCCCCTTTATGGCTGCCCCTCTGGCCCTCTACATGCCCTTTCCAAGGGATTGATCTCTCCTGAAAACATGCCTGAGGTAGATGAGATGAAGTCTTGTCATTGCTCCTCAGGAGCATGTTAGCTGTACTTCTTCCAAGACAGATTGGTTTGACCTCCTGGCGGTCCGTGTTACTTTCAATATTTTTTGCCAGCAGCACAATTCACATGTACTGACTTAGTTCATCCTCCTTACACATTGTCCAACTTTAGCATGCATATAAGGCGATTGAAAATACCCTGGCATGGGTCATACACACTTTCTTCTTCTAAGAGACACCCTGAAGTTCAACACAGATTATTTGCTCAGCATACAGATTGAATAAGTAGAGTGACAAGACACATCCCTAATGCACACCTTTCCTGATTTAAAACTCCATGGCATTCCCTGGATCTGTCTCTTGGTCCGTGTACAGGCTCAACATGAGCACAATGAAATGTTTTCGAATTCTCATTATTCTCAAAGCTATCCATAGTTTGCTATGATTCATACAAATTCCTTTGCACAGTCAATAAAACACAAATAAACATAGTTCTGGTATTCTCTATTTTAAACCAAGAGCCATCTGACGTCAGCAATGTGCCACTTCCTCTTCTGACTCCGGCTTGAACTTCTGGCATCTCCTTGTCAATGTACTGCTACCACTGGTGTTGAATGGTTTTCAGCCAAGTTTCAGTTGCATGGGATATTAATATATCATTCAATAATGTCCACAGTTTTAAGTCACCTCTCTTTGGGATGGGGCTCGTCCAGTCAGTTGGCCAGGTAGCTCCCAGCCAATTTCTTGGCACAGATGAGCCGATGCTTCCAGCGCTTCATCAGCATGTTGAAATATTTCAATTGGTATTCTATCAATTCCTTGAAACTTGATTTTGGCTAATTCCTCCAGTGCACACTGGACTTCTTCCTTCAGTACCATAAGTTCTAGGTCACATCATGAAATGGTAGACTGTCAACCGATGCTTTGGGCACAACGACGTGCGTCTCTTTCATCTTCTTTGGGTGTTACCCAAGTGGTTCACTATTTTGCGCATGGAATCTTTCAATATTACAGCCAGAGGCTTGAATCTTTCCCCAAGTTCTTTCAGCTTGAGGGATGCCGAGTGTGTTCTTCCTTTTTGGTTTCTAAACCCAGGTCTTTCCACATTTCATTATAATACTTTATGTTGCCTTATTGATCTGCCTTTTGAAATTTTCTGTTCAACTGTTTTCTCATTTTTCCATTTGCTTTAGCTACTCCATGATCAAGAGCAAGTTTCACAGTCTCTTCTGATAGCCACTTACTTTCCCCTCTGTCTTTTTAATGGCCTTTCTGCTTTCTTCAGGTATGCTGTTTGCGATGTCATTCTACAGTTCAGCAGGTCTTCTATCACTCACGTGCAAGAAGTCAAACTTCTTCTTGAGATGCGCTCTAAATTCAGGTGGGATACACTCAAGGTCACATTTTGGCTCTCATGAACTTGTTTTAATTTTCTTCGACTTCAACCTGAACTTGCATCTGAGCAACCGATGGCCTGTTCCAAAGCCAGCTCCTCGCCAATTTTGGCTGCTGATAGTCTCATCCCTCTTCCCACAGGTGTAGTCAATTGACTGTGTAGAACAGCCATTTATATTAGAGAAAGACATCTGTCATAAAGAAGTCATTGGCCTTGCAAAATCCTACTATGCGATCTCCAGCTCTGTTTCTACCACCAGGGCCATATTTTTCCCAACTACTCTTCCTTCCTCCTCGTTTCCAGGTACTGTCAATGCATCTTGATTGTGTATGTTTGATCAATTTCAGAGTGAATAACTTGGTAGGTATCTTCAATTTCGTCATCACTGGCTTTAGTCGTTGATATGTAAATTTGAAGGGTCATGTATCAATTAGATTTTCTTGTATGCCTAAAGATATTATCCTACCATAGACGATATTGCACTTCAAAATCGGTCTTGAGATGTTCCTTTAGATGATGAATGAGATGCCGTTTCTCATGGCTTTGTCATTGCCAAGATTGTAAGCCCTATGATCGTCTGATTCAGAATGGCCAACATCACTCAATTGTAACTCAGGAATGCCCACAATATCGTTCTTTATACAGCCCGTTTCACCCATTTTTGCCTAGATTCTTATTTCACTATATCTGATTTTTTGATGGCTGTTAGCAACTGTCTCTTCTCATTTTGAGCTGTGCCCCATGAGCACGCTTTTGTCCGTCAATGTCCTGCAGGGAGATGCTGTTTTGAGGAGGCAATTCTTCTCCAGTCATATTTTGAGTGCCTTCTGCCCCGAGGAGCTCCTCTTCTCTCTCTGTATCAGACAGTGTTCCATGGCTATTGTTATGGGTTCGTGGAATAGGGCTAGTCATACGGTTTCAGTAGCAGACCCCTTAGAAGTGGACCACCTACTCCTTCTTCACAGTCTGTTCTTAGTTGGAAGCTCCTCTGAATCCTGGTCCCCATGGGTGACCCTGTGGGTGTTTGACATAGCTTCCAGCATCATAGCCATATGAAAGCCACTACGGTGTGATAAACTGACAGATAAGCGAGGTGTGATGTGTGAGGCGCTCTAATCTTTTGTATGTTATTGGTGGCCCGCAAGTCAATCTTGACTCCCGGGCAACCCCATGCATGGAGACTCACACTGCTCCATTGGGTTCCAGAAGCAGATCACCAGCTCCCTCTCCTGAGGCACATCTGGGTGGGTTTGAATGGACCGGACCGTCTTTCAGTAGTCAAGCACTTAACTGTTTGTGCCATCCTGGGGCTCAGATACTTGATGCAGATTAAAAACCAGCTATTTTGGTATTCATTGATGTCATTCCTGCTGTGCTTTTCCCTCTTCCTGTTTCCAAGCCAGACTCCGGTTCTTCACAACACCTTACCTCAGGGATTTTTTTCGCCCCCCAGAGCAGGATGCTCTGAAATCAAAAGATTTTTCCTGATTTTTGTACAAACCTAGCCTCTCTGATAAGCCCCTGCTTGAAGCCCCTGAGGGTTTCAGAAAGAAATGGCCTTAGAGGGCGACAAGAGGCTAGAGGCAGATTTCCACCAGACCTCAGGAGATGCCCTCAGGGATCACTGGAAGGCTAGACTCGGAACGTTCACAGTCATGGCAAACCTTTCATGCCCGGAGTGGCAAGAACTCAGAAAGCACCTGGACTGAAGCAATGAGGGCATCTGCAGCAGTTCACATAGCGACCTGGGAATTAAACACCCAGCCTCACTTTCCAGGGCCTCTTCGGCCTTGTGTAACCCCAAAAATAACAAGACTGAAAGAAAGGCCTACTCATGACTGAGGCTGACATAAGTCTCACTGATTTAAAATAAAACAAGAAATATCTTCTCTGGAGAGTCCAGTCCACTGGAGGACATCATTCTTGGTAAAGTAGAGGGTCCATAAAAAAAAAAAAGCAAGACCTTCAAGGAGATGGATTGGCACAGTGGCTGCCGCAGCCTCCCTCGGCCCAGCAGGAGCTCCTTTGGGGAGCAGACACCTGGCCCCATGACGTCTGTGGCTATCAGAGCACACTGACACATACTGGGTGGCCTGCCCACGGTCACCTCCTCGGCTAGCAGGAGCACCGCCTGAACGCTTGCCCTCCAGCTTTCTCTTTCCTTTTCTGTCCTTTCCCTTCCGTTGTTCTTTCTTCTTTTTAAAATATGTATTTTCTTCTCTTTTTCCTTCTTTTGAATTTATCATTTTTCTTTAATAGCCCCCCCCACCTAGTTCTTTATTTTCACATTTTCTTCCCTCTTCTGCTGGCTTTTTCTTTTCTTTTAAATTATTAGTTTTTAATGTACTGTTTTCATTTCTATCTTTTGTTTCTCTCCTCTTGCTTCTCTTCAGTGTTAAAATTAATTCTTTGAAAGCATTCATAAAATTCTCTTACAACAGAGAAGACATAAACGACCAATGTTGATGTTTAAGGAGAGGGCATGACTTTATATCCCATAATAATTTTTAAATAGTGAAAGGATAGTGTGAACAATTCATTTTCCCAATATATTTTTATTGTAACAGTTTTATTGACATATAGTTCATATGCCATACTATTCAATGGTTTAAATATATTTAAAAGAGTTGTGCAATCAACTTTAGACCCCTTTCTTCATTCTTGCATTCATTATTAATAGCTATTTCCCCACAACTTCCCCTGCCATAACCCTAAGGAACTATTACTCTTGCCCTCGCCTCAAAAAAGAAAGCAAGAAAAAAACAACAACACATAAAACACCAATCCAAAAGAAAGCAGAAAAATCATGAAAACTAAAAAAATTGGAATAAATTTTAAATGGGCCAAAGGGGGAAGCAAATGATAAAGTTTTAAATGTTAACCTAAATGTATTTTCAGTAGTCGAGTATCCAGTGCGCTCTGTCTGAAGGCAGGACCGTTCACCTCCCTAGTCCATGGTCAGAGGAGAGTCCCCAGAGGCTAACTCTACATGGGGACTCTACGAATCAAGAGACGGGGCTTCTACTGTCATCCGTAGTCTTTTGTAAAGTGAGTTCTCAGAATATGAGCCCTACTACCATCCCCTTCTCTGGATTTGTAGTTTCTTACTTACAAGGCTTAGATCACACTGGCTGATGAGCTTCTTTGATGTGAACTTAGCTGACACCTTAGTTAGAGGGTGTTTTAAGATAAGCTTTTAAGACCCCAAGACACTCCTCTTTCTGATAGCTGGGCACCATCTGTTTTTTTTTTTAAACCACACTTTGCTATAACACCCATCTCTCAGTGCTCCCTTCATGAAGGTAAGTATGGGGCAGGGCCACATCTTAAAAACGGATCCTTCTTAGGTTAGGGCTTAAGTGTGAGATCCAGTTCACGTAGCTAAGGCTTCTATGTAGGAGGGCCGAGGGCACAGCAGCGTGGGCGTTGGGCTGCTAACCACAGCTCAGTATTCACGTCCACTGAATCTACCAGTCACGCAGCAGGAGAAAGGTGAGGCTTCCTACTCCCATACACAGTGGCAGTCTTGGAAACCACAGGGGCAGCACTACCCTGTCCTAGAGGGTCACTGCACCAGCATCGACTCAATGACGGGGACTGGGAGTTAAGGTTTGTATAGCTCCCTGCTCCACTGCGGTGGCCAATTACCAGCTTTTTGACGCATAATCTAAGTACCTGCCATGGGGCCTTGGGTCATTCTAATAATGGCGTCATTAAATTAACCAATGGTATAGAATTTCAAATACTGTTGAAACAAGGGGGGTATTTGTACACAGGAAAGCTTTTTAGATTAAAATACATGATATTTTCACATATATATATTTTTAAATGTTTGAGTAACTGAATCTTATTTAAGAAAGCAATGAAGGTTAGATACAGGGCACAAGATTCACTAACACCCATTCAGAACAGTAGAACTATGCCTGCATAGCTAAGACATGTTCTAAAATGCCAAGAAAATATGAATATGGAAAATATACAGTAGCCTTAAGTTGCCTATTATTAGGTAACCTTAAAAGTAAGAGGTTGGAACCCAAGTCCAGTATGTTTTTCCGGGTTGACTAGAAAAACAAATCCACACCAGTCACAATTTTCTAAATGATCTTTTCATCAGCATAGATCTTTCTCTGCAGATAGGAACCCGTGAAAGGCCGGAGTTGGGGGATGGGGGGTGGGGGATACGTTTCTTGAGGAGAAGTACAATACTTAAAAGGACCCCCAAACGAAGCTGACCTCCACCTATTATGCTGATTCTCAACTCACTGCCATCAAGGCAATTACAGGCTGGGCTGCCAGCAGAGAAGTCAACAGTTCAACACCACCAACCACTGCTCAGGAGGACAATGAGACTTTCTACTCTTAGGAAGATGAACGGTCTTCGGGAATCCACAGGGGGTAGTTCTACTCTGTCCGGTGGGGTGGCTCTGAGTGAGTATTCTGGTACAGGAGGTGTTTATTTACTTTTATGAAATAGAAGTGGGTAGAAGCACATAAATTACTGCTCCAGCAATTCTCATCCGGCTGAAGCTGCCCGGGCCCAGCTGCCCTCCTCTGAATGAGACCCTGGGCTCC
This sequence comes from Echinops telfairi, assembly GCF_000313985.2. NCBI lineage: Eukaryota > Metazoa > Chordata > Mammalia > Afrosoricida > Tenrecidae > Echinops > Echinops telfairi. The sequence goes on along the minus strand of NW_022105908.1, from coordinate 22,615,975 downwards.
AGGGGCAATCCCCTACCATTCTCACAACCAGAGCCAGGTGGTGCAATGCCTGTATCAATCTATCTTGTTGAGGGTCTTCCTCTGCCCCTGACTCTCTATGTGACCAAGCAGGACATCCTTTGTGAGGGACTCGTCCCTCCTGATGATCTATTCCAAGTACATGCGATAACGTCTTGCCGTTCTTGCTTCTCAGCATCATTCTGGCTGCACTGCTGCCCAAACAGATCTGTCCACTCTTCTGGCCATCCATGGTAGGTTTAGGATCCTCTGCCGACCATAACTCAAAGGCATCGGTCCTTCAGTCTTCCTTCTTCATTGGCCAGCTTTTGCGTTCACATGAGGCCACTGGAAATACCAGAGCACCGTGTGTGGAGGTGGGGGACTGGGTATTGTGTTGAGCACCGGGATTAGCAGGGGCTCCTGCAAGGCTGGGTGGAGTCATGATGTGCTGTTGACAAAGGGGAAAGCTGCTGGACAGGCTCTAGCCAGACATCTGCTGCATTCCCCTGCTTGACAGACTAGTGTACACACATGCACACATTAATGCAATCAATTTATAATAATTCCAAGGTCTTGGAGGAGACTTAAGTGACAACTACTCTTCATGGGGTTCTCCCTCTCTCCCTCCCTCCCTCCTTTCTTCCTTCTGTCCTTCCACCCTCACTCCTCAAAGGGTGACAGACCAAAGCTCTGGCCACCAACTATATCCAGCTTTAAAGCCTGGATTCTCTAGATCAGTGGTTCTCCACCTTCCTAGTGCCGCCACCCTTTAATATGGTTCCTCATGTTGTGGTGAGCCCCTCCCAACCATAACATTATTTGCATTGCTACTTCATCATGGTCATTTTGCTACTGTTGTGAATCGGGGGAACCCCTGTGAAAGGGTCATTCCACCCCTTTGGGGTTGCGACCCACGGGCTGGGAACCGCTGCTCTAGAGAATGTGGGTTTTGTCAGTTCTGTCACAATCCTTCTGCCGTGCAATTCTTCTGTGTCCCCAAGGCTAAAGCTTCCCACTGTTCACACACCTCTGACACATGAACAGCAAGAAAGGGAAGAGACGCTGCTTTATAATAAGCCTGTTTGAACAGGAAGGAATCCGAGGAAAGGGGATCGTCCTTGTTTCGGCCTTGACTTCTCACCCTTGCTAAGCCTTCCCGAGACGCTGTAACTCCCCAGTTGATCAGAATTCTTGTTTGGTAAAGGGACACAAATCCTGCTTCCTTTGGTGTCTTGGCACTTGCTAGTTTGCTCCCACCACCTGTTCATTGCTACCATCCGATGTGCCAGCCGAGGGAGAGCTTGCATTCTGGTGCCATGTGTGTAGCTGGGAAGTCTAACTCCCGAGGGCAATCGACTCAGGCCACGCCAGCCTGGCCTGCCCTGCCCCGACTTCACCTCACTCCGTGACAGGCGCAGTAAAGATGGGCCATTCCTACTTGACGGAGTTTGAATGTGATTCTTGGTGGACGTATTATCCTCTCTGGTAC
>NW_022105908.1:22612302-22613401 GCF_000313985.2 Echinops telfairi | reverse complement strand
TTTTTATTGTAAATTACATGGGGGGGTTACCTTTCAGATTATCAACTTTGTATTCGACAGTTTCTACCACTCATCCATCCTCCCAATAGTTTGCTCTTCACTCACTCTTTGACTTTTCTTCTCTCTCTTGTGAACGACTATCTTCCATGCCACGTTAGCACCCCGCAACAGCACAGCCCACTGCTTGATCACCCTCCCTTCCCTCCCACCCTCAGCAGTCATCTAAGTCTGTCCCTTTGGGTGTGGAAGTCTTTGTTTCGCGTTGCTTTTCCTCCCTTATAGCAGCAGCCTTCTATGGCATTTGCCCTTTGTGCTTGCTGATTTCACTCAGCCTAGTCTTCTCCAGGTTCTTTGGCGATGAGGGCATCCTGTCGTGTCTATGTGCCAGGGTTTCCGTATCCATCTCCTTCACTGGCGTTGTGAGGGTTACAGGCACTCTCCCTTCAAATGGTTAAATGGGAACGTGACTCCATTTGCCTCCTTAAGCTGCTGGAGGACATACGGTCCAATTCCAGCCCAACCCACTGCCATCACCAGACTCCAGCAGACACCTGGCTGTTTAAGGTAGAGTGAAACTGCTCAGACGATGATGAAAACTGGACTGTCTTTGCGTCCATCCCAACACACCGCAACCTTCTTGCACAGAGTGGAACTGTCCCTGTGGGCTTCTGAGACTGCACCTCTTTATCGAAGTAGAAGCCTCGTCTTTCTTTCTCAGGGCAGCTGGTGGTTTCAAACTGCTAACCGTGTGGTTAGCAACCCAACACGTTATCCACTCTACCGCCAGGGCTCTGATGGACTATGAGGGGGCAGGAAAAAAAATGCTCTTCCCTAAAAATGCCTCTGCCCAAATCCCCAGAACCTATGAATATATTAGCAGAAGGGAATTAAATTAGCAGATGGGCTCATGTTGCTCACATCTGACCTCCAGATAAGCTATTATCCTGTATTGTCGGGGAAGGCCCAAGGTCGCCATCAGTGGCTGAGTTGATTCCGACTCGTGGTGACCCTGTGTGTGCCCAGGTAGACACACTGTGCCCCGTAGCCATTCCAATATCGAGTTTGTCCGAAGCAAATTGCCAGGCCTTTCTTCCAAGTC
>NW_022105908.1:22609469-22611010 GCF_000313985.2 Echinops telfairi | reverse complement strand
TCAAGCACTTCACCATGGTGCCACAGGACTCCTTTGCCATGTGATGCCCCCTTTTGAGCTATTGAGTTGATTCTGACTTACAGCGACGCTTCATACCGTTTCTGAGACCAAATCTTTACAGGAGTAGACAGCCTCATCTTTCTCCCTCAGAGAAGCTGGTGTGTTTGAACCTCTGACATTGAGGTTAGCAGCCAAATGCCTCTATCTGGATAGACCTGGAATGTTCACATTGAGGCTCAGAGATCCCCTTTTCCAAGAAGTCCTCTGACACGCGGCTGGCTCCTGCACCCTGTCTGTTCCCTCCCCATGGAGCAGGCTTCCCCAGCACCCTGGACATTGGTTCTGATGGTCAGCCAAGGATTTATCTCAGCCCAGCATTTTCCACACTGGCCATATCAAGGGTGCATCTCCACAGCTGGGGGCGGGGGGTGGAGTTAAGCCTGGGGACAAGACTAGCCTCCAACAGGACCCCAAAAGGTCACCAAGGGGCTCAGAAGCACCAAATTTGCTACTCCATTGTGACTTCCTCAAACACACTACTCAGCCAAAGGTCGGGTATTTCAATAAACCAATGCTGTGCTGACCCCTTTTTTCATGGACTGCCAGTGGTCATCCAGTAGACGTCAACTCATGGTGCCCCACGCGTGTCAGAGGAGAGCTGTGCCCCGTGGGGTTTTCAGTGGCTGATGTCTCCGAAACAGATCATTGGGCCTGTCATCCGAGGTGCCTCTGAGTGGGCTCAAACCACCCTTTCAGTGGGCTGGTGAATGTGCTCATCATTTGCACCACCCACCCAAGGACTCCTTTCACATGTAGTATCTCAGAAAATCAGAGACGAAAGTTTCAGAAAGAAGGGGCCTGAGTCTGGCAGCTGAAGATGTCTCCGATTCTCCACACCAGAGCAGGACATCACATCCCCATTCCCCTGCCCACCTGTGGCTTTCACTAATGCTCAAGCCCTCTCTCCTGAGACTGAGAACCCAGCACAGGTGCCAATCTCCCAATGAGACGTTTCTCAGTTGGCTGCTAATTAGCAGGCATTTATGGCCTAAGAAGGACTCCTGGTGGCATAGTGGTAACCCCCTGGGCTGCAATCCACAAGGTCAGCAGTTCGGGACCAGCTTCTCTGTGGGAGAATGACTTGGCTTTCTACTCCTGTGAAGAGTTACGGTCTCAAAAACCCACAGAGGCCGTTCCACCCTATGAGTCAGCATGGTCTCGATGACTGTGAGTTTGGTTTTTTGGTATGGTTACACATTGGGCTGCTAACCTCAAGGTCAGTAGTTCGATACCATCCCCTGCTCTGCAGGAGAAAGATGAGGCTTTCTATTCCCACAGAGAGTTCCTGTCTCAGAAGCCCACAGGGTAGTTCTGTTCTGGGGGTCACTCTAAGCTGAAATGGACTGGTTGCCAGTGGGTTGGGTTGGGTTGGGTTGGGTTGGGTTTGGTTTTCTGCATCTAGGAGCATCCACTGTACCTGAAGCAGGTTGGCAGCAAAGAAAGTACCCAGGGCCTGGCTGGAGCCTCCTCGCCTGAAGCCA
>NW_022105908.1:22605879-22608293 GCF_000313985.2 Echinops telfairi | reverse complement strand
TCCATCATTGTAGTATCAAACACTGTGCACAAATAGTCATCGTAGCGCCCTCGCTAATAGACAAAGGATGGAAACAACCCAAATGTGTACTCATTGATACGTGGGTGTTTTCGGGGGGCGGGGGGCGCACATCCATGCAATGAAATACCGGTCAGCCATAAAAAACAATGATGTACTGATACAGGCTGCGGTGTGCAGGAATCTCACAAACATGGTCGTTCTGACTCATCACGACTGGGTCCACGTACAACAAAACGAAACGCTGCCGGTCCCGTGCCATCCAAACAATTGTTGGGTGTGAGCTCATCGGCAGTTCAGCCATGGTGTCACTCCGTCTTGTCGAAGGTCTTCCTCGTTTTTTGCTGCCCTGCTACTTGGCCAAAGATGATGTCCTTCTCCGGGGACTGGTCTCTGCTGATAACATGTCCAAGGTACGAGAGACAGAGCCTCGCCGTCTTGCCTCTAAGAAGCCTTCTGGCCGCTCTTCTTCCAAGACGGGCAGGTTTTGTTTGTTCTTTTGGCAGCCCGTGGTACTTTCCAGATTCTTCACCGACACCATCATTTAAGGGTGTGCAACATCTGCCTGCGCGTCTTCTCTTTTAGTGCACTGGTTTGTCTCTAAAGATTCCAAGAGCCCATTTCAGTTTGACTTTTCTTCCCCTGCTCCCACCAACACTCTCCCACCCTCACCCACAAGCCCCTACCACCACTTTGTTTTAGCCACTCAGACCAATATATTAGTTTGAGGGATAGGAATTTAGAGGATTCTTTTAAAATATGTTTGTTTTCATTTTTATCTTTAACGAAGCTTGCCTGCCTCTTTCTCCCGTCCTTGTCCCTTAAGAAACCCCTGGTGGGCCACACACTGGTGTGCTAACTGCAAGGTCAGTCGTTCAAAACCAACCGCTGCTTCTCCAGAGAAAGATGAGACTTTCTACTCCTGTGAAGAGTTACAGTCTCAGCAACCCACAGATTCAGTTCTGCAGCAGTCATGGAAGGGGCTACGAGTCAGAATCGACTGGACTAAGTGAGTTCAGGCTTTGGCTCTTGTGTCCTACAGGAACCTTGCTGGGACCGTTGGTTCGGCTTTGGTCTGCTAACTGCAAGGTTGGGTCTCTTCTCCCGTAAAGACGGCCAGTCTCGGAAACCCAATGGAGCATCCCTACTGCAGCCCACGGGGTTTGTTTGGCCTCATATTGAGTTTCTATATAAAGGATGACTTTTTAAAGACTTCCTTCAAGATCACTTTGGGAACAACCCAAAGGGGAATTTGACTTCTTTACTTTCGCTTGCCTCCAAAACCAACGCCACAACGTGAGTTCATCAGACTCGAGCTTCACCTTCGTGGATCGAGCTTTTGGACAGGTTCTCGAACTTCCCATCCGTGACCCTGAGAAGCTGACATCCTGATCAGCCTCGTTCTCACTTCCCATCTGAGTCAACGGACAGACTGACATTTATGAGTGCATTTCATGAGGCCTCATTGCTGTCAAGAGCTGGGACAGCCACTGGAACACCGGAAGAGGAGGATCAGGACACCAGGTGAGCCCCGTGTCCCCACAGGGCCAGCACCAGCTGAGAACAATGAGAGGCTTAGAAGAAACGTTCAGGCATCAAGCTGGGGGCCCAGGCTCTGCCAACTGGCCCACAGCAGGCTCCTGGTCAAGCCTTTTACATCCACTGGTTCTTGTTGTTTGTTGTGTCTAATCATCTCCGTCTTACGATGAACCCTTGTGGGGAGAACTGCACCCCAAAAGAGTCTCATGGCTGATATTTTGGAAGTAGATCAACAGTCCTCTCCCCCAAAGTGCCTTTACTGGATTCGGACCATTGACTTTTCAGCTGGTAACACAGCACTTAATCGTATGCTCTACCACAGGTGCCCCCAGCTGTAAAAACCAACAGAAACCAAAAGCCTCTGATCTCTGATCCCAAGTGTGCGTGTGGTGGCAGCCACGGAACACCAAAATGATGCCAAGAACAGCCTCACAGGGGAAGAGTAAACCCCCTCTCATTGGCCCAGCATCCAAGTGAAGGAGTTACTAATTCAAGTGGATACCCACAGGTGCCTGCCTCCCAGGTGCCCCAGAGCCTCCCACCTGCAAAGCCAACTACGGTTTACAACTCTGAGCTTGCTGGAAGGTGAGCTTGGTCAAAGCAGAACTTGAGTGTTTGTTTAAATCCCAGATCAAGACTCTCATAGCAACCCTAAAACACAGAGAACTGCCTCTGTGGGTTTCTGAGAAGTCACTGTTTACTGGAGTAGAAAGCCTCATCTTTCTCACAGAGCACCTAGTGGTTTCAAACCTCTGACCTTACAGTGAGTAGCCCAACACGTAACCACTATGCCACCAGAGCTCCTCAATGCTACGTGGTGAGGAACCGGCTCATTCTGGCTCCACCTGCTAAGTATC
>NW_022105908.1:22602666-22604120 GCF_000313985.2 Echinops telfairi | reverse complement strand
GGGGTGATGTGCAGCTACCCTGCTTGAAGTGCTGAGCAAGCCCTAGGGAGCAGCAGGAGCCTTGAGCCCTACCAGCTGCCTCCTATAGTTAACAGGTTTTCTAAATCATATAACATTGTATAAATCATATAAATTAGGCTTTTACAAAGCATGCAAATCACCTGCGAGGTACCACCTGTGGATGTTGAACAACCTCTGCCCGTTCCCACTCCCCCACCCCGAGATTTCTTATTCTGACACAGACAATCGTCTGCCCAGGGCCCACACTCTGTGCCCCTCTCCCTGCCTGGTACCAGCATGCTCCTTTCCAAACAGAGAAAATAGGAAGCATTCACACCGTAAAGGAAATGCCATGGGCTGGGGGTTGGACCCTGTGGGTGAAGATTCCTGGCCTTTTCCAGACCCCTTGAGATTTGGGGCAAGACATGTGCCATCCCCGACCTCAGCAGCTGCTTTTTCTAAAGCCGAGCTGCCAAGTCAGTGCCCCCAACACACACCGAACAAAATGCTGCCTGCCGAGCGCTAGCCCTACGATGGGTTGTGGATCGGAGAGTTGTGATCCGTAGGATGGTTGGGGGTTAAGTTTCAGAATAGATCGCCAGGTCTTTCTTCCTAGTCTGTCTCAGTCTGTCTGGAAGCTCAGCCGAAGCATGTTCATCACCATGGCAACACCCAGGCTGCACTGACAAACGGGTGGGGCCGACACACGGGGGCAGGATCTGATCCTGGTCTCTCCCACCTAGGAATTCGACCACGAAACCACCAGTGTCTCATAAAAGGGAGTTAGTTGTGCTTACGGGCTCCTTTTTGACTCGTTGATGGTGGTGACAGTAGCGGCAGTGGTGGTGATGGCGCCCGTGTGTGGGCAAGGTGGTTCCAACTCACAGCAACCCTGTATGGCAAAGTAGAACATGGGGTTTCATTGGCTGCAATCCTTAGGAAAAGGGCCCTGGCTGGCACAGTGGGGTCAGTGTGCTGCTAACCAAAAGGCGAGTGATTTGAACTCGCCAGCCACTGCTGCAGGAGCAAGGTGAGCCAGTCTGCTTCCATAAAGAGGTGCGGTCCTGAAAACCCTGGGGAACACTTCTACTCCATCCCATGATGCGAGTTGGAATCGCCCAATGACAGTGGGTTCTTTCCGTCCCTGGGGGACCAGAGGGCCAGCTTGTTTTCTCCCACAAGGAATGACTATTGGCTACAAACTGCCAACCTTTCAGTTAGTAGCTTAGTGCTTAACCACAGTGCCACCAGAAGTCACAGGTCTGTGGTGACGGTCAAGAGAAAACACTTTGTAAAATAAAAATGTGATATACATACACTACATCATCATTCTTTCACCAATTCCCACACTCCCAAGTGACTTTGAACAAGGTGCTTCCCTAGAGAGGTAAGGAAAGGAGAAGGAGCAGGCCATTCCCAGGTTGTGTGAATTTGGGCTTTCCAGTACTCTCCAA
>NW_022105908.1:22588228-22601907 GCF_000313985.2 Echinops telfairi | reverse complement strand
TGAAGCTCTTTCTTACACACATATGCATGTTTATGGATTTGTTTCTCTAGTCTACCCAGACTAACACAACTACCTACCTCAGAAGTGCAGAAAACAATTCCATTCTCCCCTCTGTCGGCCTCCGTTTCTCTCAGTAGACTGAGAACAATGGGACACGGGGTGAGCTAGTCAGGACACTGAGGTTACCACCGGACTCTCAGCAAGGCCACTTCAAATGAGGTCACAGAGGTAAGAACGACTGAAACTGGGAACTGCAGCTCGTGCAGGTGAGGAGGACCTCATCGCTTAGACTGGGCCAGTAGGTGGACGGGATCGCTCCTCTAGTGAGCCTGGGAGAGAGTGGAAGAGCCTGTCTGACCCCATCTTTGCCAAGGTCCACTCTCCCTCCTGGAAGGATGCACTGAGGAGACCATGAGGCTGAGTCTGCAGAACTCTTGCCCCCAGGCCAAGCCCTGATCTAATCCACAGGAAACACCAGGCAGACGCACGTTGAAGAGCATGCTACAAAAAAAACCCCTGGCCTACACGCTTCAAAAATCTCAAAGTCCTGAAAGACAGACTGAGGGACGGTTCCCAGTGCAGGATCTTGCCTCTCACCATCTACCTCAGACTTTATAGTCACCCCTCTGTGCTCTGCCCCCAGTGTTCTGGTGGTATCCTTCCCAATTGCCCTCAGGTTGACTCGGTCTCGGCGTGGGTCCCAAGGTCTGCCCTGTGATCAGAAGGGAGGCCTCCACTGACAGCCAGCAGCTGTCCTCCTCCTCTGAGCCCATTTCCCTGGGATAAACTCCCAGGAGCAAGAGCAGTGCACCAAGGGGTGTGAGCCTTTTCAATGACTCTTGATACATATTTATCAATTTCTTTCCCAAAGGGCTGCACCCAATTTACACACAGCCACCGCCACGTGCGGGTGCCACCGTTATACCATAGCTATGTCAGTCCTGGGTGTGATAATTATATTTCGTAATTTGTGCTAATTTAATAGGTGTAAAATTGAATCGCGTTCTAATTTGCATTTCTTTGATCGCTGTGAAGGTTGAACACTTTCCCTAATAAATAAACACTTGCATGGCTTTATGCATTCATTTAGTTGCTTAAAGCACCAGGCACAAATCTCCTACTAGCTATCCAAAGTGAAGGCAATGGTGTGTGGTCGGTTCAGTGGTAAAGGCCTCACCTTGCCTGTGGGAGACCCCGGTTCGAATCCCAAAGCCCCTCATGCCCGGCCACCACTCATCTGCCAGTGGAGGCTTGCATGTTGCTGGGAGGCTGGAAGAGTTTCAGTGGAGCTTCCAGACTGAGACGGATTATGAAGAAAGGCCTGGTTGGCTTCTAAAAGCCAGCCAGTGACACCCGAGGTTTCAATGAACTGACATGTTGTGCATGGGGTCACCAGGAGTTGGGGACTGACTCGCCAACAGCTAACAGCAGTGACATATCTGATGCTGTGTGTTACTGCGCTGGGCTGTCTAGAGAAACAAAACCAGGTACACTCATGTATGTGTAAGAAGGAACTTGATATCAAGAAGTAATTCTACTATCAGGAAGGCATCTGTGGTAGTTACATAGTTTCATGTCAACTTGACAAGTGAGTGAAGGGGTGGAGTCTAGCCTGTCGATCAGCCCGATGCTGCCTCCTTGTGGGTGTGGCCTTCTCATGAGGATTCTGGGAACTTCCTCTTTCTCCCTGGAGGCGGGCCACACACTCACTCTCTGCTTCGTCTTCCTGCTGTTGAGTCACTGGGAGAGCAGCCAGAGCCACAGGGAGACCTGCAAGAGCCCTGGAGATGCTTCCACCACCACCGGATCCACAAGGCTTTCACCTACGGGCCTGTGATCTTCCTGCATTCTGTATCGTTGCCTGTAGCTGTGTGAGTCTGAAGAGAGATTTGTGGACTATGGGCTAGTATCAAACTTAATGGACTTCATCTGGACTGGGCTGGGATGTTTTCTTGATATACAATTACCCTTTATATAAAGCTCTTTGTTATACATATGAGTATCCCTGGATTTGTTTCTCTAGTCAACCCGATCTAACACAGCATCCCAGCTCAGTCCAACTCAAGTATGTCCATGGGTCCAATGATAGCCAGGGGCCCTCTTCAGACTCACATAGTTGTAGGTCCATGATGCAGAAAGGTGAAGTGGGAAGCAGGGAGCTCACAGGCTGGTGGGTGCAGGGTCATGTGGATCCAAGATCTGTAGAAACATGGTAGGGAGCCTACTGCACTCCATGTGGATCACCCACAGGGGGACACCACTGGAGGTGGACACACAATCCCAGTGAAGGAGGAGTGCAAAGGGCATGAGAGGAAGAAGTTCTCACTGTCCCTCTTACCAAAGGCCTCGTCCCTAAGGAGTGAGTTAGTTAATTGTGCCAGCCTGGCCGATAATCACATGTGGTGCTGGTTGAAAGGTGGAGGGATAAATGGGTGGTGAAGCCTCGCCTTTCTAGTTCTCGGGTCTCTTGTTTTGTGATGGTTGCATCGGGTGCAGCTGCCTTAGCAGTTCCCTGCTTCAGCTTGCAAGATGGATTTCCTACAAGACATCCCCAAGGAGAAGCCACAAGGATCTATCCCGATGCAGCCCTGGGTGCTGGAGCAGCCATGTGGAGACCCCTGCCAGTGCTGAGATGCTTACACGTTCACTGACTCAGCTTTCCTCCTGCAGTCGGCATTATTGCCTCTGTTTTGTGAGGTGAAGGACTTTGTGGACTGGTGTTGGGTATGGGTTAATGTTGGACTTGTGGGCTTGGGCAGCATTGGGTTGGGATGTTTTCGTGATGCACATTTTCTTTGCATAAAACTCTCTCTTATACGTGAGTTGCTGTGGATTTGTTTCTCCAAAGTACCTAGACTAATACAGGAGGCATCATCAGGCTGTGACCCATCTGATAGGTTGGACTCTACCCCTACCTTTCACACAGGTGCACGTTGACATAAAATCTCACTGCCACAGGTGCAAAGGGCAATGACCGGGCATAGTCTCTCCCCTCGTGGGACTTTGCTCTAGTAGAGAAAATGAACAAGCAAACCCAAAGTCTGAAAGTAGTAGGATCAATCATATGCTAGTGAGAGGTCTGGAGTGCTTGGGGGTATGATTAGGTTTCATGGGAAGGTGAGGCAGAGGAGAGCATCAAACCTAGTCTGGGGGCTTGAAAAGGACACCTGGGGGCTTTGGGACAAGCCTTACACAAGCAGATAAACAAATGGGAGAGAACTTTACCTGCCTGTCTTTATCCATTTGTTTCTTGTGCACTGTGCTCACCTTATAGCTCGTGTGTGTGTGTGTGTGTGTGTGTGTGTGTGTGTGTGTGTGGAGTGTGCGCCCAGGCATGTGTGTTACCTATGGGAGAAGACCTTTGACAGGATGGACTGAGACCGTGGCTGCAACCATGGGCTCAAACATAACAGTGTGAGGATGGCGCAGGACCGGGCAGTGTTTCCTTCTGGTGTGTGTGGGGTCTGTGAGTCAGAACTCACTTGGAGGTACATGCCTGCACAGCACGTACTGTGCCTTTGTGTGTGTGCTTAGACCGTCTTTGTACGTTAGTTGGATCAAGCGCCTGTCAGTGTTTGTCTCCATGTGCTTATGACCCTGGGTGTTGCATTCTGGGTTCTGTAGTTCCAGGTCAGGTGGATGAGACCAAGTAGACCTGGCGTGTTTGTGGGGGTAGGAAGACTGATGATTTCCACTGGACTTGGCTAGCAGAGGCATCCAGCTGCCCTGACTCCCGGTGGCCTCTGGTTCTGCCCCACCCAACCTTGGCTCCAATCTCTGCCATCAGCTGGCTTCTCTGGATTTAGCTATGTCATTTCATCCAGACTTAGCATCTTCTCTGAGTTTTCAGTCGCTCACCTATCAGCTGAGTCCCTGCTGAGCTCACACCCTTCCCTTCCTACCCCATTCTCTGGGCCAGAGAACCCCAGAGGCCAGCCACATGGCCAACCGTGCTCATCTTCTGCCCAGCATCACTGAAGCTTAGATGAACACGTGGGAGTCCCCCACATCATGACAGGCACCCAGAGAGCTCGGTCCACTGCTCACCAGTAGAGTCAGCATGAGAGGTTGCATTTCAGGTGAACTGACACAGCCGAACCCAGGATTATCGGGCCAGCAGCAGTACTGGCTGCAGAAGTGAAGGTACAGAATGCCACTTGCTTCCTTGAAGCACAAGGTGTCCAACACCGATTGCCTTCAATGCCTCCATGGAATGCCTATGTATTAGACAAGGTTCTATAGAGAAACAAAACCAGAACACTTATGAGTTTAGATAGATAGATAATGAATGAATATAACAGATAATTAGTCCACACAGCAGTACAGAGGGCTCAGTTCAACTCACTTCCGTGAAACAATTAATATACTGGCAGTCCTTCAACTCACGAAGGCTGCTAGGTCCAAGGTCAAGGAAGCAGACAGCTGAGTCTTCTTTAGAGCAATGCTGCCACAGGCAACAAATAGCAGGGCAAATCACCAACAGTCCCCAGCTCAAGTGATGTATACACCAGCAGTATGGCGAAGGAACCTCAAGCTATAGCGACACGGTCCACAGGTTGGGTGTCCCACAGATAGTGTAGCCCTCAAGTTGAGGCAGAGAACTAGCTAAGGCAGCCGCACATTGATCCGATCACCAGAGAGCAAGAGACAGAAAGGCGCGGTTCACTGAGCCATTTCTCTCTGTGCCCTTCAATCAAACTGCGGCCTTATTAATCCCACATGTTCTCATTGGCCAGGTTGGCATAATAAAGCCATTATGCTTTGCCTCTTTGCATACATCTCCCAAACAAGACACGTGCTTCCTCCAATCTCACCTAATCCAAGACCCTCCCCAGATGTAAAGACTGGAGGCATATACATCTAGTTTATTGAAATACAATTCACATAACATACAATATGACCACTTATATGATCCAACCCAATGGTTTTTTTTAGGATATTCTGGGTGTTATCCAACCACCACTGCCACCTCATTTTAGAATACCTTTGTTATCCCCAAAGAGAAACCCCATTACTCCCTACCCCTATCTAAGTGATGCAGATTTCCTGGAAGTAGGGTCAGGAACTTTTAAACTTGAGATAGAACCCGCCAGAGTGATGACCACTAAGACACCAACCATTAACACCAGCAAGAACTCAATGGTGGGCAGGCAGTTCTCACCATTTTCCAGCACAAACCATTAGGTCACCGGAGCTCTGGTAGCTTAGTGGGTTACATATTGGGCTGCTAACTGCAAGGATAGCAGTTCAAAACCACCAGCTGCTCCACTCTAGAAAGATGAGGATTTCTCCTCCAGTCTCAGAAACCCATAGGGGCAGTTCTACTCTGTCCTGTAGGGTTGCTATGCATGGATATATGAGTCGTTTGTTATTATTATTGAGACAACTCGTCTCTTCCCAATGTAAATCTCCTGCCTCTCTTCCTCCAGTTCCCAGTTTCCCAGCTTTCCCCAGTTCTGCATTATACAGACCTATGAATGGAGCCACAAGGAGAGCTTGTTAGAAGGCAGGGGAGGGGGTACCAAGAAACTGAATGGAAGCATGTGAAACTGTTCACCACAGCTCAATAAGTTAAGCACAAATAAGCCGTTGTTTACCTTGCATCTTGGATGGAGGCAAAGGGAATTTTCTTCGGCGGCGGAAGGGGCATGGGAATCCAAATCCTCCCCTCTTGTTAGTCACTTTTGTCCTCTTCTTTTTGAGTGGGGAAAATGAACCTGCTTGGATTCAAACCAACACCATGTGATTTGGGAAACAACCAGTCATTATGGGTTATTACTGGGTGGGACTGGAGGCAGCCAAGCATTTCTTAGCTGGCCTGGATGTGTGTGCAGACATGAATGGAGAGGGTACTGGGAAGACTTGGGGGCTGCTTTGGTGTTTGGTTTCGTTGCTTTTATAGGGAGGAAAGTGGAGGTCCAGAGACAAATAAAGATCTGGACAATGTTGCATGGCCAAAGATGCATCTAGAACACAGATACCTTGCCCAGGATTGGCTGCATCTTTGACAGGTCCTAATGAAGAGAGCCCTCGTGGTATAGTGGGTTCCCCTTTGGGCTGCGAACTGCAAGATCAGCAGTTCGAAATCATGGGCCCCCGCTGGGGGAAAAGCAAACCAAACCTGTTGCTGACTAGCTGATTTCAGTTCACAACAACCCCTGTGCTGTGGAATAGAACCGCTCCCAGGAAGCACGTGAACGCTAGACTGCAGTCTATTGGGAGCGTTGGTGGTATGGTGGGTTGGACACTGGCCTGTTACCTACAAGTCAGCAGTTCTAACTCACCACCATCACATCGATGGATAGCCTTTGAATGTCTATGGGGCAGTCCTACACTGCCCCATAGGGCCGATGAATCACAGCCGTGAGTTTGATTTGGTTGGGCTGGGTAGTGTATTAAGCATGCAATACTCACTGCTGTGGGAGTCAAAGCTGACTCTCAGCCACCCCGGTGAGTTCCTGAGACTAACTGTTGATGGGAGTAGAAAGCCCAGTCTCTGCCGCAGAGCTGCGGGTGGTTTCGAACTGCCAACCATGAGGATCGCAGCCCAATATGTAACCTTAACATTGTGAAAGAGTTTGACATCATGTGACACAGAGACAAGCAGTGAGCATGCTCTGCTGGGAAAGCGGGGCTGATAGACTTGCTTGGTGCAGGGCAGCCACAAACCTTCCCGTAAAACCAAAGTCACTACTATCCAGGCCATTGGGACTCCTAGCAACTGTATGGCACTTGTGGCTTTCCAAGGCTGTACCTCTTTACAGGGGCAGAAAAGCACGTGTTTCTCCTAAAGAGTAGCTGGTGGTTTCAAACAGCCTTCCTTAGGGTTAACAGCCCAATGTGTAACCCATTGTGCCACCAATGTTCACAGTACCCATGGCACACTGGAGTGAAGAAATGAGGTGTGTCTGTCTAAATCCCAAAGCTCCTCTGATAGGTTCAAGATGATTCCCTCGGGGAAGAGCAGGAACAACACACCACCACCTGCCAGGGAGCCATTTAAAGCTCAGCCCCAAACCAAACGACTCACTGCCATTGGTCGATTCCAGCTCCTCGCCACCCTATAGGACAGGGCAGGACCGCTCATGTGGATGTCCAAGACTGCAATGCTTTGTGGGAGTAGTAAGCCTCATCTTTCTCCAGGAGAGCCATGGGTGGTTTCAAACTGCTGACCTAGAGGTTAGTGTCCCAGCGCATTACCACTACACCACCAGGGCTCCTCTAACTCATGGCCAGTCTATAGGAGGTTTCTGAGACTATAAATCTTTATGGGAGCGAACAGTCTTATAGGTTCACATAGGTTAACAGCTACCTCATAACCCACAGTGCCATAAGGGATCTTAGGGGTAGAACATTGAAAAAAGAAAATAAATCTCACTGTCATCGAATCAATTCAGACTCACAGTGACTCTACAGGACAGACCAGAGCTGGTCCCCTTGGATTTCCTAGACTTTAAATCTCCATGGGAGCAGACAGCCTTATCTTCTTCCCATGGGGTGGCTAGTGGGTTTAAACCTCTGGCCCTGTGCTTGTCCACTAGGCCACGGGGACTCCTGGGCATCCATCATGCCCCAAACTGCCCAGGTAACTAACCCACAGCCAGGCTTGAGAACCAGTGCTCTTCAGAGGTTTTTCTTCCACTTGAAGAGCAAGTATTATTGTAGGAACAGGGGCACAGAGACCCAGGGAAGGAGGTCCCTGACCCCACATCTGGAGCAGGGCTCAACCCGCATGCAATCTAACTACTGCCTCCTCTCCTTAGCACCAGGAAAACCCACTGAATGCATAAGGAAATAGATCTAAGCCCTCCTTGTATTCTTCAGGTTTCCCTGATAAATATGTATTCAGGGCAGTCTCTAAGAAGCGTAATACGGTGCCTTTTCAGAACTGCTCGTGTCTATTGGGAAATGACTTATTGAAGATGCTCATCCGATGTGTTCCGCTTGCTTGGCGGACAAGAAAGACTGCGATTTCAAAACCCTGCCCATGTCCTCTCGCCATCAAAGAGACAGCTGCCACCCAGCCCCCACCCCCCACAGGCCTTCCTAAGGAATGGACACATGCTAAACTGGGAAGGAATTCCTCAGCCCCTTCTGGGCACTCGGGAGAGTGCAGGCAGCGGGGTGGGCTTCAAGGTCAAGACTTCAGGCCCAGCACCTTAAGTGGGCCACCCAGTGACCTTGAGGAGCTGCTTCTTACATATGAACCATGGTGGCTTCCTCTCTCAAGGACTGCTGGCCCATAAATACCAATGGGGCCGTGTGAAAGGTCAAAACTGTATTTTCTCATCATTCCGGAAGCGCACAAGTTCAAATCCATTCCTTTGGTGAATCCCTCTCCTAGTGTCCGGTGTGAGTCGGTGTTCCTTGGCGTTCCTTGGCATCTGTCTTCTTCCTGTCTCTGGATCGAATCTTCTCCCCTCAGCAGGGATCGGGACTAAAAGGCACCCCACCTCCCTTGTGCCTCTCCTAGTTCCCAGAGCAAGTCAGGCTTTACCCACGACAGCGCAGTGGTGGTTGGAAACTGCCCTTGAGCCCGCCCCTGTGCACCACAGAACAAAGCGCGCCTTGGCCCTCCGCCCCCACCCCCATAACTTGGCTGTGCATGAGCTATGTTGTTACCAGAGGCTGTGACCTTGGTTCTGACTCTTAGTAATGCCACGTGACAAAGCAGAACTTCCCCACAGGATATTCTTGGCTGTTACCTTTGTGGAAGCAGCTTGCCAAATCTAGCCTTCTCAGAGGTGCTGCGTGGCTTTAACAACTGACTTTTGGGATAGGAGCCGAGTGCTTGACCGTTGTGCCACCAGGGTGCCTGGCCCTGACGTCAGGGGCCAGAAGAGTGGGAGATGCAGTTGGATCCCTAACTTCCCTGCTAAGGCCGCCCACTCCCACCCTGGAGAGCTCAGACAGGGAGAAGGCCTTGTCTGCACTGCTGTGTCCACAGAGCCCCCCTCTCATCATAGCTGCCCCCAGAAGGTCCCTGTCACACCTGCTTCCTCATCCCAAGGGCCCTGGGTTGCGTCCCTCTCCCCTGCCCCATGTGGGTCCCCACCCACCTAGTCAGCCTTGACTGGGCCTGGCCGTGCCTCCACTCCCCACCCACTTGGCCGCCTCCACAGTTGACATAACACAAGCTTTAAAAGCGTCGTCTGTCAGTGGTAAGAGGAAAAGTTTAAAAGCTTGCATTTAGAGAAATTGGCTGGAAAATGTGATCTGCAGACTCTTTCAGTCATGATTAGACGAACATAATCTGCATAAACATCATCATTTTATTATTATCGTTTTTTGCCGATAGCGTAATAAAATGGGGAGAAGGCGGTTAAGTGATTGAGAGAGCAATGCCTCAGCCATCACTGCTGGTTCCTACCTCGGCTTTTGAATGAATCACTTGTTGCCAAAACGTATTGAAGAGGAAGGAAGCAGAGCCAGAGAATTGCCTTTTTTATTTGCTTGGATTGGTGGGGAAGGGGATGGGGGGCATTTTGTGGTTTGACACACCCAAGGAGCCCACACCCCAGCAAGAGCCTCTCCCTCTAAGTGCCACCTGGAACCTTGGACGGGCCTTAGCACAAGCCCCGTGGGTCCAATGGATCCGCTTTTCAGTCCCACCAGGTTATTCCTTGGTCAGTGAGGCTATGGAGCTGAGACACCCTTAAGAAAGGGGACCCTTCCCAAGGCGGAGCGGTCGTTGCTGCCTCCAGAGACACCTCAGGCTCGCTCGTCAGAGAAAAGCTGCGGAGAAGGTTGTCGTTGAGTTTCAACCTCTTCACTTTATAGATGGAGGAGCTGAGGCCAACGGAGGGTTGTGATCTGCCTGGGGCCATGTGGGACACCATGCTGGAGACCTGACAGAATCCTGAACTTGCTGGGCACAGCTGGGACTTCACTTTGGTGTGGACATGGGACAGGGTGGACCTCAGGGTCCCAATACTGTTGCATACAAACCGCCCCAGCACTCAGGCGGCTCCCACCAGGCATGATTCATGATTTCTCTCATTCTGTGGGGAAGTTCTGCTGCATGGGGATTGATTGGCTGGGGTCCCTTGTGTGGAGACATTCAGCAGAGAGGTCAGAGAGGGCTGGAAGGTCCAAAATGGATCCGCTACTCTTCTTCACGTGACCTTTCTCCACGTGGCTGGGTCTCTTCCAATAGTCAGACTCCAGTTTCTCCACACGGGCACTGGCTTCAAAGAGGACCAAAGCAGAAGCTACCAAGTCTCACAAAGCCTCGGTCTTAATCTGACATTTTAGTGGCCAAAATATATGCGGCCAGACCCAGAATCCACGTAGGAAGGGACCACGCAAGCCCATGCACACCAGCAGGTGAGGTATGCCTCAGGTCACCAGGTAACAGTCTGTCTCCATACCCTCCCCTAGGAAACGCCCCACCCTGAGCCCAGCCCTATCCCAGCTCACACAGACCCAGTCTCACACCGTGGACCTCAAACTAAACGTGGCTCCTGACAGCAAGATAAGCCATAACCCTGGGCTGCCACTGAGACCCATTCTGCCCGACCACTAAGGAGTGGGACAAGCGCAAATCATTGGACTCCAAGAGGAAACAGGCTGAAGTTTGAGATGATAAAGAGGTTTCTGATGATCAGAGGTGCCCAGAGAGGAAGCAAGCTGCCACTGGACGATTTGGAAAGTTCAAATGACTCCTTAGCAGAGTTCTGTGGGTGTGCATGTATGTGGAGAGGTGTGTGGATGTGGAATGCGGGAACCTGGTGCCCTCTAGATCCCTGCAGAGATCCTGCCTGGACAGAAGAACCCATCGCTCTAAAAATGGCAGCATCCAATTTCCACCCTCTTCTGGAGCGACTGGCCAGGAAACAATGGACAGACTCCAGGGCCAGGGTTCTAAGAAGCCGGAGTAGGAAGAGCACTACTTCCGGTTCCCATCCAGGCTCTGGCCCTGAATCTCTATGACTCAGTAGTCTTCCACTCAGACTCAATGGCCCAAGCAGTGCCGTGTTGTATAATAATGAAAAAGTACCAACTGCTTGGCTCAAATACTCCAAAGGCTCCTCGTCTTTTCCCAGCAAATCCCAAGCATCTTAGCAGTTTCTGGAGTCGGCCCTGCTGTCTCCCCCCTCCACGGCCCCTAACTTGCTGGGAGTCAACCAGAAGGAAAAGAAAGAGCCCTTGTGGCATAGTTGTTATGTGTTGGGCTGCAATCTGCAAGGTCGACAGGTCAAAATCACCGGGGAAAGACCGGACTTTCTACTCCCACAAATAGGTACAGCCTCGGAAACTCACAGGGGCAGTTCTGCCCTGCCCTGTAAGGTCATTATGAGTCAGCGTGGATTGGATGGCAGGGAGTTTGTTTGGGGCTTTCTACTTTACCAAGCATGATGTCCTTCTCCAGGGACATGATAGCATGTCCAAAGTGTGTGAGACTAAATCTTTGCTTCTAAGAAGCGTTCTGATTGTACTTCTTCCAAGACAGGTTTGTTTGTTCTTTTGGCAGACCATGGTACTTTCCATATTTCTTGCCAGCACTTTCAAATCAAACACTGCTCTTCTGCCATCTTCCTTACCCAATGTCCAACTTCCACATGCCTGAGAGAGCATTGAAACATCACCTGAGATAGTTAATCATCTTAACTTTTATCGTGTGCTAAAACCTTAGCACAAATGATTCCTAGCGATCTACACACTCACTTTATTGGGTAAGAACTATTGTTAATCCCCATTTTATGGGTAAGGTAGCTAAGATTTAGAAAGATGAAGTAAGTTGCCTAAATTCACAGCACGCACACACACAGACAGAGAATCACTCCTTTGACTGTTTCTCTCTTTTACACATCTGCATGTATGACTATAGGGACAGCGCTTTTTTTTACGTTTGTTCCATTTTGGTCTTTCAAGCCATCATTACTTTTTCATATGAACTAATTTTACATTTACAAAAGCAATAACAAAACCATAAAATTGCCATCTCCAGTTTTCTCTTTATTTCACTTTCTTGATTACTAGCATTTTGTATACCCTTAGTTCCGTTTTTTTATTTGACCTTATTGGGCTATAATTAACAGATCATTCAATTCAGGAGTTCAATCCCATCCAGAAGGCCATTATTGCCACAATCAATTTTGGAACTTTTCCTTCCTTCTTGAACCTATTGAAGTTAACTTCCCATTTCCCCCACCCTCCTCTTCCATGCCCAGACGCAATCATTAATCCATCTACTGTCTCCATAACTACACCCATCCCTGTTCCCCTCTAAGATAAACATAGAAAACAATGACAGTCAACAAGATCCAGCAACAATGACCATATAAAACAGATACAGACTTCAATCTACGAGAAAGCAGAGAATATTAAAAATTAGGGTGCAGTTTAGCACCGATGAAACACACAACTTTCCTCTAGTTCTTTAATGCCCCCCACCCCCGCCACTGTCATAACCCCAGTTCTGCCTTACAAATCTGGCTAGACCAGAGCATGTACACTGGTACAGATAAGAACTCTAAACACAGGGAATCCAGGACCAATAATGAGAGTAGTGATACCAGGAGGGGAAAGGGAAAGTGGGGGGAGAAAGGGGAAACCCATCACAATGATCTACATATAGCCCCCCTCCCAGGGGGACTGACAACAGAAAAATAAGTGAAGGGAGACAGCGATCAGTGTAAGACATGAAAAAATATATATAAATTATCAAGGGTTTATGAGGGCAGGAGGGTGCAGAAGGGGGAAAAATAAACTGATACCAAGGGCTCAGGTAGAAAGAAAATGTTTTGAAAATGGTGATGACAACATATGTACAAATGTGTTTGGCCCAATGGATGTAAGTATGAATTGTGATAAGAGCTGTAAGAGCCCTCAATAAAATGATTTAATAAAAAAAATAAGAATGAATTCACATTGGGTCTGAAGGGATATCAGATTCGAAGGCATTACATTCCAGCCTAAGGTCAGCTGCTGAAATCCACTTGACAGTGCCTTGCGTCTGATATAAGGGTTGTTACAGTTCCTAGCCCATGCGCGTTGGGTATTCACCAGGGACTCAATTCATGTAAGACCGCTGCAAATAGATTTCGGGTCACCACGATCATCCATAGCGTTCCACAAGCCAGGTGTTTAGAATCTGCGCACTGGCCCCATTCCCTCCTCCAGATTTGTATCTTATTGTTTACAATCCTTAGATCGTACAGGCTGGTGTGCTTTTTCTGTGTGGACTTTGCTGACTCCTCACTTAGAGGGCTGCTTATTTGGAGATAAGCCTTTAAGACTCCAGACATTATTATTCATGAGAGTCGGGTACCATCTGATTTCTTCACCACACTTGAGGGACAACTCTTATATCTTCTCCTCAAGCTACTATAACCATATCACACAGTTAGGTCTCCACAATTTCATTGAGAAAACATGTATTCATTATTTCATTCATTCATTCAAAACCAGCTGTTGAGTGCCAGCTAGTTTTCTGGTGTGAAGGATCTCTCTTGATGCATCTCTGACTTGTAGGATCATGCATAGACCTTGTACTAAGAAAGAGCTGGCTGAAGATGGTTGGGTAGGTGGAGGGTTACATGCATGGCTGGATTGCTGAATGAGTGTGCACAAAAATAGACAGATGAATAGATGGAAGGAAGTAAAGGTGGATGGATGGATGGATGGATGGATGGATGGATGGATGGATGGATGGATGGATGGAGGGGTGGGATGTT
>NW_022105908.1:22586206-22588128 GCF_000313985.2 Echinops telfairi | reverse complement strand
CAATGGATGTAAGTATGAATTGTGATAAGAGCTGTAAGAGCCCTCAATAAAATGATTTAATAAAAAAAATAAGAATGAATTCACATTGGGTCTGAAGGGATATCAGATTCGAAGGCATTACATTCCAGCCTAAGGTCAGCTGCTGAAATCCACTTGACAGTGCCTTGCGTCTGATATAAGGGTTGTTACAGTTCCTAGCCCATGCGCGTTGGGTATTCACCAGGGACTCAATTCATGTAAGACCGCTGCAAATAGATTTCGGGTCACCACGATCATCCATAGCGTTCCACAAGCCAGGTGTTTAGAATCTGCGCCCTGGCCCCATTCCCTCCTCCAGATTTGTATCTTATTGTTTACAATCCTTAGATCGTACAGGCTGGTGTGCTTTTTCTGTGTGGACTTTGCTGACTCCTCACTTAGAGGGCTGCTTATTTGGAGATAAGCCTTTAAGACTCCAGACATTATTATTCATGAGAGCCGGGTACCATCTGATTTCTTCACCACACTTGAGGGACAACTCTTATATCTTCTCCTCAAGCTACTATACCCATATCACACAGTTAGGTCTCCACAATTTCATTGAGAAAACATGTATTCATTATTTCATTCATTCATTCATTCATTCAAAACCAGCTGTTGAGTGCCAGCTAGTTTTCTGGTGTGAAGGATCTCTCTTGATGCATCTCTGACTTGTAGGATCATGCATAGACCTTGTACTAAGAAAGAGCTGGCTGAAGATGGTTGGGTAGGTGGAGGGTTACATGCATGGCTGGATTGCTGAATGAGTGTGCACAAAAATAGACAGATGAATAGATGGAAGGAAGTAAAGGTGGATGGATGGATGGATGGATGGATGGATGGATGGATGGATGGATGGATGGATGGAGGGGTGGGATGTTCGGTTGATGGACATTTTCATAAAACTCCAATCTGAATACACTGATTAGAAAACCAAGCTTTTGGTGTCCAGGAGCCCCCCTGCTAAGTCCGGTTCGAACCCTAGAAGCTGTTTTCTTTGTTCCAAGACTAGATGGGATTTTCCCTGCCCATCACCAAGTCCCCACAGCGGCCATTTGTTTTAAGTGTCCAGGGAAGCTCTGTGGTGGTGTAATTAGTCCTCGTTAGCAGCCACTGTAACTGGACTGTAATTTCCAGGCTGCTGGACGGTAATTGCACATGAATAGCTCGGCAGCGAGGCTCTGCACCTGTAATGACGAGCGGAGCCTCCTCTCCCCTCCACGCAGCTCTGAATGCCAGCAAGCAGGTGAGCTCCCGATGCCATATTAGCACGTGGTGATTCTCATTACTAAATGACTCCAGGGCTGTCCAAATGAGGAGCGCAATGAGGCCGATCTGGGGAAGACAAAGCATCTCTTGATGAGCATGATGATGCCACAGGCGGAATCTCTGTGGCCTGGGGCAGAGTGAGAAATCAGAGCCCGGGGCTCCGCCCCAGTGCGAATCAGCAGTGCTTCCCTCTGGCCGTTCATTCTGCCCCCATCCATCTCTGGCCTCGGGGCCTTGGTGTTCACAGAGAAGAAACAGCCAGCCCTTCCATGCAATTAGAAGCAATTGCATATCCGATACCCCTTACTGAGATTAGCAGTTATGGGGTGGACTCTTTCCAAGAAAAATGTTAGTCATTGAAGAGGAGTTAAATAACTGAGAATTATTCGCTGAAAAGTCCACGCTCCTTAGCACAGCAATTAAGATCCTCTTTGATCTCAATGCTGCCTCGGGTTTCAGTCACAGAATCCCTCCAAGTTTGCCAAGATTCCATGCGCTTTCCTGCCTGCAGGGCTTCCCACCTGTTGTGGTATCCATCTGGGGAGCCCTGCCTCTCATTGGCCAGATGTCCCCCCACTGACACTTGGCCCCCACAAACACAGTTCCTCGGGCCTCTTCTGGCTTCCCACTGTCCC
>NW_022105908.1:22583494-22584728 GCF_000313985.2 Echinops telfairi | reverse complement strand
TCAAGCTGCTAGTGCAAAGTGGTCTCTCCATTAATGGATTGTTATTGTTCATGCAATTCACCCCTGTCGCTCCTGGGCAAACAGCTGGGCACAACACCTGCACGCCCCTCTGCCTCCTCCTCTTCTCTCTCATTCCTTTTCTCGAAGCCCTGTTAAGAAAGGATTTTTTTCCCCCTCCACACTTCCTCCTGCCCAGCCTCTGAGCTGAATGTGAATGGGGCCTGGCTTACACTTAAACCGCTGGGCAATCCGACGGAGCTGCTGATCTAACCTTGTAGAATTCTCTCCTGAGAGCGGGTCAGGAGGCTGACTCGGCAGGATCCAGCCTTGGCAACATGATTTCATGATGTCCCAGTCTTGCCCTAACATCCTCTAGAGTGGACAGAGAATCTATGACCAAGGAGAAGGTCTTGAGTCCTCCGTTCCCATTGGTTGCGCCTCAGTCCCCCCACCTCCACCCCTCACTATGGAATGGATGAACAGGACCTCTTCATCCACGAGGCTCCCCATCTCTAGGTCCAGCCCCGCCTCACACATCTACCGCCCCCGGATCCCCAGCCCTGGGCTCTTTTATGGACTTGTTTCTTTCTGTCCTGAAGTGATCCCAAAGTTCCCCTGTACCTGGAGGCCATTTCTCCTGCACAGGTGACTTGATAAAAGAAAGGTCCCCCTCCCTCGATTTGCACCCAGAAGATGTTCCCATTGGTAAATGCTCACCAGATCCTGGTGTCTGCGTTTTGCACTCTGGCGGCAGCCAGTGAGACCTGGCCCCTGGACATCGGGTTCCAGTCCTCTCTCTCTGGGCATGTCTGGGGGCATGGCTCTAAAAGTTCCTTCTTCTCTGGGACTCACAGCCCAAGTCTGCCCTCCCTGAGATCCCCCACATTTTACTTTCCTAAAATGGACACCATCCACTGTTGGCTCCTCTCTCTGCCAGCTCCCTGCCTCCCTCCCTCAAGCCCCTCTTTCCGGCGAGTCTCCCCTGTGCACCTTCCTTTCTTCCCCCAACTCTAGGCTCCCAGATTCTCTGGGTATCTTGCATCGGCCTCCATTTGTCTCTGTGTGTTCCCTAGTATGTGCCCGAGGAGTGCAGCTGTGTGCAGCTGTACGTACACAGGATGTGGACTTTGGGCAGCTAGGGGGTCTATGAATGTGTGTTTACATAACTATGTGTGGACATGTGTATGTTTGTTTCCTAGCTCTGCCAGAACCACGGCAACAAGCTGGGGGGTTT
>NW_022105908.1:22580065-22582113 GCF_000313985.2 Echinops telfairi | reverse complement strand
CCACTGGTCCTGAAGGGATCATCTGTCCTGGATTCCCTGTGTTTCCAGTTCCTATCTGTACCAATGTACATCCTCTGGTTCATTTAATTTCTAATCTAAGAAATTCTGGCGGGGGGTGGGGGGGGGCGTTAGTTTTAACAGGTTTGTGCTTCTGAAAGGAAGACCAAATTATACCTGTACCTGCCTGCACATGTGCATGCGTGTGCTATGTGCTTGATGTGAAGCAGGGACACTGTAATGTGGGCTCATGCTAATATCCTGATTAGAAGTCAGAGGTTTGTCGTCGTTTGAGTATTTAGAACTGTTTGCTGGACATGGCATTGGCTTTGGGGGTTAGCAGTGTTGCAGGGAAACGTCTCGGTCTATCTGTCGGGGTTGCCGTTAATGAAGTCCCTCCATCGTGGGAGGACTGGAGCAGATGACCCCTAGTGACTTGTCCAGCCGTGCTGGTGTTGGTCTTAGGTGGCATCGAGTTGCTTTTTGTGCAAAAAAGCAAAACGATGTCCAGTCCTGTGCTGCCCTCATGGCCGCTGCTCTCTTGGAACCCACTGCGGCAGTCACTTGTCCACCCACCTCCTTGAGGGTCTTCGTCCTTTTCCCTTTACCAAGCAGGACGTCCCGGTGCAGGGACGGAGCTCTCCTGCCCGAGATGGAGTCTCTCCATCCTCTCCCGATGACATGTCCGACGTCCTGGAGACGCAAGCTCACCATCCTCATTTTGAAGAGGCCTTCTGATTGGACTTCCTCCAAGACAGATCTGTCTGTCCTTCTGGCCGTCCCTGGGACTGTTAATATTCTTCACTCGCACCATGCTTCTTCAGTCTCTCTATCCGTTGTCCAGCCTCTCGTGCACACGAGGAGATTGAAAGCCCAACCGCATCACCAATGGAATATAAAAGTTCCTAACACAGAGCCGCTCATGATAGATAGATGCTTACTGCGAGGGCGCCATTATGAATACAGTCAAGTTCCGTGCCTCCCAGCCCAGGCTGTTGTAGCCACTCCTCTGGGTGATATTTACCTTTAAACGGCAAAGAGCTGCAGTCCCAGCGCCCGGGCGTGAAAATGACTCTCGCCATTTCTGAATAGCAAAGAAAATGTTTCTTAGCTGAAAACCACATTTGCTGGTGATGAAAATGATTCAGAGCTTTTTTGTTTTTTCCACAGTCCCGTATTGATCCCAACCTTCTTGTTTTATTGTATAATAACAGGCCCAGGGACAGAGGATATATGATGCACAACCGTGAAAGAATCTCTTCCCAGGGAATTGTCTGCAAACCAAGTATGGATTTACTCAGATCTCTGGTTTGAAACAAAGGCAGCAGGTGACCCAGGGAGCACTGAAGCCCTCTTCCTCAGTGGCTGGTGCGCCTGGAACTCAGAAAGCCCAGAGGGACCAGGCGGGCTGGCCATTAGTCATCAGGTGAGCCCTACTTGATTGGAAGCACTGTATTATCCTCATCATCACCTAATGCTGCTCAGCAGGCTCCCCAGGGAAGTTCCAATTGCCTCCTTTGTAAGACCTCTTACTGCCCCCTCCCAGCACAACTAAATGACTGAGTACTGGCTCCATAAATGGCCATCTGATTAGCCTAATCCCAAGAGAGCGTGCGCAGAGACTGGCAGTGTATGCCCGGCCTGTACGCCAGGCTCCCCATCCATCTCTGTCACCCAGGGTGCCCACATTCATTTGTCAGGGCTGACAGCAGGGGCTAGTTGGTGGTAAAGGGGGTCACAGTGGGCCTCTTTGTTCTGAGCACACGTGGAAGACCCAGCGCCCGCCTTTCTCCTTCTAGCGAGGGCCCGCCTTTCTCCTTCTAGCGAGGGCACCGGATCTGCACATTGAGGTGAGGATCTCTAGGGATCTGGGACTCAGAAAGGGAAAAGGCCAGGATGCTTCAGAGATGGAGGATGCAATCGGAGGGAGGGGACCACAATGAGAAGGATTCCCTGAGACCAAGACCTTCATGCATCCTGGCCGATGGTGCTAAGGAATGTGCCCAGCTCCACGCCTGGGGCAAGGAGCAAAAAAGTCTTCCCTCCTTCCC
>NW_022105908.1:22577185-22579071 GCF_000313985.2 Echinops telfairi | reverse complement strand
AAAGGAGGGGCAGATTTAAATGATACAGAGAGAATTCTCCCTCAAGCAACTGACCCAAGAATTCTGGGT
Source organism: Echinops telfairi (assembly GCF_000313985.2). NCBI lineage: Eukaryota > Metazoa > Chordata > Mammalia > Afrosoricida > Tenrecidae > Echinops > Echinops telfairi. Next base: position 22,579,002 of record NW_022105908.1, on the reverse strand, counting down.
GTGACCTTCCGGCACTTGGAATTCTAATGACAAAAGCCCAAACCCTGCCAGGCCCATTGTCTCAATTCAGTGGGGTAAAAACTACTTGAGGTCAGCAGTTTCCCTCTGTTTATAAACAGAGAGACAAGGGGTCAAAGGCCCTCTGCCGAAATGACCTTTCCTACAGCCCAGAACCTCCCTGTGACATGCTTATGGCCGGCTTTGCGTTTTAACCGTTTGATTTGATAAATGGCAGACATACCGGAAAGGGCCCGGCTGCATAATGAATCTTCCCTGAGGGAGGAGCACAGTCGCACAAGGAAAGCGAAGATTGCCAGCTGTTGAGCGGGAGTTCTCAATCTACCATCGCCTCTGACCCCAAAGCCCATCCGACATCTATCACTCATTGAGCATCGTAGACTAGTTCTGTCTCTATTTAATGTCCTATCCTTGGGATCCGACAAGAGGCACGCTTTTACTTAGCATTATGCTAACTGAAAGGTTGGGGATGTAGGTCCGTCCAGGGGCCTTAGGAAAAAAGGCCTGGCAATCTACTTCCCCCCAAGTATCAGCCATTGAAAACCTGACACACGCGCGGCACCGTCCGTTGGAGTCAACTCTATGGGAACTAGATTAACTGTCTCTTTCATGTGGTTAGTTTACTCATTGTTACTGTTATATATTCGATTGCCTGAATATGATGAACTTAATTTATCGTTTCAGCTGTTGATAGACATTTCCGTATACCTTTCGAGTGATTTTCTGTTACAAGGACCCCTGGTGGCACAGCTGGTTAAGTATCTGACTGCCAATAGCAGGGCTAGTAGTTCAAACCCACTGGTCACTCCAGGGGAGGAAGGTGAAGTTGTTTATTCCTGTGCGCAGTTGCAGTCTTGGAAACCCTGTGGGGCAGTTCTACTGTGGCCTGTGTTTTAGGAGACAAAAGAGACCCCGAATCCAAATATGATTTATCGAGGCACATCTGTGAAGTCGTAAGAACAAAGAGGAGACAAAATGCCTTACTAGCATCCAAGGATTTGCAGAGAACCAGCAGCTTCACCGGGGTGTGGGAGGCAAAGGAAGCCACCGCGGCATGCCTGGTGGGCGACCTGCATCACAGTTGCAGGCAGCATTGCAGCAGCGAGAGTGAGACCATGACTGTGACGCGAACCTGCTGCTAGACAGAGGAGCTCACAAGACTGGCCCAGGAGACGCCGACCCAGGCAGTCAGAATGGCTCATGACCATGCCACCCCAGAACCCCAGTTTCATCACAGACACACCCAGGCAAGTTCCTAACGCAGTGGTTCTCAACCTGTGGGTCATGACCCCTTTGGGCATTGAATGGCCCTATCACAGGGGTCGCCCGATTCATAACAGTAGCAAAATTGCAGTGATGAAGTAGCAACGAAAATAAGTCTATGGTTGGGGGGTCACGACAACGTGGGGAACTGTATGAAAGGGTCGTGGCATGAGGAAGGTTGAGAACCACTGTGAGGGACAGACTGCCCCTCTCTGTGCTGGCTAGTGCAGAGGTGACACTCCACTCTCAAACATACTCTGCCTCAGGATAAAACTATCCACATTGCCATTTAAATGTCTGGAAGAACTTGACAGAGGCTAAATCTTTTTTTTTTTTAAATCATTTTATTAGGGGCTCATACAACTCTTATCACAATCCATACATACATCAGTGTGTAAGGCACATTTGTACATGCATTGCCCTCGTCATTCTCAAAACATTTGCTCTCCACTTAAGCCCCCCGACATCAGGTCCTCATTTCTTCTCCTCCCTCCCCGCTCCCCTCTCCCTCATGAGCCCTTGATAGTTTATAAATT
>NW_022105908.1:22569613-22575556 GCF_000313985.2 Echinops telfairi | reverse complement strand
AGATTTGGGTTTCTTGGTGTCACTGTGGACTTCTGCAAACTTAGTGCGTGAATGTTAAACGCAAATATACCTACCGGATCTCCATGAGTAGGCACCAGCTAGATGCAGCAGGTGGGGAGATGGGGGCTTGGGTTGGGTTTTTTTTCTGTGTCAGCGTCTGCATTATGTTTCCATCTGAATGTCTCGACAGTTTGAAAAGATAACTTTCCCTAGTAGTTGTATGCATTTACTTTCCCACCAGCAGTGTAAGATTTTCCAGTTGCTCCACATCTTTGCCAACACTTGATATTGTCGGGCGTCTCAATTTTAGCCATTCTGATAGGTGTGTCATGGATAAAATCTCCTGATGGTTTTAACATGCACTTCCCTTGACTAATGCAGCTGAGTCTTTCAAAGGCTGCTCTTCTGTGAAACAGTTGTTCAAGCAGTCCTTCCTCTCTTGATTGATCATCCTTTCCTTATTGATTTGTAAAGTTATTTATATGTTCTGAAATGAATCCTTTTGTGGGAAGTAAAATTATAAATAGGAGAATGAAGAAATATTTTCTTTTTCAGATAACTAGAGAAGGGTTTCATAACATTCTTCCTTTGCAAGAACCAAATCCCCCTGTGCGTTGGGGTCTATTTCTAGATTCTCTATTGTTTTCACCCACCTGCTTACTTCTTCCCCAGCGTCAAACTGCTTTCATTGCTGAGTTTCAGATAGTTTAGTATCTAATCAGGCTGGCTTCACTTCAATAACTTTTTTACCCCAGAATTTTCCCAGTCACTTGTGCACATTTTTTTCCCTGATAAACTTTGGTTTCGTTTCAACAGATTCACAAGGGGTGAAAAATTCTGTGACTTTTTTAAAAATTGAAATTTCATTGGTCAATTCATCATATATTTATATCACACTCATCTCTATGATGATGGATATTAATGTCTGCCTTGGTTATCTAATATTGTTATAACAGAAATATAGCAATGGATGGCTTTACCAAACAGAAATTAATTTTCTCAGTTTATAGGACGCTATAAATCTGAATTCGGGCTGCCAGTTCTATGGAAGGCTTTCTCTCTCTGTGCTGGTTTCAGTCCAGTGGTTCTCAACCTTCCTAATGTCGTGACTGTTTAATACAGTTCCTCATGTGGTGACTCCCCAACCATAAAATTATTTTCATTGCTACTTCATAACTGTAATTTTGCGACTATTATGAATCGGGTGGCCCCTGTTCGATCCCCAAAGGGGTCCAGACCCACAGGTTGAGAACCGCTGCTCTAGGGGAAGGTGTTTGTTTCCTTTCCATATCTGTGGCCCACGGTTCCCCATGTCTTGTCATCAGCCTCAGCTGAGTCTAGGAGGCTCTCAGCACAGGGACTCTGGGTCCAAGGGTGAGGTTCCCTTCCTGGCTCTCTTTTCTTGCTGATGCCGAGGTTCCCTTTCTCTGCTAGCTTCTCTCTCCTTTTATCTCATAAGATAATAAGTGATGCAGGCAGCAACCAAGCAAAACTCCCTTCCATCAGTTTTTCAATTTTTTTTTTCTTTTGGAATCGCCAGGTATACAATGGCATCATTTGTGAATAACAGTGCCTGTAGTCTTCTAATGCCTGTGTGTGTGAGTGCATGTGCACATCTTCTGATCTTACAGACTTATGTGATGAGAGCAGTGTTAGCGCCACAGTGCGGCAACCATGAGCTCCAGCAAGGAATCCTGGGTGGAAGCCACATGGAGTCACACTGCAGCAAAACAGAGAGGACAAAGGCAGGGTTTCTCAACCTCAGCACTCTTTACAACTTAACAACAACAAACACATCATTGAGTTGATTCCAACTCAAAGCCACCCTGTAAGACAGAGGGCAACCGCCCCTGTCTGTTTCTGCAACTGGAACTCTTTACAGGAGTAGAAAACCTCATCTTTCTCCCTTGGAGGGAATGGTGGTTTCCAACTACTGATCTTGCAGCTAGCAGCCCTACTCATGGCCCACTCTGTACCCGGCCTCCGCCTTAGACGAGATAATGTCTTGTTTCAGGGCAACTGTGCGTTATAGGATGATGAAGAATAAGTATCCCTGACCTCTACCCCACAGATGTCACTAGCGCCTCCTCCTCGTTGTGACGATTGTAAACGTCTCCAAACATGGCCAGATGTCCCCGGTGAAGAAAAGTTGCCCCAAGTTGAGAACCACAAGTCTAAGGAAAAAGCAGAATCCCCTGATCCTAGCTTGATTTCTTGCACATCTTTCAGGCTGTCTACCTTAAGTAATCTCTTCATAGCACCAGGTCCAGACCTGTTAGGCAGTACAGAGAAAAAGCCTCCCTTTCCACCTCCTCCTTCACAAGCCAGAACGTTTCTCAGGCTGCCCTTACAGATGTTGTGCTTGTTCTGCAGGTCCTGGATGTAATGAGAACGCCTCTACTTCTCCACTAGTACATTTGATTTGAACTGACTTCTCTTAGCTATGCGAAGAAAATACTCACAAGAGTCATGCAGAGTTCTCAGTTGCAAGTAAAACAACAACAACCCAACCCGGACGGTGTAAACAAGAAGGAGAAGGTATTAGCTTGTAGACACATGGTTTCAGGTGCAGTTAGACCAGCGTTCCCAATTCATTCCTCTGGGACTCTTTCAGCGCTGCACTCCTCTCTCTGCTAGTTTTGTTGTCTGGTTAGTGTGTCTCTTAGAAAGAAATAAGGGTGTGGTAGGTACATAATCTGGTGTCAGTTTCAGAGGATTAAGAGTGAAGGGGTGAAGTTTAGCCTGTCAATCAGGTCGTAGCTTGATGGCCTCATTTGGAGGTGCTAAGGAGATAAATAGCTCACTAGAGGCAGGATGCAGGCTCACTCCCTGTGAGGCATTCATGTGGACAAGCCACATGGAGACAGGCTAATGGCAGCCAGAGCCTCGGAGATGGAGAAGCCACGTGGAAACCCCTGCCATCGCTGAGATGCTTACAATGCCACTGGGTCCACAAGACTTTCCATCCACTGGCCTGTGATTGTCCTGCATTCTGCATCATTGCTTGTGTTTCGTGAGTCTGAAGAGGAATTTATAGCTTGGTATCGGACATACGGGCTAATGCCAGATTTATGGACTTGATTTGAACTGGGCTGGGATGTTGTCTCAATATTCAATTGCTCTTGTATCTAAAGCTCTTTCTTATACACATATGAGTGTCTCCCTGGATTTGTTTCTCTAGTCCATCCAGACTAACACAAAGGGCTCCTCTAATACCAAGTCTGGCCATATAATCTCACACTATACAATCTCACAGAAGGGAAAGTTTCTCTCAAACTATGAAGAAATTCCTCTGATTAGATCATTTTAGGACCCATTGTCCACATCTGAACCAATCTTCATGGTTAAGAAAATGTTTTGTTGAGCTGTGGTCCATCCTTAACTATTCATTTAAAAAAAAATCACTGCCGTCAAGTCAATGTGGATTTATAGTCACCCTACAGGTCAGGGTAGAACTTCCCCTGTGAGCTTTGAGACTGTAACTCTCGACGGGAGTAAAAAGTCCTGTCTTTCTCCTGAGGAGCAGCTGCTGATTTAAAACTGTTCACCTTGCAGTTCATAGCCCAACAAGTAACACTACTATACTACCAGGGCTCCTTCTGCCAAGGCAGTAGAATTACACTAAATAACCTGGTGATCGGGAGCCTTCCTTAGGGCTGGGAGGGGCTCATTTCACCCCAAACCCTTGGTTACTTACCCATAGTGACGGAGGCGATGGAAACGAGAGAAACACACCATCTGTTCCCATCATGTAAGATTATTCTTGCTTGTTTTTAATTGGGAAATGGCCAATAAATTCAACGAAGCATCTTTTTTATTGACATCTCTTGAGTTATTCCTCAGGTGTTTTCCCCTTTGATCCATTACTATGATACATTAGCAGATTTCCTCATTTTAAAAGGCTTTTGATTCGGGGGAAGACTCCTCTTCAGAGTGTTGTCCCACTCTTCCAGTGTGGTGTGGAAATGTCTCTTATTATTGTAAGGGTTTGTTTTCTCTCCCGCAGTTTTGGTTTAAGTGAGATTAGCCTGGAGTTTTCTATTTCTGTGCCAACTGTGGCAAATGTTGGCGTCCATGTTCCATTGGCTTTCTAAAACTCCCCTGGAAGCTGTTCCTTATTTCCCTGGGCTCTGCAATTGTTGGCAGCGCGACAGCTCATCTGTTCATTGAACGTCCGGAGAATTCACCTTTGAGACCCTCTGGAGCCGGCGCTACGGCGCGGAGGCTGCCTTGTCTGTTCTAGCTTTCTCCACTTCCACCTTTGTATTTCTGTGGACGTTTTTCATCGCTGATGGCGTTCTTCTTGGTCGTCTTAAAGTTCTAGAAGGTATCTGTTTCACTCGGATGTTCCCATGTACTGGCAACACATGTCGTAAAATGCTTCGCAAAACTTTCTTTGGAATCCCTGGTTTTGAATCTAGACTCCTCATGTTTCTCTCCTTCCTGGAGCCTTGGAGGCATCTCCCCAGGATCCATTCAGTTTATTGTTTTCTCTCCTGTAAACGACTTTGCAAATGTCGTTATCAGCACCACCATTTCGGCTTTCGAATTCATTCATCCCTCCTTCCAATAGCCTTGGATTTACTTAGCTGGCCTTTCCTCTTTTTTCTTTTTTTTTTGAGTTGGATAGTTAATTTGTTTTTCTTCTTTCTCATGTCATGCACAACTAAATCATATGGATTGACTGAGGAAGCAAGATATTACAGGTATCAGGCACCAAAGAGAGCTGAGAGAGGGAGCCCCATGTCAAAAACTAGGTAGATGAACTCAAAAAGAGATTGCTTGAGAGTTGGGACTCCGCAGGGTCCATATTGAAGGGGATTTGTTTGGAAAGAGCTATGCTTTCAGACAGCTCCTCTTCCAAGAGGGGTGCACTCGGCGAGGAAGGCCTCTGAGCCCAAGCAGAAAGGCTAGAAGAGCTGTGGGGTGCTCTGCAGCTAAAGGCATAGACCCCAGTTTCACACCTGCGACCCACTCTTGGAAACAGTTACCTCGTCCTGTGACAGCAGAGTAGAGGGCTGCACCTGGAAAGTCCTGGTCTCCCCATCTGAGGGGGCTGAAGCTGAGAGGGGGGTCAGTCAAAGGAGAGGCCTCTCCAAAGAAGGGAGAGCTGCAGCAGAGGGTCCCCAGTAGAGGACCCTCTCAAGACGTCGTGAACAGGCTCATGAGAAAAGGAGGTGACTTTAGCCACATCTCAAGGTCAAAGTTTGTGAAGCCATCTGGTTGTTCGTGTTGCTAAGCAAACAAACAAAAAAACGCCTTGCCATTGAATCCGTTTCAACTCACAGTGACCCAGTAGGACAGAAGAGAACAGCCCCTTTGGGTTTCCAAGCAGAGTAAATCCTTGCAGGAGTAGAAAGGCTCATCTTCCTCTCGAGGAACGGCCAGTGGTTTTGAACTACTGAGTGGGTTGGAATTGATGTGACAACAAGGGACAACGATGGAAGACCAAGGGCCATTAAGTTGGTTCTAACTCTTAGCAATGTTGTGTGCCACAGAACAAACCACCACTCGGTGTGCCACAGAACAAACCACCACTCTGTGTGCCACAGAACAAACCACCGCTCGGTGTGCCACAGAACAAACCACCGCTCGGTGTGCCACAGAACAAACCACCGCTCTGCGTGCCACAGAACAAACCACCGCTCTGTGTGCCACAGAACAAACCACCGCTCAGTGTGCCACAGAACCAACCACCGCTCCTCGGTGTGCCACAGAACAAACCACCGCTCTGTGTGCCACAGAACCAACCACCTCTCGGTGTGCCACAGAACAAACCACCGCTCGGTGTGCCACAGAACAAACCGCCACTCAGTGTGCCACAGAACCAACAACCGCTCTGTGTGCCACAGAACCAACCACTGCTCGGTGTGCCACAGAACAAACCGCCGCTCAGTGTGCCAAAGAACCAACCACAACCAACCACTGCTCGGTGTGCCACAG
>NW_022105908.1:22565800-22569414 GCF_000313985.2 Echinops telfairi | reverse complement strand
GTTCTCAGGTTTGAGACCATGGCTGCAGCCGCTGTGTCAGTTCCTCTTGTCAAGTGTCTTGCCTCTACTTTCCCGAGCTTCAGGCTCCTTTCCAGGAACTGGCTCTTCTCAACAACATGCCCAAGGTCAATGAGATCAAGTCTGGCCATTCTGACTTCTTGTTTGTTTGTTTGTTTGTTTTCATTCTGACTTCTAAGAAACATTCTGGTGGCACTTCGTTTGAATCTGTCGTACCAAAAATAATTAAATAATTAGATAGATAGCTATATCCATGGCGTTCAAGTTTATTCAGATGCACTGTGACCCTATAGGATAAAATAGAACTGCCGGGAGGGGGTGGGGGCGGTTTCCGAAGCTGTAAGGCTTTACGGGAGCAAAAAGCCTCATCTTTCTCCCATGGAGGAACTGGTAGGTTTTTCACTCTGCTGCCCCAACTCTGAAGCCATATCAGGATGAAATATTCCGCCACATATACACACATTGCCATCTCATCAATTATGATCCACGGTCGCCCCTGAGTAGAATAGCGCCCGAGGGCTTATTTTTGGCTACAGTTCTTTACAGAGGCAGATCACCAGAACTTTCTTTGATGGTATCACTGGGTAGGTGCAAACTGTCAACCTTTGGTTGGTATCTGACCTTCTCTTAAGGTTCCCATTGCTGCCACATCAACCCCAACCCATGGTGACTGTGTTAGTCCGGATTGACTAGAGAAGCAAATCCAGAGACAATCATATATGTGTAAAAGAGAACTTTATATCAAAGAACAATTGTATCTTGAGAAAACATCCCAGCCCAGTCCAGATGAAGCCTATAAGTCCAATATTAGCACATATGTCCAATACTGATCGATAAATTCCTCTTCATAGCCATGCAACACATGCAATGACACCGAATGCAGGGAGATCACAGGCCAGCGGGTGAAAAGTCTTGTGGATCCAGTGGCGGTGGACGCATCTCAGCACTGGCAATGGTCTCCACATGGCTCCTCATCTCCAGGTCTCTAGGGTAGCTCCATGTGTCTTGTTAGCAGGAATTTCTGGCAGGGAGTGAGAGTGTATCTGGCCTCCAGTGAGCTATTTATCTCCTTTGCATCTCCCAATGGGATCATCAAACTGCAACTTGATTGACAGGCTAGACTCCACCCCTTCGCAAATGGACAGTAGATTATGTAACTGCCACAGTGACCTACATGTGCCAAAGAAGAATTGTGCTGCACACGATTTTCTTGACTGTATAAGCTTATGGAAATACATCACCATGTCTTTCTACCGTTCAGGCTAATAGCTGAGAACAAATGACAGCACTCAGGGGCCTTTATCTAGGAGTTCTCCTTGAGTGCCTTTGAGTTGATTCTGAGTCATAGCAACTCTACATGACAGAATAGAGTGGCCCTTTAGGGCTTTTATTTGGGGGGGGGGGAGGCTTGTTTTGTTTTACTGTCATCTTTACAGAAGCAGATCACTAGATCTTTCCTTGACAGAGCCACCAAGTGGATTTGAACTGCTGACTCTGAACTGTTTCAGCGCTAGGGTTCCTTCTGATGAGAGTCCCGCGGCCATCAAGACTCTTCCACCTCATTGAGAACCTACAGCAGGGGTGGGTGTTACCTGACCCAGGGACCCTTTAAGGCCCTGGAAACCATCAATACCAGCTAACGTCACACGTCTCACCAAAGAGAAGCCCTTTCAGCCGTCACAGTAGGAGTAAACGAATTAAATGTTTGACTAGTATGGCCTCTAAATGATATTAGAACTATCTAAATGACCCATGGCAGAACAAAGGTTCCCTACCCCTGTTATATAGAGTTTCTGAGGCTGAAAATCTTTATGGGAAGAGACAGACTCATTTTTTGCCCAGTGAGTGCCTCGTGAGATCGAACTGCTAACCTTGTGGTTAACCATCCATGGTTTACCCAGTAAAGAAGAAACAAAACAAAAACTCACAGCCATTCAGTCCATCCTGACCCAGAGGGCTCCTTAGTATTACTCAAATGACAGCTCTCCTGGCCCTATTTTTCTCCTTCTTTGCCTCGGCTCCAAACCAAAAGGGACTAGTGGGAGGGGAGAAGGGGGTTGTGAGCAACATGGTAATAGCAGTTGCGTATTGCTTGGGATCCACAGTGCTTTATGTGGAGAAAGTGGTTACGCATTGCGATGCTGTGTGAACACCATGCCATGGTCTGGCCCTGCCTTTTCTTTGAGCATCTTGAACTCACTTTGGTCCTTAGCAGGGAGCTTCAGCACGCTGGTGAGGATTCAGTCTTGTGTTTGGCCCCTAATTCACATCTTTAGTGGTTTCTTTTTATTTGACATGGGTCTCTCTTGAGTTTGCATCCGCCCTGTAGCTGTCAGTGGAGCGAGTCCTCTATCGCTTGGAGACTTTGCCTGGTGGCTGTCAGTGGGGACATGCCCACATCTGGAGCCTTCACTTTTCCCACTGCCTTCTTGTTGGTCACTGGCCCTTGGTTTCACTTCCAGAGCCATACTTCTTTGTCCTTTGCCGCTGTTATCACCAGCACCAGTTTTGCTGCGTTGGGAGCCAGGATGCACACCACCGAGATGTTTCCAAAAGAAAGTTAAACAGAGATGGTGAGTGCTACGACATTCAGGAGACACACAGTGCTCAAGATTGGATGCCTTTGTCTGTGAGTTGAAGCATACGCTATAACCTGGTCAACTTTCAAACAGAGAGTACATACACTCATAGCCCAGTGAGGTAGTTAGTTTACTGTGCCAACCTGGCTGATAAACACATGTGGGGTTCACTAAAGGGCGGAGGGATAAATGGCTCAGTAAGCCTCGCCTTTCTAGTTCTCAGGCTTCTTGCTTTGTGATGGTCGGACCAGGGTGCAGCTGCCTCAGCCAGTTCTCTGCTTCAGCTGGCAAGGCTCACTTCTTGCAAGACATTCCTGAGGAGAAGCCACATGGACCTACCCCGATGCAGCCCTGGGTGCTAGAGCAAGCCATGTGGAGACCCCTGCCAGCACTGAGAGGCTTATACATTCACTGATTCGGCTTTCTTCCTGCAGTCGGCATCATTGCATGTGTTTTGTGAGATAGAGGAGGACCTTATGGATTGGTGTCGGACATATGGACTAATGTCGGACTTGCGGGCTTGGACAGCACTGGGTTGGGATGTTTTCTTGATGTGCACTTACCCTCTATATAAAACTCTCTCTTATACATGGGTTTCTGTGGATTTGCTTCTCTAAAGTACAGACTAACACATCCAGTAACATAGGTGTTCAGTATGGCTACCGAGACATATGTATACGATGCCATTATCTACCTGGCAGTCACTTTGTATGCTAGGGACATGCGGTAATACATGTGACATGTGGGGAGCTGTGGCCTTCACTATGTCCCATTCTCTAACTGGGATTTCTGAATTCTCTGATGGCCTTCGGGTGCCATGGAGGTATTCAGGGTCAGACATCAGGCATTTTGTGCTCTGAAGTAATTGTATATTTTTTAAAATGGCAATATTGCTCAAGCATTCCTCGGTCCTTCTTTCTTTCATCTCTTGTTTGCTTCTCAAACAGGGAGCAGCTAGGACGACACATACGTTCATCCAGATTGCCTCAGCCACGCAGATGTGACAACCAAAGCTCA
>NW_022105908.1:22559011-22564783 GCF_000313985.2 Echinops telfairi | reverse complement strand
CAACATTGAGGATTTCAGTCCAGCACATAACCACGACTCCTTCTTCTGTGGGTTTCTAAGGCTGTAGATATTTCTCCTGTGAAGCAGGTGGTAGTTTTGAACTGTTGGCCTTGTGGTTGAACATTAACCCAAACTGTAACCCACTGTGCTACCAGGGCTCCCCACCTAAGCTACTCCCTAATGAGAGAAGGTTTGTTGTTGTGAGCTGCTGAATTTGGGGGACTGGTTTGTTACTAAGCAACAGACAACTAACACAAAGGCTAAAACCCACTGCCATGAGTCAATTCCTACTCAAAGCAACCCTTTGTAGGGTTTCTAAGACTGTGAATCTTTCTGGGAGCACACAGCCTCATTGTTCTACCTTGGAGTGTCTGCTGAGTTTGAACCACCAATCTTGTGGTTAGCAGCCCAGCACCTAACCCACAGTGCCTGCAGGGCTGCCAACTAATGCAAAGGTTCCCTTCCAGTGGTTTGCACTGTTTGGTTCAATGTTAGTTGTTGTTTGTCAGGAATGAGGAAATGGGAATTGGGAGTCTCTCTGGCTAAGTGAGCAGAGCTTGTCTACTTCAGAATATTTGCCTTAGGACCATCAGACAGTGACCCAAATACTGACGATCTCCCAAGTGATAGAAAGAGGGCATGGGATTTTTTTCTGGGGTCTTTCAAATATTTAGACAAGAAGGCTGGTTTATTTCCTGGTTGCCAGATGTTCTATCGAGGGGCAAGGGAAGGGGAGGAGGGTTGGCTGGCCAGATGCTTCTTAGGAGGTCTCTGGAGGAAGATGAGATACTATAGAGTCATTCAAATTCATCGTCCACTTGTTAACTATCACACCTTGTTGACCTACTGTTTCAGGATCACAAGTCTCTCTGAGGGCAAATGGCCATCTTCTTCATCCGTATCCCCTCTACTCTGGCTCCCCACTGTAGCTTTCTCTTCTCTGCACCATCAGTCCGACTCACAAATTCACTCTTCTGCTGGGGGCACAAACGATTGACACTCAGCTATTCACCTAAGGTTGGGAGACTCAAAAGCTACCCAGAGGTGCGTCAGAAGAAAGACCTGGTGACCTGCCTCTGTACAGCAGACAGCCCAGAAACCCCTCTGTATCAGCTCTACTCTGCAACACATGAGATGCCATGAATTCAAACCCAGAAATGTATTCAGTGTCCTCGACACTGGTGGGTCCTCACCCATCATCTCTTTGACACTGTTGTTCACCCTTTTTCTTTTCTGGTTGACTTTTATTCTTAGCAGGAGGTCTCTGGAGGAAGATATGATACTGTCTAGTCATTTTAACCAGAACGCCCCTCCTTTGATCCTTAATCTTTGAGGTGATTTACTTTAGCTCCATCTTTTGCACACAACATATAACAGAATGAAGCATACCTCTGTGCTGCCCCATCCTGACCGTTGTTGTTTCAGCCCTTTGTTGCAGCCATGGTGTCACTATATCTCTCTAGAGCTTTCTTTTTCTTCTCTGACCTTTTCCAAGCATCATGTCCTCCAGAGACTGGCCTCTCCTAATAATATGAACAATATGCCCAAACTTACATGAGACAAAGTCTCCCCACCCTATCTTCTAAGGAGCATCCTTGCTGTACTTCCTCCCAGACAGATGTTTTGGTCTTTGTTCTGCCAGCAGTCCACCAAAACTCACTGTCATAGACTTGATAATGGCCCATAGCAACCCAGTAGGACAGGTAAGAACTTGCCCTGTGAGTTCCTGGGACTAACTCTTGATGGGAGTAAAAAGCTCCATCTTTCTCCTGAGGAGTGACTATTGGTTTTAAACTGCTGACCTTGACGTTAGCAGCTCAATGGGTAACAATTACACCACTGGAGCTCCACTCCAGCAGTCCACAGTACTTCCAGTATTCTATGTCAACACTGTAATTCAAATTCATCAATTCTTCAGTCTTCCTTGTTCATCGTCCAGCGTTTGCACACATATGAGGCAATTGAAAATACCATGGATTGGGTCAGGTGCATCTGAGTCCTCAAATTGACACCTTTGCTCTTTAACACATTAAAGAGGTCTTTTGCAGAGATTTGCCCAATGCATTAACCCACCTGATTCATCACTATTGCTTCCATGAAATTTGACAATCTCTCTCTCTCTCTCTCTCTCTCTCTCTCTCTCATTTTGTTTTTCATCAGGTTGTCTATTGGTCCACTTGTGAAGATCGTTGTTTTCTTGTTATTGAGTTGTAATCCATACTGAAAGCTGCAGTCTTTGATCTTTATCAATAAGTACTTCAGCCCCTCTTGCTTTCAGCCAGCAAGGCAAGTAGTGTCATCTGCATATCACAGTTGCTAATGAGCCTTCCTCCAATTCTGATGCTGCATTCTTCACTCTCAGATTAATAACACATCATACAGATTGAATAGTATGGTGCAAGAATACAGACTTGATGCACACCTCTCCTGATTTTAAAGCATGCAGTGTCCCCTACTTTCAGCCAAGATCTATCTGACATTAACAGTGTTATTCCTCCTTGCATATCTTCTCCTGAAGTTTCCGTAGCTCCCTGTCCATGTACTGCTGTGTTTTGAATTATCTCAAAAGTGTGTGGGTGTAATATTAATGAGATTGTTCAATAATTTCTGCATTCTGTTGGATCACCTTTCCTTGGAATGAGTGCAATATGGTTTTCTTCCAATAGTTGGCCAAGTAACGAGTGCTTCCAATGTTGTGTCTGTTTGTTGAAACATCTCAATTGGTGTTTTGTCAATGCCTGATGCCTTGTTTTTAGCTAATGTCTTCAGTACAGCTTGCCTTTCTTCCTTCAGTTCTTGATCATATGCTACCTCCTGAAATGGTTGGATGCCAACCACTTTTTTTTGGTACAGTGGCTCTGTGGATTCCTTCCAACTTCTTTTGATGTTTCCTGCATCATTCAACCTTTTGCCCATAGATTCCTTCCGTGTTTCAACGTGAGGCCTGAATTTTTCTTTAGTTCTTGCAGCTTAAGAAATGCCAAGCATGGTCTTCCGTTTTGCTGTTCTGACTCCAGGCTTTTGCACATTGTATTTTAATACTTTACTTTGTCTTCTGGGACCACTCTTTAAAACCTTCTCTTCAGCTCTTTTCTTCAATTCACTTCAGCTACCTCATATTCAAGAGCAAGTTATCTCCTTACCTTTTCTTTCTTTCTTTTCCTTTTAATGACCTTTCAGTTACTTGATGAATTATGCCCTGGTATCATCACATAACTCATCTGGTCTTCACGCATAACTGTTCAATGCACCACATCTACTTTTGAGATGGTCCCTAAACTCAGAGGAGCCTTAGTGGCATGGTGGGCTGCCAAGAACATGGTCAACAGTCCAAACCCACCAATCTCAAAAGGATTTGTATTATGTTATTCCATTCATATTTCAGTTATGAAATAATTATAGAATAAGAAAACAGATTCATGGTTGGAGTGGGATGGGGGGGGTGCTGTAAGGCCATGGTTATAAAAGGAGAGTACTTTGAAACGTGTGTTGATGGTATAGCTATGTCCCTTGATTGTGATGATAATTAATGACACAAAGCTGGACACCCTCACAGATGCATGTAAAATTATTGAAATGCCAATAGACTCTGTGGACTGTGCTAATAGTAATGTCATAATGTGGATACTATGCTACAGTTACTCAGATGACAACATCGGAGGAAGGAGTGGAGAGCAGGCACAGGGGACCTCCCTGTACTTTGCTTTGCAACTTCTTGTGAATCTGTACTTCAAAAAAAAGTTTGTTTGTTTTACTTAAGGAAGTGGAATAGAGAAGAGAAACTCATTTTGACCAGAATGACCTTGAACTCCTATGGAATTGTACAATGATTGCGGAAAGGGAAATCATCTCTGGGATTCAGATCAATGAACCAGTGTGACATTCCAGTGACATCAACATGAGCTTCCTGGGAAGCTGGAATCCCCTGGCCAGGGTCATGGAGAAGTGACCCATCCAGTCCTGGGGCTGCGGATACTGGTTATTCCAGCAGATGAATTGGTCCATACAGCTGTCAGGATCAGAGATTTGAGGAGATGCCAGTAATTGTTTGCTTCTACAGATGAGGAAACTAAACCCAGAGTTACAGAGATGGAAGCCAAATTGGACCTAGAGTTCAATCCCAAGGACATTCCAGTCTCCATAATGGGAATCAACACAACCACTGTAGTCGAGAGAGATTTTCCTCCTAGTGTGTCAGAGGTCCCGGTGTTAGCGTGGGCACAACCCACATTAAGAGTGCCTAGCCTGCTCAAAGGGGTGAAGTGGGGCAGTAAGGAGAAGAAATACAGGCCCGGGGAGTATCTATAGGGAATAGAGCACCCAGAGATGGAAGCACTTGCAAATACGAGCCTTCCTAACACAGAGCCACCTCATTAAGTCAAGTCCAACTCCGAGCAACTCTCCATACACTTTCTGGGAGGTAAATCATTTTTGTTGTCATTATAGTTCGTATTTTATTTTATTTAGTCGTTTTATTATAGTTTTATTGACATACCTTACACCCTCCAATATATCCATTCACATGCAAATCTGTTGTTCTATCCCATCAGGTAGAGTTATCCAATCATCATACTATCTGTTCCTCTTTCCCCTCTTCACCCCACCCTCTCCCTCCTCGTGTGCCCTCAGGAACTACCACTCCTGTCACTGTCTCTGAGTGGTTATCCATCTTGACCTTCATGTCCTGCGTGATCCTAAATGTACAAATGTACAAATTAATGCATGCAAATCTAGCATGTCCAATGAGGTAAAACACATGAAAAGCCTTACTAGTAAGGGGAGTAATGTTAAAGAGCTAGAGAATAGTTAGGTGGTTCATCAGAGTCATGCCACACGCTGGCTTTATCATCTGTTCCGGGTGACCCTTCTGAGAGGGACTTTCCAAACATCTTGTCGGTGGATTTGGAGTCTCCGTTGCATCCAGGCCCCTTCACATGGAGTTGGTTGCTTGTTTTTGAACTTCTGACACCTCTTCCTGTTGATACCTCATGATCACACAGGCTGATGTGCTTCTTCCATGTGGGCTTTTTGGCTGCCCTGCTAAATGGCTGCTTTTTAACTACAGGCCTTTAAGACTCTCGATGCTATATCTTTTGATAGCCAGACACCACTTTCTTCACCACATTGGCTGATGCACCCACTTTGCCTTCAGCAATTGTGTCAGGAAGGTGAGTATCATACAATGCCACACCATTAGAGCAAACTGTTCTTTTACTGAAGCAGGATTTAAGGAGAGGCCCAAAGTTCATCTGCTTCCTTATTACCTATGAATATATACCCAAAGAAAACCGACTTGTGCTGGGTGGAGCGGAGCTTTCATAGTACACATTTTTACCCACTAGCTGAGCATTGAGCAACTTGGTCTGAGTTAGTGCACCCAGTGGCATCACCTTGGAAAGTTCTCTCTGATTACAGTGAATTTTCTTTAAAAAGAAAGCAATTTTACTCAAACCTCATTTTTTGTGATGGCCAATTTAAGAGAACAGCATGCTGCTGTGAAATTTTGTTTCCTACTCAGGAAAAGTGCCACAGAAACTGTTGTGACATTGAATGCAGCTTACAAGGACAGCGCTATGGGAAAAACTCAAGGGTACGAGTGCTTTTCTTGTTTCAAAAAAGGTGAAATGTCAATTGATGACAAACCTCGTTTGGGGCATCCATCAACTTCCCAAGCAGACAAAAATGTGGACTCATAGTGCATTTGAAGTTTGTTCCACCAGGTCAGACTGTTAATCAAGTTTTATATTTAGAGGTGCTGAAGAGGTAGCATAA
>NW_022105908.1:22556187-22558422 GCF_000313985.2 Echinops telfairi | reverse complement strand
GGGGCTCATGGTCTGGTAGGGCTCCTTAGAGACCCCTGTCCAAAGGGTTCTACACAAAAAGTCCCTGGTTCCACTGCTAGCCAATAGCCTGGTAGTTCAATTTCTCCCTGAGGTGCTTTTGGAAGAAGGACTTGGTGGTCTCAAACCAAACTCACTGCTATGGAGCCAATTCAGGATCACAGCAACCCTGTAGGACAGAGTAGAACTGCCTCTTTGGGTTTCCAAGACTGTGAATCTTTACGGGAGCAGACAGCCCCATCATTCTGCCCTGGAATGGCTGGTGGTTTTGAACTGTTAAATGTTTAGTGAGCAGCAGAAGGCGTAACCCACTCTGCCACCAGGGCTAGTTCCCGAAAACCAGCCTCTGAAACCCGCAGGGAGGTGGGTTCTACTCTGGCACACACTGAGCCAGAATCCACTCAACAGTTAGATGTTTCATCTTTTATCTGGCCTTGTCAGAAAGCGAACACATACCCTGACATCAAGTGGAGCCATGGCTCTGGCTAGAGTCCCAAATCCCCCAAAGAACTGGCCGGGAAGGTCAAAGTTCTCATGGGACCATCCCCATGAGGCCAATGTCTGCTCAGTATAAAGCCCCATGGTAGTGCCCTCAGCACCTAGCCTGAATCTGGCAGAGGTCTCTACTCCCGTAGAGAGTTACAGTCTCGGAAACTCGCAGGGGCCGCTCTACCCCATCCTATAGGGTCACTGTGAGTCGGCATTCACTCCGGGGCAGTGAGTTTGGGTTTTTGTTGTTGTTTTCTTTTGCCTTCACGTCGATTCCGACAGGGCGTAAGGTTTCCACGACTCTAAAGCTTTACAGGAGCGGACAATCTCACCTTTCTCTCTTGGAGCAGCTGTTGTTGACCTTGAGGCTTGAAATCGAACACTTAACCCACTGCCCCACCAGGGCACATGATCAGGCACTGCCATAGCTTGCCAAATAAAGGAGCAAGAGAGGAGAAATGAAGCTAATTTCCTTTAGCGCCGTTTTCTTCTCCTGCAGAGCAAAGGGTGGTGGAGCGCCGAGGAGGCAGCAGCTGAGAAAGACCTTGGCCGAGTGGCGCGTGCTCCTGAAAGAGGAAGAGCTGATTCTGAATTGACGTTCAGGACAGGCTTCACGGTCAAGGCCAGTCAGGAGAACCATCAGGTGGGAAACACAAATCCCCTCGCTGGGACCCGAGTCTCCCCTGCACACGGACAGGAAACCAGCAGGAGGCAGCTGAGAAGCAGCCATGGCGGGGAAGGGGTGGTAACTGATTTTCAGCTTGATGGATAGCTTTCCACGGGTTTGATGGGCTCTTCATAGTGGGGAGGCTGGGCTGTTAAGATTGGGTTAAAAATAAGGATTTCGATGACTTCTTTTTCCCTTAGTGACTAAATTTTCCAGAGTGACATTGTATTCCTTTTATGATCAATTCAGATATACATAAGAAGGGACTCTTGTCCTTGTCATCCTACAAAGGCGTGTCTGTGGTTCCCTGTCCTTAGACACGTAAGAATTGGAGGCAACAAAATGTAGATTTGGAGAAGTTTGGGGCCAGCTTGCTCCTCGCAGTCTCCAGCGCCCCCATCCCACACTGGAAAAAAAACAAAAAACAAGGAAGGGACTCTTCAGGCCTCTAACTTATTTATAAGAACCAAGCCAGAATGATAAAGATGCTCATGACTACCACCCATCAATGATTCAGGAACTGAGAATGCTTATATAGTCTGGCGATGGGCAGATGGAGGGGGGCTTGATCATGAGTCTTCAGTACGTGGACGTTGTGGTAGACGAGAAAAATTAGCTGTGCTCTGTGTGGTACCAGGGAGCTGAAATAAGATGAGTAGGGATGTGCCTCTTTGCTCAGCTGCCCACGAGTGAAATGTCCCAGTAATAGACCAAGGCTGCCTACCAGGTGGGGAGAGGACTCTCCGAATGGACCGAGCCAGCTGCTTTGTGGTCAGCTCCAACTTACAGCCATCTCTACATGACAGAGCAAGACTAGACCCCATAGGGTTTTCAGTGGCTGATGTTTGGGGGATGTAGCTCTCCTGGCCTTTCTTCTGAACTTGAACCTCCCACCTGACGGAGAGCAGCTGAGCCCCTATCTATATGCACTACCCAAAGACTCTCGTCACAAGAGAGATTCAAAGCCCGGTCAGAGATAGGGTTCTCTGATACCGAAAAGGAATAGGAGAAAATCAAGATGTGGCCAAGGCAGAATAGAGCAGGTGACTGAAAGAAGAGTC
>NW_022105908.1:22554396-22555179 GCF_000313985.2 Echinops telfairi | reverse complement strand
ATTCTCCAGACACTTTCTGTATTCGTTCATCCAGGAACAGGGACCAGACAAGACTACAAATTCAGGCGGCAGCGTCTGCAAAGTGGCCGGGTTTTCCATCTTGATGGGGGTGCAAAGCCTCATCCTTCTCCCAAGAAGTGGCTGATAAGTTTGAACTGCTGACCTTGTGGTTAGAAGCTCAAAGCATAAGCCACTGCGCCACGAAGGCTAGAAGCCATTTCAGGGAGCATCCTCCCTTCAAGCACCATCTCTACCAGTCTCTGTGGAGTTGATCCCAACATGCAGCAACCCCCCGTAGGTCTGAGTGGAATTATCCTCCACAGGGGTTTCAGGGCTTATTTTTCCTCATCAGATCACAGCCCTTCATTTCAAGGCACCTCTGTTATTGGAGGTGCCATCAAGCCAAAGCAGTCCCATGTGCAACAGAACTAAGCGCTGCCCCATCGTGTGTCATCCTCACATGTTTCTTCTGTTTGGGCCCATGGAGGCAGCCCCTGGGTCGACCCACCTCTTCAAGAGTCTCCCTCTTTTTTCTCTGCCCCTCTGCTTCACCAAGCATGAGGTTGTTTACAGGAGACTGGACTCTCCTGATAACATGTCCGAAATACATGTGAGATAGTTTAGTGTGCCAGCCTGGCTGATCAACGCAGGTGGGATTGACTGAGGGGCAGAGAGATGGATGGCTTGGTGAGTTTTGGCTTTCTTGTCTCTCGCTCTGTGATCATCGGACCAGTGTGCGGCTGCCTTGCTTGTTCTGTGCCTCAATTTAAAGGCTACACTGCC
>NW_022105908.1:22549890-22554296 GCF_000313985.2 Echinops telfairi | reverse complement strand
AAATAGAGGAAGATCTGGCATCAGAGAGAGACTTGAAGGACTGCTAGTCTCTCAACTTTCTCTCATGGACGTGAGTTGCACTAACCCATTTATAGTGCTTCTAATTTAACTGTTTATTTCTTGTATATTTATCTGTATGTGATTTAACAGTTCATTTCTCGTTATATATCTAATTATCTTTATAAATAAATATATTATATTATCAGGAATTTGATTTTATCTCTCTAGAGAACCCTGTCTAACACAACATGAGACGAAGTTTCACCATCCTTGCTTTTGAGGACTATTCTAGCGGTCCTTCTTCCAACGTACATCTGTTTGGGTAGATTCAAAACCCCCATGGCCCCACCAATTTACCCCTTTGCTTAGCTGTGGAACACTGTCACCATTGTCACTGCCCAGAGACTTCAATCTCTCTTCCCCTGTGTGGAGATGGATGAGGGCCAGGGTACGCCAGTGCATAGACACAGGCATGTGGGACGGATGATGGCATGTGCCCTGGGTGCTCCCAGAAAGGACCACCACTGAGCAGTTTCTCTTAGCTCACAAGGGCCCAGGGTCCGTCCTTAAGCACAGTTTAGCAAGAGGTATGAAATGGGGACAGGGAGTTGGAGAGCACAAGTCTGAGGAGGGTCAGACGCGGTCCAGAATGACATTTCCAGGCAACACAGATATGGACAGTGCTGGTTGAGGCAGTCGACAAGTGGGAGGAAGGTGTGTCTGCGGACAAATTGCCACTATTGAAGTTTTGAAACAAGGATGCCCCGTATGCTTGTGACCCTCACTAAGGAAGCCCTGGTGGCATAGGGGTTGCGCATTGAGATCCTAGGCACAAGGTAAGGGGTTTGAAACCCCCAGCTGCTCCAAGGGAGAACGATGAGGTTTTCTGGTCCAGTCAAGAGTTCCAGTCTTGGAAACCCACAAAGGCAGTTCCACCCTGTCCTATGGGGTTGCTATGAGTCGGAGTCGACTTGCTGGCAGTGAGTGAGTGAGTGATGCCCCCGGGCTGTCTGCTTAGAGCTGCCTTCAGGCCACCTGAGCCACCCAGGGGGGCCACACCACCCACTTGGGCCCTGCACCAGGCATGTGGCAGTTCTGTCCCCTGCAACAGGCAGGACAAACGCAAGGCCAGGAGTCAGGACAAAAAGGCAGCGGATCCAGGTTCGCTCTATTTATAACATGCACACATATACACACACACATATGCACACACATACACATGCACGCATGTGCGCGCGGAAAGTGATGACCCCTGGGCTATTTGTTGCACTGGTGACAAAAAGCACTAGTGATCATTCCAGCTTCATAGAAAATCACCATTTGATTGAAGGTGACATTTGTTTGGCAAGTCTGACATGTGTCTTGAGCCTGGCACCCATTCTGCCCTCTTGGTAGCTCATTCGTGGAAACTGCCCTCCCATAATGAAAACCATTGGTGCGGTGGTGGCTGGCCAGCACTCGGCCAGCCGAGGAGAGGGAGAGCAGCGGTTCCCGAGGAAACACCGATCAATACAAGGCTTCTGACTCTTCATTCTCCAGACACTTTCTGTATTCGTTCATCCTGGAACTGGGCGTGAGGATGTCGGAGTTTTGTTTTGTTTTTTCTCCCAAGGACACTGGGAAAATCAAATACCTTTCCGGTCCAGCTCTTGTTCACGAGCAGCTTTGGTTTCTTCAGATGAGCATGGTTGCTGCTGATATCCGCCTCCTGGGCAGGATGAGGTCTTGTTGGCGCCTTGTGGTTGCAAGTGGCTCAGGGGCAGAGGACCCCCTTCTGGCCATAGACCTCACTGCCCTCCAGTCGATGCCAACGCACGGGGGTCCTGCAGGACAGCGTAGGACAGTTGCAGCGGGTTTCCAAGACCGGGGCTCTTTACCAGCGTAGAAAGCCCCATCTTTCTCCTACGGAGCAGCTGGCGATCTTGAACTGCTCACCTTGCAGCTAGCAGCCCAGTGTGTAACCACTGTGCCACCAGGGTTCTTACAGGCAGTACAGGCCACAGAAACTTCTTGGAGAAAGCTCTTCAAGCCCTTTGGAGAGCCAGGGCTAAGAACTGCCTTCTCTTTCACAGCCCTCAACAGGAATGTGTTAGACTCCTCCGGTGAGAAACACCTTGGTCCTGGGCTTCCCACGAGAAAGAATTCACGCTGAAGCCTAGTTTGTGATCCAAGTGGGTTTTTTTAAAGGATAGAAGAAGTTTCAGGCATTGCAGTAAGCTGAACGCGCGCGCGCGCGCGCGCGAGAGAGAGAGAGAGAGAGAGAGAGAGAGAGCGAGAGACAGAGAGAGAGAGAGAGAGAGGCTATTCAGGACCACGGAGGTACAGCTGGAAAAGAGAGCAGTGGTCTCCAAGTTCCAGCCTTTGGGGGCCTTCGGCTGGGAGGTGTGGCCGACGGTACTGGTTGACCCCATTGGCTGAATTAAGCCCACCTGGCCTAGATTGGGGCCCACCCCGGTGTACCACCCCCCCTAGCTCGGGGCCTGATGAATTTGGAGCCTGCTCAGTAGACACACCTGGTCCCTGCTCTAGCTACCTAACAAATGCCCTTGTAACTGTGTGAGTGATGAGTCATTCCCAGCTCCCAAAGACAAACAGTCCTCCAGGGCTAGGGGAAGCCCCCTGCACTCTAAGTTCTTTTCTCCACACTTGCTGCTTCACAGGTGGTTATAAGCAATAATAGAGTGACCTTTGCCGACTTTCCCCAGTGTCCACTCCCAATATACAAAAACAAACCAGTGGTCGTCAAGCCATCTCTGACCCAGCGTAACCCCCTCGGGGTCGGGGAGGAGCCAGGCTCCTGGGTTTTTCCATGGCTGCTTTGTCAGTGGATCCCCAGGCCTACCTTCTGAGGCACCTCTATGTGGATTCGAATCATCAACCTCTTGGTGGGTGCCAAGTGCTTAAATGTGTGCATCACCTGGGAGTTACTCCCCAAATGATAAGATTTTGTAAGACTGCAATATCACAGGCAGGAGATGGACATTGACCAGCCATACTCAGATTGTCCCAGTGATTGTGTGCGACACAATTTTATCATCTCCTGTAGGTGAATGCATCCACCAGAGTCCACATAGTGAGCAAGTCTAACACCATGCACACACACAAATCCACTCGTAGATGTGCCGTGTGTCCCAGTAGAACATGCTCCACAGGGCTTTCAATGACGTGTTCGTGTGTTTGTTTTTGGTGTAGATCACCAGGCCTTTCTTCTGAGTTGCTTCTGAGTGGACTCAGACTTTCAGTTAGCAGCCAAGCAGATTAGCCCTTAGGGCCACAAGGGAACACCTGTGACATCACAAGGAGCCCAGTAACCACCTAAGGAGCCCAGGTGGCGCTATGGGTTAGGTGTCCCACTGCTAACTGCCAGGTCAGTGGTTCAAACCCACCAGCGGCTCCCCAGGAGAAAGGCGAGGCTGCCTATTCCTGTAAAGAGTCACAGTCCTGGAAACCCTCGCATCTCTATGGGTCAGAATCAACTGGATGACAGCTTGTTAAGTTCATGGACCTCAGCTTCCTGATCCATGAGAGCCCTAGTGGCACAGCAGTTACACATTGGGCTGTGATCTGCATGGTCAGCAGTTTGAAACCGCCAGCAGCTCTGAAGGAGAAAGATGGGACTTTCTACTCCCGTCACCAGGGACTGTCTCAGAAACCCATGGGGCTGGCTATGAGTCATCCTTGACCCAATGGCAGTGAGTCTGGGTTTGACTCTCGTACTGGTTCATAGAATGGACACCTACCTGCCTTAGCTCCCTGACTGATGGCCAAGTATGGGCTCCACGGCCAGGTCAGTAACCTGGAGCTAGCCCACCCTGCTCTGTGTATTTCTGGTCTCCCTCTCGGCTCACGTGGTACCAGCAGCTCTGGAGACATCTATCCCTGCAGGAGGAATGAGGAACTTGAATCCAAAGGACTTCGAGTTATTAGTTGGCGTCCAGGCCAAGGTCATGGCCAGGCTCCACTGTGCTTGCTTCGCTTGTTTTTCTTGCTAATAGCCCCTCTTCCAGGTCAGGATTGACCCTGTGACTCAGCCCTTGTTAGCACCGTGCTCCAGCCTCTAACTAACTGGCAGGTCATTTCTAAGGTCAGCTCGCGGCATTCCAGATCTGTGCACTGGCCAATTACACTTCCATGGCTTAGAGTTCTTGTAAAAGCTACACTGGAGTTTCTTGACACCAGACCTGAGGGGCAGTTCATATCTGAGCCCCTCCGAAAGCCGGGAAGCCCAAAACCCAAACTCACAGCCATCAGGTTGATTCTGACTCATAACGACCCCCTAGGACAGAGTAGACCTGCCTCTGTGGGTTTCTGAGACTGTAACTCTTTTCGGGGATAGAAAGCATCCCTTCTCCCTCAGAGTCACCTGTGGTTTCCAACTGCTGGCCTTGGGGTCAGCAGCCCTGCTC
>NW_022105908.1:22521473-22549123 GCF_000313985.2 Echinops telfairi | reverse complement strand
CGATGACTTTAATATAATACTTATATATCTCAACCGTACAATTGTGCACTACTGAACCCAGAAGTTGTACTTACTGAACCAGTGAGTTCAAGCAGCAGGTGGGGGCTGGTCCCTTCAACCCCCAAGTGCCATCTTTTAATTTAATACTACAATAGGTGAACACAGGATGGGAACAAAGGAAGGTTGATGGATCTCAGAAGACTTTCTGGAAGAAGTAGTGTCTAAGATGAGACCTGAAAGGTAGTGAGAAGTAGGCAGATGAGGAGGGAGAGGGGAATGAAGTAGTCCTTGCAAAGGCCTAAGGGAAAGGCTGCCATTGGAGCAGGGAACTTGGGCATTTTGAGGTCTGACTTGGCCTGAGCAGAGGGTGGCAAGGAGCAAGGAACAGGACCCTACAGAAGCTGAAGGACCGCAACACGGGGAGAGTTTGGATGGTGTCCGAAGAAGCCACTGATGTCTCTTCAGCAGGAGAGTGTCATGCATGGATGTACTCTGAGGATGCTCCCTCTGGCTAGGGGTTGCAAAACGGATTGGGAAGAGCCGGTAAGAAATACTGTCTGAAGGAGCCAGCCAACCTCCCCCAGCCCCATCCCACCCCCACAATGCAGAAAAGAACAGGGTGGGAGCAGGGGGATACATTTAAACCCAGACAGACTGACAATTGGTGCTGAAGTTGATATTTAAATTGGAGATTAAAGACATTCTGATGCAAATTAAAGAATGCGCTTGCCCCAGGGGGAACCACTTGACATTGCTAGGATTTTCCAGCCCCAACTTTTCCTTTCCTGGGAATTCCACCTGTCTCAGAGTTGTCAGTCTCTAGACTTCCTCTTGAAGGAAACTCGCTAGACTGTTGACAGTCATTAACCAAGGAAACAGGAGACAGAAGTGGAAGTGACACTTCTCATTCTGCCCCTTTTATAAACTTGTGGAATTTGGCATGTACAGTTAGAGGCTACTTGGAAAACAAACGCATAATGTAAAAACGTGTTTAACGGATACACGCGCATGGCATGGCAGCGAGCACACAAAGAAAGGGCTTGGGAGTTAACCTTCTGAGGGTGCTGTGCAGGGGAGGGCCCAAGGTCCCCAGGAAACTGGGGATGTCGGGTGGGGGAAAGGAAGACTGGCCAGAACAGACCAGTGGAGATCTGTCACAGTGCCTGGCGGTTACATGGGTGGTCTTCATGGCAGTGCCGCCCAAGCTCAGCTTCCATCCGCGGGGAGGGAGGGGGCAAAGTCATGTGACATCAAGCCCTCTGTGCCCTTCCTAAGATTCTGTCGTTTGGAGTTCCTCCAGGATGAGATGGAAAGGTTCCCAAGAGAGGACACCAGCTGCAAGTGGGGTCCCGGCTCCGAGATAGGTAGGGAAGAGGCGGGTGGTTCCAGATTCAAGTTTGGATCATTCTGAGGAATATCCGAGGCCCACACATAGGGGCTCAAACACACCCCACATCCAGTTAACGTTTAAACTTGTGGTGTATTATGATAGCCCATATCATTTTTAATTTCCTTCCTCTTGGCAAAAATCACGTGGCTTTCTACCTCATCCGCATAATGTGTTTTCTCTCCACTCCCTGATCTGCAGCACTTTTCTGCCTCTGGCCAGCTCAGACTGCACACAGGAGCAGGAGGAGACCAGGCACCTGGGACCTGGAGTTAAACCCAGGAGCAAAAAAAAAAAAATGTCTGGGAGGAGGATTTGAACATGAGGAACTGGCTGCCAGGTACAGCTGCACCATCCCATAGTAAGTGATGATACACCTCTCAGCAGCCTTTGCCACATTTTGCACACGAGTTGTAGGCACACCCAACTACCATGATCCCGCCTCTCTGTTCTCAAGACCCGGAGCCCTGCGCCTCTGTTTGTGTCTGACACTAATGTCCTTCTCGCCTAAACTCCCTTGACCACTTCTCCTCTTCCTTTCTTCCGAGAGTCTGGTCTGTTCTGCCAGAGGCTCCGCGGCGTCTCGCCTGCAAGATACGTCTCTAGCCAATAAAGCTTTCTCACATCTCCCCTTGTAAGGCGCGGCTCTCACTAATAAATCTCTTTTGCTCCCATGGCAAGCTCGTCTCCCTGCTTCGTGATTCTTCCAGAGAAAGACCTTCAATAGGAAGCTTACTCGGGTAAATGGCTCAGTAGCCAAAGGCGAGATAGCAGGTGAAAGAACGGAGCCGGTGCCCAACCCATTCCAGGCTCCAGCTCATGCCCCAGCGAGGCCTGCTCTGGGACAGAGCGAAATGAGACGGGTCAGAACCGGGCCAGACTCACCGAGGAGCTCTCGGAGGCCAGGGGCCCAATCCTACAGG
Source organism: Echinops telfairi (assembly GCF_000313985.2). Classification (NCBI taxonomy): domain Eukaryota; kingdom Metazoa; phylum Chordata; class Mammalia; order Afrosoricida; family Tenrecidae; genus Echinops; species Echinops telfairi. The sequence goes on along the minus strand of NW_022105908.1, from coordinate 22,546,813 downwards.
AGCAGGAGCAGGAGCACGATGGCCTGAGTGCGGGTCAGGGATCCGGGCCCCACTGCTCATTGGGAACGACTGGGGACAGGGCCGTCTGAGAAGGGAGATGATGGCAGCTGGGCCTAGTGCAGGGCTGCTCTGGTCCTGGGTTTCAGGAGGGACGCGCTGCTCTCCAGTCTAGATTTGCAGGATTTACATTGCTCCAGTGTTAACTGCATTCATTCCATTGTGTCTCAAATCCTTTCATGTCTCCTTCCGTTAGAAAGATGATCTGGGTGATGGATCTTTCCCTGGGCACAGCACACCGCTATCAGTCTCAGAGACAGGACACTGGGGGTGGGTGCGGCTACTGTGCTGCTTGTCACCCATGAGACCAGCTGGAACTCCCTGCTCTCAGCACAGACCAGCCTCTTGGGCTCCTGGTTACTCCAGGGGGGTTCCAGGAAAGACAATTTTATGCTAAAGAACAAAGGACCCAAGATCCTTCACTGTTGGGCATCATGAAGGATGAGGTACAAAAGAAGTGCATTCTGGGTCTCGTCCCACGGGATGTCTGGCAAGAGAAGCATTGATCAGGGTTGGCAGGGTATACTACTCAGTAAGCAAGATAAGGCAGGTCTACTCATGCTTAACTGTAGCAGCTTCATAAGCTTTTCACCACATGCTTATCTTGATTATTGGATGGTCCATCCCTCTCAGGGTGTATAAGGAGCCCTGGTGACACAGTGGTTATATGTTGGGCTGTGATCCTCAAGGTCCACAGTTCAAAACCATGAGCCGCTCCTGGGAGAAAGACAGAGCTTTCTACTCCTGTAAAGAATGACAGCCTTGGCACCTCACCCAGGCAGTTCTACCCTGTTCTATCTAGTCACTATAGGCTGGCATCGAGACTCAATGGCAGTGAGAGTCTCAGTCAGGGATTCTACGTTGGAAAGGGGGCTTTGATGCTATGGGATTGGGAGAGAGACAAGTGTCATCCATACCTAGATGCAGAATTTTGTGGAGTTGTCCACTGCAGATTAGTAAGCAAGCACAAGCAAGCCGGTGTTTACCTTGTTTATTAAGTAACTCGACACCAGGTGAGGATCTCCAATCAATAGATGGTTGCACAAGGTGACAAATCTCCATCTGTAGCCCAGGAAGGCTCCAGGGAGGCTGAGGCTGGAGTCAGTGGGCCAGGGGATCTCAGCCCAGGGACATCAGATCACCTGGGAAATGTGATCAGCAGATTCCTGGGTCCAATGGGAGTCCTAACAGTTACACACTGGGGTTCTCCTAGGCCACACATGGGATCCCTGGGAGTTGGAGTGGACTCAAGGGCAAGTGTTTTAATAAGTCTGGCAGTTACATAATCTGGTGTCAACTTGCAAAGGGGTGGTATCTAGCCTGTCAATCAGGTCGCAGCTTGATGATCTCATTTGGAGGGACACAGACTCTCTGCCTCGTCTTCCTGCTGACAAGACACATGGAGCTAAGCTAGAGGGCTGGAACTGGAGGAGCCACATGGAGACCCCTGCCAGCATTGAGATGCTTTCACTGGCACTGGATCCACAAGACTTTCCACCCACTGGCCTGCAAGCTCCCTGCATTCGGCATCATCGCATGTGTGGCATGAGTCTGAGGAGGAATTTATAGATTAGTATTGGACATATGGGCTAATATCAGGCTTATGGACTTGATCCGGACTGGGCTAGGATGTTTTCTCAATATTCAGCTGCTCTTGTATATAAAGCGTTCTCTCTTACACATATATGAATGTCCCTGGATTTGTTTCTCTAGTCAAGCCAGACTAACACAATAAGTGTAAGGGGAGCCTGAGAATCTACATGGACTGTGTGGCTATGGATTCTGCTCTAATCTTCATCCTGACCCTGAGAGAGAGTCAGCTGAGGACCTCTGCGTCAACGACCTTGCTTCCCACTCCAAGCTGGAGGCCGCCCCGTGGTCCCCAGCAGCATCCCAGCCATACACTGCATTTTTGTATTGTCAGTCCCATGAAGAGACACACGAGGGGAGGCCTCGGAGAGTTGGCGGGAAGATGAAATTAGTAGATAATAGCATTTCCCCACAAACTTTTGGAAGTGCCCTGGTGGAGTATGTGGTAGGGGAAGGGGTCCAGATCCACAATTGATCTCGGGTGGACGGACAGAGGACGGGAATCCAGGGAAAGCAGCCTCGTAAAGAGCCTGGTGCAAGGAGAACAGCTAACCCAGGAGTCCCCGGTCCCTCGTGAAGCTCCAACTCTGGTCCCTTCATTGGCAGCGAGAGGCCTGGAGCAGAGGGAGGGGGTGGTGGTGGTAAGAGTTCAAAGACAAATCGGGAATGACTGAAATCAGACATGGGCTGGGCCTATGTCAGTGGGCATATCTAATCTCATATGCACATACAAAACCTGCATGTACTCCCGTGTCCACAGAGACCCATGCACGCACTATCTGCACACCTCATACACCCACCTTTATGTGCAGGTCATCATTTACCCATGGCCACAGGGGCAGGTCTACTCTGTCCTGTAGGGTCTCTGTGAGTCAGAATGCCTTGATGGCAGTGAGTCTGGTTTATGGGTTTTGTTGTTGGTTTTGGTAGAATATCCTAAGGCTCTGGTTTGGTTTTGTTTTTCCCTTTCTGCATTTTCTAATCTCCTTCCTTTCTAATCAAGTAGAAAGCGAACTCTGGGTTTAACACCCCCAAGAAGACAAATGGCAGGGCCTAGGGGAGCCCTAGTGGCACTGTCAGATACGGTTGGACTGCTAACACCAGTGTGATAGGTAGGTTTGTTGTGTCAACATGGCCAATGAACACATGTGAGATTAGTTGAAGGACAGAGAGATAAATGGCTCGGCGAGCCTCACCTCACTCTCTCTCTTGCTCTTGGATCATCGGACCAGTGTGCGGCCGCCTTGCTTGTTCCATGCCTCCATTGGCAACCTACACTACCTGTGGGACACCTATCCGTGGACTGTGTTGCTGTAACTTGAGGTTCCTTCAAGACCTGCTTCACCACGCTACTGGAAGGTATATCTCTTGATATACCAGTCAGACCCTGTCAACTGGCTGACTGTTGGTGACCTGCTTGCTGTTTGCTGCCTGTGCCCGGATAGCCTGAATTGCTCCATGGGGGACTACCCCACGGCCCTCAAGACTTGAAGCACTGCCAGTGTATTAGCTGTCTCATGGAAGTGAGTTGCACTGAGCCATTTGTACTGCATTATAGATTAATTAACTGTTTATTTCTTATGTTATCTACCTATATAAATATATACAAAATTATTAGTGTCCTGGTTTGGTTTCTCTAGAGAACCCTGTCTAACACAGTCAGGGTCAATGGTTCAAACCCACCAGCCATGCCTGTTTGCTTCCAAGAAGATTTACAAAACCTTGGAAACCCCAGGTGAGTTGGAATTGACTTAATGGCCATTGAGTTTGGTTGGGGTTTTTTCAAAGCAGAGAGAGGCCTGGAATCCCAGTAGTTAGAACATTCTGATGCCAACAGATGCGTGGGCCATTTGAGCCCACCAGCCTCCCCTCTGGAGAAAGATGCTGCAGTCCAGTCCCGTCAAGAAGTACCGCCTTGGACAATCCGGGGCGAGTTCTCCTCTGTCCTACAGAGTTGACATGAGTTGGGAATTGAGCTCCACCAGTCCCACTGGGTTTGGTTCTGGGTTTAATGCAGAGCTGTTCTGGGTTGGGTTTTCTTTAGCGCTGGAGGACTCTGAGGGCTTGCCAATGGGCATAGAAGAAGATGACAGAAAAATATTTGCAGATGACATCCGTAGCTTGGACAGAGGGGGTTAGTAGCGTCCCCTACAGATGAGAAGTAAAACACCTCCTGAGTTTAGTTAGGGAAGGAGAGGGGAGGCCCTGGCTGACTCTGGAGCAGTGGGAGTTAAAAGGCAGTGGGAGAATGGGGACAGGAAAAGAAATGCTTTATTTCCTCTAAGAGCTTCCATTCCCACAAGGGAGACACAAGATGAAACATGGAAGATCAGAATGAGCTGTGTGTTGTTGTTTGGAGCCATCGAGTCAGTGTGGGCTCACAGGGGCCTCCTACAGAAGGAACCACATGCGGCCTGGTCCTGTCCCGGCCTCCCACGTGCCTCTGTGCTTGAGCCCATTGTTGTAGCCACTACGCCAATCCATCTCGGCAAGGTCTTCATGGCTTTTGCTGCCTCTCTACTATACCAAGCACGACGTCCTTCTCCAGGGACTGGTCTGTCCTGATCACATGACCAGAGATGACATCTCCCCATGCGGCCTTTCGGGAGCGTTCTGGTTGTACTTCTCGGTTGGTTCTTTTGGCAGTCCATGGTGCTTTCAACGTTCTTCACCAGCACCATAATTCGAATGCATTGATTTTTCTCCAGTCTTCCTGATATTTCGATATATCCAGATACTTGGTATCGCATATACATCATAGCTAGATCCTTAACTAAGCTTTGCCTTCTTCATCAGGATGATTGGTCTTGATGGGCGTGACTCCATAAAGCCTAAGTGATTCAGTGGCAGAATTCTCACCTTCCAGGAGAGAGGCCCCAGTTCGATTCCTGGCCAAGTCACCTCATGCTCAGACAGCACCCAAATGTCAGAGAAGATTTCCATGTGGCTGTGATCCTAAACAGGTCCCGGGGGATCTTCCAGACCAAGACTAGGGAGAGAGACCTGCTGACATGAAAACCAACCAAGGAAAACCCTGTGGATCACAACAGCCAGATCCACAACTGATTGTGGGTCAGGGTTAGAACTGGGCACAACCTTGTGGATCACAACAGCCAGATCCACAACTGATTGTGGGGCAGGGTTAGAACTGGGCACAGGGTTTTGTTCTATGGCTCAGGGCCTTACCATGAATCTGGGCCAACTCAACTCACAGCAACAACTAACAACAACAACAGCAACAAAGATCAATACTAAGCCTTCGAAGTCACACTCAAGCAAGAAGGGTGTGTGTAAGATCCAGAAGAGCATAATGGTCAACCCACTCAGGACGCCATCAAAACTGCCGAATCCTGATGCCATTTACCAGCGGTGTGACCTTGAATAAGTGATTTACCTCCTCTGAGTACAATGGGGCGATGAGTATTATTATTTGCTTTAAAGATGTTGCAAGAACGCTGTCTCAGTTCTCTGCTGCTACTTTAACAGACAGACCACACGTGTGGGGGCATTTAACAACCGAGCTTTTGTAGTATCTCAACACTGAGGAAGCCGTAAGTCTAAATTCAGGCCACCAGTTCTAGGGGAGCCCTTTTGGCATAATGGTTATGCATTGGTTTGCTAGTCACAAGGTCAGCAGTTCAAAACTACCCACTACTCTGTGGGAGAAAAATAGGGCTTTCTACTCCTATAAAGACTTACAATCTCAGAAACCCACAGGGGTGGTTCTACCCTGCCCTATGGCACCATTATGAGTCCACATCGACTCGATGGCAGTGAGTTTGGGTTCTTTTGGGGGTTTGATTTGTTCTGTTTCTGAGCGCTCTAAGGGAAGGCTGCCACAGGCTTTACCCCACATCCATCACCATGGTCAACTCCACTCTGGGAAAGCAGCTCTTCCTCAATCACATTTCAAAGAGGAATCGATGTATTTGAATTGTGGCGCTGGAGAAGCATATTGAAAGTACCAATAAATAAATAAATAAAAATTAGGGTTAGGGTTAGGGTTTAAAAAAAAAAGAAAGAAAGTACCATGGACTACTACTAAAAGGACAAACCGGCCACTTGCGTCGGCTTCCTGCTCCGCGTTTGCTCTGTGTCTCCCCCAGGTTCTGCTATGGCTGCGCTCACCCGGGATCCACAGTTCCAGAAGCTGCAGGAATGGCACCGCCAGCACGGCTCTGAGCTCAACCTGCGCAAACTCTTCCAGGCTGACCAGGACCGCTTCGGCCGCCTCAGCTTGACCCTTGACACCAACCATGGGCAGATTCTGCTGGATTACTCCAAGAACCTGGTGACAGAGAAGGTTATGCAGATGCTGGTAGACCTGGCAAAGTCCAGGGGTTTGGAGGCTGCCCGGGATAACATGTTCAGTGGTAAGAAGATCAACTTCACCGAGGACCGGGCAGTACTGCATGTGGCCCTGCGGAACCGGTCCAACACCCCCATTCTGGTGGATGGCAAGGATGTGATGGTGGAGGTCAACAAGGTCCTGGACAAGATGAAGTCTTTCTGCAAGCGTGTCTGCAGTGGCGAGTGGAAGGGCTACACTGGCAAGCCCATCTCAGACATTGTCAACATAGGCATTGGTGGCTCTGACCTGGGACCCCTCATGGTGACAGAAGCTCTCAAGCCCTACTCTGCAGGTGGTCCCCGTGTCTGGTTTGTCTCTAACATTGATGGGACCCATATTACCAAAACTCTGGCCTCCCTGAACCCTGAGACCTCCTTGTTCATCATTGCCTCCAAGACCTTTACCACCCAGGAGACCATCACGAATGCCGAGACCGCAAAGGAGTGGTTCCTCCTATCAGCGAAGGATCCCGCTGCAGTTGCGAAGCACTTTGTTGCCCTGTCTACCAACACCACCAAAGTTTGGAATTGACCCTCAAAACATGTTTGAGTTCTGGGATTGGGTGGGAGGACGGTACTCGCTGTGGTCAGCCTTCGGACTCTCCATTGCCCTGCACGTTGGGTTTAACAACTTTGAGCAGCTGCTCTCGGGGGCTCACTGGATGGACCAGCACTTCCGGACTGCGCCCCTGGAGAAGAATGCTCCCGTCTTGCTGGCTCTTCTGGGCGTCTGGTACATTAACATCTTTGGATGTGAGACCCAGGGCCTGCTGCCCTATGACCAGTACCTGCACCGCTTTGCTGCCTATTTCCAACAGGGTGACATGGAGTCCAATGGGAAGTATATCACCAAGACTGGCACCCGCGTGGACTATCAGACGGGCCCTATCTTGTGGGGAGGGCCAGGGACCAATGGCCAGCATGCCTTCTACCAGCTTATCCACCAAGGTACCAGGATGATACCCTGTGACTTCTTCATCCCGGTCCAGACCCAGCAGCCTATCCGGAAGGGGTTGCATCACAAGATCCTTCTGGCAAACTTCTTAGCCCAGACGGAGGCTCTGATGAACGGGAAGACACCCGAAGAGGCCCGGAAGGAGCTCCAGGCTTCCGGAAAGAGTCCAGAGGAACTGGAGAAGCTGCTGCCACACAAGGTCTTTGAAGGAAATCGCCCAACCAATTCCATTGTGTTCACCAGGCTCACACCATTCATGCTCAGAGCCTTGATTGCCATGTATGAGCACAAGATCTTCATTCAGGGCATCATCTGGGACATCAACAGCTTTGACCAGTGGGGAGTGGAACTGGGGAAACAGTTGGCTAAGAAAATTGAACCTGAGCTTGAGGGCAAACACTCCAGTGACCTCTCATGATTCTTCCACCAACAGGCTGATCAGCTTCATCAAGAAACAGCGAGAGGCCACCAGCCAATAAACTCATCTCAGCAGCAGCCCTTGTTATGCTTGGTCCTTCTTGCCCCCTACTGACAAAGTCTGCACTGCATTGTCCTGCCCCGTCCTGCCCAGAGCACCCTCAGGGCCAGCCAATCAGAAGCTGCCACACCCCTCTCTCTCCCTGTGTCCACAGCACACTCTGTTTTGCAATTGGTTGGAGTGTTTCAGTGCAGCTGATTTTTCAGACCCATGTTGACCACATCCCAGGTAGAAAAATAAAAATGTCATAAAGGAGGTTAAAAAAAAAAAAAGGACAAACCGATCGGTCTTGGAAGAAGTCTGGCCAGCGTGCTCCTCAGAGGCAAGGATGGTGAGACTTCGTCTCATGTACTTTGGACATGTTGTCAGGAGAGACCAGTCCCTAGAAAAGGTCATCGTGCTTGGTAAAGTAGAGGGGCCACGAAAAAGAGGAAGGCGGATTGGACAAGATGGATTAACACGATGGCTACAACCATGGATCTGAACCTAAGACCAATTGTGAGGATGGTACAGGACCGGACCGCATTTCATTCTGTTGTACGTATAGGGTGGTGATGCTGAGAGCACCTAACAGCCATCCTGCCTCCTTTACAGCACTGAGATTAGGATCTACAGCACACAGGATCATGACATCAGGTCACCGACATGATGCTGAAGACCGTGGCCGAGCCATTGTGGGAGAAGAACACAGTGTAATGCATAACAGATGCCCTCCAGAAATGGCTTAGCTGCAGTGACATTTCAAATGTACTAGGACGGAGGGAAGCCGCTATAATGATGTAGGCAAGGGCCCAATTCAGCGAGAGCTGCGAGCTTCTTCTCAGTCTCCCACCTGTCGTGTGGCTTTAGATGCTGAGGAAGGTGGGCATCCTGCAGTTGCCACGTGGAAGCAGTCTTCCCCAGGAGAGCCAGCCTGGCCTGGGCAGGACCCAGAAGGCCACCTGCCCACGTCTGCTCATTCCCCCACAATCACTCTGGGAAACAAGACGTGTCTCTGAACAGCCAAGAGACGGGCAATATTGAAATTGCTCCCCTAATCTTTATGCGATTGCCTTCTCCCTGATAGAAATATTGCCTCTTGCTGAGTATTTATTGTCCGCTTCTCTCCGAAGTATTGACTTTATGTAACAGTTTGATATACATCAAATCCTTTACGGATTTAATAAACCCCTCTGGTCAGCCTTCTGTTGTGAACAGAATGAGATTTATGGTCGTCTTGGTGTAAAACCCTTTTTCCTTGAAATTTTCTACTTCCAGATATCAAAAGATAAGAAGGAACACATTTATCATCTTGGAAATTGCACTCCATGCCTGCCTACTGGGTATTAGTCAGAAATGACTGGTGGTTAGAGGACTAAAATATGACAAATGTCTGACGGCCGAGCAGCTGAGGCTGGGGGAAAAAAGCAGGATTAAAATACAATCCCTCCTCTTCCCCTCAAAGCGGATTTTTCTTCGCATTAATCAGGAGAGCATCTGGGGCAGAGAGCAGCCTAATTTGAGTTGGATGCTCCACCTTGGGCCCGTTCAGCCAGAGTCTGGAGTGTAGCAGGTGTCAGGTGAGTGCTGAGCACCTGAGACAGGGACTGCAGTACACTGGGGTGTGGGTGCAGGGACTCTGGGCCACGGGGGACGACACCTCGGTGTTCTCGAGCTCTTCCTCTGAGTGTTTCAGCAGTTACATAATTTCCTGTCAACGTGAAGCTAATAAAAGTGTAGGGGTGGAGTCTAGCCTGTCAATCAGGTCACAGCCTGGTGGTGCCTCCTTGTGGGTGTGGCCTTCTCATAAGTAAAGCCCTGAGAACCTCCCCACCTCTCTCTGCCTTCACCTTCCGGCTGGCGGGCCACTCTAAGACCTGCCAGAGCCCTGGGATGCTTCCACCACCATTGGATTCACCAGACTTTGCACCCACCAGCCTGTGATCTTCCTGGACTCTGCATCATCGCATATGGCTGCCTGAGTCTGAAGAGGGATTTATGGACTAGTATCGGATTTATGGAATTGAGTTGGCCAAGGGCTGGGATGTTTTCCTGATGTATAACTACTTCTTGATATAAAGCTCTTTCTTACACATATATGAGTGTCATTGGATTTGTTTCTCTAGTCAACCCGTCCTAACACCAGCTCCTTCAACATCCATCATGATGGGCCTCCCAAACCCCAAACCAAACCTGTTGCTGTCCTGGTCATTCCACGTCATGGCATCCCCGTGCGCGTCAGAGTGGAATGGTGCTCCGTTGGGCTTCCAGCAGCTGGCTTGGGGGACATAGATCACCAAGTCTTTCTTCTGAGGTACCTCTGCATGGACCTGAACCACCAACCTTCTCGTTAGTAGCCAAGTCTTCTTGGAGACGCCCCTTCAGGTCAATAATCACCTGTTCACGTCTCCATCATAGCGACTCTGTATAATAGGGTAAAACAACCCCTGTGGGTTTCTGAGACCTGGAGTCAGAGTTGTCTGGATGACAGGGAGCTTGCTTTTCGGTGACATCTCCAGTGAGTGATGGATTGGGTCAAGGTTATTTGGAAGAGGTAAATAAAGGGCAAGAGCAGGATGCCGATCCAAAAAGGGCATGAACTACACAGAGATATTTATAACTCATCTTGATCCCACCCCCAGAATTGTGCTGGAAGGAAACAAAGCCTTAAGCAGCAGTTTTCAAGGATCAAGCGGGAGAAACCTATTAAATGTTCTAGGTGCTTCTCTGAAGAATGGATGGCAAAGTGGAGAAGAAATAGGAAAGAGATTTATTGAGTCTTAAAGCCTCCTGTTAAAGTTAAATGCGGTGAGAAAAGTGGGTTTCCACATTTAATTGTTTTTCTCACAGTAACGACGTGTCAGTCTTCTCTAAAAGCCTATTAATTCTGTAATTTAGTGCGGCAAGAGTGGGAGAGAGACAGCCAGCGTGGTTTGGTTTTTTTTTTTCCCTATCCACATTGACTACCTGTCACTGAGCATGGACATAAGCTTGCCTTTCTCCTTGAAGAATCAAAATGCCCCCACATTTTAAAAAAATTACAGTCACTTTAATGAAGAACAAAGGACTGCTTGCACATCACTTAGCAAAAAGGAGTTTCATGACATTTTAGGAGGGTGGGGGCTCCAAAAAGTTGGTGGAAAAATGGAATGAAAAGATCATGGAATTTCCCCCAGGAACTTTTGGAAGCGCTGTCACAAGTGACACTTTCATCATGACCGTGAGACGTAACCTGGCTCCTGGGAGGGGCCCGGTGGAAGCTAAGTCCTGGATCGACAGATGGCTCAAGTTGACACTCTGGTGTGGTTGGGGTTGCTTTATTAAAGTTTTCTTTTTACAAAAGTGATTTATTAATGTGGCCCCAAATCTGCTGAGCAATGCAAGGGTGTGCTTTTGATAAATGGCCATGGTTAGCCTGGCACCCGCATCTCCATGATCAAAGGCAATGCAACGGACAAGGTCATGTCCCCTGCTTACATGGGGCCCGGAGCAGGACAGACTTCTGCCTGGAGCTGGGGCAGGTTCTAGCCCAATGGCATAGTGGTTAAATGCTGAGCTGCTAACTTCAAGGCCAGCAGTTCAAAACTCCCAGTGGCCTCAGGAGAAAGATGAAGCTTTCTACTCCCATAAAGAGTTACAGTCTCAGAACCCCACAGGGGCAGTTCTACCTTGTCCTCTAGGGTCACTATGAGTCAGCATTGACTTAAAAGCAGTGAGTTTGGTTTTTTGTATTTTTTGGTGCTGGGTGGTGTGATGGTTATGCTTTGGGCTACGGTCTGAAAGGTCCACAGTTCAAAACTACCAGCTGCTCTGTGGGAGAAAGATGGGGCTTTCTACTCCTGTCAACAGTTATAGTCTCAGAAAACTCACAGGGGCAGCACTATCCTGTGCTATAGGGTCACTGTGAGTCAGCATCAACTCTATGGGAGTGACTTTGAGTTGGTTTTTGGTTGGGTCCGAAGGGGCCCTGCTGGCACTGTGGGCGAGGTGTTGGATTACAAACTGCCAGGTTGGTGGTTTAAGGCCATCAGTTGCTCCTTGGGAGAAAGACGAGGCTGTCTTGGAACCCCTCGATAAAGTTGCTGTGAGATGGCAGGGGGTGTGGTTTGGTTTTTCCAGTGCTGGGTCTTGGAATCCTGGATGGCAAAAAGAGTGAAGTAGTGGGCTCAACTAGTGAAACGTTGGGGTTTGAATTCACCCAAGGGTGCCTCAGAAGAAAGGCCAGGCAACTGCTTCCTGAAGATCACAGCACGGAAACCCCTAAGGAGCACATTTCTATTCTGACATGCTGGAAGTCGCCAGCAATTGCATCTGACTCAAGGGCAACAGGGAGGGTGTGTGTGTGTGTGTGTGTGTGTGTGTGTGTGTGTGTTTCCACCCCAAGAAGATCCTGATGAACCAGACCAGCTTCTGTTCTCGAGAAGGTGTCAGTTCGATGGGACAGATGGCGACTGAGCAAGCCAGAGCCCAGGGAACCGCTGGAGACTGGTTAGACTTGGTGCAGGGTGCAAGGGAGACAGGTGAGATGGGGAGATAGAGACCACAGACCCTGATCCCCAAGGACTTTGTATCAGCTTTCAAGGGTTTCGGAGATTTTCTTCTAGAAAATCTCGGGCTTGGGGTTCTGCTGGCACTATTGTCTCAGTGGCTCCTGGCTCGCTGCCATCTTGACTCTGGCCCTTGGCAGCCCCCTGTGTGTCGGAGTAGAAATGCGCCCCATGGTATTTTCAATGGCTGCTTTGCGGGGTGGAGGGAGGGGGAGTAGATTGCCAAGGCTCTCTTCTGAGGTGCCTCTGGGTGGCCTGGAACCTCCAAACCGTTTGGTTAAGCAGCCAAGCATGTGAACTGTGTGTGCCACCCAGGGACTCCCTCTATAGTGTAAGCATGGCAAACACTGAATTGTTTGTTTTTCACCTCACACGTCTTAAAGAGATGCTTTTTAAAAAAACAGTTCTATTGACACTTCATCCACATATCACACAATTCAATAGTTCGATCATATCAAGAAGGGTTGTCCACTCATTACCACCATCAATTTTAGAACATTGTCTTCTTTCTTGTGCTTACTGCAGAAGAAACATTATTTTCTGATGATGATACACGGATCATGGAAAATTGAGGCTAAATAAGATGCACCCAAACATTTTAAGACTGCGAATAATCCAAGGGCATCTTCTTCTTCATTCAAGTTCACTTAATAAAAATTAAAGATCTCTCCCACCGTCCCACCCAGCCCCCCGCCCTCTACCATCCACAAGCAGTGCGTCCAGAGCAGCCACGCTTCTCTCTGAGCACTCGGGTCTAATTCCAGGGGAACGCTTGGTCACAGCGCAGGCAGCACTGTGTCTGTTGCCTTTATTTTTCACATTCGTAGATACTGCCAAAGTGCCCGATAAAATGCTCTATTGATTTACCAAGAAGGTAGAAACCTGTCTGTTTCCCTAAATACTTGCCTAGCCTACATTTTGCCTACCTGTTTTATTTTTCTCAGTGTAATAAATCTAAAATCTGTGTGTGTGTTTCACTTATTAGTGATGAAAGGTGTCTTTGAGGGTCAAGGGCCATCATGGACCCTTATGGCTTGCCTGTTCATTTCCTTTGCCCAATTTTATGTTTGCCTTTTACTTATTGGTCTGTGGACATCCTTCGATGCTCAGTACAACCTGGGAAAGCCACAACCTGAGTAGGACAGAAACCTGTCAGACAAGGAAAACCCCAAACCTGTCCACTAAAATGAGTGATGGAGAGGAGTTCGGCTCTTCCCTCCCCCGCGGGGGATCTCGCCACTCCTGGAAAAGCGAGAAGGTCGTCTTGATTTCCAGCTCACACGGGCTGACCGTATGAAGCGTATTAACTTTTCAAAGGTTATCATTTATTGATCTGACAACTTTAGTGCCCTCATACTCACTGCCATCAAGGTGATTCCGATTCATATCAACCCTAGACAGCAGGGTAGAACTGTCCCTTTGCGTTTCCGAAACTTTGTAAATCTTTCCGGGGGTAGACAGCCTCGTCTTTCTGCCTTAGAGCTGCTGGTGGGTTCAAACAACTGACCTTATGGTTAGCAGTTCAATGGATAGGCCACGCCACCACCAGGGCTCCCGCCTTCCTACATTTGTGTGTAACAAGTAGACCTGATCTCTGCAGAAGAATTCAGAGGTTTTTATTCATTATGGATTCATAATATATAGGTATGAGCTAAGAATCTAAAATGTATTTGGTCCCAGATAGATAATGAATAGTCCAGCCCCATCTATTGAATAGACCATCCTTTTGCCCTTGTTTAGAATGCCTCCTCTGTTGTACAGAAAATTTCCTTACAAATGAGTCTGCTCAATGAATTCTCCACTCTGTTCCATTGATTTGTTGGTCCATTTATGTGCTAATGTGCTTTAATTACTGTATTTATTTCTGCAGCTTCATAACGTAGTTCTAAAGAGCCAATGTCATGGCATTTCTCTGCGTTTGAAAACAAACGATGGTAAAAAACAATGGGGAGTAGGAGCGAGGGAAAAATAAACAGGAGACACCTAAACACGATCGCCTTGTGGGTGGGGGAGGCGGTAAGGAGATGGGCCCCGGAAAAACTATACAGTGATTTCACCTGTAGGGTCTGGGAGCCCTGGTGGTGTAGTGGTTACATGATGGGCTGCTAACCACAAGGTCAGCAGTTCAAATCCACCAGCTGCTCAGCAGAAAAATACAGTTTTTGAGGTTTCCTACTTCTGTAAGGATTTTCAGTCTTAGAACCCCACAGGGGCAGTTCTGTCCTGTCCTAGGAGCCAGTCAGCATCAACTCCATCGCAGTGAGTTTCATTTTGGGTTTTGTCTTTGTCATAGTCCAGCACTGAAGCTGGGCTCAGTTCACAACGGTAGGCTCTATTATTATGTCCATAACTATTATTGTATGGCATGTAATATTGTATATACCAAACATGGGATAGCAAGGCGGCAGCAGCGGTCCACTGCCTGCCTGTCAGTCTGTCCTACTGTGATTACCTTCATGCTAGGCTGCTGGAAGCTTCGCCACCAGAATTGCAAACACCTGCAGGGTGAACAGGTCTCAGTGGAGTTGACAGACAGAGACAGACCCAGAAGAAAGGCCCGGAGGGCCACTTCTGGAAATTAGCCAATGACAGCCTTCATAGGAATCACACCGAATGAGTGTCCTATGTGGCCCTGGTGGTGTAGTAGTGGTGTCTGAATCTAAAGGTTAACAGTTCAACCCCACCAATTGCTCCGCAGGAGAAAGATGAGGCTCTCTATTTTCATAAAGAGTTACGGTGCTGGAAACCCCCAGGGGCAGTTCTACCCTGACCTATAGGGTTGCTATGAGCCAGAATCGATTGGACAGCAGTGAGGGGGTTGGGGTTGTTGTTCCGTGTGCTGAAAGAAGCATCTCTGTGCTGGAAGGCCATCAGAACACATGGAGAGCAGAAAGAATGGAACACACAGGAAACACCGAGAGGAAGTGGGGTAAGGGATGGCCCGTTGAGCAGGCTGCCCTGAATGGGATGAGGCAAAGCAAGTACGCAGAGTTGAGTGGAAAGCTGACAATCTGCTCTATAAACCTTCACCCAATTCACAGCAAAACGTTTTTTAGAATGCAAAAGGCAAAAGAAAAAAGGTGATCAGGAATGCTTCAAAGCAGCCGACACCATCACCACAACAATGGACCCAAGGACATGGGCAATTGACCCAATGGGGCCGGGCTGGAGCACAGGAGGTCGTCAGGGGTCAGAGCCGATTTCAGAGCTACTGATGCCAACAACACAGCAGTGGGATGTGGGGGCTAAAATCACACAGCCTTCCCTGGGCTGCAGATCACAACGACGAAGCCGAACTCTGTGAACTCACTTTCTGCCCTCCTTGATCACCTTGAAATCCCCTGGGCCTGGCTGCCAGTCCGATAATGTCATGAGGAGAGATGCCAGAGATAGCCGAAGTGACTGGGGGATCTCCCAGCCCAGCTCAGGACCCGGCAGATGAACTCACAATCAGGCAGCTCAGAGCAGCTCAGGAAAAGCATCGCCATAAAGAGAGTGAGGAGATGATGCCGGGGGCCTTGCGTGGAGAGCGAATGTTTTGGGGAATGATGGGGCCAGTGCATGTGCCGATGTGCTTTGCACAGTTGGTGCAGGTATGGATTGTGGTGGGAGTTGTATGGGCCTCCAATGGGGTGATTAGGGAAAAAACAAAACAAGAACAAGCCACAAGCTTTACAAATGACACCTTGTGCAGTGGATGGAAAGGAGGCTGTGTAGAGCGCTCTGAGAAGGGTGCTCTGAAGATCACAACCATGGTCGAAGAAATAAAATGACAGAATTAGCGGGGAAAGGCAGTTCTGATAACGAACCAACTAGAAATCTTAGAGGTAATGGAATTTGAACGCTCAATAGATAAACTGGCCCGAATGTTGGACAGATCAAAGAGCAGAGCACACAAGATAAGAAAATTAAAATTGACTAAAGAAAAGTTGAGAGACTTTAAAAGTGGCTCCAAATGTTCCCACATGGGTCTGCTGGGAGTCTGGGCGGATTAGAAAAGATCACAGAGAGCCGGCACTTGACGGGATCACAGTCAAGAATATCATTGAGGGCAAGGCGGCGTGAGTCTCCGCAGCTCACAGTTTTATCAAGTGCTGATTGGGAGAACTAGAAGAGCCATGCCCATACCCAGAACGTCAAATCCTTAGAGGACTGAAGAGACTGGATGACTAGAGAGGATTGAGAACCCTCCCCTCCTGCAGGAGACCACGTTTCTGGGTCATTGAGGCAGGGAGCGTTACCTGCCTGAAGCCCGCCTCCGCTCCTACTTGTCCACCTGTGTGACCTTCAGCACATAGTATGCCCCTATGTCTCCCTTTTTAAAAGAGAGAGGCTGTGTTACTCTCCCCGTCATAGGGTTGCTGTAAAGATTAAATCTAAGCCTTAGGGAAGCCCTTCAAATAATCCTTGCCACATTGTACGAGATTGAGAGATGTGCGTTTTTCTTCACTACAAACATCCTTCTCATGTAGACGGCAGAGGTTCAGTGGTAGATTGTGAGCGATGAGAGACCTGGGTTAGATTCCCAGCCTACGGACCTCACATCGACAGCCGCCACCCATCTGTCAATGGAGGTTTGCACGTTGCTATGAAGTTGCTCGGGGTTCTGTGGAGCTTTGAGACTAAGATAAATTATGGGGAAGGGCTTGGAGATGAACATTCTTCCAAAAATCAGGCAGCAAAGACTTTGTGGATCACAGCCATTCATGATCAGCAACCAATCATGGGGATGGCCCAGAGCACTGGGTATCGGTGCATTCCATGGCTTGTGGAGCGATGCCAATGATACCAATGCCATCCTCTTGATCACGTGTCCACGGTGCAGCCCTGGACAGTAAAAGATGATGGAGGCCGGTGCAGTCTGCTGGTGACCGGCAGGCATGCCTTCTCCTGGGCTCGCTCTCCGCCACGTTTCAGGGAATTCTCACGCATCCCTTCCTCTCATCCTTGTAACACCTTGAGATGAACAGTATTACATCTGTATTGAGAAAAGAACATTGGGATTGTGATGGGCCAAGTGCCCTGGTGGCATGATGGTTAAGCATGTGTCTGCTGATTTAAAGGTTGGTGGTTCAAACCCACCAGCAGCTCCACAAGAGAAAAGGTCTAGCGCTCTGTTCCCATAATGTTTACTAAGGCCTAGGAAAGGGTGGCGTTGTGAATAATGCGCTAGGCTGTGAACCACAAGGTCAGCAGTTTGAAACCACCAGTTGCTCCACAAGAGGCTTTCCGTTGCTGTAAAGATTTACTGTGTCAGAAACCCACAGGGGCTTTATCATATTGGCTCGCTATGCATCAGGATCAACTCAATGGCAATGAATATGGTTTGGTTTGGTTTGGTTTGGGAAGGTCTGTGGAACAGTTCTGTCGGTTTGGTTTGGTTTGGTTTGGTTTGGTTTGGGAAGGTCTGTGGAGCAGTTCTGTCGGTTCTGTGGGGTTGCTATGAGTCAGGATCGACTTGACGGAACACAAGACTGGTAGACTAAGAGATTTGCCCAACTTCTCTTAGCTGGGAAAGAGCTAGAGCCAGTAGAGTCATTGTTGTTGTTGTTGTTGTTGTTAGGTGCCATCAAGTCCATTACAACCCATAGCGACCTTAGGCACAATAGAACGCAGCACTGCCCAGCCCTGCATCACCCTCACGACTGGCTCTATGCTCGAGCCCACTGCTGCAGTCACGGCATCAACCCATCTCTTTGAGGGCCTTCCTCTTCACGGCCGCCCCTCGACTTCACTAAGCACAGAGTCCTTCCCCAGGGATTAGTCTCCAGACAACAACGTCTCGCCATCTCTGCCTCGAAGGAGCACTCTGGTCGTACTTCTTCCAAGACAGATTGCTTTGTCCTTTTGAGCAGTCCGTGGTACGTTCCATGGCCTTCTCCAGCACCACAATCCAGTGCTTTGATTCTCTGCTGTCTGCTCTGTCTGCCCCCAAAGCCCATGGGAAGGTACATCCTGGGGATGCTGGGATCCCGGCTGGTCTGGTCCCAGAGCGCCTGCCTCCAGAAGCACTGTCCTTGGCCTCAGCCAGTGTAGCGCTACATTAGAGCAGGAAGAGAATAAACCATCCTGATTTCCCACAGTAGCTTCAATAACCAACATGACATTGTGAAGGACGTGCCAATATTTGTAATCTCCTCTGACAAGTGGTTAAGTATTTATAGAAACATTTTCTCCTGGCCCTGCTTAAGGAGAGTACTGTATCTAATTTCCTCTAGAGACATGTGCTAGGGGAAATCAGAAAGATAATCTGTCATCATAAATAGCAATAAATAGGCACCCTGAAAAAGTTGCTTATTTAGCAAAGTTGCTTGATTAGTAACAGGTCTCCTTTTAATCTTGCCTTTGTGGGGATGAGCACTGAGGGGCCATGATTTAAGGTGATAAGGGACACAGATGAGGAAGGGGAAGCCTCACAGTTGGGGGCAGTTGATCCTGAGCTTAAGGAGGAGACCTGGGACCATCGTGGGGGAGATCACCAATAACGGGTAGAAAATCCACTACCATTCAACACCTGCACCTTAGGGTTTCTGAGACTTTAGTCTCGTTACAGGGACAGAGAGCGCTGTCTTTCTCCCATGGATTGGCTGGTGGGTTTGCACCACTGACCTTGGGGTTAGTAGCCCAATGCTTAACCCACAGCACTACCAGGCTCCTTCTGGGGAAAAAAGAGAGATCCACATTCCAAGGAGAAATGTTGTGGTTGGGCCCCAGGAATAAGAAAAGCAGGGAATCTTGCCTCTTTTTATTTTTAATTGACTGGATGGTATTGGTCCAAGCTGTTCCCTCTCTGAGCCTCAGTCTTCCAGCTGTAGAATGGGATAAGGTCGTGGAGCAGATCATCCCTGAGGGCTGTGTTTTCGCTGTCATTCTGCAAGAAAGGATCTGGATAGAGATGATGACGAAGGGGGCACTAGCTCTAGGCGTGCTAGAGCCTGACGTTTAGTGCCAGACCAGGCTGCTCTGGAAAAATTGCTTTATCTGAATGCCTGTGCGCTGTAGCCAACTGGTTGACACATACCCTCTCCCAATCTGTGACCTTTTGAAATACATTGTGGCATCAAGAAGAGGCTCCTACATGCTTACTTTGTTTGAGTCTGGTCACAGATAAAGAATGGACCTTCCACCAGGAGCAGGCCACTGAAAGTCATGGGTTCAGAAGAGCACTTGTTGGTTCTGAAGACACAGAGGTCCCCACGAATGTACATACTCACAATAGATGGCTCGCTCCAGGGTAGAATGTTTGATCCATGATTCATCTTGAGGTGCGGTCCTCTAAGTGGGACCAATCCCAACTCAGTACATGGAACAAATGGATACTTATGAGAGAATGCCAGAAATTGAATGAGCTGCTTTAGGTGGTAATGAGTTCCCCGTTTGCAGGACTATGCAAACAGAGAGAGCGCTTGAATTGCCATACTCTAATCGTTACAGAATTCTGGTTTTGTTCTTGGGATTTTTTTTTTCCTTCTAGCTATCTAAAACAAACAGTTGCTATCAAGTTCAATTCCAATTCATGGAGACCAGAGGGGATCAGAGCAGACAGGATTGTCGAGGGCTGGTTTTTCAGAAATAGATCACTAGGCATTTCCCCCCATGTGCCTCTCAGTGGACTCGCACCTTTTAACTAGGAAACCCAAACAAAACCCAACCCATTGTCACTGAGTTCATTCCATCCCCCAGGGACCCTTTCCAAGGCTGCAAATCGTTATGAGCAGAGCGTTTCATTAGTGGCTAAGCACATTAAA
This sequence comes from Echinops telfairi, assembly GCF_000313985.2. Classification (NCBI taxonomy): domain Eukaryota; kingdom Metazoa; phylum Chordata; class Mammalia; order Afrosoricida; family Tenrecidae; genus Echinops; species Echinops telfairi. The sequence continues at coordinate 22,527,109 of NW_022105908.1, read as the reverse complement.
TATTTGCACCGCCTGGTGCCTCTCTGGCTGTCTTCCCGGAAAAACACCCATCTCACTGCCATCGAATCATTTTCAACTCATAGAGACCTCGTAGAGCTAAAACTGCCACGGTAGAACTGCCCTCTGGGTCTCTGCGACTGTAACTCTGTGGGAGTAGAGGGCTTCATCTTTCTCTCACTGGTGGTTGCTAACGGCTGGCTTTGTTGGTTAGCAACACAAGGCTTAACGACCATGCCACCAGTGCTCCTGAGTATGGGAAAGCAGTCACTCTGACTGTCTGAGAGCATGGAGAAGTGACTTTTGGTTCTCCAAGCTCCCACCTCGTGACAACTCATGCATGGCACCATGAAATTGCACTCCAATGGCTTAGTTTTCGGTAGATGGACAGGCATCCTTTGGTGACTCTGGCGGCCTAGCCAATGTTTCAGCCAGCAGTCGAGCAAAGCAACGACTGGTGTCACCTAGGCATGCTAGCACGTGTTGACTTGTTAGATGCCATTGAGTTGAATACAACTCCGAGCGACCCCATGTACAACCGAACCAAACGCTGCCGGGTCCTGTGCCGTCCTTTGAGCCCATTGTTCCAGTCACTGTGTCCATCCGTCTTGTGGAGGGTCTTCTTTTTTGCTGACCCCCTATTTTACAAAGCATGATGTCCTCCTTCAGGATTGGTCCCTCCCCGCGGACATGTCCAAATTAGGTGAGACCGAGTGCCCCTACACTCACCTTACAAAAAATCTGGCAAGACAGATGGTGTTTCCCAAGACAGATGGCTTCTTCTTCTGTCGGTGCATGGTCTATTCACTATTGTTCACCAACACCGTAATTCAAATCCATCCCTTCTTCTGTGGTCACCCCTACTCACTGGTCAGTCTTCATCGGCATATAAAGTGATGGAGGAGGATGCCCTCGCTTGGGTCAGGGATACCTCCAAAATCTCATCTTCACAGAGACATCTCTGCTTTTTGACACGTTCACGGAGTCTCTCGCAGCAGATATGCTCCGTGCCATGTGCCATTTGACTTCTTCAGTGCTACTTCATGGGCATTCATGGTGGATCCGGGTAAAGGGAAATCCTTGACAAATGCCGAGCTTTTCTCCACTTATCATGATGTTGTTGATTCGTGCTCGTGTGCGGATTTTCTTGTTCATCGTGGGATCCTTGGTGGCACAGTGGGTACACATTGGGCTGCTAACTGCAAGGTCAACCATTCACAACTTCCAGCCGCTCCACAGGAGGAAGAGGAGGCTTTCTGCTCCCATAAAGAGCGAGTCTCAGAAACCCACGGGGCACTTCGACCCTGTCCCATCAGGGCTCCGTAAGTCAGCATTGACTCGATGGCAGTGAGTGTGATCCACACTGAAGGCTGGAGTCTTTGATCTTCAGCCGTATGTGCCTCAACTTTCAGCAAAGCTGTGTCATCTGCATATGGCGGGTAATTAATAAGCGTTCCTCCAATGCTGACGCTGTGATCTGCATATAGGCCAGCTTCTTGGGCTCTTTGCTCAGCATCCAGAATGAATAAGTATGGTGCGAGGACACAATTGGGACACACCTTTCCTGGTTTGAAGCCACCCAGGATTCCCTTGTTCTAGTCAAGTGGCTGCCTCTCTTGGTCGACGTACAGGTTCCATTTATCATAATAAAGTGTTCTGCAAGTCTCATCCTCTGCCATGTTATTCGTGGTTTAAACATGTCACTGCTATCTTCTACTGTCAGCCAAGATGCATCTGCTATCAGCAATGATATCCGTAAGTCCACATTCTCTTCTGCTGCTACTTGAGCAGCAGGGCCAGTTGATGTGCTGCTTCAACTGTTTGTTTGTTTGTTTGTTTGTTCCATTATCTTCAGCAAGACTTGATTTGCCTGTGATCTTAATGCTATTTCCCAATGGCTTCCTCCTCCTGTTGGATCACGTTCCTTTGGAAGAGGTACAAAGATGAATCTCTTCCCATGGTTGGCCAGGTAGCTGTCTTCCAAAATGTCTTGACACGAACTAGTGGATGCTTCCAGCACTGCAGCCATTCGTTGAAGCCTTGCTCTTTGCCAGTGTTGTCAGGGCAGCTTGGACTGCTTCCTTCCATACCAGCAGTTCTTGGTGACATAGACTCTCCTGGAACGGTCAGTTCTTTGGGGTATGGTGACTCTGTGTCTTCGACTTCCGTCTTCTTTGGATGCTCTCTCAGTCAGGGAATATTTGCTCATAGAATCAATATTTCAACTGGAGGCTTGAAGCTTGTCACCTGGAAAAATGCTGAGCATGTTCTTCCCTTCGGAGTGCCTCACTCCCGGTCTTTGCACAGGTCATTATACTGCTTTGTCTCTTCCCACCATCCTTTGATGTCTTCCATTGACCTTCCTCATCCACCGCCATTTCTAAGGTCTTTATGGACCAGTTTGGCTTTTTCCTATAAGCAGATTGCCTGGCCTTCTTTCCTGGCTCTCAAAGGTCTCCTGAAGTCTGTCCACGATGGGTGGCCCTACTGGTATTTGAACAACACACAAGCCACCACTGTATCACAAACCGACAGACTAGTAGTTGATTCGGCAAATTAAGAGGATGTAAAATCCAACAGACTCGCACGTCGATCATGCGAAGGCATGGTCCGATGGCGTGGTTTTGGTGCCATAATTGGTCCAGTCTGGTGCAAAGCAAACCAAAATAAGTCTTCAGGCTGAGTAAACCCTGGTGTTTGCATCGTGCCCTTTGTGACCACGCTCATCCCTGTCACCTACCAGCACTAGAACAGTGCCCTGGGGGGCGGGGCACAGCATCAAAGGACAGGAAGTGAGTGTACGCTCACTTTTCAGTATGATTTCGAGACGCAAACCCTCAGGTAGCTCTTGGAAGGCCTGCCAACAATCCTGGTGTGGCGAATCAGCGAAAGCATTGCAGACGACAAGTGCTATTTCTTCTGATGGTCTCAGGCTTGAGCAAAATGCCATGTGCCAAATCGAGTTTTTCTTGGTTACTAATTTTCAAATATAAATTGGGGGGTTAACATTAAAATTCAAATGGGAAGGATATTGGATAAATTGTACTTGTATTGCAGAGATGGCGGCAGTAGATTAAAATGATAGGTCTGACTTGAACCATTTCAATCTCGTCCCTTGATCTCCCCTCTGGTGCACTTTGGGCTTGATCTGGTGTGTAACATTTTTTGTGGGGTTTTTTTCTTATCGGGGTTTAGCTCTGTGTTATTTTGTCATTGTGGGTAGCCTTCTTAAATCTTTGCTATGTGTTTTCCTATGTTTTCCAGTCTGTGACACCCCGGATACATGAACCTATGGAGACCACAATTGGAATAAAGGTTCCTGGGGGGCACAGTGGGATGGGGTGGGGGAAGGGGGTTGGTACCAAGGAGTTCAAGAAGGAAGAAGGTAGGTGTTTTGAAGCGGATTTGGGTAGTAATTGTAGAATACTGTTTCATGTCATTGAACTATGGGCTGGTGTGATGTCTGGATTAGCTCTTAAAAAATGGTTTGGGGAAAAAAATGTTTAACTTGTCTTATGAATTTTCTTCATTTTCAATTATCCAAATGCCTCTGCTACTGTGTAACCAAAATTTAGGAGTGACATAATTTTATAGGCAGCTAAGAAGAAACGGCAGCAACCAGGTAGCGCATCAAAGCAGGAGCCTGCAGAAGACCCCGGAGAAGAGTCTGTGAACCCTAAGGACCATTCCCAAACTAGCTTTCTTTCTAGAATATAATGGATCAGAAGAGACGCCAGCCACCGAACGCTTGACTTTAATGGGTGCAAATTATTAGCCTAGCACTGCTAGTGCTGAAACTACTAATAGGAATGAGAAAATAACAGAATGTGTTCCAAATTCTGCATCCATTCCGTGCTGTAGTAAAATATTAGTAGATGGTGTCAAAAGGGAAGCTGTCTTAGAATCTGAAATAGTCACATCTGCAAAAAACCAAAATTAAATAAATTAAATAAAAACAAAACTCACTGCCACCAAGTAAATTCTGACTCATTGTGACTTTATAAGGCAAGGTAGAACTGCCCCTGTGAGTTTCCAAGACCCTCAATCTCTATAGGAGCAGAAGGCCTCTTTCTCCCTAGGAGCAGCTGATGGATTTGAACTGCTGATCTTGTGGTTAACAGCCCGACACATAACCCACTATGTCACCAGGACTCAGATGTCACATCTGAAGACCCCACAAATAATAGAAATAGAGGCCCTGCTTTATGGGATGATTTCTCTTCTAATGATGCAAAATGATTGGACCAAGGGCCAAGTAATTGTTAACAGCACAGTGGACCCTTTGAAATTTTGTGTCAAAAACTCCGGATGACAGCAGCGGGTTCCATCGCTAGGCAGACTATATTTCTAGGGTGCAAATCAAACAGTAGAAACTCTAAGAGGGAGTGGCTCTTGGTTCCTCCATTAGTCTATTCTGTCCAGTGTCTGGTTTGCACACTATTCAGTCCTGAATCACTTAAGGCCCCATTTGCTACTGATGGATTTGGCGGTTGCCACAACTCAAATATGACTGAGAAAGGTGGAAACAGTCCAATCCCCAGATAGTCCATGTGGTCATGTTTAAACCAAAGACATGGCTTTGACTTACCTCGCTGACTTAGAATCACAAGGTAATGAGGAGCCGTGTGAGGCAGCCACTCTGCAATGTGCTCTTGCTGTCACCATGACAACCGGTGAATGGAGCCTCTCAGGTCAAGGAAGAATCGAAGTGTTTGGGTTCCCACAAAATGGAAAATTTAGGGGTGTACTCGAACTTCTTATTCAGTTTGATCCAGTTATAGTGGTTAAGTCTCAAAATATGGCAACATAGGGAGTGACAGTTCTTCTGCCTACAATAAGGTGTGCAGAATTAATAAGCTTAACAAGTAATAAAGTCCAATCAGTGATTTTCAGTGAATGAGTATAACTTGCTTGCTTCCGGCTGTCCGTACATTACTTTCCTGCTCTTTCTCATACAGATCAGCTGAGTATTGTCTTAAGATACATATATTTCCAACAGATGGAAAGCCTGTCAAGCGATTTATCACATTACCAGCTTAAAAATTCATACCAGCGAAGGAATTGCAAATCAAGAGCTTCCCTATTTATGTGAAGCTTGTGAAATTGATTTTTCTAAGTGCAGAGGCCAGTCCTATGACAATACTGCCAATATGTCAGGATGTTATAAAGGCATGCAACAGAAAATTTTAGATGGTAATGAATATGCTGCTTCCACACCATGTGCTGCACACTAACTCCATCTTGTAAGACAGTGCAATACATGGCTTTCCGAAGGCAGCTAGTGTTCTTTCTACCTTTCTGTTACACTACACCTTTTTTTCTGCTTCTTACTCACCAACAGAAAGTTCTTAAAGCATACGTAGGCAATGAATGGAGATTCAAATACCTGCCTAATCTACATTGGGAAAACCAAGCTGTGACAATGAGTACAATCCCGGAATCACACAATCAAGATTCCAGATGCTTTGAAAATATTACGGAAGACCAGACACAAAGGGGAGATGCTGTTGTCCACCCCCCAGGGAGGGGGGGTTATGTAGATCCTTGTAATCGGTTCCCCCTCCCCACCCCACCCTCCCTCCACCCTCCCAGTATCACCAATCTCACCACTGGTCCTGAGGGGTTCATCTGTCCTGGAT
>NW_022105908.1:22512921-22516580 GCF_000313985.2 Echinops telfairi | reverse complement strand
TGTTTGTTTTTGTAGCAAGACTGAGTGGGTGGCCGAGAGAACGTGTCTGCAGCCCTCCACCGATCACAGAGATGTTTTTAAACGTGCACCGTGTGGCACCAACGCAGGTGTCCATGCACTGGACCCTTGCACCAATCCTCTCTGACTTCCCCTAATGAAACATGGATTTCCCCGTGTAGAAACTGCTTTCGTCAGAGTCCCGATGTTAGGATCACAAGCTGCCCAGTAGAGTGTTTGTTTCTAAAGCCTAAAGAGACTCAAAGACCCTTGGTGTCCAACCGCGCCCGAGAAAGACTCGGGGCATGATCCTTACCATACAGGAAAGTAGACGTTGTTCAACAGCGTCATGGTGATGAGATTACAGAAGCATTCATCAGATCAGAGGACAGAAAGAAATGTTTCCAGTGACAGCATGGGAGATTTGATGGAAGAGCTATCTAAACATACAATCGCATCATGTGGTGTACTAGTTTTTCTGATCAGTCGATGTTCTTTTATGGCTTCTCTTCACTGGCTCATTATAATGATAGCATTTGGTAGGAACCAGGCCTCAGAACCGAAGTGTGAGTTGTTCAAAAGGAACAAGAGTACAAGTCAGTCTTTATTTTTTTGTTACGGGAGAATGAACAGAATTCTCCACTGGTTGTTAAAATGTCTGAGTTCCCCATCTCCCTTTTCTCTGTTGGAGAATATGTGTGACATTCTTTGTGCAGAAAGAACTACAGAGAGTAAGCAATCTTCCTACCCCGCCATCCACTAAACACTTTATAATCCAGTTCATTTCATTCTGTGAAAATGGCATATGCCACTTTTGTGTTCAATCGTTAATATTACAGTCATATTGTTAAGTTACATCGTGTAGAGCTAACACACATACATCTAGACATGTACATTTACAACTCACATAACCCATTCAAATGCGTGAATTAACAGAGTTTCGGTGTTTAGTGTCCTCACATGCCGTGATCCAGCCTTGCTAATAGAGTTAGTCAAGTGGCATCCCAGTAATCCCATGAGCTCTTACCCCAGCATCTCCTCCCAATGACCTGCAGGCAGGACCCACAGGGTAGTGACAGGGTGGTGAGCCATCCACCCACCTCAAGCGGCCTCATGTGGTCCAGGTGAGAGCTTCCAAATCGGTCATCAGCCAGTACACTCCTTCTGTGAAGGATCCCTCACTTACTCACCCCCATCTAGTCCAGGCTGACTCACTGCCCCTGGGAGTTTCAGAGACTGGAACTCTGTACAGGAGTAGAAAGTCCCATCTTTCCCCAGCTGAGCAACCAGTGGTTTTGAACTACTGACCTTGCGGTTAGCAGTCCAACATGTAACCACTATGCCACCGGGCTCCTATTAGAAAGGATCAGACCGAGAATGTGTTAGGTTTTGTGGGTCATATGAACTCTGCTGTTGTAGCTTCAAGTAACAATAGACAATGTGCCAATGAGTGGGTTTGGCTGAGCCCTAGTAAAACTTTATTGGCAAACACAGGCTGCAAGGTAAGGATCCCTGTGGGTGTGTGCATCGCACACTAAACTGCTCGCAGTTGCACTTAACCAGTGACTCCTTGACAGGAAGATGAGATTTGTTGTTGTTGTTGTTGTTCCCACAGAGATTTACAGCCTCGGAAACCCAGAGGGATAGTTCTACCCTGTCTTAGCGGTTGGCTACGAGTAGGAATCGACTCACTGGCAGATGGGTGCAATGGCAGTAGGGTAGCACTATGACTACAAGGTAGATGTGGCCTGCAGGTCACAGTTTCCTGACCTTGGAACTAACCTGTTTACAACAGATGCCTGAGCAACAGGAGACAGAACAGATACCTGGGACTTCATCATCTTACTTGCTATGCCCCTTCTAGCCATAATCTTTGTGACTCTCTCCAAATGACTAGAGAGGCCTCTGCAAATGTGCTGTGCTGTGGACCACCAAGGGGATTGGATCGCTTGCTACTAATGTTAAGTAGAGGGTCAATGCAAACGAGGAAGGCCCACAGAGTGGTACACTGGCACAGTAGCTGCAACAATACTTATTTATCCAGAAAAATCAAAGAGAATCAAATAAAAAAAATCATTGGAAGTAATTAGAGAGTTTAGTAAAGTTGCTGATTACAAGATCAAAAATTAAAAATCATTAGCTTTATTTATTATTAATCATTGGGGGGGAGGCTCTGACAGCTCTTATCACAATCCATACATCAATTGTATCAATCACATTTGTGCACATGTTGCCTTCATCATTTTCATGAGAGGACGGCAACCAGGGTCATAAAACAAAGCAAGTATACATTATTCAATGCAAAAACAAACCTGCTCTTTAAGCTCATCCAAACTGCAACAAGAAATTAAAATAATAAAGAACGCACAGTAACAAGCCATTGAGAGATGGAATGACCTAGAGCAGGCGCTGGCAAGATATGGCTGGTGGACCGATCCAGCCCCGAGTTTGTTTTCCCAAGTGTTTGCTGCAACATAGTTGTAACCATGTTCTATGGCTGATGTTATATTACGATGGAAGAGTAACTATTTTCAACAGAGCCCTTATGGGTTTCCAAGCCTAAAATACGTATGGTTCGGTCCTTTATAGACAAAGTGTATCGATCCATGGCATACCCAAAACTCACTGTCATTGAGCCAATGTCTAGTCACAGCAACCCTGGGTAGAAAAACTGCCCCTGTGTGTTTCTGAGAGCGTAACTCTTTACGGGAGTGGAGAGCCCTGTCTTTCTCCCTCAAAGCACTGGTGGCTTCAAACTTCCAATGTTGCAGTTAGCAACCCAACATCCAACCGTTACACCAACAGGGCTCCTTAATCCATGGAATAGATTCTCATTAAGAGTACAATTCCTAAAATAGTTAGAAATAAATTTATGGACGAGTGAACAACTCATCTTTTAAGAAAATTACAAAACTGTACTCCAGCATCAGAGAAGTTTTAAGTGAAAACATATGTCCTGTTCCAGAAAGGATAGACTCAGTCCCCCTCCAAGTCCATGTACAAGTACAAAGCAATCCCATTCCAGCACCCCACAGGAGTCTGTCAGAACGCGACAACTACTTCCAAAATGTAAATGAAAACATAATCAAAATCATCATAATAAAGTAGGACTTCCACTTCCAGCGAGGAGCCCTGGTGGCAGAGTGAGTTATCTTTGGGCTTCTAACTGAAAGGTCAGCAGTTCAAAACCACCAGCCACTTCACTGAAGAATGAGGTTTGACTCTTGTAAAGAGTTACAGCCTCAGAAACGAACAGGGGCAGTTCTACTCTGTTCCATTGAGTCGACAGTTGTAATCCCCTTGATGACAATGAGTTTGGTCTTTTGAGTTTTCCTATACCAGTAGTACGAAACCATTACTACTAGGGGATTCAAATCATGCGTGCGCGCACACACACATACACACACACACATTTCAAAGACAAGAAAGGAAAAGCTAAGTACAACATTTAAAGTAAGCTTCCTAATCGCATCAAAGAGATTAGTCACAGAGTGGTTTAGGCTAAGTTGGGTAGCAAGAGAAACCAGTGCCGTTCATCTGTGTGCAAGAAAGGCCTGCCAATCAGGAAGCAGCTTCGCATAAAGAAGGTGCCCAGCCAGTCCAACTCAAGTCCCTGGCTCCAATGCTGCCAGGGCCGTCTTCAGACTCAGAGTTGCAGCCCA
>NW_022105908.1:22510202-22511422 GCF_000313985.2 Echinops telfairi | reverse complement strand
AGACGTCGGACAGGGCAAGGATATGACAAAATAATAATTTATAAATTATCAAGGGCCCAATGAGAAAGACTAATGTGGGTTTAATTGGAGTCCTACTATCAAAGGAGAAAAAGAATGCGTCAGAAGCCGTATGTGAACAAACAAAATGGCTTTGTTTTTTTCAAAAGGCATGAAATCGTTCAATCTGTGGATTTTAAACCCAGTGAGTCCTTTACGTAATGTAATCTCGTGGACATCCCAGTGGGATGGAAGCAAACCAAAGACAAGGAGACTGAAGCACAGCCCGGGGCAGCGGTGGGACCAGACTACTTTTTCAGAAAGATTTGCACCTGACTTCTCCCCAGATATAAAGGAAGAAGAGAAGATGGAGGAATGGCATTTCCAGTGTGCTGAAAGAAAAATAACTGCCAGTCCAGATTCGATGCCTCGTGAATGTATCTTTCAGAGACAAAGCTGCAAAACAGATATTTTCTGAAAAGCATAAAACCAAGACACTTCTCTATTAACCAATTTACCCCGAAGAGAATCTTGAAGGAAAATGTTCCCAGATGGAACACTGGAAATAAAAGGAGACAATGGAGAGCAATGAAAATGGTAAACGTGTCACTAAATCAACATGGAACATTAATAATATTACCTTGTGAGGTTTGCGACATGTACAGAATTGTAATACACACCGACAACAGTATACGAGTCACAAGAGAAGTACATGGAAAAAGGTACATGAGGCTCTGGTGCAAAAATAGGAAAGTGCAATTTTAACTTTAGCCTTTGGGAAGCCAAGGAGGGATGCTGAAATGTAGAGCAAGCATGAAGAACCGAGACAAACGCCAGCACACGTCCTTGTGTGCTTCCCTTTCAGGGGTTGCCCAGAGCTTGCGGTTTCACAGGTTGAAGGTCTCAGGTGACCATGTCGAGTGAGCCCTCTGGGACCATTGTCCCAACATCTGGTGCTCCCTCCATGTCTCCGGGTTACACTTTGGGTCCCTCTCACAAGATTTCAAACTTTTTCACAAGGCTACCTCACAGTTAGTAGATGCCCCACCAAGAATCGATGGCCATCCAGTTGATTCTGACTCAGGTGGTTTCTGAGACTCAATCTTTACAGGAGCAGACAGCCTCCTCTTTTCCTCATGGAGTAGCTAGTGGGTTTGAACCACAAACCTTGCGATTAGCAGCCCAAATCTGACGCATGGCACCACCACCAGTGGTTCTTTAAT
>NW_022105908.1:22504198-22508617 GCF_000313985.2 Echinops telfairi | reverse complement strand
TATGATTTTCTTCACTCACTATATTGGCAAACAATTAAAATGACTGATGCAACTATTAGCAAGGAAATAGCAAAGGGAAGGCTTTCAGAGTCTTTCTGAAGGCTGTGTACATTTGGGGGTTTGTTTGGGAGTCGTGAACCATTATCCGGCCAAGTTTTAAATGTACACCAATGATTTCACTTCTGAAAACTTAGTATGAAGACACTCTGACATATGCACACAAAGATAGACATAGAGTAGCGATTATTGTAGCCCAGCTTGAAATGGCAAAAAATAAAAAATAATAATAATAAAGTGGAAAAATTCAGGAAGAAAGTATACAAATGGATGCCACTCAACAAGAAGAATTAGCAACTGGCTCAAGCACAGTAATGGTTATGAAAATGCCCAAAGACCGGGTCATATTTCGTTCTATTCTACTTTCCTTCTCTATGAGTTGAAACTAACTCAATGGCACCTAACGACAACATATCACCGTGCCATCGTTTATCTAGCCACCAGCCTCCTGCTACATTGAAAGGATGTCGGAGATCGACCGTTCAGTAAATTTAAATGGAAAAAAACTCAGTAGGAAATCACGTGTGCTAAAGGAGATCCATTTATGTATATGTAGCCCAAACCAAATCGGCTGCCCTTGCATTCAACTCATGATCACACGTGGCTTCTAGGTAGAATTGTGCTCTGTAACACAGGCGTTCCAATACTGTAATCTTGCACAGGGAAATCGCCAGGCCTTTTTTTTGGCAGCACTGCTCCATGCCTTTGCACCATCAAACTCCCAGGAGTCTGGTAGCCAACTGTTAGTACCACTTTGGCGCCTAAGTCTGTACACACCCACTCTTCACATACTAAAGGATCCCTGGTGATGTAGTGGACTGCATTTTGAGCTATTAACCAAAAGGTCAGCAGTTCGAACCTACCAGCCACTCCAAGGGAGGAAAATGAGGCTGTCTGCTGCTGAATAGACTTTTTTTTAATCTTCAGAAATCCAAAGGGGCAATTCTATTCTGTCCTAAAAGGTTGGCATGAGCCAGGCAATGAGTTTCTTCACTTACTGACACAGTTTAGTTCCTAAGTCAATGATGCAAAAACTGGTATGATGTGAAAATGGAGGCTAACCACCATTGGTACCCATCTGCCAGATAATGTCACTATGTACCTGCCAAACCAGGGAAAAGCTTGGCCTAGCCAAGATTGCACAGAACCTTAACCATCACAACCCTTACTCTAACCTCACACTTTGGTGTTAGTTACCACCGGGTGTATGCTGTTCAGGCACAAAATAGTAGAACAGTAGATTTGTGTACTGTTGCCACAAATGCAGAATGGCAGATAATGAGATAGTCGTTAAGTGAGCAGTAGGCGATTGTATTAGTCTGGGTACTTTGGAGAAACAAATCCACGGCAACTCACGTATAAGAGAGAGTTTTATGTAAAGAAAAGGTGCATCACAAAAACATCCCAACCCAATGCTGCCCAAGCCCACAAGTCCAACATTAACCCATTAACCCAACACCAGTCCACAAAGTCCTCCACCTCACAAAACAGAGGCAATGATGCTGACTGCAGGAGGAAAGCTGAGTCCGTGAACGTGTAAGCATCTCAGCACTGGCAAGGGTCTCCACACGGCTGCTCCAGCACCCAGGGCTGCATCGGGATAGATCCATGCGGCTTCTCCTTGGGGATGTCTTGGAGGAAGTCAATCTTGCAAGCTGAAGCAGGGAACTGCTAAGGCAGCTGCACCCGATTCAACCATCACCAAACAAGAGACCCGAGAACTAGAAAGGCGAGGCTTCACCACCCATTTATCCCTCCACCTTTCAACCAGTCCCACATGTGATTATCGGCCAGGCTGGCACAATTAACTAACTCAGTGATGCATCTATAGATTGGAAATAAGGACATCAAGGTGGCAATATTGATTGCCTGTGGAGGAGGGAGTCTAAATGAGCTAGCACAGGAAACGTAGTTGCAGATGTGAAAGCACACTTTGTCCCAAGACTATGACTTAGTTGAGGGATTGCAGTTTGTTGCAATCACTGGTGCTGAAGTAGATCCATATATGTATACGTAACCCAGACAAATCTGTTCCCTTGCATGCAACTCATGATCACACGTGGTTTCAGGGTAGAAGCGTGCTCTACAACAGTCTTTGATGGAGTGCTGCAGGTATTTGTGGAAGGGGGTGAGAGGAAACCAGGCACTGGGCCTCTGAGGGCTGGTACCTCGCAGTGAATGGAGTCCACCTTGTCAGGAACGAAACAGTGTTGTTGGAACACTCCATGAAGAGCCCCAGATAAGTTTGCTGTCTTTTACTTCTTGGTATTTTTGATCAAGGAACCATGCCTGGTGATGACGCCAATTATCCGTACCGCCAATTGTCACCTCCCCACATATGACTCCTTTATGGCCACAGGAAGTCCACCAGCAGGACACATCTAGGGAGATGTGGCCATGAGACCAAAAAAGGACAAGTGGGGTCCAGTTCAGAGGTGCCTCTCCCAGGCTATTTGAAGGCGCTCGTTCCCTTTGCTGTTGCCCTCGATCCTTCATTAATAATCAACGACCCTTGGATCATCTAGACATTTCACTTTAGTTGCTCGGCATCGGTCAAGTCTTATAAAACAGGAATGTTTTCATATAATGTTTGTGAAGCATCGAGTTAAACAAATAAACGCCTCCAACGTCTAGCTCTTTATTAGCTCTTTTCTCATTTGTTGTCAATTTTGTCAGTGTTTCTTTATTCAAAACTAGATAATACAATCTTGAAATCCACTTTATTCGTCATTCATAAACTCTAACATCCTGTTATCCAGGAGAAGAGCAAGACTAAATGTCTGTCCGTCAGTCCCACCCCGGGGTGGGATTCCATGTTCCCTCCAAACAGGCCCAACCCACTCTGCAGGACATCCGGCCTTCGGAGAAGTGAAAGAAAGAAAGCATCCGTAGATACGAGTAGAGTTATAGTTTCTTGATTTTGTTTATTTATTTCGTATGTGGCTGCTATTCTCTGCCTTTAAAAAAAATCATTTTATTGGGGCTCTTATAGATATTATAACAATCCATAAGTCTTTTCATCATATCAAATGAATGTGTACGGATACTGCCATCATCACTTTCAAAGCTCTTGCTTTTTACTTGAGCCCTTTGATTTCAGCTCCTCTTTATCCCTCCTCCCCAACCCTACCCCCCTCCAGATCTTTTCTTAATCGATGGATATTAAATGGCCCTCTCATCTGGAAGTTCAGAGCATGTTTTGATGTTAAAAATAGGTGTGGGGGCTCAGAGAGCTATTCTGGGCAAGCTCGTGTATTTTTTACTCTTACTCAAACCGATGGGATGGTGTGATGTGGGAAAAGGAATGTGTAGAAATAGATGAATGTTCAGTGAGAGAGCGAAACCCAAGAAAGGAAGAACCAGAGCCAAGGCCGGATTCACTCCCAAATGCCCATCTTTCATGTGCCCTTGCACACACAGACAACATGGCCTTGATCTCCAGCCCTAGACCCTATAGCTAACAAATGGGGCCTCCTTAGGGAAGGCCCGCAACATCCTTAAAGCTCTGCCTTAACTGAATTCGCCTGGCAAAACCCCGCTTGGTCCAGCCCAATGATCTCCATTCTGCCTGCACCAACCCAAACCCAACTCCGTGCCATCAAGGCGACCGCCGACTCATAGCAAGCCTACAGGACAGGCTAAAACGCCCATCGTGAGTTTCCAAGACTAGACCTCCGTAACTGCTCGTGGGAGTTGAAAGCCCTGTCTTTCTCCCACACAGCAGCTGGTTGATTTGAACTGTGGACCTTGTGGATCGCACCTCAACATGTAACCACCGCATCACCAGGGCTCCAATCTACCTGCGCCAGCCCAGCTACCTCTAGCTGAGAAAAAAATCTCTTTAGACGAACTGTTGTGTGACATTTTGAATCCATGCTCACAAAATCCAAATGTAGGCTCAGCCCTGCAGGGTGGGGTTGGCCAGCCATGTTTCCCCCTTTGGTTCACTCTGTCACTCCCTCGGGAAACTTCTCCCTCTTCCTTGGGAACTTCCTTCCTCTTGCCAGTGCCATACGTATCAACGTGCAAAGCCTCTCACTCCCCGTGAGGATGACCAGTCCTGTGTCAGTGGGCAGAGTCCCCTCCCTGCTCCATTCATCTGTCTTCATCTTCTCCAGGAGTTTGCTCCTTTCCTTGCCCTTGAAAAGCCTACAATCTCCCATGAATCTCCTTGGTCTTTGAATACAATCCAGACTCCTTGCTGTGCTCCACTGGGTGGTGAGATCCAATCTCTGCTTACCCCTGCCACCTTCGGCTTCTCCTGTCGCTTCAGCTGCTCAGCTCTGGGATGCAGTGGCCTCCTCTTGTTTCTTGTAGGAGGGCAGATTGTGTGAGTCTGGGTACTTTAGAGAAACAAATCCA
>NW_022105908.1:22500518-22503425 GCF_000313985.2 Echinops telfairi | reverse complement strand
CCTGTTGTTCCTCACTATAAAGTTGGAAACTCATCTCAGAAGATTCTTGCAGGATAAAATGAAGTAACTCCACTATAGCATTTCCCCCCATTATGCCTGGTGCATGGAAAGCAATGCGAATGATGACAATCGATGATGGTGATGATGACAAGGGGAGTCTAGGTGGCGCAGTGGTTACGCACAGGACTGCAATTCACAAGGTCGGCAGTTAGAAACCACTTTCTCCTCCCATAAAGAGATACAGTCTCAGAAACTCACAGAGGCAGGTTGAGCCTGTCCTATGGAGCCACTATGAGTCAGTGTTAACTAGATGGGGGGACGTTTGTGGCATTTGGGTGTGATGATCACGGCGGGGGTACTGGGCCACTTTCACAGACTGACACATGATTCATCAATGTCAGTTGCTCTTCGGTCAGATGTCACTCTCTTGAGCCACTGCCAGGGTAAAATCGTCTCCATAGCACCAGGCACCCTGGAGACACTCATTTCTGGCCTGACTCTGGACATCAGCCTTCTGGCCGCTGGGACACTTGGACACAGCCAGCCTTCGGGAGAGACCTGAGTGGAGGCCCTGGGAGCAACCTCTGGGATCTTCCATTCAATCTCCACCTAAGTGCTGGCTGCTTTGTTCTGAGAAATTAATCAGAGAAGCAATGATGTGGAGCAGGCTGGGGAAATGAGGGGAACACAATGCACATTAATCAGCCTTCCTTGGCAGAGCGAGCACAGCCCTCCCTCACCCAACCCCGTGCTCCCCAGCAGCTCCAGAGAGTACCATGGAGGATGTGGGTCTCTGCAGTGGAGAGGATGCTGCATCCAGCCCCCCACAATCACAACCCTCTCTTACCGCCTCTGGGTGAGATTCAATGGACCCCACCTTTACCTGGGGCTCTGCCTTGGGAGGGAGCGAAAGCAAAATTTGGTCTGTGACTGCAGCCAGGGTTTAGGGAAGTCACGGACTAGACCAGAGAAACAAATCCAGAGGCACTCGTATGTGTCGAAGAGAGAGCGTTATACAAAGACCAATTGTACCGGGAGAAAACATCCCAGCCCAGTCCAGATCAAGTCCCTAAGTCCGATATTACCCCATGTGTCTGATACCAGTCTGTAAATTCCTCTTCAGACTCACGAACACATGCGATGACGCCGAATGCAGGAAGATCACAGGCCAGTGGGTGGAAAGTCTTGTGGATCCAGTGGTGTGGAAGCATCTCAGCACTGGTGTGGGTCTCCACATGGCTCCTCCAGCTCCAGGGCTCTGGCTCCATCAGTGTAGCTCCATGTGGCTTGTCAACAAGGAATGTCTCGAAGGGAGAGTATCCCACCTCCAGGGAGGAAGATAGGAGTTTCCAAAATTCTCAGGAGAAGGCCATGCCCCGCCAGAGGCCTCATTGGCTATGACCTGATTGACAGGCTAGGCTCCACCCCTCTTTGCAAGCTGACAGGCGATTATGTAACTGCCACAATGGTCAAGATCAGACCTCAGTCTGTGGCCAGTATCAGGGCTCAGTGAGAAGCTTATTCTGAGGCCAAAATAAAGGCTGCTGTGGGCATGGCTGGGGGCTGACCACGGGCAGAGTCAGAGGACTGGGAACCCTGTTTGGAAATCTGGCACCTCCAAAGTTCCATTGGCCAAGAAGGAGGTCAGCACTCAATGCATACCTCTGAGAAGATGCATCAGCCTGATCTCCCAGGAACGTCTACCTCCTAGGATAAAAAACAGACAAATAATTTCACTGAGTTGATCCCCCACATGCATTCTACTCCAAACCCTTCTTGCTAGTAGCGAGGTCCCCCTGCCCCTCTGTAGAAATGACCCACTTTTGTCAATTTCAAGGCATGTTCCTCTCAGCAGGACCAGGAGCTGACCACTCCCCTTTTTAGAAAAAGTGTAGGGATCAAATCCAGGCTGATGATGCCTTCTTGTGGGTGTGGCCTTCTTATAAGCCGGAAACCTGGGAACCACCTGGGAACCTCTCCCTCTCTCTTTCTCCGCAACTTCACCTTCCTGCTTGCTGAGACTCTGCCGCCAACGCTGAGCAGTATTTCCACTGACTTTGGATCCACAAGGCTCGGCGCCCACTAGCCTGTGATCTCCCTACTTCCCAGTTCACCATTCTGCGTCACCGGCATGGACTAGCATCTGACTTATGGACTAAAGTTGGACTGGACTGGGATGCTTTCTTGATATGTAATTACTTCTTGATAGAAAGCTCTTCCTTATACATAATTGCGAGTCACCAGGTTTGTTGCTCTAGACAACCCGGCCTAACGTAGCAATGCTGCTGTTTTCTCTGAATAAGTGCATACACTGCATGTGGTTGGGATTCACAGCGTGCAATAAATAATTAGGTGCTGGCTGGGTCGGGGTTCTCGGTGACGGAGCCCGAGTGGGAACCGGGGCGACTGGGAGTGAGAGCGTGCGCGAGGCGGCGGGCCTAGGGTAGCCGTGCCAGCGGAGCCCACTCACGCCGCTGTCCGCGTTCGCGCCCCGGGCCCAGCCTCTCGGTCCGGCCTTCCCGCGGACGATGAACGGAGGATAAATGATGCCTTCGTGCTGCTCTTCCCGTCACCGAGCCGCTGCGCCAGAAGTGACCGGAGAAACTCGTCCTTACCATGGGAAAGAGGCTGTGGACCCGCGGCAGGGGCGGCCCCGCGGAGGCGACCCCGCACACGTCCACTCGGTGAACGTGGCACCGCCTGTCCGCTTCAGCAGGAAGTGCCCAACTGGGTGGCACCATTATGAAGGCGCGGCCAGCTGCTGCGGGGTCTACCTGAGCGGAGAGAACTACTGGGACTCCGCCCAGACCTGCCAGCGCGTCCACGGCTCCCTGGCCACCTTCTCCACCGACCAGGGGCTGCGCTTTGTCCTGGCCCAGGAATGGGACCAGCCGGAGCGGAGCTTTG
>NW_022105908.1:22477333-22499068 GCF_000313985.2 Echinops telfairi | reverse complement strand
CATCGAACCCCTGATCAGAGCAACCTTGCACCCCTTCAACCTCTGCCGGAGGGTCCCTGGCTTCGACTCCGGTCAGGGGCTAGTCATCCTCCGTGAAGTGACTTCACTGAGCATCATCAACTCCATGGTCAGATCTGCTGTGTGTAGGCCAGCAATTTTAAGGAGACGAGGGTGGCGTTGTTGCTGCCAGGTGCTACTGGGTCAGTTCTAACTCATAAAGACCCCATGCACAACAGCACAAACACTGCCGGGTCCTGAGTAAACACACACTTATTACAGTTGAGCCTATTGTGGCAGCCACTGTGTCCACCCATCTCCTTAAGGGCTTGCCTCTTTTTTGATGTCCCTCTCCGGGGGCTTATCTCTCCTGACAGCATGTACAACAGACGTGAGACAAAGTCTGGTCATCCTGGCCTTGCCTCTTCCGAGACAGATGTGTCAGTTCTCTGGGAAGTCCATGTACTTTCAATATGCTTCATGATAGTTCAAGTGCATCGATTCTTCCGAGGCCTTCCCTATTCAATGTCCAACTTTCCCATGCACAGGAGGTCATTGGAAATGTCATGGCCTGGCGCAGGCCCACCTAAGTCCTAGCTCACAATGACCCTACGGGACGGAGGAGAACTGCTCCTGTGACTTTCTGAGACTGTAACTGTTCACGGGAGTGGAAAGCTCTGTCTTTCTCCCGTGGAGCTGCTGGTGATTGTGAACTGCTCACCTTGTGGATTAAAGTCCAACGAGTAACCATGATACCACCAAGGATATGGAAGGTTGTCAGTAAACTTTCCTCCCATCCTGATGCTGCCCTCCTCTTCCTAGAGCCCCGCTTCTCTGATTAGTTGCTCGGTATCCAGATTGAGTAAGTATGGTGAGAGGGCACAGCCCTCATGCAAGCCTTTCCTGATTTTAACCCTGCCAGTACCCTCCTTTGTTCTGTTTGCACAACTGCCTCTTGATCCATATGCAAGCCCCGCATGAACACGATGAAATATTCTAGAGTTCTCATTATCCTCAAGGAGAACATTTGTTATTATCCACACGGCTGAAACCTTTGCTGGACTTCTTCTTTAGACAGAATGGCCTTTACATTCCACTGGGGTGGAGTCCAATCCCTTTACTCGGGTCACAGCCATGATTCACTCGAAAGGAAGTTTACCTAGGGTGTGGCCCATTTCCTCTAGACGTGGATGCTGTGGAAAAGCTTACTTGCTCTTTGCTGGCTCTGGATTCTGCTTCTGACTCATAAAACTTGAGTCTTTTAGACTCGAGTCAGTGGCTCGCCATAATGCCTGCCTATCCTGAGACTCGTGAGTGGCCTGCCATCTGACCTGCCAACCTTAGATTCACTTCCCTCTGCAGTCACCAGCCCATCACACCCACAGCTGCATGAGTCAGGAGAAGTCTCCACCCCAACACCTGACCCATAAACTAGGAGCCTGCCTGTGCTTGGATTGGGCTGCTTCTACAACTCTCTGGGCCACTTTCTTGATGTACATTTATTTCTCTGTAGAAATATCTAAGAATCCTTGGTTTTGCTTCTCTAGAGAACCCAGCCTCACACATGGAGATTTCTTACCAGTCTGGGCCATTCAAGTGGGTATCTGAGGTTCACACTTATTCCGTAATATATACCCAGTGCTGTTAGCTAACAGCAACAACCTTGGTGCATTCTGTTTGCCCAAAATTCAAGATAGTGACTTGTCACATCTAAATCCTCATCTGAACCAAATAGCCTGTTGGTATCTGGGAGGAGCCAGGGCTGTGCTCCAGCAGGACTTTTCTAAAAAGTGTCTAGTGCCTGCCTGCCTAGGGAGCCTCGCCTGCAGGGTGACTGGCTTCTTAGTGAAGACCAATTTGGAGTCTACAAAGACAGGTCTCACAGTGGCCAATAGCCCTGTTGGAACTATTGGGGTGGTGTCTGCACCTAACTTACATTTGCTATGCTACAACTTCAACTGAACCTGGCAGGAAGGATGTTTTTTGAAGGGCTATGCCTCCATGGGAGGCAGAGGGTGGTTCAAATGGGAGAATGTCCAACTTCCATGCAGGAGATCCAGGTTCAGTTCCTGGCATTAGTCCCTGGCATTCAGTTCCTGGCATTAGTCCCTGGCATTAGGCACAAACACCACGTGTCTGTTAGTGGAACCTTGCATGTCACTGTGATGCTAAACAGGTTCCCTGAAACGTCTAGATGAAGGTGAAAGAGGAAGAAAGTCCTGGCCGTCTACTCCTGAAAAACCACCCCAAGACCATGCAAGTCATCCTGGGGACGGCCCAGGGCCAGGGGGTGCTTGGAATGGCCTTGAGTTAGGAGGGAGGCCTTTGAATAGCAGCTAACAACACCACCGGCTCCATTCATTTGTGCCTTTTCTATCAAGGATGGATGCAGGACCAGTCCCAAACCCAAACCTCAGATCTGAAGTTCCCTGCCCTCTCCAACACGGTGTGGGGAGAGAGGGAATGTCCCTAGAGGCTAGCTCTGATTCGTGAGGTGATGACTAATTCATGTCTGCAACTTCCCGACTAGAAGCTTGTCTAGACCCTGCTCTCACTGACTCATAGTGACCCCACTGTGGGTTCCCGAGATGGTCACTGTTGACGGGAGCAGAAAGCCCAGTCTCTCTCCAATGGAGCTGCTGGTGGTTTAAAGTGCAGACCATGTGGATCACAGCCCCAGATGTAACCACTACCCCATCAGGGCTCCACGGAACCTGCTAGCATGCTTCAAATGACTGGATTCTCGCCATGATGCTAGGCTGCTTATTCTCTTGGGAAACAGCTCAGACTGGGATGCGTTCATTTTGTTGAGCTGAAACCGATCCATCTGGGGAAGGGTTAATCACTAGACCCTCCTGGTCAGAGCCTCCCTCTCCCCACTCTACCCAGAAGCATTAATTCCATTATCAACTGGTCATCCCAAGGGGATGAACTTTTAAAAGCTTAAAGCAAGATAGGTTAATTAAAATCTTTGATCAAAGGTCCATAAACAACATAAAATTTCTCTCTCTTAATTATCCTGGATGGTCTCATAAGCATTCAAGCCAAAAAGGGAAGATGAAGAGGCAGGGAGGTGACTCACAGGGAGAAGAATCTTCCAGAAAGTAGCAATCACCTTGCAGGAAGCTGCCATATTGGTGTATCCATCAGCCTGTGTCTGAGAGAACACTGCTGTTTGCTCCTGTCCAGTTGGCCGACGAGTCATGAGGGCACCATTCACAATGCTGCCTTAACCCCATGCTATCCTCGTGGCCTATTGTGACTCGCATCATTGGAACCCATAGGATTTTCCATTGGCTGATTTTCATAAATATATCACAAGACCTTTCTTCTTAGACCATCTTAGTCTGGAAGCTCCAACAACTGAAATCCTTTCCGCCTCATAAGCCACACCCAAGCCTCCATAGACAGACAGACAGTGGCTGCCCTTGAGGCGCATGGACCAGAAATTGAAGCATATCTCTCACACACACACCATGGAAGGGGAGGAGTCTACCCCTGGACCACTACTGTACTAGGTAAGCTTTAGAACAACTTATCCTGGCTGGTGAAATAATTACCCACCCACCCTTTCTTGTGTTCGTCACTCTGCTGGCTGCCAGGAGCACAAGAACAGGGGTCCTGGCCCTGTCACTAAGGAGGACCCAAGGCCTAAAGGAAGGACTGAAATGAATAACTGCAGCCTGATATGGTAAGCACTGCCCAGCAAAGTGTGCAGGATGGGGGCAGCCCAGAGGAGGAGTTCCTAACCTCTGAGACATGAAGAATTGCTAGAGAAGGCCAAGAGCACATTCCAGGGAGAATCGGGAGATTTGTGAGTGAGACTGGGCCAGGAGTTAGTGGGGGTGGAAGGGAACATCAGGGTGGGCAGTGTGGGAAGATGAGACTGTACGCGGGACAGAGCAGGGACTGACCGTGACATCCCTGGTGCTGGGGCCAGCTTCTGAGGGGTGTGGAGAAGCAATTTGAGGATTTGGTTGTTCAGGTCAGTGTAGCTGCTTTGTAGGGCAAACACACTGAGCCAGGAGAGGAAGTCCAGGTGGTCGCCTTTGGCCAGGGAGAGAGGAAGTGTGGGTTAGTCTGGGTAGACTAGAGAAACAAATTCATAGACATTCATATGTGCATAAGAAAAAGCCATATATAAAAAGTAACTGTATATTAAGAAAGCACCCCAACCCAGTCCAGATCAAGGCCCTAAGTCCAATATTAGCCTATATGTCTGATACCAGTCTATAAATTTCTCTTCAGACTCACGCAACACATGCAATAACGCTGAGTACAGGAAGATCACAGGCCAGTAGGTAGAAAGTCTTGTGGATCCAGTGGCAGTGGAAGCATCTCAGCGCTGGTGTGGATCTCCACGTGGCTCCTTCAGCTGCAGGGCTCTGGCTCTATCAGCGCAGCTCCATGTGGCTTGTCAACAGGAATGCGTAGCAGTGTGTCAGTCTAGCTTCCAGGGAGCTATTGATCTCATTGCGTCTCCAAATGAGGTCATGAAGCTGCAACCTGATTGACAGGTTAGACTCCACCCCTTCGTAAATTGACACCAGATTGTGTAAGGACCACAAAGTGCTACTTGATCTAGGCGATGGCAGGGGAGGGGGCAATGGCGAGAAGGAGTGTAGTGAGTGTGAGAGAAGTTTGAAGGAAGACGGAAGAGTCTGGGATGGCTCGGTTTCGGCACTACGTTTCTGGGTGGGTGGCGGAGACACTCTCCGTGTTGCTGAACACTGGGGGAAACAATGAGGGGCTGGGCGAGATCACGAACTTTGTTTGGACCCTTTCAGTGTGGTGAGTCAATGATCGAATGACTGCTCATCTCTCCGGCCACCCATGAAAGCCCTCCGTGACTTCTGTCTCTCAGGATTAAAAGTTCAAATTACTCAGAATGGCCTTCCTCCCCACCTGGCCTCTGGCAGCCTGCAGCCTTGCCCTGTGCTCTCCAGCCACCAGGGGGCCAGGCTGGTCCTCAAGGTCCATAGGCTGGCTGCTCCCAAGCCTCAGGACCCGGGCACATTCTACTCTCCAGTTAGACAAGAGCATGCTTAGAAAAGTTGGGTCTTCTTAATGATCCTCATGAAAACAAGGGGGTTTAAAGACGGGGTACATGGGGGAAATGGAGTGAAAAGATAATGGAATGTTTTGCTACAAACATTTCGAAGCTCCTTCTCCTGTTCATACAATCCAAGTACAATTCACTTTCCATGTAATTGTGACTTCCAAGGAATAGCGTGGCTTTAGCCCCTTCTCACCCCCTGGCCTTGTATAGGAATGTTGGTATGGCAATGTTGGACTTGACCTGAGTCCTGGGTTCTTGGAAAACAGCCATGGTTTAACAAAACCCCATCTGGGAAACAGCTGACCACAAAGCAATGTCCTTCCTTGGAGGGCTTAGACTCGTGGACACCTCTTGTTTACATATGATACGGCCATGGACCCAAGTCCACTGCCATAGAGTAGATTCTGACTCACAGCAGCCCTGAAGAACAGAGTAGAACTGCTCAATGGGGCCTCTGAGGCTACAGTCTGTACAGAAACAAACTGTCGGGTCTGTCCACTCCTGCAGAGTGGCTGGTGGGTTTGAACATTGAACGTTTTGATTAGCACCCCAACACTTACATCACTGAGCCACCAACACTCCTGTACAACTCATGATTCTATAGGACAGAGAGCATGTTCCCCATAGGGTCTAAAGCTGTAAATCTTCATGAGCGCAGACTGCCACATGCTGCTCCTATGGAGAGATTGGTGGGTTTGAACTGCTGACCTTTGGGTTAGCAGCAGAGTGCTTGAACTGCTGTGCCACCAGGGCTCCTAGGCCAGACCTGGCCCCTCCAGATGCCAGTGTTTTTGGTCTCATAAATGATTGGCTAAGCTGTCGGTCCTTGCCAGACTAACCAGATTCAGAAATAAATATGTCCTGTTCCACAGTGGGGTGGAGACTCTGGATTACAAAACCAATCCCAACTCTAAAAGGACCCGACCAGTAACGTGTCTGTTGTGGCTCTTGTTGGCTGCCTTTGAGAAAACTCTGGCCCGTGGTGGCCTGATAGCAGTAACCTGCCCCATCCTTCTTTACGTCTGCATCTTCTAGCCCTGCTGTGAGCCCCAGGGTTTTCATTGGCTAATGGTAGATGGCCAGGTCTTTCTTCCTAGTCCATTTTCTTCTGGAAGCTCTGCTGAAATCTACCCACGCTGGGTGACGCTGCTCATATTTGAAATACCAGCAGCATAACTTCCAGCAGCGGAGCAGCACAGGAGCCCCCAGCTGGTGGACAACTCATACACTCCTTACTGTAAATGCCGAAGGTGAAACACCTGCTGGAGTGCTCTGAGCTTCCAGGCAGGGCTGTTCCGTTTTACCTTTGAGATCTCTCTCAGCATCTATATTTTGGGATGACTGACTCAACTGTCAGGTCAGAACAGGATGGGAACAATGCCATCATATGGCTTCCAATTGGGCCACTGGTTATTGGCCAGAGGGGAGGGCAGAGGCCTGGGTCCATGGTCCAGGGACTATGTGTCCTTCTCTGAGCATGGGCACTTGAGAGGCATAGTACAGCAGGAGTCCATGAGAGGAAGGCGTCCTGGATCCCAGAACAGGGCAAGGACCAAGAATCAGAGCCCTTCAGACGGGTCCATTTCTGAGCCTCCTGCATAGCCCTTTCTGTGTCATTTGATCAGCCTCAGATTAAGGAGAGGCCAAAGCTTTTCTGAATTGCTACAGCCTACCTGGAATCCTTGTTGATCCCAAACACCAGACACCACAGGGACCAAGAGAGGCTCTTCCAAAACCAAAGCAAACTCGCTGCCATTGAGTCAATCCCGACTCATAGAGACTCTATAGGACCAAGTAGAGCTGCCCCTGTGGATTCCTGAGACTTGAACTCTTTATGAGAGTGGAACACTTTTTCTTTTCTTCCCAGGAACAGCTGGTGGTTTTGAACTGCTGATCTTGCAGGTAGCCATCCAACGTATAACCACTATGCCACCAGGACTCCTAGGGAAGGTTCTAGGCACATAAGGCACTATTCCCCACCTCCCTGATTGGTTTGTTCATGCCGCTGCCTTGGCTTCAAATGGGTTCCATAAAAACGACTTTGTGCTTTCCTTCCCTGCAGGTCTGGCTCACACATCTAGGAGGGTTCTCCTTCTCCAATAGCAGATCTCCACCCAACCTTGGCCAACGTCATTGGCGTTCTGAGAAGCAGTGCTGAGGATTGGGAGCGAGGCGGGTCTTAAAGCCAACAGACTTGGTTTGAAATCTCTACTAACTCCTGGTTATCTGTGGCCTTAGGCAAGTCACCCTATCCTCAGTGCTCCTCTGTTTCCTTGTTTGTGAAAGGGGGCTCACAACATGCATGGGCGCCACCTGGAGAGCTTGCTAGAGTGCAGATTCTGGGTCAGTGGAGTCTGGGGTGGGATCTGAGATTCCGCATTTCCACTAGGCTCCCAAAAGGATGCTCATGTTGCTCAGCCTTGGGCTACACTTCCTTGGGCTCAAGGAGCAGAACTGTATGCGTTTACTTCCTGTAAGGGATACAGATTGTGGTAGTTACATAATTTGGCGTCAATTTGAGGATTCAGTGTGAAGGGGAGGAGTCTAGGCTGTCAATCATGTCACAACCAATGAGGCCTCTGGGTGGGCAGGACCTTCTCCTGAGGATTCTGGGAATTCTGGTACTCCTTGGAGGTGGGAGATTCTCTCTCTCTCTCTCTCTTGGCTCACTCCCTGTGGGATATCCCTGTGAAGAAGACACATGGAGAGAGGCTGATGGAGTCAGACCTCTGTAGCTGGAGAAGCCACATGGAGACTCCTCCAGCACTGAGATGCTTACAATGTCACTGGATCCACAAGACTTTCCACCCACTGGCCTGTGATCTTCCTGCATTCTGCATCATTGCATGTGTTTCATGAGTCTGAAGAGGACTTTATAGATTGGTATCAGACATAGGAGCTAATAATGGACTTACGTACTTGATCTGAACTGGGCTGGGATGTTTTCTCAATATTCTATTGTTCTTGTCTACAAAGCTCTTTCTTATACAAGTATGAGTCTCCCCGGATTTTGTTTCTCCAGTCTACCCAGACTAACACACAGAAAATGACTTTAAAGCACTAGCCCAAGCAGTCTAGCTGAGAGGAATTACTAAGAGGCAGAAGAAGGGCAAGTGTGATGGTGGGGCAGGAGAAAAGTAAAAGGAAACTGAGAAAAGATCTAGGAGGCAAAGCTATGGATAGAGGTATAAGCATAAGTGTGTGCTCATGTAAATATATCAATTAATAAAAATAGAGGTATTGGCCTACATACGTATATTTATATGTCAATAATACATTGGCCAGGGAAGGGCCCTGTCCCCTGCCTGCCCCCGCCCTCCCGCAACCACTTTGTCCTGAGTGAGAGTGCTGGTTTCCCCCAGAAGCCTCCCTCCACGGACGCCAGAGACGAGCTTGCTGCCTCAGCACATCCAGCTTCTAACCTTGGGGCGGGAGCCGGTGGAGAAGACAAATAAAGGAGTCTGGAGAGGTTTCTCGGCGACGCCAGGAAGCTGTAAAACATACACTGCACCGTCTTGATCCTGCCCAGACTCCAGCAGCAGAGAAGCCCTGGTCGGGGGCAGAGTCCCCATCCCCCACCCCCCATGCAGGGACTCACCTGTGGAGTCTCAATCCCAGGCCTGTCGTGTCACTAAGAAACTCCGTACCCAGCTAAGACACCCTTCTGCCTCCACCACGCAGGTGTGAGGTGGCCATGCGCCGTGGCACATCCCCTCCTCAGGCCCCAGATGCGACCCTTCCTCCACAGGGCCCTGGGGATGGGGAGAGCGCTCACTGCCTACTAGGAGAGTGCTCTACCCGCATCCACACTAGGACTCCTCTAACTTGTGACAAACTGGACCCTGTCAGTTTTGACGCATGGTGGCACCATGTGTGTCAGAGCCCTGGGCTGCCTCAGCGGGAAGCTGTCTGCCCGGCCTTTCTTCTCAGGCACTTCTTGGTGGATGCAAACCTCGAGCCTTTCAGACAGAAGCTGAGTTTACACCACCCTGGGACAGAATTACCTGGAGGCACTTTCAAAGTGTTCAAATGCAGGGAGCCCATCCCCGCTCCCCGACCCCCCAATTCTGGGGTGCTGCTGGGGCATCTGAGTTTTACAGTGCTCCCGAGATGATTCTGAGGAGCATCGCTGAGGGTGAGAGTCAAGTTCTTGCTCTGATTTCACTTTCAAAGCAAAGCCTCCAGAGACCTCCAAATAATCAGAGTCAAAACTTCCTGACTCACCTGAAAAGGTTGTCTTTTCCATAGTCACACCCAGAGAGAGATCAGAGCCTGGAGAATGCACCGCATAGAGTGGGAGGGTCACTAGGTAGACAGTGAAAGCAGATTTCCCACTCAAAAGGACATTCAAGTCTCATAGGAGGCGGTGGGGATGGGGGGGTGAGTTCCTGCTCAGGCGTTTCTGACTCTCAGCAACCCGCAGTGGACGACAGACCAACAGGGTGCCCAGCTAGGCGTCACCGTCACCCTCACTGGTTTGCTCACACCCATGGCCACAGGCACTGCGGAAGACGTCCATCCTCCAGCACCATCCTGGCCAACATGTCGTTGCCGAGCACAGGTTCCCAGGGATGAATTTTTGGAAGTAGATCTCCAGGCCTTTCTTCCTGTTCTTTCTTAGTCTGGAAGCTCTGCAGAGGCCTGTTCACCATGAATGGCGGCGTTTGAAACCTTAATGATGTCATGTTTGAGCCCATGGTTGCAGCGCCTGGGCCGATCCATCTTGTTGAAATTCTCCCTCTTTTGCACGGCCCATCTGCTTTACCAAGCATGATGCCCTCTCTGGGATGGCTCTCTCCTGATACCATGCCCAAAGTACGGGAGACAAAGTCTCTCCATCCTCGCGTCCCAGGAAGATGCTGGCTGGATTTCTTCCAAGACAGCTTTGCTGGTTCTGTTGGCAGTCCACGGTACTTTTCAATGTTCTTCGCCAGCCCCGTAATTCAAATGCATCTATTCTTCTGCGTCTCCTTTCGTCAATGTCCGTCCTTCACTTGCATATGGAGTGATGGGCTCGAATCAGGCACGCCTTAGTCTTTAAAGTAGCCTCTTTGCTTTTCCACACTTTAACGAGGTCTTGTGCCGCGGACTTAGCCAATGCAATGTGTCCTTTGAGCTCCAGCCTCCTGCATCCACGAGAATTGACTGTGGATGCAAGCAAGACCGAGTCCTCGACAGCCTTAATCTTCTCTCCGTTGGTCGGGGTGTTACCCGTTGGTCCGAGTGTGAGGATTTGGGTCTTCTTGACATTGAGTTGAAGTCCATGGTGAAGGTTGCAATCCTTGATCTTCATCAGCAAGTGAGCTACAGGCTGCCAGCCCAAGATGAAGCAGGCTTTACCCAAAAGGGATGGAGAGAGGGCCAGGGACTGAGTTCACCCCAGAAGTGACAGAGCAGTAAATGACCTGGAATAACAAGGCTGCTTTGTTTCTACTGAGCGGATATGGGAAGAGCTCAGGAGCAAGCTAAGGTTAGTTATAAAATATGAACAAAGCTACATTACTGCATATTTGAGTGTGACTGTAACTCTTACACTCACTGTTAAGTCTAGCTGGAAAAGAGAGGCATGCATATTGGCAATGCATAGAATGAGACGCCGGGGCTCAGTCCTAGCCCCAGACACACAAACTGAAATACCAGTAATACGCCCTCTGGGCTTATCAGATGGTGGTTGTAGTGTGTCGCCAAGTCTGTTCTGATTCGTGGCAACCTGTGTGTGCAGAGCAGAGCTGCTCCACGGGGCTTTCCAGGCTTTAACCTTGAGGTCCCCAGGCCCAACTTCCATGGCACTTGTGGTGGGATCAAGCTGCCAGTTTGGGGCCAGCATGGGGTGAGTGCTTACCCGTTTGTGGCAACCAGGGATCCCGAGGACAGGTTTGAAAATCTAACATCTCTATCAGCAGACAGAGAGAAACCAGTCGCTGACATCCTGATGGCAAAACATAGGTCGTCTTTCTGAAGGGCAGATGGGCAAGAAGAATGAAAAAAGCCAAAGGGTAACACTTTGGGAGCAGTCATTCCCCGTCTGGAGGGTTTATTCTAAGGGAGCAATCAAGGATTGCAAACACCTCTAAGGGCAATGTTGTTCACTAGCGTCGCGCTCCTAGGAGATTGGGAGATGAAGCCGACATCCCGCAGTAAAGCCAAAAACACCCACTGCCATTGGGTCGGTTCTTCCTAGATCCTATCTAGGGTTTCCTAGACTCTATATTTATGGGAGCAGATCAGTCCCATCTTTCCCCCACCCAGTGCCCGGTGGAGGAGAACCACCAACCTTGCGGATAACGCTCACCTGTGTGCGACACTAGGGTTCCAGCCCAAGAGGAAGTAGCTGGATAGGTGATGACATCATACAGGAAACAAAACTGAATCCAGCTGATGCAGATGCCAGCAACTGCCCCCATGGAAAACCTGTGCGTTTTCAAGACTGTAACTCTTTTTAAAAATTGTTTTATAAATCATTTTATTGGGTCTCTGATAGGTTTATAACAATCCATACATCTATTGTATCAAGCACATTTGTACATATGTTGCCATCGTCATTTTTAAAACATTTTCTTTCTATTTGAGCCCTTGGTATCTGCTCCCCACCCCCACCCCCACATGACCCCTTGATAAATTATAAGCTATTATTGTTTAAATACTTACACCATGTGCTGTCTCCCTTCACCCATATTTCTGTTGTTCATCCCCCCCCAGGGGGGGGCATTATACATCAATCATTGTGATTGGTTCCCTCTTTCTCCCACTTCTTCCCCCACCTTCCCCTACATTCAAGGTATTGCTATTCCCATTATTGTTCCTGAGGCCTTGACTGTAACTGTTTATAAGAAGTAGAAAACCTCATTTTCCTCCCACCGAGTGGTAGGCAATTTCGAACAGCTGACCTTGAGATTAACAGCCTCATGTGTAACCCACTACACCACCAAGGTTCCTATAAAATCATCTGAGCCATTAAAAGTTATTTTAAAAATACGTGTAGTGACTTGGATGTGTTCATAGCATATTGTATGGTGAGAAAAGCAGGTTAAAAATAATGCATTCATTAATTCCCAATCACTATACATACACAATATTTATGTATCACTGACACATATGATATCATGGAAGGATCAACTTCCACAATATTAGCAATAGTTTCCAGGGAGAGGGCATGACTGCTGACTGTATTCCCTTCTTCTCCCTTAGCTATATGTTCCACCATCTCTACAGTAAACACCTATTATTGTGATTTTTTAAAGAGACTTCCGGCTATCATGGTGGAAATTGAACACACACATGTCTCTCTGCTTGATCCCAGAACTCCACTAGAACAACAATATGAGGATACAGTTTGAGATAAGCCCTTAAGATTTTGGAAGAAATAAAACTGTAAAAGGACAACACTACAAAGCACTTGAAGCAGACGTAGTGAAGTCCTAACTAAGGAAGTTGAGTCCTCCATCAAAGGTAAGGACACCAAGAAGCCACCTGGTTCGCATACATTTCAGCCCCCACCACTACTAGGTACCATGGGAAGTGGAAGTCCAAATGGGACTGGTAGCTGTCATTGGTTAGGTAGAAGCATGTAGGTCCCTGTGTTAGTCCGGGTTGACTAAAGAAACAAATCTAGGGAGACACTCATATGTGTATAAGAAAGAGCTTTATATTAAACAGCAATTATATATTGAGGAAACATCCTAGCCCAGTCCAGATCAAGTCCATAAGTCTGATATTAGCCCATATGTCCAATACCAGTCTATAAATTATTCTTCATACTCACGGAACATACGCAATGATGCCGAATGCAGGAAGATCACAGGCCAGTGAGTGGAAAGTCTTGTGGATCCAGTGGTGGTGGAAGCATCTCAACGCTGGCAGGGGTCTCAACGTGGCTCCTCCAGCTCCAGGACTCTGGTTCCATCAGTGTAGCTCCATGTGTCTTGTCAGCAGGAAGACAAAGCAAAGAGTGTGTGTCCCACCTCCAGGAAGGTAGACAGGAATTCCCATAATTCTCAGGAGAAGGCCATGCCCACCCAGAAACTTCATTGGCTATGACCTGATTGACAGGCTAGACTCCACCCCTTCGCAAGTTGACAGGAGCTTGTCACTGCCACGGTCCCAAATCCCTTCCCCAACTCTGGCAGCAGACAGAAGGCTCAGCGTCTGGAAGATTTGTTCTCCCGGGAACAAACACACAGAGGAAATGGACATTAACAGGAATGACTGAGGCCAGCAGGAATGAATAAAAGTTTACATAATAAGGTTGACCTCCGCTGTCCAACTGTCTCTCCCAGCTCAGCTCCCAGAATGCCGGAACAGGAAGGACTTCTCTAGGCAATGTGACCAAGCTCAAATGAAAAACCGAAGTTCCCCACAGAGCTGCCTCAGTGAAGGCCACTGTCTGAGTTGTGCCCATGAGCACACTTTCCAGCCAGTAGAGCCGTGAATCAGCTCGTTCCAATCAGACACCCCTCAAACACAAGCATGCGCACACTTGAGAATTTGCCATTTCCACTCCCATACACTGAACCGGAAGCTACATTTTAACAAGATCTACATGTACGTGTAAGAATCACCTGGATGCATAAGAATGACATGGGGGATCTTGTTTATATCTGGTTCAGTGTCTCTGAGCTCTGGGGGGATAGTGGGAGGCATTGGATCGCAGTTCTATACCACCAGCTGTTCTCCCAGAAAAAGGTGAGGCTTTCTACTCCTGCAAAGATTTAGGGTCTCGGAAACCCACAGGGGGCTGTTCTCTTGTCCTATAGGATCGCTTACTCGTGGGAATAGGCTTGATGGGAACGAGGAGTGGCAGGATATCTGGGGTGAAAATGTAAATTCTCGGTAGGGGGTCAAACCAGAACAAGTGCATTTGAAACCCTACTTTTAAGTATGAACCACAGCCCGAGGAAAGAGCAAACATGGAAGATAGAAAGGTCACAAGGGGGAGGGAGAGGCAGCTTGGAGGAGGTACAGACTGTGCAAGGAAAAGAAAACAAGACAGAAAAGGCATCAGCCGTGTGGCAGGGCAGTGAAGAGAGAGAGAGAGATTGTCCAAAGAAGAAAAGTGGGGGTGGGGTGGGTGATGTAGCAACAATATCGGCAAAGACCTCTTGAAAATTAAAATTCTACAGAAAGGAAAAGTTCAGCAGGAAGAAGATAAAGAGGAGGGAGGAAAAAATCTCCTCGAAAGTAGGAAAAAGAGCAAAGAAATGCAAGAATAAAATAGAATATGTAAAACTATTACAGATCTAACACAACAGAAAGTCTAACATCGGAAGAAGAGGCGCTGTGGAAAGAGAGAGCCGAACAAAAGCAGAGAGGAGAAAACTGTGGAGGGAGAACCTGAAAAACCGATCCTCAAGCTGAGAGACCCAAGGTGAATGGGGCCACCGGGCCCAGCATAGTTGATCTCAACGAGCCCCTACCAAGGCTTTCTAAAGTCACTTAAGCCATAACATCTGTGACTCAACATTGGTTTTCTAGGAATTGCAATAAGCAGTCTTCGTGTCCATTGTCCATTGTGAAACGACCCCCTTCCACCAGCAAACAGACGACCACCTCATTCTTGGCATACAGTTAGTGTAGGTTCAGGCTTGCATGTCCCTGCCCCTGAGCCAAGTGGCTCAGGGGCAAAGCACAGAACTCTAGCTCAAAACTCATTGTCTTTGAGTAGATTCTGATTCATCGTGACCCTATAGGACAGAATAGAACGGTCCCTGTGGCTTTGCAAGACTAGACAGCCTCCTCTTTCTCCTGAGGAGCGGCTAGTGGTTTCAAACTGCTGACCTGGCAGTCTAACACTCATATCAACTGTTATGAAGATGGCCCAGAACCAGGCCGTTTTGTTCTGTTATACTTAGGTTACCATGCATCGGGGTCTCTGTGTGGCCCAAATGGTTTGAACTCAGCTACTAGTCTAAAGGTTGGCAGTTCAAATCCAGCAGTGCCACAGGAAAAAGACCTGGCATTGTGCCTCCCTGATGATTCTAAATCGACTCATCAGCAATAGGTGTGATTTGGAATCACTCAAGGGCAGGAGCTGCCCAAGCTCCCCACACCTGTTCATAGAACCACTGTGCCTGTCTCTTGGGATGGCTCCGAACCAGGTCCCTCCGGCACCTGTCTTGTCCTCCCACCTGTTCACCACCACCTGTTCACCACTACCTGTACCCACTTCACATCTGTGATGTGTGCTGTCCTTGCCCCCCCACCATCGAGTTGTGTCCCTGCTGGGAACTCAGTGGGAAGCTGCCAGCCAGGTAGCAGAAGGTCCAGACCACCCCAAGCGCTGCAACCAAGCAAACACAGCGGCAAGCATTTCCCGCCACTGTTGAGTGCACACTTCTTATTCTTCAACTAAAGCGGTGCCAGGCAGCATTAATTCAGAAGAAGCTGCAAGTTCCAGGCCCTTTTCGAAGGCTTGTTTTCCCAAGGAATTAATGGGCCTTCGTTTAACACAGCATCAACAAAGCTGGCTGCTGCAGGAATCCCAAGTAGCTGCTCCCAGCTGGCGCCCCTGTCCGAAGCGCAGCAGCCACCTTGGGTGCCGCTGTGTGGAGTCACTGTAGTGGTCGCCCCGACTGAGAGAGCTGAGCGCCCACTGCTCACCATGTGCTAAGGGCCCTCCCTGCCCTACTGCCTGTCTTTCATTTTCACCACAAGCCTGCGAACTTCCCACGGCTACTATCGTCATTCTATACACGGGAAAGTCAATGTACAAAGGCAGAGTGAGTTTCTTAGGCCAACACAGACAGACGGGCCCCCTGTGTTGTGGGGGTCCCCAGAAAATGCCTCTCTTTGGGGTTTCAGGTCCCCTGGGTTTGCCATGTTGTATATACCTGTGTCCATTTCCTAGGGCTGCCATAGCAACCTGCCACCATCAGGGCTGGCTGCCTGATGGTGGGTAGAAGATGCTGCCAAGGTGGTGCCACCCCTCCATGGCCCAATGTACCACAAAACAAGGCCTGGCCCTGCACCGTCCTCACAATTGTTCTTATGGGTGAGCCCGTTGTTGCCGCCACGGGGTCAGTACATCTCGCTGCGGCTCTTCCGCTTTTTTACTGCCCCCTCCACTGTACCTAGCACGCTGCCCTCCTCGGGGACCGGTCTCTCCTGACGTGTCCAAAGTGCACGAGACAGAGTCTCACCATCTTCATCTCAAAGGAGTATTCTAACGGTACTTCTTCCGAGACAGCTGTTTGTTCTTTTGGCGGTCCGAGGTCCTTTCCATATCCCTCGCCAGCCCCATCAGACAGCGATTCTTCTGTGGCTGTCCTTATTCAATGTCCCACCTTCACCTGCATGCGACGTGATTGCTAAGACCACGGTTTGGGTCGGGCGCACCATGGTTCTCAAAGCGACATCCCTGCTCTTCAACCCTTTAAAGAGGTCTTGTGCAGCAGATGTCCCCAATGCAGCGTGTCGTTCAATTGCTTGAAGGGAGGCTTCAGACCCCAGAAGCTTATTTGAGACAACAGGGCCAGCGTTCTGGAGGCTAGACATCTGAAGCCAGGGTGCGGGCAGGGCTACAGCCTCTTGCAGGCTCTTGGACAAGACCCTGTCGCAGCTTCACGTAGCCCCAGAAGTTCCTTGGCCTGTGGCAGCTTAACTGCAAGACCACAGGCCATCTTCCTTTGGCTTCTCTGTGACTCTTCTTTTTAGAAGCCACCACGCCAAGGGGCTTGGGAGCTCCTCTCGGCCAGTCTGATCTCAGGCTCGCGGGTGCCATCTTCCAAGACCCTCTGGATTTCCCATCAAGGTCACACTGACAGGTGCCAAGGGTAGGACTTCACACTTAAACCCGAAGGCACACAGTTCAACCCACAAGACCGGGTCTTTTCTTTGCTTTCCGGGGTGGCCTAAAATTAGATGACATGTGGAGGCCTTACATACCACGCAGGCTGGTGCAACTTAGTTATACTTCAGCTGTTTAACGTTAGTTGTAGACCCCCTGCTGGAGCTCGTTAAGAGAAGTCTAGTTTAAGAGGGCTGCTAGGTTCGGTGGGCCTGAACAGAACCACCTTGGATTGTTGGCAGTGGCCAGCTCTCTGAGGCAACCTTGATGGCACTGGAGCCTCGCCGAGACTTCGGGAAGGGTTTCCCTACTGCCCAGCTTTCTACAGGCTTCCAATGCCACCCCCCTCCCTTTCCAGGTATCAGTGTATCTTCCAGGAGGGTGAGCGGCTGAGACACTGCTAGGGAGCCTTGCCTTTGCTCCTGGCAGCAAGGTGGAATTAAAGCTTCTTGGTCTGTTGTCTATGTAAAAATCTAGTCAGGGCAAAAAGACCTACTCTTTATTCCAGCTCGGAACCCGAAATTGTCATGTCCAAGCAGCTGATACTCCCTGCAGAAGAAAGCGTGGAAGTCTACTTCTGGAAAAAATCAGCCATCGAAAACCTGAAGGTCACCATGAGTTTGGTGTCTACTGCACAACAACTGGTTAATGCTACCCAGCACCTGTGTTCTGAACTCCTGTTATATGGGGTTTCCCTGCCCTTGTTCCAAAATCTGATTCAATTTTAAAAAAACACTCACTGCCATCTTATCGGTGCTACTCATACTAACGCTGAAGGACCGGGCAAAGGACTGCCCTGTGGGTTTCTGAGACTCTCTCTCTTTATGGGAGTAGAAAGCCCTGTCTTTCTCCCTGATTCAATGCTAGCCACACAAAAAAGCCTCAAACTCGGTGCCAATAAGTCAATTCTGGTCCATAGTGACCCTGGAAGGACAGGGTAGAAGTGCCCCTGTGGGTTCTCTAAACTAATTATTTCTGGGAGTAGAAAACCTGATCTTTCTCCCGAGGGGCTGCCGGCGGTTGAAAATGGCTGACCTCACAGTTAGCAACTGAATGCATGGTGGGTCTTGTTTGTTTGTTTGTTTTTTGGTTTGTTTTGCTTTGTTTGGTTTCGAGCATTTCCCATATGGTAGGCTCTTTTTAGGCAGAAATGAACCGGGAACAGACTTGTCTTCAAAAGAAAGTCCACAGACCAATGAGTCATTGTGTCCTGTAGACCACTTTCTCCAGTAGAAACTGGACAATTTCTGTTAGCAAATTTCCTACCAGCTTTGACAAAGGGCTTAACAGAAGTGGACAATGGAGGCTCTTGTGAGCTTGAAAGATGAGTAAGATATCCGTCCGGCAGAGATAGGAAGGAGGACACCAGGAGAGAAGACTAGCAAGAACGAAGGCAGGTGGGACACTGACCACGCATCAGACCTTCAAAGACAGATTAATATGGGGACCGAGGAATATGAGGCCCAGGGGAGCAGGAAAAATGAATCTTAAAAGCCGAAGCACAGAGGACACGAGCCTTAAAATCCCTGGCCATCACGTGGGACAGTCATCTCCAGCAGCTCCAGTGGCGTGTCAGGGACGTGGGACAGTCATCTCCAGCAGCTCCAGTGGTGTGTCAGGGACGCCTTCGACTGCCAACCACAACATTGGGGGGCAGACCTCCAGCCGCTCCCTGGGGGTCGGACATGAGATGATCTGCTCCCATAACCATGCTACAGCCTCAGAAATCCTTCCTGGGGTCGGTGTGAACCAGAACAGGCGTGATGGCCGTGGGTTTGCTCATTAGTGTTAGCTGGTATGGAGCCAGCTCTGATTCACAGCAGCCCCATTTGCCGTGATGGATCAGAGCATTGTCGTTCATAGGGTTGATCCCCAGGATGTCCTTCTGGGAGCGCCACTGGGATATATTCAACAGCATGGCATCCCACAATCCTCCACGACAGACAGTGGGTAGCTGCCCATAGGCACACTATCCAGAACAGGGCACGAGTCTCCTGCAGAGAGAGGAGAATTCTACACTGAACCAGTGCTGCCCTGCCCCCCTGTAAGCAATGGAATTCTCAGCAGGAGAGCCACATGATCTGGTCCTTTTAGAAAGAGTCTATGCGTGTCATTATGGAGGAGAGATTACAGCGGAGAGTCTGGATGCTGAAAACCACCTATAGGTAAGCAAGTAACCCCAGACAGCATCTTTTTATTCTCACGCGGAAATCGCATGTTTATGACATAGGTCTCTACTCTCTCCACCAAGTCATTGCCTTTGAATTGACTCTGACTCCGAGTGACTCTATAGGACAGGGAAGAGCTGCTCCTGTGGGTTTCGGGGACTGTGACCCTTTAAGGCAACAGAAAGCCTCATCTTTCTCCTGCAGAACAGCTGGTGGTTTCAAACTGCTGACCTTTAATATATGATCCACAGCAATTATGTTGAATCTTCCTAGGAAGATCCTCAAACTCACAGTTGAACTACAGTTTCCTGTGAAGAAAGCTGGAAAACAGGGATAGTATAATTTGTATTTATTGTATTTTTGAAAACCAACCAAGATTCAAGTTCAAGATGGTCAATTTCTGGCCAAATGTCAGTAAAGTGATGGGGAACCAAAATATTTAAGTTCATAGCTACACTGAAAAACAAGGAAAAATACCATGGATAAACTGATAGTAAGTCTAACCCTTATACAATAAAGCCTTGGAAAGTTGGACCCGTGGAAGGTGGAAACCTGTCAAAGAAGGATTACACAAATGTTGTCCACTAATAAATAGTGACCGGAAAGGGGTCAGCAACACCCTGTCAATGGCAGAAAATGTTCACGATCCAGAAAAGCAGAGCAGTTCCCTTGAGTTCTGGCTCATGTGGATCCCACTGTCCACTGAATTGCTAAGTTTTTAATTATCTAAAAGAAGAAGAAAAAATTTCAGAAAAATGAGAGCATCTATGCACATATATGTATAGATTTAGTGTTAAGGTAGCAGATGGACATTGGGCTTCCACTCAAGTACTCCCTCAATGCAAGAATACTTTGTTCTATTAAACTGGCATTCTATGATGCTCACCTTCCCGACACAATCGCTGAAGACAAAGTGGGTGCATAAGCAAATGTGGTGAAGAAAGCTGATAATGCCCGGCTATCAAAAGATACAGCACCTGGGGTCTTAAAGGCTTGAAGGTAAACAAGTGGCCATCTAGCTCAGAAGCAATAAAGCCCACATGGAAGAAGTACACCAGCCTGTGTGATCATGAGGTGTCGAAGGGATCAGGTATCGGGCATCAAAGAATAAACAATCATATTATTGTGAATGAGGGGGAGTGTGGAGTGGAGACCCAAAGCTCATCTGTAGGCAACTGGACATGCCCTTACAGAAGGATCACGAGGAGGAGACGAGCCAGTCAGGGTGCAGGGTAGCAACGATGGAACATACAACTTTCCTCTAGTTCCTAACTGCTCCCTGCCCCCACTATCTTGATCCCAATTCTACCTTACAAATCTGGCTAAACCAGAGGATGTATACTGGTACAGATAGGAAGTGGAAACAGAGGGAATCCAGGGCGGATGATCCCTTCAGGACCAGTGGTGAGAGTGGTGATTCCAGGAGGGTGGAGGGAGGGTGGGGTGGAAAGGGGGAACCAATAACAAGGATCTACATATAACCTCCTCCCTGGGGGATCGACAACAGAAAAGTGGGTGAAGGGAGACGTCGGACAGTACAAGATACAACAAAATAATAATTTATAAATTATCAAGGGCTCATGAGGGAGTGAGGAGCAGGGAGGGAGGGGAAAAATTGAGGAGCTAATGCCAGGGGCTTAAGTGGAGAGCAAATATTTTGAGAATGATGAGGGCAACGAATGTACAAATGTGCTTTACACAATTGATTTATGTATGGATTGTGATAAGAGTTCTATGAGCCCCTAATAAAACGAATAGAAAACAAATGAGAGCATAAACCACTAGCGTGGTAGGATACATTAACATACGTGACTTATCAATCACCTGGTCAAGTATCCCAAAATATAAAAATGTGCATGGAATCCATTTATAACTAACTAATTTGATGCAATGGCTTTTACTACCTACATACAAAGCATTGAATATTTACAAAGACTTAACAGAACCAGATCACAAAAAACCCCTCAGTTTAAAAATTTTAAATAACAGGATAAGGCATTGTCTCTGACTACAGTATAATAAAACCAGGAATGTTTAACCAAAGTGTAATATCAAAAACTAATTACCAAGAAATTTCAAATGTACTCTTCAAAGGTAAATTAAAATTACAGACCCTTTAAAAATTAAAGACGAGATCACTAGATATAGAATCCCAAGGGATAAAGACCAACTTTCAACTCAAAGCAGAATTGATCAATCCAAAATACTTTTATTATTAAACAAGAAGGAATGGAAATAAATCAGCCAAGCTTTCAATTCAATGAGTTAGATGATAAGCTATGGGATTTTAAAAGGTTTTTTTTTTCTTTCTTTCCTTCTTTTTCTTTTTCTTTTTTAGCAGAATGAAAGATTTAATCTTTGCAGTTTAAAGCCAAAAAGAAGAAGAATGAATTAGGAAGGGGAAAAAAATTGAACAAATTAAAAATTGGTTATTTGAAAACTCCAATAAAATGGGCAAACCTTGACAAACCAGCAAAAGATAAAAGAGAAGAAATGCAAATACTCAATATTCAAAAAGTGAACACAGATACAAACGACATTTGAGATTGCTATAGGATACTAGATACAATGTTGAAAATGAATTTGAAATAATGATTTTTCAAAGATATACATAAATTCAGAACTTGACTCAGAGTGAGGTAAAATCCAAGATCGGTGAAGCAGAGAAGAAACTGATGAGACCGTCAAAACACCACCCATGGGGACCAGCCCCCACAACTGAAAGGGTG
>NW_022105908.1:22471323-22476634 GCF_000313985.2 Echinops telfairi | reverse complement strand
AATGTGTACCATATTCTTCTTCATGAAAAAATAAGATATCCCCTGAAAATAAGACCTAGTGCATCTTTGGGAGCAAAAATTAATATAAGACACTGCCTTATTTTCAGGGAAACAGGGTAGTAGCAACCAGGCACTTGCAAGTAGCACCTTAAAATTGGCATTATTATGGGGGAACATCGTGGGGAATAACATTTATTTAGGAGAATGTGACTGGGATGCATCTCCAACCAATAAACATGACGGCCTCTTTCCACAGGAGCCCTGGCCTCCCGGGCTCCTTAACATATGAGTGTGCAGAATTCATCTGCATACATTCTCTCCCGGTTCTCAGTTTCCCACACAGTTGAAGACTTTATAGGGAATGTCTATTAAACATTTAAGAAATGAATGCACTCCATGTTGTTCAAACTGCTCTATAGCATGGGAAAAGGGGGAAATCCTCCCAAGTCATCCCAGGAAATAACAAAACCCTAAAGATGACAGTATGCAAACCCATCACGTGTGCATATCACACTCGCACACACTAAGAATCCATAAACCAATCCACTTATAAACACAGAAGCAGCCATTCTAAATAAAATATTGGCAAATTAAACTCAGTAGTGTATTAAAAGAACAGTTTACTATGTGCAACTAAGATTTATTCTAGCAATATTAGGTTTGTTCAGCACCAGTGAAAAATATTAGCACCATTTATATAATAATGGGTTATGGAAAAAAATCTACTGTGGGACTTCTGCTTCCAGGAAGATGGAGTAGATGTGCCTTTTCCTTATTCCTCCTGCTAGGTACAATTAAATCTCTAGCCACTATAGCTAAAAATACACATAAGGAGACTCTGAAAGTATCCAGAAGAAGGCAAACCATCTTGGGATTTCTAGTCTCAAGAAATAACCCGGTAGTTAGTTTCCTGGGTTTTCTTCTTGCGCTGAGTAGCCCGGATTTAAAGGTGAGAATGATGCCCACTCCTGAGCGTCAACAACTACTGTTGTTAGTTGTTCAGTTGTTAGCAAGCTAATGCCAACTCATGGTGCCTCTACGTGTACAAGTCTTCAAGAGCACGGCCTTCCAGAAGCAGCTCTGCAGGCCTGAAAATCCCCCACAAAAGTCTGCTCGCTCAAACCAAAAGATGAGAGTAGAAACAGCTTAACAAGACAGAAAGTCTTTTGGTTAATAACCTCTCTCCCCTAGGGACAGAGAAAATAGGATGGCCTTACCTCATTGGCAAAGATCTGTTGAAGAACCTAGACTTCCACCCTTTCCAGGCTGTACCAAGGCACTGGGTGGTATGCGAAGAGGTCATTTAGGAAATTGGGACTTTTTTCCCTTCCAGGTGGTAATGAGCTTACTGCCCACCAAAAAGTCCCTCGGTTCTATGGGGATGACTGGGGTAGTT
Organism: Echinops telfairi; assembly: GCF_000313985.2. NCBI lineage: Eukaryota > Metazoa > Chordata > Mammalia > Afrosoricida > Tenrecidae > Echinops > Echinops telfairi. The sequence continues at coordinate 22,475,238 of NW_022105908.1, read as the reverse complement.
GTATCAGGGGAGATCGATGGAGAGTCAGGACTTTCACCACCACCCAGAAGTCATGAGGCCAACGACCCAATGGAGTCACTGAGAGCTACATGGGCAGTAGTAAGAGACACCCCTACTCCCATTTCCATCCAGGAGAGATATCAGTGGACGCCTGGTAAGGAGCTAGCAATCCCAATTCCCCAGCAATAACAAAGAGCTTCTCTCCTCCAGGGTCAATGGAAAACAAGTGTGGAAATGTACCTTCACCCAATAGTAACAAGCCTATGTCCCTCTAACCCCGATGGAGCGGCATCTGAAGAAATCAAATAAAATTAGAGACTTACAGAACATCCAGAGTCTCATAAAATCATGCCCCAATAGCCTAGACTTAAATGAAAATGAGTCATCCTATCAGGAACCAAAAAGATCTCAACTGGATGAAAATAAATCAATAGATGGCAACATTGATATAATAGGGATATTGGGATTTATCTAACACATATATTTTTAAATCATTTTATTGGGGGTTTGTACAACTCTTATCACAATCCATCCATCCATCCATTGTGTCAAGCACATTTGTACATTTGTTTCGGACACATATTTTAAGTCAGTCATCCCCAAACCACTCAGGGAACAGCACAAACACACTCGGCACAGATGGAAAGGAAAGGAAGTCCCAAGGTCAAGAAACATAAAGTCTCAGGAAAATACATATAAACTATACACACGAGTCCAATGAAAAGCTTTGAACTGAAAACAGTCCCCAACACAAAAGACTCAATGGATGGACTTAATGGCAGAATGAAGGATCGGAGAAAATAATCAGTGAACTAGAATATCAAACACTAGAAATTACCCAATCTGAAGCACAGAGAGAAACAGATTTGAAAATGCAAATAAAACAGAATCTTGGGTAGCTGTGGGACGATGACAAAACAGCTCATGTTTGTGTTTTCAGAATCCCAAAGGAGACAATAAAAGGGCTGGGGCTGAAAAAGGGACTCAATGGAAGAAATATCTGCTCACATTCTAAAAGTAGAATGAGAGATACCATTACAGAAGCTGAAAAAACCCAACAAGAAAGCCAAAATAAATAACTAACAAAAGATACAGCATAACCAGCCTCTTGACTCTAAATACAAAGAAAAAAAACCCTTAAAAAGACAAGAAAGAAATACCTTACCCATAGGTTCGTGCCGACCTGTTTCTCAACTGAAACTATGGTGGGCACAAAGAAGTGGCAGAGCATACTGCAGGTGTTGAAAGAAAATGAAAACTGTCAACTTGGAATCTCATCTCCTGTAAAAATATACTTCAGAAACAAAGGGAGCATCAAGACCTTCTCAGATGAAATAAAACTAAGGGAATTTGTTGCCAGTATATCTACTCTGGAAAAAAAAATGGCTAAAGGAAGTTCCTTAAATAGAAAGAAAATTATAAAAGACAGAACCTGAGACCTTCGAGAAGGAAGGAAGGACAGGTGATCATCAGAGGTGTTCCTGTGCCTTCCCCTTACCTTCTTACCTGCATGGTTTTGTAGGCAAACTTAATCCTTTTCCTAAGCTGCTTTCAGGATTCTTTCTTTGTCTCTGGTTTTGAAAGGTTTGATTATGATATGTTGTGATAATTTTCTTTGGAAATACATCTTAGTTGGCATTCATTTAGCTTCTAAAATGCCTATCTTCTAATCTTTCATATTCACGAAAATTTCTCCAATAACTCTGATCATTTTCTGTTTTCCTCTTGTTCTTTCTCCTCCCTCTCCCCCTCCTCCGCCTCCTGCTCCTTCTTCATTACTTTCTGCTTTAGAGTTTCAATAGTATATGCATTTTTCTTCTTAGTGGTATCTGACATCATTCAAACATGGGAGAACAAGCAAATAACAGCAAAACTAAATAAAAGAGGAAAACCAAAGGATGAGAAAAGAGTCTAGTAAAGAAAAAAATAAAGGTCTCAAGTAGAAAGCAAATGTTTGGAGAATGATGATGGCAACAAGTGTACGAATGTGCTTGACACAATGGATGGATGGATGGATTGTAATGAGCTCTACGAGCCCCCAATAAAGTGATTAAATTTAAAAAGCTGAGAGAAAGGAAAGGGAATAAAGGAAAGAAAAATGTGTAGAGAGAAGCCTAAAAAGCATGAAATATTACGAGCTGCAACCCATTCCAATGGAGATTCAATGACAAGGTGTTACCTGTTAGCCTACCTGTGTCTGCTATAGGACTTTATCATGCTCTCTGTCAGATTGCAAAGCTATTCGCCTCTGTGGATGGTGCTCAGAGGCTTGATCCTCATGGGGACCCTGAAAATGGTTTGGGGTTTCCACTGCCATCTGCAAACTTCTGAAAACTGGGTATTCAGAATTTAAGCTCTGAGACCATTCCCATTTTCAAGATTTGATGTTTGCTTTTTTTAAATTCCCAATCAAGGATTTCTCTTTTGCTTTGTCATTGTCATTCACTTTTGTTTGTTTCTTGAGTCTGTCTTTGCGTTTCTTTGGTACATGAGATCTAACATAGGTAAAGCTGTAGCATCAGCACCTGGTGCATAATTACCTAGGGATGTGGCAGGAGAGGTTGGGGGAAATGGGGACTCACACAATGAAGAAATGCTTGAAAACTGATTGTCGTGATGATAGCCCAGCCCTTCCTGATATGATTAATAACTTAGCAACTATTGAATTTTATGACATGTGAATGCTATGCCATAAAGTAATAATGAATTTTTAAAAAGAAAGAAAGAAAAACAGAGAGAAAAGAGAAAAATCAAGGGAAGGGAAAGAAAAGAAAACAAGGAAAGGAGAAAATGGAGAAAGGACAAGGGCCCAGGTAGGAGAACATGGTGGGAGGCAGACTACCCAGTCTTAGGCAGAGTTCTTGTTGGTTTAGAACCTGTCTGATGGTCAGGGCACAGGATCCGGAAGGACGATATGCTGACTCAGAGCTTGGCTGAGGCCAGGGGTCTGTTCCTGGAAGAAGCTCTTTCAGACCTAGGGCAGTTGGTTGTGGAAGGAGGTCCTGCCTGCCCTAGGGCAGTAGGAGGTAGGAAGCCCATCTGGTGTTCTGTGTTCTTCTGCTCTGATGAGGAGGATTCAAGCTCCTGTAGACGCACGGGGGACACACACCCAACACTCTACCCCCAAGTGCTTGCCTCCAACTTCAGGGGCTACATAGATGATGGGAGTTGGGAGAACAGTGTCCCTGGGTGAAAATGGGCACATGTGCTATTCTACATGAAGCTAGCCAATTATCAGGTTGCTGAGTTTAGTCAGACCAGCTGACAATTCACCCATTCCTCTCTCACCGCTTTTGTTCAGCTTCTTCTGTTAGTCAGTAGTGAATGCACATCTCTATCTTCTCCTCTGAAGTTCAAGGTTCGAGGACACTCAGCTGTCTCTATTTCATTGGTCTCCCGGGTCTTTGTTGTACTGTGTCTGGGTAGCATGCCTGCCATCTGGGCAGAAGTTCTCCGAGAGCGTGGTAAGTCACATTATGATTAAGTTAAATAGATTTTTCTTCCCCTTGACTTTTTCTAAATTATATTTGACAGCTGATGCAAAAATTATAACATTTCCTCGTGTGGCTTTAAATAGATGTAGAGGAACGATTGATGACAGTTGAAGGTAAAATGGTGTAAAAAGAGCTCAAGTTTCTGCATGCCACTTGAACGGAAAGCAATGACCACACCAGTTGGCCTTATGTTTCTCTTGGTGCAGTTATTAGGGGCCTTTGAGTCCATTCTGATTCAAAGCGACCCTTCTGACTCGAACTACAACAGAACCAGACACCACCCAGCTCCTGTACCGCGCTCCCCGCGGCTGTTGTTGGATCCTGTTGCTGCACTCACTGTGACAATCCATCTCGGGGAGGGTCACCCTCTTCTTCACTGACCCTTGACGTTACCAAGCAGGATGTCCTTTTCCAGGGAGGA
>NW_022105908.1:22462797-22471223 GCF_000313985.2 Echinops telfairi | reverse complement strand
GATCCTGTGGACCGCAATCCTATCCTGAAACCCACGGCTTCACGGTGAGTCAGAATCAGCAACACAACTGATGTGGTGGCGTTTTGTTTGGCTTTGTTTGTCCCTTCAACACAAGTGAGTTCTTTGATCTCTGTGGCCTACACACAACAACAACACAAAACCCGGAATATCACACAGCTACTGCGTTACCAAGCAGGATGTCCTTTTCCAGGGAGGAATCTCTCCTGATAATCTGTCCAAAGTATGTGGGGGGAAGTCTCAGCATCCTCACTACTAAAGGAGCATCCTGCTGGTATTTCCTCCAAGATCTGCTCATCTCGGCGTTCACCGTCCTTTCAAGATTCCTCACCAAGACCATCCAAAAAAAAAAAAAAATCCAGTGGTCTGATTGGTTTTTCCACTGAGGACTCCTGGGACCAGCTGCTGGAAAGTTCATTGTCTGATAAATCGGTACTGACAGCGCAGTAGTGGGCACAGTGGGAACCCTGCTGTGTGGGTGTTGGAAGTCATCTTCCAGTTCAGGGCTGGAGATAGAATGAATGTGCTGAGTGAGACAAATAGAGCTGGGGAGAAGGAATCAGTCCCTAAGGACAGGAGAACATGTGCCCCTGTTTTGGACTGACAGTGGTGGTACAAAGGAATCAGCTGGGCCACGAACTGAAAGGTAGAAGGTTTGAGTCCATCTTAAGGTGCCCGGGAAGAAAGACCTGGGGATCTACTTCTGGGAAAAAGTCAACCACTGGGGACCCTGTGGAGCACAGTTCCACTCTGACACACGCGGAGTCACAAGTAGGCATCAACATGACAGCAACGAGCTAACTGGTTTTCAACAACGACAAAGCAAAAACAAAATCACAGTAAACTGTGGCCAAGCAGATTTGAGCTTCAGTAGATGGCCTTGTGTTAGTCTTGGTACTTTAGAGAAACAAATCCACAGAAACTCATGTATAAGAGAGAGTTTTCTATAAAGGGTATGTGCACATCAAGAAAACATCCCAACCCAGTGCTGCCCAAACCCACAAGTCCAACATTAACCCATATGTCCAACACCAATCCACAAAGTCTTCCTCCATCTCACAAAACACACACAATGACTCCAACTGCTGGAGGAAAGCCGAATCAGTGAGTGTGTAAGCATCTCGGCACTGGCAGGGGTCTCCACACAGCTGCTCCAGCACCTAGGGCTGCATCAGGATAGGCCCATGTGGCTTCTCCTCAGGGATGTCTTGCAGGAAGTGAGTCTTGCCAGCTGAAGCAGGGAACTGGCTAAGGCAGCTGCCCCCTGGTCTGACCATCACAAAGCAAGAGACCCGAGAACAAGAAAGGCGAGACGCACCAAGCCATTTATCTCTCCGCCCTTCAATTAATGCCACATGTGTTTATCAGTCAGGTTGGCACAATAAACTTTAACTATCTCAGCCTGGAGCCAGAGGAGTGAGTAAGCTAATATGCTTTGGACTAAGCAAATCTCATTGCTGTCGAATCTCCCTGGCTTTTTGAAATCCAAAAGGGTTGCTGAGGCAAACCATTTAGACAGCACCTCTGAGGACCAAGGGAAAGACAACGTCAAAGCAACACAGCAGTCTGAACGCTGTTTCTTCTAAAGCAGAGTGGCCCTTGGGCTAAATCTATGAGCTCAGGATGGTTCTTACATTTCCAAAATGTTGCAAAAAAGAAGAAGAAAAAGACAAAGAAAGAAATGTCACCACATGTGGCCCAGGAAGCCGAAAATATTTACTATCTGACCTTGAGAAGGAAAGGTTTGCCAGCCGCTAGTCAAAAGCAAAAGGCGAGAATTTCCATCACAATCCACAAGCTTAGGTGCAAAGAAAAACATAGTTTAATGTCTTCATAATTTAACTGTTTTTCAAGCTCCCTTTCTGCCCAGGTGGTGCAAACTAATCTGTCAAGTTTCTTAGATCAGTCCCTCCTGACCAGGGGGTGATGACCAAGGTCTTGCATCTTTGCAAAGCAAGTGCATGCTTCAATGTCATCCAACCACACAAGTACCTGCTAAAATGTGCATCATTCTCTCTGGTCCTCACAGGTCCTTCACTCCCACATACCTGGTCTCTTCAAGGAGTCCCCAAAGAGTAGTTAATGTGCTTGTCACCAAAGAGTGACAGATTGGAGTCTGCCCAGAGAGACCTCAAAAGAAACTGTTGGGTAGCTAGAAACAGGAACCAGGGGGTGGGTCCAAACTAGGCCAGGTGGGCTTCATTCAGCCAATGGGGTCGACCACGCCTCTCGGCCAAAGACCCTAAAGGCCAGAGCCTGGAGGATACTGCTTCATTTCCAGCTGCTCATTGGCCTTCCACTCAGCCATGCTGAAGCAGTCTCTGGCCTCAGGCCACCACGGTGGGTGTGCGGTCCCCTGAGTTGCCCGTGTTCAGTGACCATAAAACCTGAAACTTCTTCTGTCCTGTATAACAGCCTACTTGGATCACAAACCAGACTTCGGCATGAATTCTTTCTTGTGTGAAACCAAGAACTGAGGCATTTCCCACCTGAGAACCGTAACAAAAGGTCTGGTAGTCTACTTCCAAAAATCCAGCCTTTGCAGATCCTGTGGACCGCAATCCTATCCTGAAACCCACGGCTTCACGGTGAGTCAGAATCAGCAACACAACTGATGTGGTGGCGTTTTGTTTGGCTTTGTTTGTCCCTTCAACACAAGTGAGTTCTTTGATCTCTGTGGCCTACACACAACAACAACACAAAACCCGGAATATCACACAGCTACTGCAGAGAGCAGGCTTTTCTTTTCTTTCTTTTACTTTTTAAATCATTTTATTGAGGGCTCTTACAGCTCTTATAACAATCCATACATCAATTGTATCAGTCACATTTGTGCATATGTTGCCATCATCATTTTCTTTTTTAAAAAAATTATTTTATTGGGGGCTCGTACAACTCTTATCACAATCCGTCCATCCATCCATTGTGTCAAGCACATTTGTACATATGTTGCCATCATCATTCTCAAAACATTTGCTTTCTATGTGAGCCCTTGCGATCAGCAGCTCATTTCCCCCCTCCCTCCCCGCTCTCCACTCCCCCATGAACCCTTGATAATTTATAAATTCTTGTGGGATTATAAAGAGACTTTTCCTCAGCTTTGTCTCCCCCAAAGACATGCCAAACATTAAGGGCTTTTTGCTAACATATGGGGGGAGGTCAGATGCTTAGAGACATCCTCCCTGAAGGCAGTCAGTTGACAGACAGGTAGGCCCTCTCCCTGCTGTTAAAGACAATGGGCTACTTCTCCCTGAAGGCTTGCGACCATTAGCTTGGTCCCTGTAGGTGGGGTTTACACCCTACTGAAAATGGTTCCTGTGGAGATCCAGAGAACAGATCAAACCGGCTCAGTGGCATCCAAAGTTAGGCTGCCATCCTGAGTCTAGGATCTGCCCTTCTTGTCACATGCATACCCCCAATCTCTCCTCTTCCTATTGCGTGTATATCCCTAGATTGTCTCCCTCTCATTGCTGTATAACCTATAGTGCAACCCCTTCCTGTGACTTATGTCTTTACCTGTAATTAGTGGGCTTGTACTCCCCACCAAAGATATATAGGCCTGGGTTAGCAATAAGGAGCCCTCTCTCGGCTCCTCCCTTGACCTCTCTTGACTTCCCCTCTCCTCTCCCATCCTGGCTCCCTGTTCCCTTTCCCCTTGTCCTCCTTCCCTTCCCCCTCTCTCCACGTGGACCACCAAGCGGGGTCTGAGGTGAGCATTGCTATCATGAAATGTGTCTGACTCCCATTATTTCAATCTCTCTTCTATCTTGCATGCTATGACCTTAATATAATATTTATATATCTCAACCATTCAATTGTGCCTATCGAACCCATGATTAGTGGTGGGGGGCTGGCACCCCTTCCAACCGCAAATTTTTATTATGTTGTCATATATTACACCATCCAACCTCTCCCTTCACCCACTTCTCTGCTGTCTGTCCCCCAGGGAGGAGGTTATATGTAGATCCTTGTAATCTGTTCCCCCTTTTTCCCTCACCTTCCCTCCACCCTCCTGGTATCGCCACTCTCACCACTGGTCCTGAGGGGTTCATCTGTCCTGGATTCCCTGTATTTCCAGTTCCTATCTGTGCCAGTGTACATCCTCCGGTCCAGCCGGATTTGTAAGGTAGAATTGGGATCATGATAGTCGGGGAACGAGGAAGCATTCAAGAACTAGAGAAAAATTGTATATGTCATCATTGCTACACCGCACCCTGACTGGCTCGTCTCCTCCCCGCAGCCCTTCTGCATGGGGATGTCCAATTTCCCACAGATGGGCCCTGGGTCTCCACTCCTCACTCCCCCTCATTCACAATGCTATGATTTTTTTTTTCTTTTGGTCTTTGATGCCTGGTACCTGATCCCTTTGATGCCTTTTAATCTCACAGGCTGATGTGGTTCTTCCATGTGGGCTTTGTTGTTGCTCAGTTAGATGGCCCCTTGTTTATCTTCCAGCCTATAGGACCCCTGATTCTATATCTTTTGACAGCTGGGCACCATCAGCTTTCTTCACCGCATTTGCTTTTGCACCTGCTTTGTTTTCAGCGTTTGTGTCGGGGTAGGCTGGTGTGCTTCTTCCATGTGGTCTTTGTTGTTTCTTAGCTAGATGGCCACCTGTTTATCTTCAAGAGCGCAGGCTTTTCTGTAAATCATCCATGGCCTTGTGTATCTGCACCTTCCTCTATATGTCCATGAAGGCCCACCTAGAAAATGGGGACCCATCATCACCCAGGAAAAAGACCAGGCTTTGCTCTCCCTGTGGCACATGCACCGTTAGAACTCAGCTGCCCTGTCATGCTTTTCACTTGCTCCAACATCTGGATTTGGTTTTGTTCCAGAGACCAGATGGTAGGATAGTCTTCTCAACTCCTGGTCTTCACCAGATTGATCCAAAGGTGAAAAGAGTGTTGTGTTCTCTCTAACAGAGAGCCTTATGGGAGAACATCAAACCCAGGAGTAGAATTCACAGCTCTTTCCTCCCTGAGTCATATCCCTTTGCTGAGACCCTGGGCACAGAAGGATCAGGCTGCTCAGGATTGGAGGCAGAGTGATACTGAAGGTGTGTGTGTGTGTGTGTGTGTGTGTGGTTTGGGTGTGGGATGGAGGATCTGTAATATTTCATAAAGATATATCGGAACATTAATATTCACAAATACTAAGTTGTCTATTTATTAATTTACTTATTCCAGTTGCGGCTTGGGTCTAGCACACACTGATTGTCAAGAACTCATTGCTAAATTTTCAAGAACTTTGCAAGCCGGTCATTAATTGTTGGGAGTTTACGACTGCAAACCCTGGTCATGTCGTGGTTAAGCCCTCAGCTGCTAATTGAAAGTTTGGTGGTTGAAACCCATCGGCCACTCTGCGGGGAAAAGAGTGGCCGTCTGCTTCTGCAAAGGTCACGGTCTTGGAAAACCTGTGGGGCAGTTCTACTCTGTCCTGTACTCAGTTCTCTGTGACTCAGAATGGACTAGACAGCAACCAGTTTCAGTTTGGGGTTGAACTTGAAATTGGCCATGGTAGAAGTATTTACACCACAGAAAATGGTAAACACTTCACATCAGATGCCCCCCATCTCCGGAGAGCCACTTGTTAAACCTTTACTAGCATACCACTTCTTATACCTCACCTCATTCCATAAAACATGTAAGGTATATCGTTCAAAGCTGTCAATCACTGCCAATCCCACTTATACTTCTTTCTAAAGGGATGTTTTCTACACACAACTCCTATTAACTAAGCAGCCACATTTGCATCTGCCCTATCCTATTCCACAGTAAGCTTAGGGCTTCTAAGGCCAGTGGTTTGAATCTACCAGCCCCCCTGTGGAAGAGAGATGGAGCAGTCCACTTCTGGGGAGATTTACAGGCTTGGCAACCGTATGGAGCAGTTTTACTTTCTCCTAGAGGATCACTGCCAGTGAGAACTAGCTTGATCACTGGAGGCTTGACCACATTCCACTCAGAACCAATGCTAACTGCCCTGGATGGGCACTTGATCCAATGCCAAGCAATCCATAAGCCTTCCAGGAAACCATGACTTGGATATATCTTGACTTAACAAGACGGACTAGTATACAATTGAGATAAAGTCCTGCCTGATCTACCCCTTAAAAGCCCTGGTGCAGTAATGGATTACACTTTGGGCTGCCACCACAGATTCAACCACGTAAATCCCACCAGCCACACCTTGGGAGAAAGATGAGGCTTTCCCCTCCCATAAAAACTCACAACCTCTGAAAGCCACTGGGGCAGTTCTACTCCGTCCTTTAGGGTCAGTATGAATCAGAATCAATTCAATGGCAGTGAATTTGGGTTTGGGGTGTTTTTCTATTCCTCGGATTCTAGGGCTTATTGTTGATTTGGAAACACATCCTCTTTATCCAAGGTGAGGCAGGTAGGGCTTCCTGTGTGTGGTAGTTACATAATCTGTTGTCAAGTTGAGACTTGAGAGTGAAGGGGTGGAGTTTAGCCTGTCAGTCAGGCCACAGTTTGATGGCCTCGTTTGGAGGCACTAAGAAGACAAATCGCTCGTTGGAGGTGAGACACACAGTGACTCCATGGGAGACATTCCAGCTGAGAAGATGCATGGAGCTACGCTCGTGCCCTGAGCTGGAGGAGCCACATAGAGACCCACACCAGCACTGAGATGCTTCCACCACCACTGGATCCACAAGACCCTCCACCCCTGGCCTGTGATCTAACTGCATTCGGCATCTTCACATATGTTGCGTGGGTCTGAAGAGGACTTTACAGATTGGTATAGGACATATGGGCTAATATCAGACTTATGGACTTGATCTGGACTGGGCTAGGATGTTTTCTCAGTATTCAACTGCTCTTGTATATAAAGCTCTTTCTTATACACAAGAGTGTCCATGAATTTGTTTCTCTAGTCTACCCGGACTAACACACTGTGCAATGCAACATGCTTAGCTGCATTGCTGGTCTCTGCTCACTAGATACTAGTCACACTTCCTAGTTGTGGCGATCTCCACCTTGGCAAGGGTCTTCAGGAGGTGAATCACCTCCACTTCAGAGACACTGGTTTAGACAGTTTGGAGATGCTGTTGTTTAATGTGGCCTCTCTGAAGGCATCCTGCAAGACCCAAGAATCAGAAGGTATTTCCAGTTCTGCAACACATGCTTTTATACTTGCTCCCCTTCCTTCCCCACCTTCCTCCCCTTTCCCTCACCCCTGCTTCCCGGATAGTGTGCTTCTCAATAACACATAGACTTTTGCCTCCTCTTCTGTTTTCTAGAGAACCTAGGCTAAGGCACTTGCTCATCAAAATCCTTCTCAAGAATTTGAACTAAGAGCCCCGAACAGTGTTGTCCCTTGGTTATGGTAGCCACAGCAGGACATGTCTGTAGTGTTGGGGCTGAAGAAGCCCTGGGGGCTGAAATCTGGGGGACAGGAGAGCCATGAGGAAACACACAGCTCCACAGGCCAGTCTGCAAAGAAGGGGAGTAGACTAGAAGCGTAAGGGGGGCAGACCTGCTGTGCGAGGGAGAGCAAGAGCTCTCACGTGAGCCCTTTCCTGCAGTTCCTTTTAGCGGGTCTCTCTTCCTCACAACAGAGAAAACCCCAGCTGAAAGGTTGGGAAAGACCTTGATCTTCCATTGAACTTATCCAATGCCAATTTCAGCTCAATTTTCAGGAAAACACTGTAATCACTAGAACAGTTCTCTCATGGAATGGAAAGAAGAGAGAATGAGTCCCTCCCATTGGGCCATTCTACTAGGGATTCGGCAGCTGGCCTCTGGTTAGAAACATGGCAGGCATGGGGAATCCCAAGGGGTCCTGGGTTAGCCACAGCCAAACCACCCTGAACGGAGCCAGCTCATCAAGTTGTGCTGGGCTGTACAAATAATTTGTACTCGACCACTAACCGAAAAGGTAGCCATTCCCCAGAAGAAAGGTGACCTGCTTCCAGACAGATTACACCCAAGCAAGCCCTAAGAGGTAAATATACTCTGGAACGTATGGAATCCGCACCAGGTGGAAGCAACTTAATGGCAATGTGTTGCTGTTGTTGTTTTTAGTTAGCAGCTGAGCACTAACCGTTGCATCACTAGGAATCCTGTCCTCTTCCCTCACTCTCAATATCAGAAAAATCTAGGGTTATGCTTCGAGTCAGAAAATACTGCAGACAGAGATGGAGTGGTGCCAGGGGCATTTTAACCCAATTCCTCAAAAATATAGAAGGAAAAAGGGAGAGGATTGTATGTAGATTTCCGGCAAGTCAACGGTAAAATCCTTACATGTTTTTAAAAGTTTCATTGGCATATGATTCACACATCATTCAATTCAATAGTTCAAGCACAGCAAGAAGTGTGGTACAATCATCACTACAATCAATTTTAGAACATTTTCTTCCTTCTTGTACTCACTGTTATTAGCTCCCC
>NW_022105908.1:22461596-22462340 GCF_000313985.2 Echinops telfairi | reverse complement strand
CTGCCCCTCCTAGCAACTGTTATGTTTGAGCCCATTGTTGTAGCCACGGTGTCCATCCATCTCCTGGAAGGTTTTCCACTTTTCATTGAACCTTTAACTAACCAAGCATGATTTGAAAAATTAGCTTTAATCTCCTTGAATTAGCATCAGTATGAATAAATAAATGCCATCTGGACCACATCGATGGAAATGTGGAGCCAAGAGGTGGTCATCTTTCAAGATTCATCTGAGGTTCTGAATCTCCCACACCCCTTGTAAGAATTGTAAGCATCTCCCACACCCCTTGTAACAAGAATTGACCAAGTGCAGGTAGCCCAAGCAAAGTGAGGTCTGGGATCCTCCATATTAGAAGGGATAGGAATATTCTTCCTGGAGAAGAGGAGACACGGAGGAACAGGACACCCACCTTTAAAGACCTAAACGGCTCTCATGAATCAGAGGGACTAGACTTCTGCTGTGTGGCCACATCCTCCAGACCCCGTTGAAGGAACCCAAATGAGTGACCGCTAGTGTATGACTGATCACATGTAAGTCTGGGCACAGCTTTCCTATATCCAGAGCTCTCCACAGCTGGACTAGGCTGCCGTAAGGCAAGTGCAAACAATTATGGCATTCAATTGTTCACCAAAAGGCTGGAAGCTCAAGTCTACCCAGAGGCACTTCAGAAAATACACCCAGCAATCAACTTGTGAAACTCAGCTAGCAAAAAAAGAAAGAGAGAGAGAGAGAGAGAGAGAGAGAGAG
>NW_022105908.1:22456139-22461433 GCF_000313985.2 Echinops telfairi | reverse complement strand
TAGGTTAAAATTTAACACCGTGTCATTGGACCTCCCTTTTACTTTCTGCTTTCTTTTCAGTTGAGTTTTGTCTCTGTTTTATTTTTGCTGTTGTTGTTGGGTTTGAGGATTTTCTGGGTGAGTTTGGTTTTTTTCTTGTTGCTGTTGAGTGCTTACTGCATACTAGGTACTAAAATAAGTACTATCCAATGTGTAATATGTACAACAACACATTGTTGTTCAGTGTCATTAAGCCGGTTCCCATTCATAGCAGCCCCACGTGCAACAGTTAGCCACAATAGCATTTACAGTGATGGAAACTGAGGCTCGGAGAAGTGTCCAGTTGGTAGAAGACCCAGAATTCAGGACTCCTCCCTCTGACTCCGAGGTACACGTTTACCTGTTACCGAACTCGCAAAGATGCTGCAGACAAGGCAGCAGTACCAGCTGAGAACACAGTAAGGATCGTGGCCAGGCCCAGGTGGCTCCTTAAGACGAGCCAGCCCCATTGTAAGTGTCTTATCTTAATCAATCATGTACGCCTATCATATCCCACACAAGTAACTCTTCGGACCCTTCCCACCCTACAGAACGTGAGCGTGAATCTTGAGAACTTAAGTAACCTGTCCAAGGTCACCTGTTAGTATGTGGGAGGAGCTAGAGCATCCTTTGCTTCTACACGATCCTGCCTCCCACAAGAACTAGGACTCACTCATTGTCACTGAAGACTCATGGTGACCCTATAGGACTGGGTAGAACTGCTGAGATGGTGACTCTTTATAGGACTTGAAAGCCCCGTCTTTCTCCCAGGGAGAGGCTGGGTGCTTTTGAACTTCTGATCTTGCAGTGAGCAGCCTAACCACTACACCACCAGAAGAACTTAGGCTTCTAGAACTAGGGCTAGAAGGTCTCTGTGGGTCCTTCTGGATCTCAGCACACTGCTCCCCACCTAGGGGTCTCATTGAGAAACCAGCCCTTTCTCACACTGCCCACTGCACACTCTTGCCCAACCTGAGCCTCCCCCCACCCCCTCCCCGTGGTAAGTGGGACCCTTGGTCCTTGGAACAGCTGGGTTTTGTCTGTCCCCAGCTCCAATCCCATACAACAGGCCTTCTTGTTTCTCAGGAGGGTGGACGGCGCCCTTGGGTTCCGCTGCCCTGCCCAGAGTTCCACCCTGGAAACCTCGCTCTGCCTCTCTGCCACTTCACTCCACTCGCAGACAAGGGCCGCTATTGGGGGGTGAGAAATAGGGCAGGCAGAAAAATTTCCATTCAAGCAATTAAAGAATCACTGCATTTTTCATGATTAACTTCATGTTCGCAGATTGAATGCAAAAAGCTGTTAGCTGAGCATTTCCATTTCTGTACCTGACATGAGCAATGGGAATATTTGTTCTGCCCGGGAGGATTACACCTTCCATTAATCTCCGTTTTATTGAAAGTTTAAATAACAGACAGACACAATGTGATCAATTAGCAGTGTAATTCCAGGGAGATGTCATAGCGAAATTAAATCTCGAGCACGTTCGCGGCAAAGATGCCTGCTAGTTCTCACTGGTCTCCCTTCACCATCGCAGGGTGTATATTTTAATTGAAAGTTTATTCTGCCATGTGCCTCGTCTGCTAAATTTTAATTTAACATTGTAATGAGAAGGGTGTTTCTGAGGAGCTCTTCAGACACAATCGAGGAGGTTCCACAAATTAAGAGAACAAGCGGATCTATTGCACTTTGCAGGCAGCAGTGGGAAGAGCGGAGCACCCACCCCTGCACCCCACCTTGGAATCCTTTCGAAAGGGACCCCAGAACCAGCCTAAGAGACATCTAGTGCCTGGGACATCTCAGCCAAAAGTGGACCACATCGTGAAAGGACAAGGGTCTCCCAAGAGCCTGAGGTCTTCAAGCCAGGTCGTTCACAAGAGCAATGAGGATAATAAAATGGGGCAGGTGTCTTCTAATGATTGCCAGCCTCTCTATCCCCCACCGCCACCCCCTTGCTGGCAAAGCCAAATGGAAAACCACTGGCAAGGTATCAGGAATTCCTGGATGGTTACATAGAGATGAGCACCCAACTACGAAAGAAAAGGTTGGTTGTTTGAACCCACTCACAGGTGTCTTGGAAGAGAGTCCCGGCAGAAGACCACAACCATGCAAGCCCTACGGAGTGCAGTTCTTCTCGGCAACACATGGGGTCGTCGTGAATGGGAATCCACTCGCCGGAAACTGCTTCTGCTTTGTTGTGTCCAAGTGAAATTGCAGTTTGCAGAGCCTCCACCCCAGATTTGTAGAACAAAGATCTGGAGATGAACTTAGAAGTTCATCTTAGAAGTTCATCTTAGCTTAGAAGTCAACGTCACACCCTGCAAGCATCCTTTTTGTCTCTCCAACCCTTCGCTTCCTCAGCTGTCAAATAGGGATAATAACATCCAGTTTCTGGAGGTGGGGGTCGGGGGGGGGGGCAGGGTTGTGAGCATTAAGATGGGAGAGTGGTTTGGAAATCTCAAAAGGGCATTATCTAGAAAGGATGCTCTTCTTCTCCAAAGACAACCTTCATCTGAAACTAATGTCATGTAAACTGAGGGCTCAACCTAATTGATTGAAAAAGCAGTTTGATGCTCAGGCTGAGGAAGAAAATAGAAGGGGAGTAGGGTGCTGTCCCCACTTTGTTTTGTTGAAGCCAGAAGTCAGTGGTTACATGGGTCACTGAACCCGAGCTTTATATTTGGATTCAAATCTATCTAACTTACTGCTGGAGTCCAAGAGCTTGTGCAGCAATGGGCTCAACTCAATAAACTTTTTTTGTGGATTTGACGTTGAAGGAATTAGAGAATTTAGACATTAGGTACACTGGTGACAACTGCTGGTAGAAGATGGTATTGCAACCCAGCACTACTAGACTTTATCTATGCCCTGAAGTGAGCACATATCTACAAGCTAACAATATAGAATCAAGGAGTTACCAAAAATAGGGATAAATTGCTAAAGTTCAAGATTTTAAATACATAGGGGAGGAAAGAGATGGAGACTCTCAGACTTCATTGCCTCCTGCCCTTCCCCTTGCTCACTCCATTCCAGCCATACTGGCCCTCCTCAAATATACCAAGCATGCTCCTACCTCAGACCCTTGGTCCTTGCTGTTCCCTTTGCCCCAAATATTCTTCTCTCACATTTTCTCATGACTTTCTACTCTACTTCAGGTTCATGCTCAAATGCCATCTCAGATGAGCCTTTTCTGATCACTCATCTAAATTGCCAACAATTCTCATCACTTTTGCTTCACCTTTTTTATTGTATTTATTAGCTGGAATTGTATTAAACATTCACATTTGTCTGTATCTTCAAAATGTAAATTCTCTAAGAGTAAGTATCTATATCATCCTCAGCACCTAGTACAATGACTGGTTTATACTAGTGATTCAGAAATAGGTGTTCAATTGTTTAAGAACATTTGTGGTGTGGAAATTGTGATGTGACATTTTGACAGTATTTTGAAGGTGACTCCTATACTTACTAATAGGCTTGTGTGTTAGTCTGAGTAGACTAGAGCAACAAATTCATAAGCATGCAAGTGTGTATAAGAAAGAAGTTTATATACATAAGAGCAATTGAATATTGAGGAAACATCCCAGCCCAGTCCAGATCAAGTCTTTAAGTCTGATATTAGCCCATATGTCCGACACCAATGTATAAAGTCCTCTTCATACTCACAAAATGCATGCCATGATGCTGAATGCAGGAAGATCACAGGCCAGTGGGTGGGAAGTCCAGTGGCATTGTAGGCATCTCAGTGCTGGCAGGGGTTTCCACATGGCTTCTCCAGGTCCAGGGTTCTGGCTGCATCAGGGTAGGTCCATGTGGCTTCTCCTCAGGGATGTCTTGCAGGGAGTTAGCAGAATGACAGTCTCCAAGGGAGTGAGCAGAGAAAGAGAAGTGTCTCCCTTCTCCAAGGAGAAAATACAGGACTTCCCAGAATTCTCAGGAGAAGGCCATGCCCACACAGAGACCTCATTGGCTATGACCTGATTGACAGACTAGACACAACCCCTTCCCTCTTAATCCTCTCAAATTAACACCAGATTATGTAACTACCACAAATTGATATACATTGTGTTGTGATGATTTTTCCCAGGTGGGGTAAAGGTCCCAATAAGAAGAGAGTTCCATATTCTGGAAATCAGGGAATCCATCACAGCAGTGGATCCTTCCATTCTCCTTCCTCCTGTACTTCATCAATGAAGTGCATTCCACAGCTCAGAAAGGAAGCCACATCTGTCTCTTGGTAGCAGTAAGCCAGGAGCAGAGAGCCACCAAGGCACCCTAAGGCCTCAGAAATCACTGGCCATGGACCTTCAGAATTCAGACCCTCTGTGGAGGACTTTTTAGTGCTTCACATTCACATTTATATTATTACCTGCTTTGTGCTCGCCTAGGAAGATTCATTATATCCCCATGATAAAACATGTCTGACTTAATAGAAGTTAATGAGGAACTAGCATTAGCATTACAGACATTTGTTTTGCCACCAACTTGGCTAAAAGCGAACTCATTCCATAAAGCAATAATACCTCTGAGTCTGCTGTCATCAATCCTAACCAGTCTATCCTGTCATTTCCAGAACACTGAAGAGAGAAATACCTGTAGCTCAGTAACACAGAAGACCTCTTAACAACTAAAGCTAGAATATACACGGAGGCCAAGAAATTTCCTCATCAATTTAGTTGGTGTTGTATTCATCAAACACAAGAAAAGTACTTAAAGAACGAAGGAATCTTCTTTTAGCATCTTCATTCCAAGCTACCCAAGTCAATATCTAGTTTCTCAGCTCCATATTGTGGGCTGGGTTTCCCAACTGTGCCTACAGAGTCAGGATCTGCAAATGGATCCGATACCCCAAGGTGTGGCCACACTAGTTAAGAGGGAAACAGGAGAAGAAGCAAGTGTCTGATAACCCTGCTGTCTTCATTCCTTAATGCTGATGTAACAGATATACCATAAGTAGGTGACTTTAATAAACAAAAAAATGTTTTCTCAAGTTTAAGTGGCTAGAGGTCTAGGTTCAAGGTCCAGGGAACATTCTCTTTCTGCTCTGGGGGGAGTCTTGTCTCCACTTCTGTAACCCAAGCATTCCTCAGTTCCTTGGCGATCACCCTGTGGTATCTATATTTTTGTGGAGAGTCTCATCAACAGTCACAGTCTCAGAAACTTAGAGAGGTAGTTCTACCCTGCCCTGTAGGGTAACTGTGAGTTGGCATCTACTCCGTGGCAGTGAATTTGTGTGTGTGTGTGTGTGTGTGTGTGTGTGTGTGTGTGTGTGTGTG
>NW_022105908.1:22451840-22455178 GCF_000313985.2 Echinops telfairi | reverse complement strand
GACCTCTCGGTATTGTAGGTGGGAAGGGCAAGGCACCCAAACGTTAGCAACAGTCCCTGGAAGGCATGACCTTAGTCCTAAAGGGTTCGATGGAGGAAAAAAGTTTACTGGAACTCAGTGAAAACAGATCCATCAAAGAAGGGTCATGATACTGGCCATAGGAGGATCCAGCAAATTCTAGAAATGTTGCCCAAAACAAGGAGTCTGAGAAAGACACATTCCGATCTCTTTCTTGCCCTGTGCTCCCCAAGCATCTTTAGTGCCTCCCTAGACAATCAAACGCTGTGACCAAGGGAGCCCTGCAGAGTGTCTTTCATAAAGGTTGGTCTCCTGGGGCACCAAGCAGGATAGAGAGGGCAAAGGATGGATGTGGGGTGCAGGGCAAGGGTGTAAAGGAGAACACACAGAATAAGAGGCATAAGGAGAAGTTGATGGCTAAGATATAGTCTCCTGCTCCCATCTGACCCTTCCCTGTCTGGTGTGCCCACCCACTACCTACTGTTGTTTGCCCTGCTTGCACAATTTCTATCCATCTGCCCTAATTTGAGTAGGCAATGCTACTTGCAACTCAGAGGAGGAAGAATCTTCCTGTTCTCTCACTCCTTTTTTTGCCAAGTCCTTCTTAATCTCTTTGGGCAAAGACTCTACTCATTCCCCGTACTTCACGCTTTACCTAAGTTCTGGTCCAAGGCAGCTTTAATCTTGAGTTATTTCTGTAACATCAGGCCAAGAAAGAGGAAACACACACGAGGTCTCTTCCTAAAATTCAAGATCTAGGTGCTCCAGGAAATATACAAGAATCCACAATACCCCACCCAGGGACACACCCAACCCACAACCTCAACCAAGACCACTTGGTTTTCTCCACTGGGCCCCTGATGACCAATTTCTACTTACAGCACTTCAACTACCCCCCATCTTGTGATTGGGGATCTTAAATACCCTCTGTTGCCTGTCTTAAATACCTCATTCTGCCTGAACAGGAAATGTCACAGGTGGATGGCTTTGAAACAGGAATTCATTTTCTCGCAGTTCCGGAGGTCAATATTCCAAATCAGGTCGTGACCAGGTCATTTCCTTCTGTGGGTCTCTGCTGGTGTCTGGTGTTTGTTAGCCATCTGTGGCATGCCTTTGCTTACAGACAGGCCCTCACATGGTATACGCCTTCTCCCTGTGTGTGTGTCCATGTCATCTCTGCTCTTTGGTAAGACCCCACTCAAAGGCGATTGCTGTCGGAATTACTCTGCTCCCGTGTGGCCTCACTTACATGTCAAAAGAAACCCCCCATTTCCAATCAGAGCCACGTGGACAGGTATAGGAGTGAGGGCCTGAATGCTTATCCTTTGAGGGGATACAATCGAGTCCATACCGGTTCCCTCCGGGGAACTGGATTGTTTAAATGATCCTCCATCTGGATAACTTCCACGGAAAGGAGGAAAGAAGAGTCTTTTCAATAGATGGTGCTGGGAAAACTGGGTTTCTGTACACAAAAAAGGAAGAGGACTGGAATCCGTGCCTCACACCACACACAAAGACAAATTCAAAGTGGATTCAAGGTCTAAATGCATAAACTAAAGCCATAAAATTCTTGAAAGAAAAGGTGAGGCAAAACTGTCATCCTTAGCTTTCAACAGTGGATGATCTAATATAATAACGGCAAAAGACAAAACAAATAAGACCTCACAAAAGCCATCCGAAGGCTTTACTAAGAAAGCAAAAGACAAGCTATTGACTGGAAGAATATCTTCAGAAACCATATATTCAACAAGAATCTAGTAACCAACCTACATACAACACTTCAACTCAACAACACAAAGATAAATAACTCCATCACAAAATGGGCAAAGGACTTGAATAGACATTTCATCGGCAAATGCATTCAAATGATCACCATGAATCACATGAAAAGGTGTTCAGCATCACTGGCCATCAGGGAGATGCAAATCAAAATCACAATGAGAAACCATTTCACTCTCCCTAGGATGCCTACAGGATCCCTGGTGGCCCAGTGGATTAAACATTGGGCTCCTCACTGTCAGGTCAGCAGGTTCAAACCTATCAACCACTCTGCAGGGGAAAAGATGATGCTTTCTACTCCCAAGAAGATTCATAGTCTCAGAGACTCTATGGATCAGTTCTACTCTGCCCTATTGGGCCAGAAATTGGAATCAAGAAGATAGCAGATGTTATTTAGAGGGCCACGGTGTGCCGGACCCAGGCCACGGTACTTCAGTTGCCTCGTATACATGTGAAAGCCGGGCGTGGGGAACAGAAGACTGAAGAAGGATCGATGCATTTGCATTGTGGTGCTGGGGGAAATGTTGACAGTTCTGCTACAAGGACAAACTGATCTGTCTCAGAAGTACGGCCAGAGTACTCCTTAGAGGCAAGGATGGCAAGAGTTTGCCTTACGTACTTTGGACATATGCCGAGAGAGACCAGTCCCTGGCGAAGGACATCATGGTTGGTAAAGTTGAGGGACAGCAAGAACAAGGAAGGCCCTCAATGAGACGGACGGACACCATGGTTGCAACAAGGCGCTCAAGCGTGGGAACAACTGTGAGGATGGCCCAGGGCCGACCGGGCAGTGTTTCCTTCTGTTGGGCATAAGGTTGCTATGGCACCTGACAACAGCGACAGCATGGCAGTGGGTTTAGGTGAAAGATGCCTAAGAGGAAACCAACAAACAAAAACAGAAAATAGCAATTGCTCATATAGCTATGGGGTTACATGTTAGGCTATTAGACACAAGGTCAATAGTTCAAAGCTACCAGCCACTCCTCGGGAGGAAGATGAGACTTTCTTCTACTGTAAAGAGGTCCAGTCTTGAAAAGCCTCCGGGGAAATTCTGCTCTGCCCTATGGAGTCACTCTGAGTCAGAAACACTCGATGACGGTGAGTTTGGTTTTGATTTTGGGATCTCTTACTGGTAGGAATGTGAAAATGATAGAGTCATTATGGAAAACTGTGACCGTTCCTAAAAAACACTAAAACTGAAAATGGCACATGGCCCAGCAATTCCACTCCAAGGTATATACCTAAAAGACTTGGAAGCAGAGACTCAGATTTGTTCGCTATGGCCCGGTTCACAGTAGCCAAAATGTGGAAACTACTCAGCCAACTCTCTACTAATAGATGAATGGAAAAACAAAAGATGGTGCATACATACAAGTAAACACTACTCAGCCAGCAAGAGGAATGAGTCTTGGTTCTTGCTAAAATGTGGGTGGAGCTAGAAGATATTCTGCTGAGTTAAAAAAGTCAGTCACCTTCAAGCACTTACTCATTGCAAGAACACATTGTTCTTTTAAATTGGCATTCCAGGATGCAAACCTTCC
>NW_022105908.1:22439313-22450754 GCF_000313985.2 Echinops telfairi | reverse complement strand
AGGGGGGAACCAATTACAAGAATCTAAGTATAGCCTCCTCCCTGGGGGATGGACAGCAGAGAAGAGGGCAGAGGGAGACATCGGACAGTGTAACTTATGACAAAACTATAATAATTTATTAATTATGAAGGGTTCATGAGGGAGGAAGGAGTGGGGAGGGAGGGGGAAAGTAGAGGGCAAATGTTTTGAGATTGATGAGGGCAACAAATGTACATATGGGCTTGACTCAATGGATGGATGTATGGACTGTAATAAGAATTGTACGAGCCCTCAATAAAATAATTTTTTTTAAAAGTCAGTCGCCAAAGGACAAATATTATATTACATAAAAGGCCAGAAAAGGCAAATGTCTAGAGGCCAAAGTTTCTTACTTGTTACCAAGGGCAAGAGGGAGAGCAAAAGGGGGTGTTAACCGTGATGGAAATATCACATTGCCTAAAGAGAGAATGGCATAGATCATTGTTATCCTTGCTGTCAATAAGTTAGTTACAAACCTGTGAAACGTTGAATTGTCCAAGGATAGCTTCACAACAAGCCCAAAGCGAGAGGGGCAGAGAGAGGGTGTAGCGATCGAGGAGTCTTATGTAGAAACAAAAATCTCATGGGATTTGGTTACCTGGTTTGGAGGTTGAGGGCCCTGGTTTCATTGACCTACTAACATATTTAAGGCTTCTAGTCTACCTCCTACTTGGCTGCATAGTGTTGGGACCTTAAACGCCTGCAAGGGGTCACCCAAAACACAATTGGTCTCTTTTCACCTGGAGAATCTGCAAGAGGAGGAGGATATGGACTGTGGAGCTGTTTGCCTCCAGGAACAGCTGCCATGAGACCAGAAGAACTGGATGGTGCCCGTTACTGAACATCCTGATCAAAGGTTGTGTAGAAGGATCCTGACTCCAAGCCGGGTGGGGGAGGGTGTGGAACTGCAGAGCAGAATTTCAAATTCTTATGAACGCCACACTTCCTGACGTCATGAAGGTGGAATGAACCCCTAAAACCATTGCCCAGAGATGATCTTTAAGCCTGAAACCCCAAATGCCCCCAGAGATCTTCCTAACACCAAGCGATAGGTGAGCACAGCCCGCAGAGAAATTGTCTGCCTTAAGCATTTTACCCTTTGAAGAGGTGTCTATATGAGCGCAAATTGATGGCAGCAACTCACAAAGGCAGACAAGAGCCCTAAGGGGCACTGAGGTTAAGTTAACGAGGAAGGAACAGCTCAAAAAAGGAGAGTGGGCATCTCATGCCACTCCAGGATGATCATCAATGTCACACATGGTCCAGGGAGCAACAGTATGAGCGTGTGTTTGGCTGTGTATGCTCAACAGCAACAACAGAATAAACAAAGTCATACATGTTGACTCTCCAGGGAAGGGGTGGCACAAATGCAAGGCATTGCCACTGTGACATGGGGGCAACATGTGTGTGCCCAGGTGTGTCCGCATAGAACTGTGCTCTGTAGGGTGTTCAGTGACTTTTCTCTTGGTTGTAGGTCACCAAGTCACTCCTCCACGGCAACTATGGGTGGATTTGAATTGCCAGCTTTTTGCTTAACAACCGAGCATGTTAGCCATTTGCACCCACGCCTGGGGCTATAAAGACACTGGGGCACTGAGCCCTGAATCAATCTGAAGCCTGTCGCAAGGTCGGGGTGGGTGGGGGTGCAACCTCTGCTTTGTCCCGAACCCCATCTCCAGGCTGAACTCCTGCTCCTCCCTCTCCTCTACAATACAGCAAATTCCTGTATCAGTGGTGTCCTTCCACGGGGTGTTCACGCAGCGGGGACGCCTATGAGAAATGAGCCTCCTTGGCCCATTCAGCAAATGCACGGCCTCGCATGACAGCTAACAAGCTCTGGAGCCGGGAAACACAACAAAGTAAAGGTCCAATTAGGGCAAGGAGAGGCTCCAGCAAAGGCTTGAAGTGTGCTAACAAGCCATCCTGAAGGGCAGAGAGCCCCTAATGGCCCGCCCGCTGTCAGGCCACAGTGAAGGCTGCTAGTGAACAAACTGCCCCACACCTCGCCTGCCAGTGCTGCCATGGGTGCCTGCATGCATGCGTCTCTCCCGCTCGCTTTCAGTCTTTCTGACAACACACAGCGGGGCCACAGTCCCAGGTGACTTCCCATTCCCTCCTCGTCGAGCTGACGTGGTCCCCCATGGCCCCCAGAATAAAGCACCAACCTCCCCCCAGCCCTGCATGCTTCCCCATGGTTGGGTTTCACCAAGGGCAATTGGGGAGGGTCCCAGGCAACAGAGTCACCCAATGTTTGTTTAACAAGTATGCCCCCACCCCCCAAGCTCCTGAAATCTAGGCTCAGGGCTAGATTCTGGCTACTTCACAAGCTTCCCTGGGTGATTCTTAACAGATTCCTTCCTTCCTTCCTTCCGAAAGTATTCAGGGAGCAGCAGCACCATGCTAGGCTAGGACTGAGGTTTGGAGGTGATCAGAAGAAGGCTCTCCCTGCTGCCCTGGATCAAGTCATCACACATGTGAGTATGCGCTTAATGAGCTGTGCACACGCTCAGCCCCCACCTTTAGGCTCAACCCTGGGGTTCTCATGGTTTGTCGCCAACAAAGTGTGGCCCTCAACAGGTCCCCTCCCTTCTCCAAGTCAGTTCTTTGTTCTGCATGATGGGTCATTCATACCTACCCCGCCTTGCTGGGGAGAGAATGAGTTAACCCAGGGGAAGTGCTTACTCAGCACAGTGCCTGGTGCTTCGTAGGAGCACAGGGAATGTTCGGGGGGTAGGAAGGACGGGAGGCCCCACCCACCCCCGTGAAGAGACATGAGTATTGGTGGTATTTGCTGCAGCCACTCGACATCACTAGGTTTTCAGTGAAGTTGAACTAAGCGTGTGTGCTTTCCCGTGCTTGCACTACAGCCCGTTTGAGGAGGACTGTGCTTGGTTATTTCCCTTTGGAGATAACCTCTTTAGACCAACACACAGACTCGGACCAGCCCCTCTGACTCTGACTCTCGCTGTGGCTGTTGTTAAGGTGCCGTTGAATCGGCTCCAATTCAGAGCAGTGCCAAGTACAACAGAGCAGAGCACTGTCCAGTCTCGTCCTGCACCATCCTCACAATTGTTCCTATGGTTCAGCCCACCGTTGCAGCCTCTGCCCATCTACTGAGCATGATGCTCTTCTCCGATGTGAGATGAAGTCTTGCTAGCCTTGCCTCTAAGGAGCATTCTGGCTGTGCTTCGCCAGCCCGATATTTCAAATGCATCCATTCTTCTCAGATTCTTGATGGGTAGAAACTCTATCCCATGACCTTGGTCAAGACACTTGCCTTCTGAGCAATGACCCCTTCATCCAAAGAATGCATAAACTGGGAAAGGGATGTCTCCCCCAGCATCTGTCAGGCTATTGGTCTGTGGTATCTTGGGTTCTATGATCCTGGGAGCTGTGATACCAGTCATTCACCAGCAGAGTCACCCACAGTGGACAGTTTCAGCGGCGCTTGCCGACTAAGATCAGGGAGAAAGACATCGTGATCTATTTCTAAAACTTCCCAGGAAATCGCTCTGGGTCACAATCAAAGCCTGTTTGATCTAGTGCCAGAAGAGGAGCCTCCGAGGTTGGAAGGCGCTCCAAACACACAGTGACCATTGACTTGACATTGGACTTGAGGAGGCCAACGATCATGAAGTTAGTGTAGGAGCAGACAACAGTTCGTTCCCTTACACCCAGGTTCACCATGACCTGGAGGCAGCTCAAGGGTTTCAATGGAGTTAGTTGGATGTACACCAGCCCTCCCGGTTAGATCTTCTACCATGTACTCCTGGTTTCCCTTGGTTGTCCCAGTCATTTATCTCGTTTGCTTGGGAGGTAGTCACTTTAAGCCTAACCAAACAACAGGGTCTACCCCTGTGATCCTTGGGGTGAGAGATTATTTCATGACCTTGGGTGAGCCACGTGCCCTCTGAGCAGTGGCTTTCTCTTCCACAGAGTGAGTACACTAGGGTAAAGCGTGTCTAAGACCCTCAGCCTGGGCAGCAGCATATTTCTCTAGATAGGACATGCAAGCAGAAACCACTAACCATCTGGAATCGTTACAATCTCCCTTTTAAATGGCCTCCTAACACTACAAGAGTGGGGGAAGAGCAACCTTCCCAAGAAGAGGGCTGTTGAAAACTTCACCCAGGTAGCTCAGGGCACCTTAGTCTCAGTTGGACGCGCTGGTGAAGGCTCCTTTCATGGACTACCACCAGTCCGAAGACCTACGTGTGAGCCAGTCCAACCATCAGGATGAGCCTCTCAGTGGTGCCCACAGGTAAGCACTCAGCTACTGGCTGCAAGGCTGGCGGTTGGCACCCACGCAGAGGTCTGGAGCACACAAGAGTCACCATGGGCTAGAATCCCCTCGGGAGGAAGCAGCAACCATAAACCACAAACAAACCCACTACCATCGAGTCCATCCTGAGTACTGCGACCTCCTCCTAGGACAGAATATAACTGCCCCTTCTGGTTTGGGAGACATCCCATCTTCCCAGGAGTAGATTGCCTCGTCTTTCTCCAGAAAAGCAGCTGGTGGATTCAAACCACT
The DNA here is from genome assembly GCF_000313985.2 of Echinops telfairi. Classification (NCBI taxonomy): domain Eukaryota; kingdom Metazoa; phylum Chordata; class Mammalia; order Afrosoricida; family Tenrecidae; genus Echinops; species Echinops telfairi. Next base: position 22,446,202 of record NW_022105908.1, on the reverse strand, counting down.
GATGACGTGGTTAGCAGTTCGGTGCTTCTCAGCTCAATGCTTAGCCCACGAGTGATGGCCAACATCACCTCCAGTAAACATTGTATAGCACTTGCTGGACACCAGGCACTGTTGTAAGCACTTTATATGTGTGTGTATAGAAAAGGGGGTGGGGTGCATGCCACGCAATGTCCACGGGCAAACTCCATGATCTCTACTTCCACTTTCCCCTGGTATTAACTGACTGAGTCCCCGCTGCAAGCCAAGGGGTTAGATTCATTATTAAGTCTAGTTTACAGAAGAAATGAGGCAGCCCAAGGTCACACTGCCCAAAAGCAGCAATCTGGGCTCTGCCCTCAGGCACCATGGCTTACAAGTCCACACGCTTCATCATGGCACTCTGCACAGAGGGAAGCCGGGGCTCCGAGGGAAAACCGAATTGCTCAAGGCCACAAGGCCAGTCAGTGCAAGAACCCATTTTTGGACTTCCTCTCCAAAGCCCACTGTGGTTATTCGATCCTACCATCCATGAACCCAAACCCAGCTCTACCCTGGCAGCTGTCCTTGTCCGACTTGGCCCTTTGGAACAAACTTCCCAAATGAATAGAAGCAATTCATTTATAGAAAAGAGTCAGCTCATCATTTGGATGACTGGACAGCCTTCCCCTGCCAGAACATTCCAAATCCAGGAGCCCCTGTTGCCTACTTGAGGCGGTCAACTCAAGAGCTTGGACCTTTGCTTCCGCACCAGCCAAGTGCAGCGGTGAGGAGGTGGGTGGAGGCTCGAAGCAGGCAGAGAAGAGCAGCCTCCAGCAAATCACCTCCCAGCCATGGCCCAGCACACTGGCACCTGGTGTTGCCACAGAAACCCCATGGTAGGGCTGCATCTCCGCCACCCCTGGGAGTCTGGGTTAGGTCCTTTGGGTCCCTGGTAGGGAGGGAGAGGATTGTCTTCTCTCTCCTCTGGGCTGCACATCTTCTGCAGGGATTGCCTGCAGCTTCTTCTCTGCGTCTGGAGCTGCTCACAGCTGGAGAGGAGAAACATACACACAAAACCCAAACACACCCCCCTGGGAAGTGTCAGGGTAAACAGATGACCAGAGCGCTGGGGCAGCACAGAGAAAAAGACTTCCATGTGGAGGCAGAGGGGTCAGAGGTCACTGGCTCCTCCTGGGACTTGGAAGTGAGTGGGCCTGCCAGGGAAGGGAAGGCCACGACATGAACCGCCAGTGACCGCCAGTCCAGCGAGTATCAGGAACAGCAGGGGAAAGGTGGCATGAGCCCTCCCGGCTCCTGTAGGGGGCGATCAGCCTCTCTTCCTGTCACCGGTGAAAGATGGAAGGTATCCTACTGTGGGCCACCTGCCAGGCCACCCCTCAAAGGGGCTTAATGGTGGGGAACAATGAAGAGGCCCAGATGTCTGGCCCCCAGGAGCTAGTTCTTCCGCCGAGAGTGTTCTTAGATTGTACTCGGGTTCACAGAAGCATAAAACAGGCAATTTAGAATTGACCTCCAGGGTTACTTCTCCTAAGCTGGGAAGCAGAGATCAGACCTAGTTGAAATAACAAGCCTTTACATTTGCCTAACATGATACAGTCACACTTCATTTCCTTGCGTGGTTTCCTGCAGATATCATCACTGTCCACAGGCACCCTGTGATTGCCGAAGCCATCCCTCTGGTTGACACCAGTGCCGGCCGCATCCCACCACCACTCAGCTTCGCCCCCCTCATCTGAAGGGGCCCGTGTGGACAGAGCCTCTGAGTTCCCTGCCTCCAAAAGCCAAGGTTCTGGTCCTCCAGCACGGGAATGACCGGTGCAGGGTAACCGAAGGGAATCTGAGCTAATAGGCAGTCTTAATGAACGGCTCATGCCAACAGCCGGCTCAGAGAAGCACAGCGGAGCTGACAGGAAATGTCTCATCTCCCCACACAAACGCGGTGTCCAGCAGAAAGCAGGCCGCACAGGAGGCGCGCCTGACCGAGAACAGGACAAAGGGCTGCGGCTGCAGGGAAAACACCCATTCACCCCTGAACTCAGGGTCCTCCCGGCACAGATAGAACTGGACATGGAGACCCCGGAGAGGACTTGGGAGAGGGACGGGGCTGGCTGGCGAATGAAGGGGGCTTCCAAAAGACTTGCTAAGTATCCCCCTGGGACAGAAGGGACCCAGTGGGCGTGTGTCTCCTATGTCTGAAAACATCTCGTGGTGAGCTGAATTCGTCGGTGGCAGTATTGCAGGAAGCAGAGGTGAGGCAGCTCAGAGAAGTCCGAAAGGAAACATGCCCAGGAGGATTTCTTGGAAAGACAAGCGACCCCAAAAGATCATCTGTGAGGCAGAGCATCGCGGTCAGAGGGCAAGGGGGATGTCATAGCGGCCCCCCCACAAGAGGGTCTCCCCCATCTCAGGCTCTGCAGGTGAGAGACCCAGAATGGGGGGATATATTGAATTACCAAAAAACCCTCAAAACATACGGCCATCCAATCAATTCCAACTCATAGTGAGCCTATAGAAGAGAGTAAAACTGTGGGGTTCTGAGACTAGGGCCTCCTTTCTAATAAAATGATACAACTTCGTCTGACATACTTTGGATCTGTTGTCAGGAGAGACCAGTCCCTGGAGAAGGACATCATGCGTGGTAAAGTGGAGGGGCAGTGAAAGAGGGCGGCCCTCGACGAGATGGATGGACACACATGCGCTCCACTCTAGGAACACTTGTGAGGATGGCACGGGACCGGGCAGTGTTTTGCTCAGTCACTCTGGGTTGACATAGGGTCACTTCGGGTTGGAACTGGCTCGCTGGCACCTAACAACCACCACCATGGCATGAGGCAATCCCATCACCTTGGTCAGCTGAGAGATTGAACACTGTCCTGCCCCGCCACTCTGAGCCTGGACAATGACATGCCAGAAAGTGATACATCGAGAGAAGGCCTTGATGATTTGAAGCAATCTCAGTGTATTCAGGTTCTAGAAGCCTCTGAACGTAGGAGATGCTCGTTCGGAAAAGCATGCTTTGCAGAGAAGATGGTGTGCAGACCGAAGCAGAGATCAGAAGGGTGTGGGACCACAAGTCAAGGAATGTGGTTGGTTTCTAGGAGCTGGAAAAGGCAAGGGACTGGATTCTCCCCCTTGAGTACCCAGGAGGAACGCAGTCCTGTGAACCATTTTAAACTTCCAAGCTGGAAGAGAGTGCATTTAGTCCGTATTCAGACTTGCAGGGCAGTTTTGCTGGGATGTCAGAGCAAGCACACCTAGACTCTACACTGTGAGGCTAAACGCTGGGGTTCTTATAAAGTGAACAGGACTAAATCCATCCCCAAACTGCCACTCTCCAGGTGTGGATGCTCAACAAAAACCAGAACATCTCTGGACCTAGGTTTCCATATGGTGAAGACCCTACCTCTCCCACCCCTCAATGAGGAAGAGGAAGGCCGTCAGCAAGGGGAAATAACACAGTGGCTCCAACACTGTGGACAACTGAGAGGCCGGCGTAGGGCCGGGCAGTGTTTGCTTCTGTTGTGCACAGGGTCGCTATGGGTCAGAACCAATTCGATGGGGCCTAACTTCCCACCCCAGGTGGCTGCAGGGAATGTTAGAAAAGACAACATCTGGCGAATGGCAAATCCTCCCTAAATGGAACCCTTAATAACAAGCGCCAAGGTTCCTAGGCGATACCAACAGTTGGTGCTTGACTACTAGCCTACAGGTTGGTGGTTCAAACCCCTCCACCAGCACTGTGGTCTGCTTCTATAAAGACTTCAACCAAAACAATAATGAAAGCCCTTTGACTTTTGAATCCACACTGTGACACACACCAGCCAGAAGCAACCTAACGGCCGTGAGTTTTGCTCCGTCTCTAACAGTAACGTCGACAGGGAGCCCAGCACACCCACAGGCTGCTTGAAGATGACATCCTATAGTGTGCAAGGTCCCCATGAGTCCCCACCAACTCAAGGTCAATGAACGACAGCAAGACAGTAATAGTTACCACTCCCACCCTCAGCCATACCTGCCCCACCCCTCCACCTGCACCTCTGTCTCCACAGCCATCCCTACCTCTGCCCTCACTGCCGCCACCTACCTGCCGGCCCCATGCCTACCCACCAGCCAGCGCAAGGACTCCCCTGCTGGAAGCCTCCTGGCCATAAACAGTTAATACGATTATTGGATTTAGCCCAAATTTGCGATCGCTTCCTCTCTTTAATCACTCTGAAAGTGTTTCAAATTCCTCTCTGACGTGACTGAAATCAAAGCGGCACCCGTGAAAGCAGAAAGCCTGGCTGCGCGGGGTGGAGATGTGGAGCAGTCGGGCTTTGATGGGGAGAAATTATGTCTCTCTTAATTCCTTTCACCCTATAATTACCAGGCATGACCACGTGGGTGAACAGCAAAAATAACTTGCCACATAAAGAAATTGTCTCTAGAACCCTGGAGTGGATCTTCATGGAAGACCCCTGGGTTGGGGACAGTGCCCACCCTGGGCAAATGCACCGAGCTGTCGTCTTCCTTCCTCCCCAACTCTCCAAGGTCCCCCCTATCACCCACCCAGCCGGGTCAGCCAGAGGTGGAGCGCCTGCCTTCTCCTCGGCCCCCGCAGCTGGGACTCTCCGACTATTAAACCACTTCCTCCTTTTTCCTGACTTGACTCCCCGGGCACCATTCTCCCTGCCTCCCCTCCAGCTCCCTGACCCCCCGGCCCCCCACCCCCACTTGGTCTCCATCCATCTCTCTGACTCCTGAGCACTGGCCTCTCCTCAGGGTCTTATCAATCCCCCTCTCGACCTCTCCTCTCTGCGGCCTTTCCCGTCCCTCATCTCCCCTCTCTTTTCTGCATCTTCGTTCCCATTGTTTCAGGGACCACATCGCCGGCCGGGGTGCTGGGAGTTGGACTGCATCCTGCACAGTTTTATGCTGAGGGCCTCTGAATGCACTGCCTTGCTTGGAAATCGCATCTTTGAAGATGTTGCCAGGTACTGGGGGGGAGAGGAGGAGAAGGTTAGGGTGTCACACCAGAGCAGGATGAGTCCTACTCCAACCGGGGTAGGGTCCTTATATCCGCGGAGAAGAGATGCAGAAAGGCAGACTGAAGGAACTTGGCCATGTGACGTCAGCGTTATGGTGCAGTGGCGAGCCAAGGGATGCCTGAGGCTACCAGAAACGGGCAGAGAGCAGCATGGATCTTTCCCTCGAGCCTTTGGAGAGAAGATGGCCCTGACGACACCTTGAGTTCAGACACGGAGACCACAGAATTGTAAGACAAGGAATTTCTCTTCCTTTAGGCGGCCCAGCCGGTGGTCCTTCGCTGCAGCTCTCCTGTTGCCGCTGTTGTGACGCGCCCTTAAGCAAACTCCAACTTGTGGCACCCCTCCGTGTCCCAGTAGACCGGGGCCCACCGGACTGTCAACGCTGGGGACTTTGGGAGCGAGATTGCCAGGCCTGTCTTCCACAGTGCCTCTGGGTAGATTTGAACTGCCAACCTTTCCGCTACTCATCAAGCATCTGATGGCCTGTGCCACCCACGGCCTCCATGATGGCTTCTCAGCCGTTACTGGCCCGGCTCAGAGCCAGTGCAGCAGTTTGCTCAGCTACACAGGCTTTCGGACCATGCCGGCCCTCTCAGCCCAGGGAGCCACGAGTGACCGTCTCTGCCACGGGGTCCCTTCTGAGCCTCGCAGTCACCAGCTCGGCTGCCAGGCCCCTTCAAGGCCTCTCGCTATGGTGAGCAGTGCACCCCTTGACCCAGACTACAGCTCTCCTAGGAGGGTGCCCATACAGGAACTCTGCGTTCAAGCCACTCCACACGCCAGACTCTTCCTGGTCATGGGGTTCCCTGCTCTGCTCTCTGCAGACGCCTCAGTGGGATGAGTCACCTACAGAAGCAAACTCCTTGTCAATTTCAAGGCATGGGCCATGAACCGACCAATCCCCTCAGTGGACAAGTCGCCGAATCCCATGAGAGGGTTTCCAGGCCCCTTTTCCAATTGGAAAACAGACCTATCCCTGCAAGGTGGGAAAAATAGCCCAAGCACAGTAAACACTTCAACCCAACATTTTTCCCCCTACATTACAAACCCAGGGACAGGAAGCCGTGCATAAGAGAAATCCGACCCATGAGACTCCCTCAACCCCAGCCAGATAACCCACCCTCTTTCAGGGTGCCGTGCTTTTGTCTAGCCACCCAGCTCGCAGGGTACGCATCAGCATTTTACGCTTTTTGAATGAAGCTGGTGGTTTAGATGGCCTGCCAACATTCTGAGTTGGTGTTGGCAGACTGGGGAAACAGAAGGCACGATGCTATTCACAGAACAACTTGAAAATCTTCCCTGCGGTGGTGTCCCCACTCCCGCCCCCATACCTCCCCCAGACCTGTCACCACTGTCCTGGGGGGAAGGTGGGTAGAGACTGTTTCGTGAGCTCCTCTGATTCTCAAGGTTGTTGGGTCCGTTTGCTTTTTAATCTTTTAAGAAACCCTTTGATAAAGGAACAGTAGGCAGTGCCCCCAAATACACCCTTAGATAGCATAGGCTATATGCCCCATAGATAAGCAAAAACGGATGCCAAATTATGACCCCTTCTTGCCTCGTGGTGTCACCATGGGCAGCGCCATGTGGCGAGGCTCTGGAAAAAAGCCCCTATGCGGAGCACCTCGGAGGGCCACATCCTGTGGTAGGAATCCCGAAGGTCAGGGTGGACATTGCTGGTGGGTTTTCATTACTCTCTGTTCGCTCATCGACCCGGATGTCCATTTCCCCCTCCATATTGTTAGTATCAGAGTGCTCCAGAGAAGCAGAGCTGTAGGAAATGGACATTAGGAAATGTACAGTCTGTGGTCCGGCACCTGGTCCCCCGATGTATGTGCGAACAGACGTCCACTCCACGGGATTTTCTTTCTTTCTTTTTTTTTTTT
>NW_022105908.1:22435817-22437249 GCF_000313985.2 Echinops telfairi | reverse complement strand
GATGGCTGACTTTTATTTCTTCTTCCTAGGCACCCCTGGGGGACTTGAAGCTCCGACCTTTCCGTCTAACCATGGGCCTCCCTCTCGCTCTCGCTCTTCAGAGAGGAGGAGAGTCAAGGACTCAACTCACACACTTGGCAAGTCTGCAATGTGCATCTGCAGGCCGGAATTCAGGCTATGTTACAGTCTTGAGACAGGATCCCTTCATCTCTGGAAAGCCAGTTTTTACTCTGAAGGCCTTCGACGGCGTGAGGACCGCCCCCCCCACACACATTATGGACAGTCATCCCTTCTGCTCCGTTCTGAGCAGGGGTTACTTACAGCTGCAGATGAACTTCGCAGTAACGTCAAGTCCGGTGTCTGAACAAACAACTGGACCCTGTAGCCTGGCAGCAGGTGCGTGAAGTTACCCACCTGGTTGTCCATTGGCACAAGATATCGATCCAAAGAGGAAGAAGGAGACACGGGGTTCTTGCTTTTTCTTTCGTTTTCTGAGGAAATTGATATTCATCCTTTCTATGTAAACTTCTTTCTTATTTTAACGGTTTGATTGGCATCTGTATCCACCGGTCACAGATTGAATGGTTTAAACATACTGAAAGAGTTGTGCAATCATCACCAGAGTCAATGTCAGAACGTCAGACATTGTCAGAACGTCCCTCTTCCTTATGCTCATTATTGTCAGCTCTCTGACCGCTGTCCCCGCCCCTGGCCCCATGACATGATCAACCCAGTTATTGTCTTCACAGACTTCCCTATCCTGGATTTCATAGAGAGGAAAATGTACGGCATAAAAACAACGACAGCAAAATAACACCGAGAAAACCCTCCATTGGGAAGAAAGCAGAAAATAATAAAAGCTGGGGCACGTTTAAAATGGGTCCCAAGAAAGAACAAATGATGACACTAAGTTGTAATCTAACTACATCTGCACTAGTCTACGCTCCAGTGCATTCTGTCTGAGAGCATTGCCAGCCACACCCTTGGTCAAGGGCCCAAGGGGGTTTGAAGCTTTCACTGGCGCCCTGGTGGTGGAGTGGTTATATGTTGGGCAGTGAGCCACACGGGCAGCAATTCGAAACCATCAGCGGTTCCAGAGGAGGAAAGACTGGGCTTTCTACTCCTGCAAGCAGTACAGTCTCAGAAACCACAGGGGTCACTATGAGTCCGCATGGACTCTTTGGCAGCGAGTTTGGTAGGTTTTGTCCTCTTGTTTTTCAGTCGTCGAAGCCGCCTGCAAACCCCGCTCTCCTCTGGGATCACACAGACTAGTGTTCTTCCTCTGTGTGGACAAGTCTGTAAGACCCCACATGCTCTTCTAAGTACAGTGAACCCTTGTTTATCGCGGTTAATCGGTTCTAGACCCTACCGTGATAAATGAAATTCCGCGAAGTAGGATTCCTTATTTGTAAATCAAATATTTTCGTAGTTA
>NW_022105908.1:22416596-22435361 GCF_000313985.2 Echinops telfairi | reverse complement strand
GTCTATCAAGAGGAGTGTGGCCGTGGCTTTAGGCTGGCTTCAATGACCTCCTCTAACCTCCTCTGTTCCCTCCAAGCCCCTTCTCTGCCCAGGGCATCCTCCCGCTGGTGCTCAAAGCGTTGCTCCTCTTCCTCTCTGCTCACAGCTCACTGCCCAGCCTGATCGCCTGCCCCTCCACCCACCCCCATTTTGTTTAGCCTGCACCTTCAAACACTAAACAGCCCTGATCTGGCCTCACACACTTCGAAACTCACTGTCTCCTGTTTCGGGGTGTGCCTTTGTGCCTGACCCTGGTGGCCTGAGGACCCTGAGGTGAGCACTCACTAAAGTTTGTGCCGAATTGAACCCAATCCAAAGTGTACACGCTCCTGCTGCTTATTCCCTGGGGCGAGAGTCACCTCGCAGACCTGAACGCAAAAAGAAATCACGATCTGTCCGTTTCTCTTAATTACCCCGGACGCTGGGCCAGCATCTCTAGCTCCCAGGTGCAGTTTTTCCCACTTAACTGGGTGGATTCTATCACCCCGGGCCCTGGGAGGCTTGCCAGGCAACCTCACTTGCTGATGAAGCACCCTTACTGTGGGGCCAGGCCACAAGGACAAGAAAGTAGGTCAGAGGACCAGAGGGGAAGCTTGTCCTCTTCAGGGCCCAATATTAGGGAGACAATATCCCTCAGTCCAGCTGTGTGGAAGGTAAAGACCCAGGTGGTCCAAACCACCGCGATGGACACCCAGTGTTGAGAAGAGAAAGACGAATAGGAAGGGGCTGGAGTTCCCTGTGCCTTGCACACATGACTTCTCGGGAAAATAAAAATCTCCTAGAGCTAGCACCCTAGCCCAGGACAACCAGGCATGATAGACTGGTATCAAACATGGTCTGCTGGGTGGATGGATGAGAGGGAGCCCAGGGATAGGAGCAGAGGGCACTAAACCCAAGACCAACCCTATGGCCAACCATTTGATGCTGGCTCATGATAACGCCGTGGGCTAGCGGGTAGAGCAGTGCCTAAGGGTTCTCTTGGCTGTGCTCTTCGCGGAAGATCACCGGGCTCTTCTTGGATGGCACCATAGAGTGGGTCAAACTGCCAGCCAAACTGTCAACCATAGAGTGGGTCAAACTGCCAGTCTTTCCACTCACAGTCGATGTGGGGTCCCTTGCACCCCACAGGGACCTCCAAGAGTACTGGGTAGAGGTTTGCAAGGATGGCCCCAACTGTCCCGCCACGCTCCCCAGCCATGTGACTTTGTGGTTCCTCCCCTCAAGAGGTGGTCTATTGCCCCCCCACCCCCTTTGAGTCCTGCTGGCTTTGTGACTCACGCTGACCTCTGGGAAAAGGGCAGACCTTAAGGGGCCTCGGGTTTCTGTTTTTCACCCTTTCTGCCCGGAGACCACCATGTCAGGAAAATCAGTATTGTTTATTGGTGGTAGAGTCCACCTGCAGGAGGACCACGGAGCTCCAGCCAACAGCCAGGTGCAGCTGCCAGACTTCAAGTGAGACCAGCCTGGGCCTTTCCAAGTGGAGATGCCAAGTCCAGAAGCTTCCATGTAATTCACCCACTGCACACATTGCTCCTGAGCCTGCGCTGGCCTCTGGAGCTACAAGAATGAAAGAGTCGTTGCCCTTCCCCTCGAAGAGTTCACAGTGTTCTTGGGAAGAGAGTGCGGTCTGGCTCTGCGGAGCCTGGACAGTCCAGAGAAGGACATAAAGTTTGAGTTGGTCTGGGCCAAGGGCCTAAGGAAGGAAATTCATTTGAAGTGGAAGGGACAGCCTGAGACAGAGCTCCGAGCAGGAACTTACTGCACGGATGAAGTGCAGCAGATACGCAGGGTCCCGGTAGGAGGCTGGTGGAGGGGGTTGGTTTTCCTCCTTGTCTCAAATGAAACTCGAAGCCTGCTTTCCAGGGGTGCAATGCCAAGATGTCAGCCAGAGACTGAGGCAGTCACTCGTCTCCTTCTTATCAGAACCTGCTGGCCAAGTCATGGAATCCGTTACGCTCGCCTTCCTTGGCGAACAGGGAGGAAAGGGAGAAGCAATTTGGTTCTCTTTCCTCTCGCTCTGCCTGTGTCTCCCTAAACCCTGACCTTGACCAACCCGTCCTAACTGACCTTCAGTTTCCCAGAGGCAGTGCCTAAGGGACTGGAGAAAAACGAAACAAAACTCATGACTCATGGCGACACCCCGTGTGTCAGAGCAGAACCGTGCTCCACTGAGCCTTCAGTGGCTCGTTTTTCAGAAGTAGGTGGATGGCCAGGCCTTTCTTCCGAGGCACCTTCGGGTGGACTTAAACCTTCAGCCTTTCAGTCAGCAGCTTAGCATGTTAACCATGCGTATCACCCTGGGTGCTGAACTGGAACGGTCTAAACTAAATCGAGGAGTTGGCAGGATTTTGCAGGATCTGAAGGACACGTCAAGGTCACCTGGTCTGGTTAGGCTTCATGTCATGGCAAGGAGAGGAAGTAAGGTTCCAGGCCCTGCATACGAGACCCTTGACCCCTAGGCAACCACAGTGTGCCCCGCTTTGCGGTAGACCCTCATCCACACTGTGTGACACTTGGACCTGAGCAGACCCATCGGGTACCAGGATGGAGCTGGATCACGATTGCTGAGTGAACCCTTTGCCAGCACCAGGAGCCTTTCTCGAAGCACCCAAATCAACCCTGCTTCCGGACAAGTACGCCGCCGGTGGGAAAAATCCAGCCTCGCTATTGAATTCCCATTTCTAACGATCCTCAAAAAATTATTGAGAAAATCAAAACACTCTGTTTCCAAGTGCTCCTCCAGCCTCACCACGGTTCAAACGGTTTCCATCCATGCAGGCTGCACTCGGCATTTTTCAAAGGTTTACGGTTCCCCAAATGACAATAATGCCATGTTGACTGACTTGAGGGGAGCTCGGGGAGTTTGGAAAAACCAGTCAAGCAAGCAAGATCTTTAACTGAAGGGGAAAGAAAGGGGGGTGGGGGGGGAGAAAGTTGGTGAACTTGACAGTTTTGCTTCAAGTTCACAGCATTTCCCTGTTTTGACAGCACTTCTACAGGCCCTGAGGCTGCTGGGCGTCAGGTAATAGCCTCCTCTCCTCTTCCAGCTCCAGTCTCCAGGATCATCCCCACCCCTCTGACCTCCCTGCAGAAGCTGAGCATCTCCCAGCAACACAAATCAAAAGGCTGGTGGGAGACGCTCACTGCCTTGGCAAGAGACAACGGATCCCATCACTCCAGCTGCAGGCGTGCATATATATATTCACCCACCAAACACTTAGTGAGCACTTGCTATAAAGAGTCCTGGTGCCCTCGTGGTTCAAGCGCTGGGCTCTAAGCCAAATCAGTTGTTCAAATCCGCCAGCTCCTGTGTGGGTGAGAAGCGTGGCCATCTGCTTCATAAAGATGATATCCCTTGGGAACAGTATAAGGAAGTTCAACTCTGCCTCTCGGGTCGCTATGGGTCAGAATCAACTCAACAGCACCAGATGTTTGGTTTTGGTTTTGATATAGCCAAAACTCAAAACCAAACTCCCCACCATTGACTCTATTGTGACCCGTGGTGACCCTATAGCACAGGATAGAATGGCTCCTGTGTTTTTTTCCAAACACTGTAACTCTTTCCAGGAGTAGACAGCCCCGGCATCCTCCCTTGTAGTGGCTGGCGGTTTCAAACTGCTGACCTTGAGTTTAGCAGCCCAACACATAACCACGACACCTGAAAAGTCAGTCGTGAATAAAACAGGCAATGATCTAGATGAGATAAGTGTAGAGAGACCAAAGTGTACTGGTGTTTACCAGGTTTGGGAGAAGAGCCCGAGTGGCAGAGTGGGTTATGCATTGGGCTGCTAACCACAAAGTCAGCAGTTCAAACCTACCAGACACTCCATAGGACAAAGATGAGGTTTTCTGCTCCAATAAAAATGTATCGTCTCAGAAACCCTAGGGAGGATTTCTACTCTGTCTGAGAGGGTGGCTGTGAGTCAGAATCAGCTGGACGGTAGTGAGTTTGGAGTGGTGAGAGAGGGTGGCGGAAGGGAGAGGTGGTGGTTAGAAAGTCATGTGCATCTGTTGATGGTGAGGAAACGTTCCGCAGTGGCTGCTGGTGGTGGTTGCTCTGGTAGACCGAGTTGCCTAGAGAAACAATTTCACTGACACTCATATATGTGTAAGAGAGAACTTTATATCGAGAAGTATTGTGCATCAATAAAACATCTCAGCCCATTCCAGATTAAGTCCATAAGTTCAATATTCGCCCATAAGTCCGATATTAGCCCATGAATTCCTCTTCAGACTCACGCAGCACAGGCAATGACACCAAATGCAGGAAGACCACACACCAGTGGATGGAAAGTCCTGTGGATCCAATGGCAGTGGATGCATCTCCAGGGCTCTGGCTGCCAACAGCATGTGGATCCATGTGGCTTGTCAACAGGAATGTCAATCAGAGAGAGAGAATGGCCCACCTTTTCTCATGGCAGAATCAAGAGAGAGAAGGTTCCCAGAATCCTCACGAGAAGGCCACGCCCACAAGGAGGGATCATCGGGCTGTGACCTGATTGACAGGCTAGACTCCACCCCCTCATTCTTTTATCAAGTTGACATGAAATTGTGTAACTACCACAGTTGCACACTAGGGTTAATGTAATCAGTGTCACTGAAGAGTAAGTGTGCAAAGTGTGGAACCGGCGAGTGCTTCGTTATATTTGCTTGTACCACAATTAAGAAAAAGGTGTATGAGGTCTTCATCTACGTATGTAATATTGAATTCTTTCAAAATAAAAATATGAAGCAAAACGAAACCAAATAGCAACCCCTACCTTCGTGGCGCTTACCTTGCAGGGCGGGTGAGAGACTGTGCTGGGCGGGGTGGTCTAGAGGAACAAAATCGGTTCCACTCATGTACGCAAGAAACAGAAGAAAGCCAGCCCAGTCCAACTGAAGCCCGTGGTTGGCCGGAGCCTTCTTCAGCCGTAAACAGCTGCAGACAGTAACACGGAAAGGGGAAGCGGGATGCAGGCAGATCACAGGCGGGTGGGTGCAGTCCCTTGTATGCAAAGCTGGTGGAAACCTAGCAGGGCACCGACAGTTCTCAGGGTTGAGGGGGCCCACATGGGGTCTCCCCTGGAGGCAGACACCGAGTCCCAGCTAACAGGAGGGAGACAGGGACAGCAAGAGGGGACATTCCCAGCTTTTCTCTTATCAAAAGACCACATACCCAAGGAGGCATCGTCAGGCTGTGACCTGATTGACAGGTAGGACTCGGTCCCCACAAGCACCATCAAGTTGACATGAAATCAATCTACCACATACACCAAACATCAGTTTGCTGGATGATAGAAGCAAAACCACACCCATCGAGCCCAAAACACCGAAGCAAGGAGCCAGTCATATCCCTCCTTGTTGACACCACTGGGGCCCACCCTTTCACAGACCTCCAGGAAGTAGGAAATGTATCTGTCCTAATTACTCATTATTAACAAGAGGGAGCCCTGGGGATGCTGTGGGCTAGGCATTGGACTGCTGGCCACAAGGTCAGCAGTTCAAACTTATTAGCCACCTGATGGGAGAAAAACGAGGCTGTCTACCCCCATAAACTTTGTATAGGGTCTGAATGACAGTGGGTTTGGTTTTGGAGGTGTAGTAGCTAGATAATCGCTTGACAATTTGAGAAGATTAAGAGTGAAGGGCTGGAGCCTATCCTGTCCAACAGGTCATAGCCAATGAGGCCTCTGTGTGGTCATGGCCTTCTTCTGAGGATTCTGGGAACTCCGGTATTCCTCCTTGGAGGCGGGATACAAGCTCTGTCTGCTCACTCCCTGGGAGACACTGCAGCTGACAAGACATATGGAACTACGCTAGTGCCCTGAGCTGGAAGAGACCCCTGCCAGTGCTGAGATGCCTCTACTGCTACTGGATCCACAAGACTTCCCACCCACTGGCCTGTGATCTTCCTGCATTCGGCATCATTGCATGTGTTTCGTGAGTCTGAAGAGGAATTTATAGATGGGTATCAGACATATGAGCTAATACTGGACTTAGGGACTTGATCTGCACTGGACTGAGACGTTTTCTTAATATTCAATTGCTCTTGTATATCAAGCTCTTTGCTATACACATATGTGTGTCTATGAATGTGTTTCGCTAGTGCACCCAGACAAGCACAGGAGGTCTGACCATAACAGAAAGAAGCTGCGTTGGTGCATCAGGCTGCTAGCCACAAAATCCTCAGTCCAAGCCAACCAGCGGTTCCTTGGGGGAAAGATGAGGCTGTCTACTCCCATAAAGACTTACAGTCTTGAAAACCCTAAGGAGCTGTTCTCCTGTGTCTGAGATGAGTCAGCATTGACTCAATGGCGGTGGGTGCATGGGTAGCAATTAGCCACCTAGCCACGAATCCTTTGGAAGCCATTACGGCTTCAAGCTGATGGTCTCCCTCATTATGTCTTGTCTTTGTCCTATTTAAAACTTCATAAAGGGGTCTCTAGAACATAGAGTTAGACTTGGGGGTCTCTTCCCCCAGCCCCTCCCCCCGAAGAGAATTCCAGGAGCAAGGCCTGAGATGTGCCCTGTGCTGCCTGGGGCACATGGTGGGCGCTTGCTGTTACACTGCTACAGCGCAGCCACACAGACTCTAGAAAGGTCTCCCTTGCTTGCCTCAGCTTCTCCCACTGTGTCCTTCTGCATCTCTCAGAGAGAGAGAGAGAGAGAGAGAAAATCCTTATCCCTCTTTCTGCCTCTGGGTACCTCTGGTAGTTTTCTCCGCGCATCTCTCTGGGTATGCCCATCTGTAATTGTAGCTCTGTTTCTCAGGCTGTGTGTCTCTCTGCACTGATTTCTGTGTGTCGCTTTGATGTCTCTGCCTCTGTCTCTTCCTTTCACTGTCTCTCCCTCTTCCCCTCTCAGTTTTGTTCACTTTGTCTCTCTCTCTCTCAATCTCTCTGTGTCTTTCTCCTGCTGTGTGCATCTCCTGGGTCATACATTTCTTTCCTCTGTGTCTTTCTGTCCCTCGACTCCCAATTTCTCCATCTCTGTCTCTCTGTCTCAATCTGCTCCTGTCTCTGTCTCCCTTTCTCTCCCTCACATATGGGCTAGCTCTTCTCCTCAAAGCCAGAAGGACTCTCACGGTTCATTACCGGGAAAACATTGAACAATCATCCTTTGCTCATGTAAGGCAATCGACAGCTGGAGAAAACAATGAGAAATTCAGAATTAATTGGGTGCTGATTATTTGCCAGGGGAAGAAATGGTGAGAACGATATGAAACAAAGGACAACCGGCAACAGAGAAAACCTCAGCACCTAACAACAAAAGCAGTCCTAATGAAGCATGACAGTGTACGGGCTGGACTGAGCCTGCCAGCCTCTGGCCACCACACACGGAGAGAAAGAAAAACAAATGTGAGGGCAGCCCAGGAGCCAGGCAAGGCCATTCCTGGTGCTCCAGGTGCCTGAAGCCCAGCCAGAACCGCCCAGGACCTCCAGGTCAGAAAATCCCAAGGACCAAAGCCTTAAATCCCACTCCTGAACTGGCCTTCACTCGTCCTCCATAAAAGCACCGCACAAGCTCCTGCCTTGACATGGAGCAGCCGTCCTGACCCAGACATTATCCCTGTTCCCAAAGAACACCCGATTTGGCCAGAAAGAAGAGCCAACAGGTAAGTAACTGCAGTGCATTACCATTTCGACAGCACCCAGCACTGTGGGGCTCAGGACGTGTGGTTTTGCTGGTGTTCATTGTCAGCTCTGCTCACGGTGACCTCGCGCGGACAATCAAAGGAAGCATGGCCTAATCCCGTGCTGTCTTCCCCATGTTGGCATGCCCAAGTCCACTGTTGCAGCCACTGCATGTTCTGAGTGCCTCGGGGGCTCGTCTTCCAGTAGAGCTTGGAGCCAGTTCTTCCCAGTTCACTCACGGCCAACAAAACAAAACTGGACTGGACCTGAATTTGTAAAATGTGATGAACTGGGACAATAACTGGAAAGGGAAACATTCTGGATCTGTGCTCTCTTAAGGAAACTAGGGCAGTGTGCATGTTACATAGCAACCAAATCTCTTGACCGACCCAGTAGGTAACGATGGTGCTCTGCTCGGAGGACACCCATGAGCGTGGCACAGGACCGGCGGTGTTTCGGCCTGCTGTCCAGAGGAGTCAATGGCATCTAAGAACAGCAGCGACGCTGTGGAAACGGTTTCATAGAGTAGGCGACCCTTTGGCAGAGTCTGGAGAGATGAGGAGAAGTTTGTCAGGTGAAGAAACAGGAAGTGCACGAGTGAGGGCACAGAGAAGTGACCCGGGATGGCGGGCCTGCATCGCCATGAGATCGCGACAGCCGATGCTCCATTCAGAGCGACCCCACCTGTGTCAGAGGAGAACTGTGCTCCGTATGGTTTCTGAGGCCTGATTTTCCAGAAATGGATGACCAGGCTTTTCACTGAGTGGACTTGAACCTGCAAACTTTGGGCTAGCAGCTGCCCAGGGATCCCAGGAAGAGATGGGGAGGGGGTTCTTTTTTTTTTTTAACATTTTATTAGGGGCTCATACAACTGTTATCCCAATCCATACACACATCAATTGTGTAAAGCGCATTTGTACATCGTTTCTCAAAACATTTTCTCTCCATTGAAACCCCCGACATTAGGTCCTCATTTTTCCCCTCCTTCCCCGCTCCCCCCTCCCGCATGAGCCCTTGATAGTTTATAAATGGGTATTTTGTCATATCTTGCCCTGTCCGACGTCTCCCTTCATCCACTTTTTGGTTGTCTGTCCCCCAGGGAGGAGGTCACACACAGTTCCATGTAATCGGTTCCTTCCTTCCTACCCATTCTCCCTTTACCCTCCCTGTTTCGCCACTCACACCACTGGTCCTATAGGGCTCATCTGTCCCGGATTCCCTGTATTTCCAGTTCCCATCTGTACCAGTGTACCTCCTCTGGTCTAGCCAGTCCTGCAAGATAGAATTCGAGTCATGGTAGTGGGAGTGGGGAGGAAACATTTAGGGACTAGGGGAAAGTTGTATTTCTCATTATCGCTACATCGCACCCTGACTGGCTCATCTGGGGAGGGGGTTCTTAAATGTCAGCATGAGCATCCCCTAGAGTACCCCATGTGCTTTAGGGTGATCTCTCAGGGCTACCCCCAGGAAGGGTTGGGTGGAGTGTGGCCTAGACATCCAGACATAACAGGAGGCTGAGGCCAGCTGAGAGAGTTTTCAGGAGCATCCGAGCAGAGGGCAGGCATCAGAGCCATGTGAAGGATGAGCACTTTCCCATTGGAATACGGACTTGCACCCAGGAAAGCCTCCCCCCAAATCTCAGGAAGGCCAGGCCCTGAGTTGCCTGCTGCAAGGAGGTCTTGGCACCTGTCCACTGTGTTGCTCGGGCACCTTTCCAGAGCCCAAGTTCCTGATTCCCAGGGAGAGAGGATTAGAGGGCCCAAGGCCCCGCACTTTGTCTTTGGTAGCTAGGCTGATGCCCTGTGAGGAGTATGGGAGGGCCGGAGTCAGGTGCCTGTCCCAGCATCGCTTAGCAGGTTTCTTCCTGAGGAGTGCCCATCTCAAAGATTTCCCCCCATACCCCCACCCTCACCCCACCCCCTGGCTCGGGTTTCAGGTTCTATGCTTTAAAGATTTGTTTTCCTCAGACCAGCCTCGGTCAGAGGCAGCGAACATGACCTCCATCTCACCTGGCTCCTTCCCTTTGCCAAACCACCTCCCAGGGACACGTGTGGGCAGAGAGACAAGGCAGGACTCTGGCTATGACCTGGGATGAGATGGATGCTGAACCCACCTGAGGGGACCAAGGGGACCTTGCTGTGTAAAGAAGGCTTGTAGCCCAGAGTCAGGTGGGTCGTGACCCCTCTGGCCTCAGGTTTACGAACTGTCAGCTTCGACTAAAAGGTTTCTTGAGTGATCTGTGGAAGCCCTGGTGGCATAGTGGCTACTCGTTAGGCTGCTAACTACAAGGTCAGCAGTTTGAAACCACCACCTGCTCCGTGGAAGAAAGACGGAGCGCTCTACTCCCATAAAGAGGTAAAGTCTTGGAAACCCACAGGGGGCAGTTCTACCTTGTCCTATAGGGTTGCTATGAGTCAGCATCAACTCACTGGCAAAGGGTTTGGTTTGGGGTTTGAGTGATATATTCAATAAACTAATTTTGAGATTTGCAGTGTATATTTCCTCTTTGATTATTTCACCTATAGGAATCCCATTCTTTCTGCCTTCTCCCGGAGTCCGTCCAAAAAAGAACAGAAACCAAGCTCACAGTAACTTATAGTGACCCTATAGGACAGGGCAGAACTGCTCCCGTGAGCTTCTGAGACTGTGGCTATTTATAGGAATAGAAAACCCTTTCTCCTGAGGAGGGGTGGCTGGTTTCGAACTGTCAACCTTGCGGTTATCAGCCCAACGCTCAACCCCTATGCCAGCAGGGTGGCACAATGGTTAGTGTGCTTGGCTACTAACTGAAAGGTTGGAGGTGGCGTCCACCCAGCGCCGCCTCAGAAGGCAGGCTTGGTGACCTGTTTGCAACAAATGAACCACTGAAGACCCTGCGGAGCACAGTCCAACTCTGCCACACGGAGCCACGATGAGTCAGCATCAACTCAATGGCACCACAGGGGAGGGGTTTTTTTTAACCTCCTCAAGAATATTTAAAATCCCCTCCATACCCCTCAGGGCTAGGTATGCGGTCAGCACTCCATAGCCACCTGTGACCGTCACCCAGCGCATGAACCCTTTGGCAGCTCGGTCATCCTCTCTCCCAGCTCAGTAACGCCTGCAAATGGCCGCTTCCCTTTGCCGGCAGTCCCACCTGAAGTCTCAGGACCGAGTCTCATGGGACCAACGGAAAAGAGGGAGACCCTTGTGGAGATGGCTTGACAGACACGTGGCTGCCAGGATGAGTTGAAGCCTCACAACCATTGTGAGGGTGGCCCAGAACCTGGCAGTGCTGGGTTCTGTTGCACACAGGGTGGCGTTGAGTCCGAAATGACCCAACACCATCGCCCCTCCCTCAGCCACTCACTGGGGCCACGTGGAGCGAGCACACCAGGATGGCCGGGGCTGAGGTGCAAGGCTGGTGAGAAGACAGACTGTCACTCCAGCCACGGGTGATAGGCAGATGAGAGAGGTGGGGGCCTGGCAGGCAGTCAGGCAGAACTACGGGCCATGTCTTGCAGAAGGACAGGGGCTTCAGGCCCATGACCCCCCATCAGGAGCCCGTTGGAGCTTCGTACAACCTCCTGCAGTGGGAGCCAGTGCAATCCCAGGAATACAGAGAGAAGGTGGCCCCAGGTCCTTGTCTCACATGGGTGCCTCCTCTTTGAGCAAAGTCAAAGGGCTTCCACAGACCACTAGCTCCCTCCCCACCAGCTAGGGGGGCTGGACATTGCCACCTACCTTGCTTAGAGTCCAAAGAAAATGACCCACCCCCTCCCAGAGAGTAGGGGTGCGGCAGTTCGGGAAGTCTCTGTGAAGCTAGCCAGAGGGAAAGGTCACCGTGGAACCCATTCTGGAGATGAAAAGTATGTCAGGCTCTGTGCAGGCTGAACCCACACCGCAGCCCCCTTGATCTTCTCTTTAATCATCGGTCTCTGATTCTGGGACATAAAATTACAAGCTCATTGATAATGATCAGTGATTTACCGGAGAATCCCAATCCTAATTAAGAGCGGGAGAAGCTGACACTGCTTTTCAACTTCCCACCAAAGTCCAGCAAGGAAATGACCTGGTTCTGCCGAGCAAATAGCAGCAGCGGGCGAGTGGTGGCGGAGGCCTGGGTTACCTGATGAATGCACGGGGCTGAATTAATATGCAGAGAGAGTTGCTGCAGAGTGTTAGCAATTTGCTGGTAATTGGGGCATTGATGGACACGGGGGAAGGCAGCCAAGCTGGCGCATGAGCAAGAGCCCACACAGCCTGCTCTTTCGTGAGATGAGGTTTGCAGATATGAGCTCTGGACAACTCTCCTGAGAGCCACCCAGGACCCAGAGGTCAAGAATCATCACAGAAGTGGAGTCTCCATCTTCGACCAGAGTCAAGGGTCAACGTATGACCAGCATCAGCACTCAATCGGTGGGCCGGGTGTGGTCAGGGGTAGAGGTCAGCGTGGGATGAAGGAGGCTGAGCCCATCTCCGGGATGAGGATGAGCTGTTCTGGGACTTCACTTTCTCCCCCTCTCTTCTCCTGCTCTTCTCTGCCTCCCTTCTGGGTGGTGCCCTACAATAGGATCTCCTCTCCTGGGAGTTTCTCATCTCTAGCTGCTGCTTCTTGTCTCTGACTCCAGATACAGGAGGGCTTTGAGGTTGGCTCCCCAACCCTTCGTTATATAAACCACAAGCACATTGCCATCAAGTCGATTCTAACGTACAGACTCTCTAAGATAGAGTAGAACTGCTCCATTGGGTTTCCAGGACAGCAAATCTTTACAGGAGCAGTCTCATCTTTCTCCTTCAGAGCAACTGGTGGGTTTGAACCATCAGCCTTGCAGTTAGCAGTCCAATGCTTAACACATTGTGCTGCCGGGGCACCTTTTAATGATATATAGAGGATTCAAGACTTCTGTTGAAATCTTGTCTTCTGTGCAAGAGACCAGGTTTCTGTGTACTTCAGGTTCAGACACAGATGGATGAGGGGGAAAGGCCTGGTGGTCTACTTTGGAAAATCAGCAACAAACTCCTCATGGATCACAATGGTGCCATCCAGAACCCACTGTGGGGACAGTGCAGGACCAGGCAATTGTGTTCCATGGTGCACGGGGTCACTCGCTATGCGTCAGGGGCCAACTCTACAGCAGCTAACAGCACCAACAAGGGGAGTTGAGATAGAGGCGAGAAATATTTGGGAGTGGTGATGTTTGGGCTTACGAGTCAGAACTGACTCAATGGCAGTGAGTTTGGTTTGTTTGTTTCGGGTGGGGGTGGGGGTGGGCGGGCAGAATCCTTAGCATCACTGCCAGGGAATTGGAAGAGGGCAGCTAGTCTAGTTCAAGCTAAGGAATGACCTTCACCCTGCCCCCCCGCTCCCCTCCGGCCCTGAGCACAGACTACCAACCAGTCTCTTGGGTCCCAGTGCTTCTACCTCACAAGATTAGATAGAGCAGACATTTAAATCAACCGGTGATTCTCTTCTGCCTAAAAGCTGGGCCTGTCCTGTGCCACGCCCACTGTGTTAGTCCTGGTGCACTAGAGAAATAAATCCATAGAAACATGTATGTATAAGAAAGAATTTTATATACAAGAAGAGTTGAGCATTTAGAAAATACCCCAATCCAGTCCAGATAAGTCCATAAGTCCAATATTAGCCCATATGTCCAATACCAATCTATAAAGTCCTCTTCAGACTCACAAAACACATGCAATGATGCCGAATGCAGGAAGATCACAGGCCAGTGGGTGGGAAGTCTTTGGACCCAGTGGTGATGTAAGCATCTCAGCGCTGGCAGGGGTCTCTATGTGGCTTCTCTCACTTCAGAGGTCTGGTTGCATCCAGGTAGGTCCAAGTGACTTCTCCAGCTCAGGGCACTAGGGTAGTTCCACGTGTCTTGTCAGCTGCAATGTCTCCCAGGAAGTCAGCATAGAGAGAAATGTCTTCTGCCTTCAAGGAGGAAAATATAGGAGTTCCCAGAATTCTCAGGAGAAGGCCATGCCCACACAGAAGCCTCATTGGCTATGATCCTATTGACAAACTAGACTCCACCCCTTCACTCTTAATCCTCAAATTGACAAACAATTATATAACTACCACACCCACGGCGCTCTCAGCACACCTCCGGGACTCTGCAGATAAGATGCTGGGAGAGCTGACAGCAGGCTCAGCACTGTCCTCCCGCAGTTTCTGGGGAGTCTTGCCTGAGTACTGCTGGTCCTGGTAATGAATAGCGCATCACTTCCTGCACTCCTCAGAGGATGACCAACTGTCCTCCTGGTTTGCCTAGCTGTGGGGGTTTTCCCCAGAATATAGGACTTCCAGGGCTAATAATTGGGACAGCTACAGTCAAATCTGGATGGTTGGTCACCCTAGATTCCTGGGACCATTGACTTACCTTGTCCCTGGGAGCTAAGACTGTACTGAGCCTCCCAACCTTCAGGTACAGAGGTAGGGGTGGACAGACCAGGCAAGAACCATGTTCAGATTGGATAGAGGAAAGAATGGAGGGATAAGAATCAGAATTTAGACTGGTGAGGATTTATAAATGGCCAGGGAGGCTTGGAGGTGGGTCTTCTATATGAAGGGGCACAAAGCCAGGCAAGATTCCATTCCAAATAAAATTACCAGCAGCCGGCATCAGCTCCAGGGCGACTAACAACAACAGGCAATTTCCCCCATTTTACTGTTAAGAAAACAGGTTGAGTGAGCGAGCAGTTGTGCAAATACCTCCCGCATCCACAGGCTTAATGGATGCACTATATACTATGATAACACGTTATCTAGAAGAGATGCACCAGTTTCAGCCTAGAATGTGTTGGTATCTGGGTCTTCTGCATACATTTACATAAAAGATGCAGGCATCTTTTGTCATTTTGATGAAAGAGAAAGTCCATCCAAAGACCCAGCACCCAGGCTTGGGAGGAAGGACTGTAAGGATGGGACGTGTGATCCAATGTCCCTTCCACCCAGACCCGGAGAAGGACCCTTGCCATCGGCAGAGAGATGTGCGAGTGAAGTGTAGGTGTCACCTCGATTCCGCAGGACTCGGGAGCCCAGGGTGTCTTGGTGGTGGCACCGACAGTCCTGGCAGCCACAGGAGAGAAGCTTCACATCTCCTGCAGAGGCGGCCCTCTGCCCCCTCAGCACCAGCTTCAGCATCAGGCGCTGGCACTGCCCAGCCTGGCATCATGGGGCCTCTGCATCGCGGCTTCTTTGGTGGCAGCCATGTCTTAAGGCCCCTCCACAAGTAGCAGAGGTACAGGTTGGGTGTCTGACCTCAAAACCTGCGCAGAGATCAACGCGTAGCAGTTGACTCACTATAAATAGCCATGTCCCTTGCCACCGGATACATACCCTTCCCAGCTTGCAATTATGTTTAGTTATATATAGCTACACAAAATTATAAATATATGTACGCACGCACTTACATGTATTTACTAAATCTGTAGCACTACGCATCATTTGAATCCAAATTTTTTCCCCCTTGCAACATGACAAGTTATGTGTTTTGTGTTGTTTTTCTACCTCTCAAACTGGTCTTGAGAAACATGAGTTTTAAACAGCTGTGGCTCTTTCTTCACGTGTACCACCATTTATTTAGCCCTTCCCCAAGTGTCTCCAATGTTCCAGGCGGATAGGTAGCACCAGGGTAAACCACAAACGGGCCCCAGGTGGGCAGTCATATCATCGCATCAGCCTTTCAGACAAATCACCCTGGGACCTCGGTGACGGGAGTTCCAGGAAGATGGGGACTGGATGGAGACAATCGAGCCTTGCAGGTCAGATCGTCGCTGTGGCTGTGTGGCTGCAGGTTGCCAAGGAGTCAGATCACGCACTGTTAGGTGTCATTGAGTGAAAGGCTGCCCTGTCCTGGGCCATCTTCACACGCATGCATTCTGCCCCCAGCAGCCCAGGTTCTCCCAGATGCCCGCCTCGCCTTCCTGCTTCCTCAGCCAGCTGTTGTGTGAGCGTCCAGAGGGGCCTTCCCCTAGCATCTGATGCGTGGATTTGAGTTGGACTGGGCTGGGCCACTCCCTTCAGCTTAATTTCCTTGCTGACATAAAGTTCTTTCTTACACTTCAGTGGGAGTCGGTGGTTCTATTTCTCCGGAAAGCCCATCCTCGTACGAGGTGACGTGGGCACTGGAAAAGACTGGACACTGCATGGTTCCCCACGGCCACTTAGAACCACTTAGAATCCATCGAGAGCTTTCTCATGCTTCTTTCTTGTTGTATATAATGTGAAATAGTTCTTTCTAATGACAAATCGATGAAATGCTGCCTTGAAGCATGGTGTGGCCTGGGCCACAGTCTTCACGCCCGGGACTCGTCTGTGGCGTCTCTGCATCACAGTCTCATGGGTAGGACTGCCTGTGTAGGATTGACTTCCCTCCTGTATTGTCAGCCCTCCTGGGAACAAGCCAGCCATGTCCTCCCAGAGTCACTGGCAGAGCAGGTGCAGGGCTATCCACACAGAACTGGGGCGAAATGTCCTTCTTCCTTGCGTAGGAATCATTCTAGGGTCACAGCTAGGCTTTTTAATATAACTTGTTCTTATCATCCACCCTCTCGCAACAGGGGCTACTCTGGTCCCCATTTTTCTATCCATGTTGAGGCTCAGAGAGGTTATGCTAACCTGCCAGTTGGTAAGTAATGGGACCAGGATTCTAACCAAGCTGTAGATAACCCCGCAGGTTGTGTCCTGCCCTATCTTCTGGGGAATGATGGTCTTCTGCCAGAGCAATTTTGGCTTTCGGGGAGCATTTGGTGATGTCTGGAGGCATCTTTGGTTGCCCTGATGATGGTGGCGTGTGCTGCTGATGTCCAGAGGGTAGAAAGAAGAATTCTGTCCAAACCCAAACCCGCTGCCGTTGGAGTGATTTTGGCTGCTGGAGACCCGTGGTACCCAGCCCCATAGGGCTTGCTTGGCTGCAATCTTTCTGGAAGCAGAGCACCAGACCTTTCTTCCGTGATGCCAACAGATGGGTTTGAACCACTAACGAACCACCAACCACCATCAAGTGGATTCCAACCCAGAGCAACCCTCTGTAGGGTTTCCACGGCTGTCAACCTTGACAGAGCAGCAGCCAGCACTTAACCCACAGTGCTGCCAGGGCTTCTTTTGATTCGTCGTAGAACGCAAACCACTTACACCACCCAGGGGCCTTAGCGACAAGGCCATCCCAGGCATTCTGCGATGCATAGGACAGCCCCTCCCCCAACAAAGGGTTACCTGGACCAAGATCCCAAGAGTGCAGAGGTTGGGGAGGCCTGGGCTAGGACATGGCCATAAATCCCCATGAGTGGGGCCTGGAATCTTCTAAGAGCTCCTAGGATCTACCTGAAGGCACAGCAGCCTGGCTGGTGAATCCACCTGCAGGACAAGGGGTACAATCAAGGTCAAGAGGAGGCAGCTCCAGGCACCAGGTGTGCCTGCCCCTGGCAGTCAGCGCATGAGCCCACACTCAGGGAGGGCCTGACAGACCTGGGGCAAACACCTGGACGACAGCTAAGCAGTGGTCGCAGAGGAGCCTCTAGCGGGCAGTGGGGGCAGGGAGTGAGGTACAGGGACAGAACCCAGGCTGGCTGCTTCTCACCCCCACCTTCCCTCCAAGCTGTTTGTCTTCAGCCTGTTCATCAGCCCCTGGAAGGATACAAAGCACACACAGTTCTTGGAGCCGCCTGCTCTCCCCGGACACTGCTCAACTAATATTTGTTTTAGCAAATGGCTGGGCTGATCAGCTTGCTCTGGCCATGCCCATCTGTTTTCCTCTCAGTCAGCAAGGCTGACATCTGGAAGGACAGGGTCTCCGTTCAGGCCCCAGGCACAGAAACGCGAGCTGTGCAGTGGAGAGGCAGGAACAGTGGGCCACGGAGGTCATGTTACCTGTGGTCCTATCATGTGCTGCCATCACCCACCTGTCTGTGCATCAGAATGTGGGCGCTTTCCTAGGATGCTGGCAGCTATGTCATCCATATCCCAAATGTCAACCCGTTCGCCCATGGCGAGCATCGAGACTAAGACCGAGCAGGGAGAAAGGCCTGGCAGTCTACTTCTGAAACCCAGCCTATGGGGCACAGCAGAACATTGTCCAGTCGAGTCCTGGAAGAGGAGCCCTTAGGTGGAACGGCACTCGAAGTACCTGGTGACTGCCGTCATTGTGAAGGTGACTTAGGCAGCATTTCACGCTGCTGTCCGAGGGCTGCCCGGCCTCTCAGCAGTGACACCACAGGCCAGATTTTACAAGCCATATCAAGGAGGCAGGAGGGTGGGACTGGGTTATTGGTACAGTACCATGTTACCGAGGAGGAAGAGGTGCATTTCCAGAGGCTAAGGGTCACTTGTCCAAAGTCACACCGCTTGTGCGGGAGATCGATGGGCTTTGGCCCCTGTGTGTCTGAGTGCCAAGGCCCAGCACAGCAGGCTCCCTGCTGCACCTGGAGTCCAGCGTTGTCAAGCAGGGCGGGGCCCTGAGCACCTCCCTGAAGGCACCGAGGAGAGGCCCACAGGGAGAAGGGAGAGAAGAGTCGGGTCAGCAGAGAGCTCCACAGACGCCGGCCCTGCCAGGAACCTCTACGTTGCCAGCAAAACTGTCCCACTCCAACTGGCCTAAACAATGTAAGGACTTACGAATTCGTGAACTTGGAAGATCCTGAAGTAATGCAGACATGAGGATGTAGAAAAGAAGCTCCCAGTTCCTCTGGAGTCCTCTGGGCAAACTGGCTTCTGATTGGAGTCAAACTGCAGGGAGGGGGAAGGTGGGGGCTGGAAAGCATGGCTCTTGCATGAGGCCTGCTGGAGGGGTTCCGCTCAGCTGACCAGTCCAGCTGCATTTCTTGCAAGGTCCCAGGAGGAGAGAGGATATAGATGCCTCAGAAAATTGAGGCTCAAAATGAGGACCCACGCAGTCCCTGCCTTCCTTTGAGGAGAGGGGAGGCCCCTTTAAGATAAGGTGACCAGATTTTAACATTGGTAAAGCAGGACAAAAGTGGGACACCATTGATAAAACTCATATCCTGGTGAAATAGCCACATGGCAGCCGAAAACCGTATACCCTAGCTTGTCGTGCATTCTTTCCAAAAACTGGGAGTTTTAAAAAATGCTGCGGGACATGGGAAAAATTGTTAAAAATCGGGA
>NW_022105908.1:22410267-22415219 GCF_000313985.2 Echinops telfairi | reverse complement strand
GACAAAGTACACTCAATGAACAGACTACCAAGAGAAGGAAATGCTCTAACCAAAGTAAAAACAGATCAGTCAAGAACCAAGGTCAATTTGGGGAGATGCTAAAGGCATCTTGCTGTTGACTTTCTGGGGACCTGAAGAAGGATGACCTCTGCCGACTGTGAGAATGTTTGGCAAAAGGAGTCCTGGTGACATAACTGGTTACATGTGGAGCTGGTAACCACAAGGTCAGCAGTTCAAACCCACCACCCACTCTAGGAGACAAAAGATGAAGCTTTCTGGCTCCAAGAAGACGTAGAGCCTCAGAAACCCTCCATCGTGTTTCCTGTGAATCTGAATTGGGTTCTGTGGGTTTAAGAAGGTTCACCAGAGCCTTAGCAGAAAAACACGCAGGAAAGCTTCACCAGAGTCCTCATTCACCATGGCAAGGATCCTGCGCATTCCTGTTAAACAAAAGCAATTCCGTGAGCATTCCAATGGGGAATCATTGAGCATCTGTCTTAGCCCTGATATGGCTCCTTCTGACTTCCTTGTGTTTCCTGATCTTAAAAATTCTTTAAGGAATTTTCCTTCAGTCAAAAAAAATAAACCACTGCCATCTAATCAGTTCCCACTTGTGGCAACTCTGTAAGATGGAGTCGAACTTCCCCTGTTGGGTTTCTGGGACTGCGGGTCTTTACAGGGACAGATTCTTCTTCCTGCTGAGGGGGGAATGGTAGGTTTGAACCACAGACACTCTGGACTGCATTAACATGGCTAAATTCCCAAGATCCTCTGCTCTTGAGGGCTGGTCTAAATAGCTGGTATAATCCCTTTGAAAGTGTCTCGAGTTTGATGGAGTTTATGTTGAGAAATAGAGTTTGTGCTTTCTACTGTGTCTTTTCATTGCACTGACCCATGAATGTTCCGAAGTCCCCCCACCCATCGATCAGTGTTGACTGGAGGGCAATGGTATGGGTTGTCTCCGTCTCTTCTGATCCCAAGGTTTTGAGAGATGTCAGACATCTGTAACACAAAGGGCTGTGAGCTGAGAGCCGCTCTCAGATCCAATCAGGAACAGCCCTCACTGCCCTTCCCCCAGAGCATCCAGAGTGACAAGCAGGCCTGATCCTCAAACCAACAAGGGACCATCTCTGAGCCAATGCTCCAGGGACCAAGGGTGCCTATCCTTGACCCATTCCTTAGCAGCTCAGATCCAGGCTGTGTGGATGGAAGCAGCGGCAGGTCCCCTGTGGGCGCGTTCCTTCCTGGGTCCAGGAGAATGGCATGACTGTAGAAAAGGCAGCTGGTCTGGCTGAGAGAGAGAGTCAAGCGCGAGTGTTGTTGTCCTGAGTGTTGTTGATGTTGTTGTCAGGTGCTGTCAAGTCAGTTCCGACTCACAGCCACCCAAGGTACAACAGGACAAAGCACCGCCCAGCCCTGAGCCACCCTCACCATGGTTGCTATGCCGAGCTCACTGGTGCAACCCTCTACTCTACCAAGCATACTGTCCTTTTCCAAGGCCTGGTCTCTCCCGACAACATGTCCAAAGCACATAGGATGAAGTCTTGCCATCCTTGCCTCTAAGGAGCATTCTGGCTGTACGTCTTCCAAGACAGCTTTGCCTATTCTTTTGGCAGTCCATGATAGTTTCAATATTCTCCGTCAGCACCGCAGTTTAAATGAGGTATTGGAATTATAGGAGTAGGACCAGCCAAAGTCTCCGAAGCCAGGGGCTGAGGCCCCAACTCTGGTCCTGCCAGAGGTCACTGAGACCCCCAATCCTAAGCCTCTCCCAGTTGGCACCCAGGGCTGAAGCCGTGACTTCCTCCAGACCTCCCAGGAAGAAAGCTCACGAAAAAGACAAGGACAGAGACAAAGAGAGAGAAGGGGAGAGAGACTCAGAGAGGATACAGGAAAAGCAAGAGTGATCTGGATGCAGGCGGGGGAGATGGGAGCAAGGGCAGGAGCAAGCAAAGAGTTAAAGACCCTTAAGACATGGGGACAAAGCCGGGGCCAGAGACAGAGACTAATGAAGAGGGGAGAGGCAGGAGGACGGAGAGCAGTAGAGGAGGGTGAGGCTGAGGAAGTGGGGGGAAGAGCAGGATAACGAGGGGCCAGGCAAGGCTTAGCAATAGGGTCAGGGTCAGAAAGAGGCAGAGGCAGAAGTCAAGGAAGGTCAAAGACCCTGCGGACAAAATAAACTGATGGGCAGGGAGAGAAAGATTTTGTGAAAGAAGAGCGAGTTTGGAGCCGATGATCTATCAGTTTCTGTCTGGCCCGAGAGTCGTTGTTTGTACAGCATCCAAAAGGAAGAAAGAAAAGAAGGGATTCGGGAAGCGGGTGACGAGGAAGGAGGAAGGGGACAGCTGGGGAAACTTAGGAGGCAGAGATGAGGGAGCCGAGAAGAGGAAGGAAGAGAGAGAAGATGAGGAGGAGCCAGCCCCTGGCATCTGAACAGAGAGCTGAGGAGAAAGACTTGAAAGAGAAGAAGGAGAGGGAGTCCGAAGACCCTGAGAGTTCTCCAGTCTGGGGTGGTGCCTGCTTCAAAGCAGCGACAGAGAACAGGCCCCAGGGAGTCCGAGTCCCACTTCCCACCCCCACCCCCGCCCAGAACAGGAGGAGTGATGTTGGCTCTGGCCTCTGTGGGGGGGAAGAGGCAGATCTAACACAGACCCCACCCTCTCTGCCACCGGCCAAGGATTGTGGTGCCTATCTTGACTTCATGGCTTCCTCCTGCAACCCACCTATCTCCCGTGCCATGCTGTCTAGCACTTATTATTTTTAAATGAAAACGTATTGAAATTAATTTTATTTTAAGGATTTGCCAAGAATTTCAAGAATGTCTCTGTCTTGGGAACATCAGTGGTTTCCTCGGGGAGTGCATGCGGAACTGGGAACTCTTCTGAAGCAGACACATGCCATCTGCCAGCTTCAGGAGCTGCTGTCACCAGCCGTTGGCGGTGTGGGCCTCTGGGGAGGCAGGGGACACCGCGTGATGGCAAGCTTTCCACCAGAGAGAGATGCGGCTGGCCTGCTGGAGGGGGCCGGGTTCGGGCCTCAGCCTGGAGCTGTGGCGAGCTCTCCGTGGCCAAGGTCAGCGCTCAACAGAAGCCCAGGTGTTACTCTCTGAGGCAGAGTGAGGCGTGTCTTAACGTCTTCCTGCTGCTGGAAGCACAGAGCCCACCAGGTGGCTTTGACAAACAGAAATGTCTCTTCTCACAAATCAGAAGGTCGGACGTCCAAATTCGGATACGTTGTCTTTTTCAGCTCCTACAGCCCCAACATCCCTCGGTTCTCGGCAAGCCTCCCACTGTCTTCCCCAGCTTGTGCTCGATAGCCTCTGTGCCCAATCTGCTCTGCTGCTGTCTCCAAGGTGATTCGTCTTAAGACCCACCCAACTCACCCACTCTCAAAACAACAACAAACAGCAACAAAATGAAAACAAAAATCCTGTGATCTCAAATGAGATCACAACCACAAGTATTCAAAGATACACGAACAAAATCGCTGGCATCCAGTCGATGCCAACACACAGAGACCCTATAGGACAGGGTAGAACTGCCCCTGTGGGTTTCTGAGGCTGTAAATCCTTACGGGAGCAGAAAGCCTCATCGTTCTCCCAAGGAGTGGCTGCTGGGTTGGAACCATGACCTTGCCATTAGCAAGCTGACATACAACCCACTATCTTACCACGACTCTGTCCACAAATATGGAGGTTCGAATCCCAACACCTATTTTAAAGTCCATCACATGGGTTCACAAGGATTCCTAACAGCCCTTCCCGACCCAAAGGACCTCTCCTCCCCACCATCCCAGTTGCAGAAATCCCCCAAAACCTGGTGGTCATGGGAGTGAGTTTGTTTCCAGATCTGTGAGCCTTTGAGTTGGGTTCCACCTGTTCCTCCCCTTCCATCCAGATCCTTCGATCAAGGCCCCTTACAGAGCAGCAAGTAATGGTGGTAGCAGAGATGTTCTTCAATCTAGATGCGAAGCAAATCATCAGAGAAGCTGGATTATATGAAGAAGAGTGCGGCTCAGGATTGGAGGAAGGCTCCCTAACAAGCTGCAATCTGCAGATGACATAACCGTGTTTGCCAGAAGCAAGGAGGATTTGAAGCACTTGCTGATGAAGATCAAGGATTGCAGCCTTCAGTACAGATTGTAACTCCATGTAAAGAAAACCCAAATCCTCACACCTGGACCAATAGGTAACATCATGATCAAGGGAGACAAGCTGGGAGTGGCAGCCAGGGGCAATAACACTGAGAAAGTACACACACCTTGGACTAATGAACCATTTGGTGTCCAAAGGGCAGCATCTACCCATGGATGAAATTCACAAGGGTTAGGAAAGAAGGAGGCAGTGAGTGAGATGGATGATGCGACACTGAGAGGGGGTTACGGTCCATGAGATGAAACTAAATGCACCGGAATGGTTGAATGGAAAGCTGATCTGCTCTGTAAACCTCCGTTCGATTCACAATAAGAACTCCCTACCATCAAGTCCGTGTGGTTCATAGCAACTCTATAGGGGTCAAGGGTAGAACTTTCCCTGTGTGCTTCAGAGACAATCAATCTTTATGGGAGTAGAAAGCCTCATCTTTCTCCCTAGGAAAGGCAGGTGGATTTGAACTGCTAGCCTTGCCATTAGCACACTGCTCCAAACCTCCCAGACAACTCCTCCCCCAGGTCCCTGCTTCTCCCACTGCCACCAACCTCCTAAAATCAAATAGGCACAGAAATGACAGACGTTGTAGCCCAGAGGACTATGTGTTTTGTTGTGTTTTTTTGGTGTATGTCTATAATTCTTTCTTTTTAGAATACTTTTATTGGGGAGCTCTCACATCTTTTATCACAATTCATACATTCATCCAGCGTGTCAAGCACATTTACACATATGCTGCCATCATTGTTGTCAAAGCATTCCCTTCCCACTTGAGCCCCTGATATCAGCTCCCCATTTCTTGCCCCTC
>NW_022105908.1:22404244-22410167 GCF_000313985.2 Echinops telfairi | reverse complement strand
CAGGTGGATTTGAACTGCTAGCCTTGCCATTAGCACACTACTGGTGTCCACATCTGCCCCAGGTTCATTAACTCCTGCTTGTCGCTCCAAACCTCCCAGACAACTCCTCCCCCAGGTCCCTGCTTCTCCCACTGCCACCAACCTCCTAAAATCAAATAGGCACAGAAATGACAGACGTTGTAGCCCAGAGGACTATGTGTTTTGTTGTGTTTTTTTGGTGTATGTCTATAATTCTTTCTTTTTAGAATACTTTTATTGGGGAGCTCTCACATCTTTTATCACAATTCATACATTCATCCAGCGTGTCAAGCACATTTACACATATGCTGCCATCATTGTTGTCAAAGCATTCCCTTCCCACTTGAGCCCCTGATATCAGCTCCCCATTTCTTGCCCCTCTCCCCCACCGTCACTCACTAACCCTTTATTTCCATATCTTACATCATCCTCTGTGGCCCCTCACCCACTTTCCCATTATTCATCTCCCTGGGAGAGGATTCTAGTTGATCCTTGGGGTCGATTCCCCTTTTCTCCCCCCACCCTCCCCTAATCCTCCTGGCCCAGAGGACCCTTGCCTCGGGCTACCCGGGGCTGTATTCCCCAAGACGGCACTGGCTGAAAACGAGCAGGTGGAAGTAGATGGGAGCTCACTGGGTGACAATCGTGTTTCTGGAGTCGTCCAACCTGCCATGTGGGACACAAATACTGAGCAAACAGCATGAGCTGACTCTGCTCCAGGGACCAGCAGAACACTTTGCATTTGCTCTCTTTTTGGATCCTTGCAACAACCCTGGGAGGTGACCACTGTTTAACTGTCGCCCTTTGAACTGTTTGTCATTGAGTCAATGCCTACTCAAGGTGACCCTGAGTGCATCAGAGTAGAACTGGGCTCTGTTGGGTTTCAATGGTGTGGGGGGAAGGCCAGCCCCCTATAACTAATCTTGGGTTTGATAGGTTCAATTGTATGGTTGAGATATATAAAGGTTATAATAAAGTCAGAGAGAGCATGAGAGACAGAAGAGAGATTAAAATAATGGAGTCTGGCACATTTCATGGTAGCATGCTCACCTCAGCCCCACTTGGTGGTCCACATAGAGAGGGGAAATGGGAGGGCATGAGAGAGGGGGAGGGGAAGGAGGACAAGGGGAAAGGGAACAGGGGAGCGAGGACCAGGGGAGAGAGGATGAGAAGAGCCAAGCTGCCCTTCTTTATTGCTAACCAAGGCTTATATATCTTGGGGGGTGGGCATGTGCAAGCCCCCTAATTACAGGTAAAGACATATGTCACAGGAAAGGGTTGCACTATAGGTTACACAGCAATGAGAGGGGGATGATCTAGGGGTATCCATGTAATAGGAAGGGGAGGGATTGGGGGTATACATGTAACAAGATGGGCAAATCCTAGATACAGGATGGCAGCCTAACTTTGGATGTCACTGAGCTGGTTTGACCTGTTCTCTGGATCTCCAAGAGAACCATTATCAGTTGGGTGTGAACCCCACCTACAGGGACCAGACTGATGGCCAGAAGCCTTTGGGGAGAAGTAGCCCATTGTCCTTTACAGCAGGGAGCAGGGCCCTACCTGTGGTAGGCACAGACAGTAGTCTGGAGGCTGTATGCATCTGACCTCCCACAATGTGCTGGCAAATAGCCTCTAATGTTTGGCGTGTCTTTGGGGGACACAAAGCTTGGAGAAAGTCTCTTTATAATCCCACACAATGGCAGGTCTTTCAGAAACTGATCACCAGCTCTTTCTTCCAAGCCACCACTGAGTGGCCTCAAACCTTGAACCTTTAGGTTAGCAGCAAACTGGAGTGCCCCGGTGATGCAAAAAGGTAATGCTCTGCCCAGGTACCAGAAAGAATAGTGTCTGAGGTCTTACAGGTTTGTCTTTAAATAAGCAGCCATCTAAGGGAGGCGTCAACCAAGTCCACGTGGAAGAAGCACACCAGCCTGTGCAATCCAAGAACTGTAAATCATAAAATCCAGATCTGAAGGAAGGAATGGTACCAGAGCTTAAATTCCAAACACCCGGGTGCAGAAGACTATGGATGACAGTGAAAGCCCAAAATCCATTTGCAGGGTGCCCACCAGGATTAAGCCTCCAGGAAATCCCTCTGATCACAGTCCAGGGATGGGAATACCCTTGTTATCAGACAGAGAGCACTGTAACGTCGATTATGGCAGATGACATAGGGTTAAATAAATCCCTCACAACAATAATAAGAGTAGTGATACCAGGAGGTAGGGGAAGATGGGGGGAGGGGAAAAGTGTGTGATCTACATATAACCCCCTCCCAGGGGGACAGACAACAGAAAAGTGGGTGAAGGGAGACAGCGGTCAGTGTAAGACATGAAAAACAATCATTTATAAATTATCAAGGGCTCATGAAGGGAGGGAAGGTGAGTGGGGGTACAGTGAGAAGGACTATATAACAGCTATCTAGTCCACACAGTAGTACAGAGAGCTCAGTTCAACTCACTTTCATGGAGCAGTCAATATACTGTTTTAACTGCTTCAGTTAAAGTCCTTCAACTCACATGGGATTCCAGGCCCAAGGTCAAGGAAGCAGACAGTGGCGTCTTCCCTCAGGCAAGGTAGAGAGTGTCTGCCCACAGGCAGCAGACAGCAGGGTGGGTCAGCAACAGTCAGTAGCTTGGGAACTTAACCAATTGGCCCAATGGGATCTTGAACAGGATCCACCAGCCTCGAGCTCTAGCAGCAATTCAAGAGTTGGCTTGGCCCACAGGTAGTGTAGCACACAGGTTGAGGCAGAGAACTAGCTAAAGCAGCAGCATGCTGGCCCGATCACCAGCGGGCAAGAAGGAGGTGGGATGCTGGCTGTCTTTATTTATTTCAGTTGTCCTCCAATCAAGCTGCAACTTGATTAAACTCCACCCACAGGTTCTTATTGGCCTCGTTGGCACAATAAACCTATCACAAGGACCGAGTAGAAATGCCCCTGTGGATTTCTGAAACTGTAACAGTTTATGGGAGTAGAAAGCCCCATCTTTCTCCTTCAGAGTAGCTGGTGGTTTCAAACCCCTGACCTTTTGGATCACAGCCCCCATGCGTAAACACTACGCCACCAGGGATCCAAGGGGGAGAACAGAAGGGAGAAAAGCTATGGAATCAGCATTGGACAACAGAGAGTTCGGTGGCTCTCAGTTCAGTCTCTAGCACAGCAGTTCTCAACCTGTA
Source organism: Echinops telfairi (assembly GCF_000313985.2). Classification (NCBI taxonomy): domain Eukaryota; kingdom Metazoa; phylum Chordata; class Mammalia; order Afrosoricida; family Tenrecidae; genus Echinops; species Echinops telfairi. The sequence goes on along the minus strand of NW_022105908.1, from coordinate 22,406,966 downwards.
GGTTGCGACCCCTTTGGGGGTCCCATGACTCTTTCACAGGGGTCACCCGATTCATAAACAGCAGCAAAATGACAGTTATGAAGTAGCAACAAAAATAATTCTATGATTAGGGTGTCATGACAACACGAGGAGCTATCTTAAAGGGCTGCGGCATGACGAAGGTTGAGAACCACTGCTCTAGACACGTCACAAACAATGCGTTAGGCTTCCTTGTCACCTCTGGGAGAGCTCCCTAAACGAGTCCTGCATATCTTCAGGAAATTCTTGGCATAACGTTAGCATCTGCAGGTACGCTCAGATGTGAAATGAAACCCTGAAGGTGAGCACCCGCAGCGGGGGAGATAATGGATCACATTCTCAGATATCAGTTTCTATTAGCCGCAAGCACAGGTCTGTATTGCAAACCGGGTTTGTCCAGGAGGAGAGAGCAGGCGATGTGATGCAGTTAAACCAAAGTGCAGCCACCGCCAAGGGGCTGGCCAACAATGACCAGTGCACTGGCCGAGAAGTCAGCTACACTCTGCCAGCAAGTGCGAGAGGCAGTCAAACCCCTGCGGACGTGGCCCTCTTCCTTGATAGCCCCATCTACCTCTGTGGCTTCCAACCCAGGGCCATGGCATTATTGCAAAGGGCCTTGAATGCACATGTGCTTCAAAGATTGCATGCTACCTGAATAATTATATGTTGACATAGCAACATATGATTATTCTTCTCGCAGGTGCAGATGTTTAACAGCTACTGTTCATATTCCTGTGAACATGTGGGAGTACAGAACCGTTTTGGATAACGCAGAAAGGGTTTCTATCCCCCTCTGCTAAACAGCCCTGCAGGGTGCCCTGGTGGTGTAGTGATACTGTGTTGGGCTACGATCTGCATGGTTGGTGGTTCGAATCCACCAGCAGGCTGTGATGCCAATGGTTGTTAGTTGGGAACCACCTGCAGCCCCACAGGAGAAAGACCTGGTTTTCTACTCCCATAAACAGTGACAGCCTCCGAAACCCACAGGAGGGTCACTGTGAGTCAGCATGACTCGGTGGGGGTGAATTTGGTTTTGGAAACAGCACTGCAACTGGGCTCATTTTTGTTGTTGTTGTTATTGTTGTGCTACATTTTACTGACTACTCAATGAGCTGACGAATTACTTTGTTAGTATTCACTTTACTTACTTATAAAATGAATGCATCGACAGTGGGGTGAGTGGCGATACTGGGAGGGTAGAGGGAGAGTGGGTAGGAAAGGGGGAACCAATTACAAGGAACTATATGTGACCTCCTCCCTGGGGGACGGACAACAGAAAAGTGGGTGAAGGGAGATGTCAGACAGGGCAAGATATGACAAAATAATACTTTATAAATTATCAAGGTCTCATGAGGGAGGGGGAAGCAGGAAGAGGGGAAAAATGAGGAGCCGATACCAGGGACTTAGGTGGAGAGCAAATGTTTTGAGAATGATGAGGACAATGAATGTACAAATGCGCTTTACACAATTGATGTATGTATGGATTGTGATAAGAGTTGTATGAGCCCCTAATAAAATGATTTAAAAAAAAGAAAAAAGAAAAAAAAATGAACGCATCGATGGTATGGGATAGAGTCAGGTTAGCTCTTACCTTGGATTTAACCCTTTTTTATTAAATACTTTTATTGGGGGCTCTTACAATTTTTATCACAATCCAAACATACATCCATTGTGGCAAGCACATTTGTACTTATGTTGCCATCATCATTCTCAAAGCATTTTTTTCTTTTTCTTTTTTTTTTAATAGTTAAATTGCTTTTTATTTTTTTAATCATTTTGTTAGGGGCTCAGACAACTCTTATCACAATCCATACATACATCAATTGTGTAAAGCGCATTTGTACATTCATTGCCCTCATCATTCTCAAAACATTTGCTCTCCACCTAAGAAGTCTTGCTATCCTTGCCTTTAAGGAGTATTCTGTCTATACTTCTAAAACGGATTAGTTTGTTCTTTATATTGAATTGTAATCCACACTGAAGGCTATACTCATTGATCTTCATCAGCAAGTAATTCAAGTCCTCCTCACTTTTAGCAAGCAAGATTGTATCATCTGCATATTGCAGGTTATTAATAAGCCCTCCTCTAATACTGATGCAAAATTCTTCTTCGTATAATCTGGTTTCTCTGATGATTTGCTCAGCATACAGATTGAGTAAGTATAATGAGAGAATACAAACCTGACACACATCTGTCCTGATTTTAGACTGTGCTGTACACCTTTGTTCTGTTTGCTAACTGCCTCTTGATGCATGTACAGATTCCACTCAAGCACAATGAAGTGTTCTCAATTCTCATTTTTCTCTAGGCCATATATAGTTTGTCATGATCAACACAATCTAATGCCATGGCAGAGTTTATAAAGCACAAGTGAACATCTTTCTGGTATTTCTGCTTTCAGCCCTGATCCGTCTGACATCAGCAATGATAGCTCTTGTTCCACATCCTCTTGGGAATCCGGTCTGGATTTCTGCCAGCTCCCTTTTCAGCAAAATTTTACTTGCCTTCAATAACAATGATATCATTCTATAGCATGAGCACTCTGTTGAGTCACCTTTCTTTGTAATGGGCAAAGATATGTATCTCTTCCAGTCAGTTGTTCAAGTAGCTACCCTGTTTCCCCGAAAGTAAGACATCCCCTGAAAATAAGACCTACTTACAGTTTTGCCTCTCACTGAAATATAAGGCATCCCCCGCAAAATA
>NW_022105908.1:22398116-22403969 GCF_000313985.2 Echinops telfairi | reverse complement strand
AAATGCGCTTTACACAATTGATGTGTGTATGGATTGGGATAACAGTTGTATGAGCCCCTAATAAAATGTTAAAAAAGAAAAAGAAAAAAAGTGCACTTTTGTCCATCACACAGAATCTTGGATGGGTGACATGGTGAGCCACAGCTGCTACTTCCTCAATGCTTTGGGAACTAAAAAAATAAAATAAAATAAATACTGGCAAAAAAAAAAAAGATAGTGGTTCTCAGCTTGCCTAATGTCGCGATTCTTTAATACAGTCACTCATGATATGGTGACCACTCCCCCAACCTTAAAATTATCTTCATTGCTACTTCATAACTGTACTTTTGCTATTGTTATTAATCAGACGACCCCTGTGAAAGGGTCATTCAACCCCCAAAGGGGTTGCAACCCACAGGTTGAGACCAGCTGCTTTAAGGCAATTGGGATGATTTTTAACTTTTTTCCCCTCCTCTTTACTTTACGCCCTCACCCCCTGTCCCTAGATTTCAATCTCGAGCTCTAGCAACCTAAGTCCCCGTGGAGGGCACAGATCTGCGGTTCTTTCCCTTGTCTGCAGCCTGAGCTTAGATGCGTCCCAGCCTTCTTCACACCCTGTGCTAGAGGGAGACTTCCCTGTTTGGGGATGGGCAGGGTGCCAGCAGGAGACTTCGCTGTGCCTTGGCTATGCCTTGGGCTACTTGCTAACCATAAGGTCAGGTATTCGAAACCACCAGTCTTTCCTTGGGAAAATCCGGAGGCTTTCTGCTCCCAGAAAGATGGACACTCTCAGACGCTCACAGGGGTAGTTCGACTCTGACCTATAGGTTCTCTGTGAGTCAGTCAACTGGACAGCAGTGAGGGAGTTTGAGATTAGCCAGCACCCCCTCTCCCCAACATCCTGCTCTCTCCCACCTTCCAGGGCCTTCTGCAGCAAACAGGCAGGGTGCTGCTGAGCCTGGCTTCATGGGAAGGAGGCGAATGGGTGGGAGCAGGAGGCGGTGTGGAGGTCGACACTTGAAACCGTGTGTCTCCTGCAGCGCCAGACAGACTGTCTGAGACCCCCGGGAGAGAGCTGCAGCACCGACAGCCACTTGATGGTGAAGAAATTAAGTACAGTTCATTAAAAGACAATATTTAGGTGTAATAATTCTGTAGGAGCAGCTTTGAATGATTGAAGACGCCTTCCATTTACTGTATTGCTCTGCTGTGAATACCGAGAGCGAGACAATAGCGATTTTTAAAGTCGAGAGTAAATATTGATTAAGAAATTTGCAACAGGCAAGTTCCCCCACACGACCAGGCATATGGTCCGATTCTCAGGCCTCACTTCATGCCTCCTGTCATTCAGCGAGCCAGTCTCTTTTAAATGCCTCCTTGTTCACCGTGATTTGACACTCCTCAAAGGTGCTCTTCACCCCTCCAAACAGTTCACGTTGTTCTCTCTTTTGAGAGGCTCAGATCGTGTCCAGATGATTTTTTTAAACATCAGGTTAATAATCATGTTAGTAATGATGGTCAACCTAAAGATGTGTTAAAGTGAAAGAAGAGAGGACTAAAAGAATTCTTAGCCCCCCCTCTTCCACCCCCAACTTTAACAGCTCTATAAAACGATGACCCCTTTATCCTCCCGACTCAGGAATCCTGGGTTGGTCTGAGGGCCATCTCAACTAATCAACAGTGTCACATCAGTGTCACATTTACTGGAAGTCACAGACATTCTAGTGCTGACATAATGGCTTAGGTGATAAGGGAAAACAGAACGTGGACTCACCGGTGGACAGGTGCCATGTGGCCACAAATTGCCAAGCCTGGCTGGCAAGCATGAACTACTCAGAGTCACCCTTAGAAGGAAGTGACATGGCCAAGACCCTGATTTAGACCTTAGGCCTCCCAAACTGAGACGATCAACGGCTACTCCTTGAAGTCACACACCTGTGGAAGGTTTTGTTACAGTAACTAAGACATTATCCAATGTAATCATAGTCCTCATCTAAGAACAATTAGTTCTTCTAACATGGCCCTACTCTATACCAGTCCTCATGAAAAAGTCACTGGAGATATGGGTGCTACAGCAAAGTGTGGTGAGGAAATCTCATGATAGTCAGCTATCAGAAAGAATGGTGTCTGGGGTCTTAAAGACCTGTCTTAAGCCAACCAGCTACCTAAGTGTGGCATCAACTAAGTCCACATGGAAGACGCACACATTCTGTCAGGTAGGAATTAACAGGAGTGAGGGGTGTCTTATTTCAGGGGGTGGCAGGCATGGCTATTTGGGTTAGAGGGGCGGGGAAGGCAGCCTCTATGGTCAGAAGACTAGTTAAACCCGTCTCTTAACAAACATATGAATGAATTAACATCAGTTCTGAGCACCCAGTTTTCAAAAGACTGTGGGTGACAGTGAAAGTCCAAAATTCATTTGCGGGGTCCCCCCCTTGGATTAGGTCTCTGCTGAAACCCTTCTGACCACTGACCAGGCATGAAAATCACCTTGCTGTCAGATAGTGCATTGGAAAGTAGACTAATGCAGATGGAGTTAGGTTAGAATTCAACATCTTATCATTAACATCAACTTGAACAGTTTTATTGATATACAGTTCACATATCATACAGTTACATAGTTTAAATGTATTAAGATAATTGTGCAATCATGCCCATGATCAATTATAGAACCTTTTTCTTCTTTATATGCATTATTATCTTCCCATCCCACCCATCCCCCAACTTTCCATGCCATATCCCCAAGAAACTATTAATTCAGTTATTGTTGCTATAGAGGCTGCCTTCCCCGCCCCTAGCCCTCTAACCTGACATCTCCCACCGACCACCCCACATCAGCACCTGGGGCGGGGGCTGTGGGGGTGGGGGCAGGGGGGTTCTCCTCTCATCCTGGAATCACAACCTCTAGGCATGCCACACCCTCAGACGCCCCTCCCATCTTTTCTAACCTCCAGGCATTCTGGACTGCAGTTTCCTGTCCACTCTATGGCTTCCTCTCTTCCTTCTCACCGCGGATGTGAGACCTTCCCCGGAGCATCATTTCTGCCTGTTCTCAGAAGGTGGGGCGGGAAGAAGAGGCTGCAGCACGGACGTTATCTGCCATCATCAGCTGGTCATCTAGTTACCTTTCAGCTGCCTCACCTCCAGACTGTCGCCACCAATCAGCGGGTCTGTTACTGGGGAGAGGATCATCACACAGAGGAAGAGATAGTACTGTGGCATTGATGCATTTGTCTTTGTTAAAGCAAAAAAGGAACTTTCTGGTGACCAAATGTTTTGACTAAAGCTTTGCATCTTCCTGCTTGTGCTTTTGCATGGGTCGTGGGGATGTTTTCAGTCCTGAGCACTGCGATAGCTCTGACACTTGCTCCCTACATGATCTCATGCAAGCCACTCAGACTGTCTGGGACTTCGTGTCCTTGGCTGCACCTGGAAACCATTACCTCACATGACTAGGATTGAGTGAGATGATCCCATATGCAAAACACCTACCACAGGATCAGGCATGTGACTGGGATAAATGTCAATCCCTATGACCTTCGTCGCTGAGCCCTGGTGGTGCAGTGGGTTACGTCTTAGACTGCTGCAACATCAACAGTTCAAAACCACCAGGCGCTCCAAAGGAGAAAGGTGAGACTTTCTACTCCCTAAAGAGTTATGGTCTCTGACCCCAGGGGCAAGTCTACTCGGTCCTACAGGATCACTACGGTTGGCAATAGATTCGATGGCACTGAGTTGGGTTTTGAGTTTGGGGATCACCTTTGGAATCCCTGGGCTGCACCAATGGTCAACAGTCCAGTCCCCCCAGAGGCTCCTGGGAGAAAGGCCTGGAGCTCTTCCTGGGGAAATGCAGCATGGAAAACGCTGTGGGGCACAGGTCTCTGACACGTGAGGCCTGACAGCCACTGGTTTGTTTTGTTTGTTTGCTTAAGATTGTGTTGTTGTTTATCGCCTTTATTGGATTTTTGTCTGTTTTCTTTTCTTTCCTTTGGCTGCTGAAGTGAAGCGCTATCCCCCTAACCATCTCCTCTTCATGGTAGGAGCACATTCTGCAGCTCGAGAAAAGCGTGCCCCGTTTCTCGGACCCCTGGCGGCAACGGGGTGGTCAGCAATTCTACCCGACAGGGTCGCTGAGTTGGACTCGGCTGGCAGGCAGCAAGTTTGCGAGTTTGAGCTCCTAGACAGAAAGGTGCTGGGAGGCTGGGGGCCCCGGCCGAGGCCCCTCTGTCTTCCTCACACTGTCCAGTCTGCATCCATTTGGAAATGCATGCTAAATAAAGGGATGAGTGGATCACTCCATGAATGGCATTGTGGTTACATCAGAAGCTGGGAGCAAGAGGAAATTAATTTGCAGGTGGAATTATTACATTGTGTTACCCAATCTTGCAAAACAATGCGGCACCGCTTGTAGGAGTTTCAAGCACTTATTCAGAAATTTAATTGCCAGTTAATTTTCCTGCAGAACACAATAACCTCTACAAGCTAAAGGAAGTCAGATACATCTCTGTAAACCTCGTTAGGCGCTGACTGAACCTAACAGCGGTTAGAAGCCAGAAAGTGTAATCTGCTCACACGGATGCTGTCTCTGGTCGTAGCTGACATGCCTTTATCCTGATTCCTCCAGTCCTCATGGCCTACTGGGAGGACTTGGTTCTCAGTTGTGACCACAGAAATCGGGTGGCCTGAGCGAAGCCATCTCCAATCTGGGACTCAGCCTGCATCCAGAGTCACAGTTAAGGACACAGGGTCACACAGCTGGGGGCTGAAGCTGGAGGTGGGCCAACAAGACAGGTGTCTATGACACTGCTTGGCTAAAAACTGTTCAATTGAACTCAAGAACTGTTAGATGCTGCAGCTGGGGTGGGCAGTGGGTAGGAGGGGAAAACAAAAAGAGGCCATGAGCAGCCCTGCTGATAGCAGAACTCGGGTGCACAGAAGGAGTTAAACCCCGCCCTGACCCACTTAAGCCACCTCTTGGCCAGGGAGTGGGACAAAGATCACAAAGCCCCAGTCGGTCAGTCTGCCTGGGGACACATGCCCGCAGACCAGATTCAGCCAGCTCCAGTTGCTGTCACCTCTTTGGGTGTCACGAGTAAGTGGGTCAGCATTTTCGGACCACTCTGTTGATTGATAGTGAGCGAAGTGGCTCTCTCCGGGCGGCCAGGACAGAATGACTCAAGCCCAGGGAATGAGCGCCACTGCGCCAGCAATGAGCTCATTCCTCAAGCGGCCGTGAGGGCACCAGGGGGTTAAAACTCAACCACTACCCTTTGGGCACTCATGAATTCTTCTGCATCCTTTTGTCCCTCGCAGGGTGTCCCCTCTCTGCCTCCTCTGGTGTCCTGTCTGAGGGACACCTTGAAAATGAGACGTAATGAAGCCGTGGAGGACATTGATCCAATGTGACATGAGAATTGATGTGGAGCGTGATCCCGCCGGCAGATGATTCACCTCCTCGGAGCAGGGTTGGGTGTGATGCTTTGTTTCGGTTTTGTTTCCCTGTTGTGTACTGTCTGCAGACTTTGTGAAGGACTTGGGCAGGAGTGGCCATGCCAGGATAATTTTTTTCCCAGAATGAGGCCTCGAAAGGCAGCGAACAATTGCTAAGGGGGCGCCATATCCCGGGACACTGCGATTCTTACACCTTGATTGCTGCTGTTTTCATCTAGTTGTAAGGAGGGTCTAAAGAAAATTACTGCCACATTGTGGAGCGGAAACCATAGATTGATTGGTTCATTTATTCATCTGTTCGACACTATTTACTGAGCACCTATTCTGTGCCTGACTAGCAAACCAACCCAAATAATGATAGTGATTGCAGTAAGAGCAGGGGAAGGTGATGGTGATGGTGATGGTCATGGTCATGGTCATGGT
>NW_022105908.1:22376609-22396527 GCF_000313985.2 Echinops telfairi | reverse complement strand
TATGGATTGCGATAACAGTTGTATGAGCCCCTAATAAAATGTTTATTAAAAAAAAAAAAAAAGATCGCAGCCAGAAAACCCTGCGGAGTGGCTCTGCTCTGTGCCACGTGGGTGACCGTGAGGAGCAATCAATCTGATGGCAGTGGTTTTGAAAGGGTTTGGCTCGTGGTTGTGGTGGGTTTATTGCAGATGGACCATGTGCCAAACTCCTTTGTAAGTGCTTTGTAAGCAGCATCTCATTTAATTCTCATAGAAACTCTGCAGTCGCTGCTATTGGTGTCCCCATTTGACAGACGAAGAAAGTGAGTCATGAAGCAATTACCTTGCCTCAAGTCACCCAAGTACGTGGCATGTGGTCATGCTCATGGTGCCAATGTCGAGAGCTTTTATTGAGCCTCCTCCCCCCTAAGAGTAATTGTGAAGAGAATAGTTACAAGAGTCCATTGTGGGCTGGAATTTATTTCTCCCGCCAGCAGTGCCTGGACACTGCCCTGGTCCTTGTCTATGCTAAGCCCTGCCTTCAACCCTTCAAACCCCCCTCCATCACACCAATAAACTCCCTTTGGCTAAGGTGAGCCACAATTGGCTTCTGCTGCTTTCAGCCAAGGAAGCCTACCTGGTACAGGTAGTGATCTTCTGCAAGTAGGACTACAGGAGGCCAGAGAGAGGTAGTCATGTGCAAAAAGGTGTGACAGGTTCTATTTTTGAAAGTTGGCTGCCAGCTCTTTCCCAAATCTCACCACGTCTCCATGGAGTGGTGGGGCCAGTGTCCACTTCCCCGGAACTGAGGCAGAACTTCATAACCGGCAACACCCAAGCTGTAGGGCAGAGGTCACATCATGTGACCTCGCAGGCTAGGCTGCACAAGGGCCACGCACTCTGCCTTACACTGTCGTGAGATGCTGACTCCTGGGACCCAGTTGCTGAACTGCACCCAATTCCAAACCACCCTATAGGGAGAGACCACATGAGGAGGCCAAGTGTAGGTGCCCAGCTGAGACCCCAGACCACAACCAACACCAAGCCCCAGTGAGAAGCAAAAACATCTCCAGGTCTTCCCTGCCCATCGCCTTCAAGTGGCCTCCAGCCACTGAAGTCTGCCCTGGAGAGGCCCCAGACGTCACGGAGCAGCGAAAAGCCATGCTGGCTGGGTCCTATGCAAACCCCTGAGGCACAGAAGCACGGTCACCTGGTGATTCTACACCACTTCCTGTCATAGCAATCCTGCCGAGAACTGATGGGTGTTTAGAAAAGGCAACCCTGAAGATCATGTCCAATCTGGAAATCCCCTGGCTCAGTAACTGAGCTGCTGCTTATACCCATAAATGTACACAGGGATTCTCATGACTAATGACTTCTCTACTCTGGGGACCCCAGGGCTTCATAGACCATAGTCTGAGCAGGTCCTAGCTCAGTCTGGAAATCGATGTCCATGCACACAGCAGACAACCCAGGTGCTAAGAAGTTTCAGGTACAGTGAAACTTTGGTTGGCGAACTGATCCAAACTAGAACCCTCCGCTACTCAAACAGCAAAGTTCAAAAAAATATCTGCTTGGTGTTGGTCAGTTGGCTCAGTCGTGGAACTGAACATCTATCTGGCTTGAGAAACCTGTACGGGCCGAGAGTGAGTCACACGTTGGCTCTCACCTTAGACCAAAAGAGGTGACACTTCAGTTCCTGCACACTCTCACTCGGACAACATACCGTGCCGGTGTCAGTGCGTTAAAACATACGTCATCGTGCTTTTCTTTTTTTTTGGTACATGATTTGCATAAACTATCATATCCCTGGGTCCTCCAAAGAAAGTTAGAGGCACCAGCAGTAAAGCTCAGAGGCGACTGTGAGAGCCGTGATAGAGTTAAAGAAATGATCGCAAAATTGGAATGAGGTCACTGCTCGTCTGATTAGGCAGCTGAATTCAACGGGGCTAAGTCAGCAGGATTGACATTTTTGAAAACGGAAATGTGATTAGAGCGGCTCGTGTAGCAAAAGGTGTGAAATCTTTAACCACAAAACAAAGAACCCAGACCATCTAAGACAGCGTTCTCAACCTTCCTTGTGCCGCGACCCTTTCATACAGTTCCTCATGTGGTGGTGACCCCAACCAATTATTTTTGTTGCTACTTCATCACTGTCATTTTGCTACTGTTATGAATTTGGCGACCCCTGTGAAAGGGTCCTTTGATCCCCAAAGGGGTCGCGACCCACAGGAGGTTTAAAAGGTGCTGTGAATTTGGTTACAGCAGAAACAACTGGAGGGTGATGGTGTATCCAAGACAGGGATATATGCGAAGGCTAAAAGCCTCCATAGTGATTTAAAGTCCTGGAAAAGTGAATTCATAAGTGTCATTTGGGGGCCTCAGAACCAATTATTTGGTTTTCCATTATTTCTTATGGGAGAAAGAAAATATGTTCAGTCCTCAAACTTTGCCGTGTTCGAAGTGACATTTGGAACAAATTGAGTTCGGTAGCCGAGGTCTGGCTGTACAGATGAAGGAAACGCACCGTCTGGGGAGTTACAGCGCTTAGAATGAGAGCCACAAGAGGGGAATCACAAATACCTCTGAAGGGTGCATCCTATTTGTTATTCGGGGAAGGATCATTTGTATCTAAGGAACATCAAACAAGCCCGCAGAGCTTCCTTTGCGGACCAGGGAGAGGCAGAGCAGGTGAAATAAACAGGGGTTGCAAAAACGATAACATCAGGGAGTGATCTGGGAAGAAACAAAATGTCCTGAGCCCGCTGAGAATCTCATTAAAGTCTTTGTGAAAAGCAGTGCTCTGAGCTTGTCGCTGCTGCCATCTGACCATCTCTCACCGGCAAACAGAACCGTCTTCAAGGACAAGGACAATCCAGATTCACTCTGGCTCTGCCAGGCACACGTGTGCCTGTGTCCCCGGCGTGACGTATTTGTGTCAGCGTCTTTGTGTTGTGGCTAAGAGGACAGAATCCTGAGCCTGGCTGCCTACATCCAAGTCCTGGGTGACTTGGGAGAGTTACTCACCCTCTCTGGGCCTCTGTTTTCCATCTGTAAGAGATGGTTTGCCTTGTAGGGTTGGTGCAGGGTTTCATGAAAGATTGACATAGCCCTTACCACTCAGGGACTTGCCATCTTATTGTTATATTTATCATTAGGACTGAGTGCTTTCCTAGGGCTCCATAGATACAGATTGCTGGGGTCTTGCAGACCCGTGTGTATGCCTTGACTCGCTTTACCTCCTTCCCTGCGGTGTTAGTCCGAGTGGACTAAAGAAACGAGTTCAAGGACACTCATATGTGTATAAGAAGGAGCTTTATATAAAAGAGTAATTGTATATTAAGAAAACATCCCAGCCCAGGCCAGGTTAAGTCCACAAATCTGATATTAGCCCATATGGCTGTTACCAGTCTGCAAATTCCTCTTCAGACTCATGCAGCACATGCCACGAAGCCGAATACAAGAAGAAAGATGACAGGCCAGTGGGTGGAAAGTCTTGTGGATCCTCTGGGGATGGAAGCATCTCAGCACTGGTGTGAGTCTCCACGTGGCTCCTCCAGCTTCCAGGGCTCTGGCTGTATCAGCATAGCACATCAGGCTTGTCAGCCGAAAGACAAAGCAGAGAGTGTGTCTACTCTCCAATGAGCTATTTATCTCCTTCATGCCTCCAAATGAGGTCATCAAGCTGCGACCTGGTTGACAGGCTAGACTCCACCCCTTCACAGGTTGACAGTAGATTATGGAACTACCACACCCACCTCACAGACAGCCAACAATTGCTTTTCTGCCTGTGTCAATCCAGGAGATGGACCGACATGGTGGCTGCAACAACGGGCTCAAACTTAAGCGCTAGGCTGACACAGAGGGCGGGCACTGTTTTGTTGAGGTTGTACACAGGGTCGCTATGCATCGGATGTAACTCGATAGCATCTAACCACTCTAAAGTTCGCGTGATCCTTCAATCTTCCCCAGATAAAAAGAGAGTTGGAGACCACTACACTGCCATGAAAGAGAGAGGGAAACAAGAGCCCAGCTGGTGTGTAGTAGGCATCCTGTGTTAAGCAAGTGATCAATGCCCATCAGGTGAGGCAGCATTTAACAACCTTAGAATCTCAGTGGCTCAACAAAGGACAGGTTTGTTTCTTGTTCTTGTCGCCACAGACTTAAGCCAGTAAGGCAGCATTCCCAGGCAGGGACTTGGGGATCCAGGCTCCTTCCAGCTTGTGAAGCCACTCTCCTTTGGAAGACTGGAGCATTCTGTGGGGTGTTTTAAGGACCAGGCCTGGAAATGGCTTCAATCACTTCTGCCCACACGCCACTAAGCCACGGGTCAGAACTCAGTCTGCATGATAAACTCATTTACTCATTGTTTACAATGAGTAAATTCTGTCCTCTGAGAGATGGTGGTAAACAGTATAGAGTCTTTTAGGACTCCAACCCCAGTGCTTCTCTCTCTCTCTCTCACTTTTTTTAAAAAATACTTTTATTGGGGGCTCTTACATCTCCTATCACAATCCATACATTGTTCCAATGTGTTAAGCACATTTGCACATATGCCACCATCATCATTTTCAAAGCGTTCTCTTCCCACTTGAGCCCCTGATATCAGCTCCCCATTTCTTCCCCCTCCCTCCCCCACCCAGCCACCTCGTGAACCCTTGATGTTATAGATTATTTTTCCCATATCTCGCATTATCCTCCATCGCCCCTCGCCCACTTTTCTGTTATTCATCCTGGGAGGGGGTTCTAGATTGATCCTTGTGATCGATTCCCCCTTCTGCCCCCACCCTCCTCTAATCCTGCTGGTATCTCTACTCTCCTTGTTGGCCCTGAGGGGTTTACCTGTCCTGGATTCCCTGTGTTGTGGGCTCTTATCTGTAGCAGTGGCATTGCTCTGGTCTAATCTGATCTGTAAGGTAGAATTGAGGTCATGCTAGTGGGCTGAAGGAAGCACCAAAGAGCTAGAGGACAGTTGTGTGTTTCGCCAGTGCTATACTGCACCCTGACTGGCTCATCTGTTACCTGTAACCCCTCTCTGAGGGGATGTCCAATTGTCTACAGATGGGCATTGGGTCTCCACTCCATGCCCCACCCCCATGGTTTTATTCTGCATCTTAGATGCCTGCTACCTGATCCCATTGACCTCATGATCACACAGGCTGGTGTGCTTCTTTCATGTGGGCTTTGTTGCTTCTGAGCTAGATGGCCACTTGTTTATCTTCAGGCCTTTAAGACCCCAGATACTATATCTGTTGATAGCAGGGCGCCATCAGCTTTCTCCACCACATTTGCTTTTGCACCCATTTTGTCTTCAGCGATCGTGGCGGGAAAGTGAGCATCACAGAATGCCGACTGCTAGAGCAAAGTGTTCATGCGTTAAGGGAGTACTTGAGTTGAGGCCCAATGTCCATCTGCAATTTTAATTCCTTTTGTTTAACCTTAACTCTTAACATCTAGATATGAGTAGATAGTTCTATGCCCCTCTCATTTTATATATATATTTACATATGTACATGCCTGTAGTTAGGCCTCTACAAATGTCCTTTGCCTCCTGGTCCTTTCCTCTATTTCCTTTTTACTTCCATCCTTTCCCACCATCATGTTTGGCCTTCATTCTGGTTCAGTAATTCCTCGCTGCTACATTGCCCTTGACTGAGCTCCACTAGGTATCCTCTGACCTTCCTCCCATTGCTTTTAGTTCACTTTTTGTTCCCTTGTCCCTGGTTGGTCCCTCAGTGCCACCCCACCTTCCTTTCTCCCACCTCCCCTTCTCTCCTATCCCCCTTGGAATCATTGGTCCCATTCCTTCCATCTCTGAATTATTTATCCCCGCCTATCGTATCTAGATAGACATGCAGATACATTAATAAGTGAATAACCAGGCAAAGCCAAATAAAACAACAAAGGAAGTCAAAACCAACAAAACAATAACAACAACAGCAAAAAGCAAGAACAAATTAACAATAACAAAGAGAAAGCCACTGGCAAAAATGGAAAAGCCTATAAATAGTTCAAGGTCTGTTTGTTGGCCTTTACAAGTGTTTTCCAGTCAAGTCTGATGGAGTGCCACGCTCTGTCTCCCAAGTCTTTTTTTGGTATTCCCTGGGGTTTCATCACTCTGCTCCCGCTGCTGCTCTGCCGCATGCCCTCAGTCCCTCGCCCCAGCGTGATGTGGCCAGACTGTGCAGTATTTCCATACTGTGTCTCCAGGGCTGTCCCCCGCAGCACCATGGTTCAGTGCAGGACAACGTGTCCCTTGGTGGGGCCAGTCCTATGGTCCTCCCCATGCATTGCCTGCTCAGAGCAGGAACATCGTCCTTGGGGCTTGGTGGGCCAGGATGTCCTCCCCTCCCTCTCCATCCCTTTGTGTTTCTCCTGTGTGCTCTAATCCGATGCACCCCTCCCCAAGCTGTAGTGCCAGTGCTGTCCTCGGAAGTGCATTCTTCTGAGGGGTGGGATGTCCACATAGTTGGGATTGGGGTTGGCCCCGCAGACTTCTCTATTGGTTCCCTGGTACATGCCAGTATGTTGTATTCACACGTTGGCGCATCGGGTGAAGCCTGGTCTCTCCCTCTCCTGTGGAGATATAAACAATACCTGCCGCTTGGGTGGATTAGTGCCCTGCTCCCCCCACCCCTGTCTTTCTCTCTCTCTCTCTCTCTCTCTCTCTCTTTCTCTCTCTCTCTCTCTTTCTTTCCCCCTTTTATTTAGTTGACTGCTGTGTGTATCCCTGGATTGTGTTTGGCCCCTGCCATAGTTGCTGGACCTCACCCCAGAGATGTATGTATATAGTAGCTTTTCCCCTATGCCCCATTTTTTTGTTTGTTTGTTTGTTTGAAGCTTACCTCAGTGGACTCATGTTGTACTTGTCCTTTTGTGCATGACTTACTTCACTTAGCATGATTTCCTCCAGTTCTTCACATGCAGCAATGTGCTTCATACGTTCATCACTGCATTTTAGGGATGCATAGTACTCTGTTGTATGTATGTACCGTGATTTTTTGATCCGTTCGTCTGTTGATGAAATTTGGGTTGTTTCCAACTCCTTGCAATTGTGAACTGTGCTGCGATGAACATTAAGGCACAGATGTCTGGCTGCGGTTGGTTTCTTGCCTCTTCTGGGTATATGCCCAGTAGGGGGATTGCTGGGTTGTATGGTAGCTTGATTTCCACCTGTTTTAGATATTGCCAGATCAATTTCCATAGTGGCTGTACATACATACCTACAGGTCCACCAGCAGTGGATGAGCGTTCCTATCTCACCACAGCCTCTCAAGCACTTGCTACTTTCTGACTTTTTGAATTGGGCTATCTTTGAGGGTGTTAGGTGATATCTCATAGTTTTTTTAATTTGCATTTCTCTTATAGCTAACGATCGGGAACACTTGCTCATATGTTTATTGGCCATTCGGATTTCTGTCCCTGTGAAACTTCTATTCAAGTCCTTTGCCCACCTCCTCAGTGGGCAATTAGTTTTTCTCGTATTGTAAGCTTGCAAAGTATTATAGATTTTAGTAATAAGGCCTTTGTCTGATGTGTCATTGCTAAAGATGTTTTCCCAGTCGGTGAACTCTCTTATTACTCTCTTGGTGAATTATTTCAATGTTCACAGGTGTTTTATCTTCAGTAGATCCCACTTGTCAATTTGTGACTCCTCTGTATTTGTATCCTTCCCTATTTCTGATAGCCTATGTATACCTTGTGCCAAGGTTCTCAGGTATGTCCCAATTCCCTCATTAATGGCCTGAATTGTTTGGCATTTTACCTCAAGTTCTGTGATCCACCTTCAGTTTGGTTTTGTGCATGGAGTGAGGTAAGGGTCTTGCTTCATTTTTCTGCAGGTAGATATCCATTTTTTCCAGTACCACTTATTGAAGAGGGCATCCACTTCCCATTTGATATTTTGGGGGGCCCTTATCAAAAAACAGTTGCCTGTATGCTGATGTTTTTATTTCTAGGTCTTCAGCTCTTTTCCATTGGTCTGAATTTCTGTCATTATGCCAGTCCAATACTGTTTTGACCACTGTGGCCGTATAGTACGTGCTAAAGTCAGGTAGAGCAAGCCCTCCCACTTTGTCCTTATTCTTGAGGAGTTCTCTGCTAATTATGGGCTTCTTCCCCTCCATATGAAGTTGGTAATCTGTTTTTCCAATTCTTTGAAGAAGGATGATGGTATTCATATCAGGATAGCATTAAACTTATATAGTGCCTTGGGCAGAACTGACATGTTTACTATATTAAGTCTTCCAATTCACAAGCATGGGATGTTCTTTCACTTGTTGCAGTCACTCTTGGTTTCTTGTAATAGTGTTCTATACTTTTCCTCATACAAATCTTTTGTTTTTTTAGTCAGGTATATCCCTAGATATTTCAGTTTGTGCTTGGCTATTGCAAAGGGTACTACCTTCTTAATTGCTTCTTCTGTGATCTTGTCTGATGTGTATAGCAGTCTGATAGACTTCTGTTTGTTGATCTTGTATCCTGCCGCTCTGCCATATTCCTCTATCACTTCCAGCACTCCACTTATGGAGTTTCTGGGATTTTCAATGTATAAAATCATATCATCTGTGAATAATGATAGTTTTGCCTCTTCCTTCCCCAAACGAATACCTTTGATGTCTTTTCTTTGTCTATGACCTCCAGTGCAATGTTAAAAAGGAGTGGGGACAAGGGGCATCCTTGTCTGGTTCCCTTTTTCAGGGGAATTTTTTTTGTCTTTTCTCCTTTGATTACCACGTTGGCTGTTGGTTTTTCATATATAGCTTGTATAATATTGAGGAATTTTCCTTCTATTCCTATTTTCTTGAGTGTCTTAAACAGGAATGGGTGTTGGATGTTGTCAAATGCTTTTTCCGTATTTATCGATATCATGTGATTCTTATCATTTTTCCTGTCAATGTGGCATATAGTCCTAATGGTCTTTTTGTATGCTGAACCATCCCTGCATCCCTGGTATGAATTGCACTTGGTCATGGTGAATTATTTTTTATATGTTTTTGTATTCTATTTGCCAGTATTTTGTTAAGGATTTTTGCATTGATGCTCATCAAGGACATTGCTCTGTAGTTCTCGATTTTTGTGGGATTCTTTCCCGGTTTCGGTATCAGAGTTATACTAGCTTCATAGAAAGAGTTTGGGAGTTTTCCATCTTTTTCTGTGCTCTGGAAGAGTTTGTGTAGGATTGGTGTCAATTCTTCCCTGAATGCTTGGTAGAATTCTCCTGTGAAGCCATCTGACCCAGGGGATTTTTTTATTGGTTATCCCTTGATCACCTTGGCTATTTCTTCCATTGCAATGAGTCTGTCTCTCACACTTTTATTGTGAATTTAGTGGGCGCTGACAGAGCAGAACCATTTCCCACTGAAACATGTTTTGTCTCAGCTCACTGAGGGCAATCCCCACACTGTACCATCACTCATTCCACCCCTCTCTGTGCTTCTGTCTCCATTCCTTCTTCTTTTAACCCTCTGGATTCTGTCCTCGGCTAAACGTTGCCCTATTGGTCTCAGATGATTGAGACCAAGAAGTGCAGTGTGTTTCTCTCTCATTGTTATCCCTGGATTCAGGATAATAAATAAGGGCCTGCTCACTTCAATCTGCTCACTTCTAATCACTTCATCCTAGTCCGGGCTGAGCATTTGCCACACTTGCCAGACCCCTGCAAAATCCACCCATTTTTTCCTTGCCACTTTCCACCACCCCCCTTCTCATGGAATATACTGTTGGCATAGTATTTTTTAAAAATTTTTTAAATCATTTTATTGGGGGCTCGTACAACTCTTATCACAATCCATGCATACAGCCATTGTGCCAAGCACATTTGTACATTTGTTGCCATCATCATTCTCAAAACATTTTCTTTCTACCTGACCCCTTGGTATCAGCTCCTCATTTTTCCCCTCCCTCCCCGCCCTCCCTCCTTCAAGAACCCTTGATAATTTATAAATTATTATTATTTTGTCATGTCTTATACTGTCCAGCATCTCCCTTCACCAACTTTTCCTTTGTCTGTCCCCCAGGGAGGGGGTTATATGTAGATCCTTGTGATCAGTTCCACCTTTTTACCCCGCCTTCCCTTTACCCTCTTTGTATCACTGCTCTCATTATTGGTCCTGAGGGGTTTATCTGTTCTGGATTCCCTGTGTTTCGAGTTGTTATCTGTACCAGTGTACATGCTCTGGTCTAGCTGGATTTGTAGAGCAGAATTGGGATCATGATAGTGGGGGGGAGGAAGCATTAAAGAACTAGAGGAAAGCTGTATGTTTCATTGTTACTATACTGTACCCTGACTGACTTGTCTCCTCCCCACAACCCTTCTATAAGGGGATGTCCAGTTGCCTACAGATGGGATTTGGGTCTCCACTCTGCACTCTCCCTCATTCACAATGATGATTTTTTTGTTCTTTATGCCTGATACCTGATCCCTTCAACACCTCGTGATCACACAGGCTTGTGTGCTTCTTCCATGTGGGATTTGTTGCTTCTGAGCTAGATGGCTGCTTGTTTATCTTCAAGCCTTTAAGACCTCAGATGCTATATTTTTTGATAGCCAGGCACCATCAGCTTTCTTTACCACATTTGCTTATGCACCCACTTTGTCTTCAGTGACCGTGTAGTAAAGGTGAGCATTGGAAGTGGGTGTTAACAAACCCAAGAACAAGGGAACAACAAGCGATCCAAAACTGATGGCGAGGAGGGTGTAGGGGGCCTGGTAGGGCTTGATCAAGGGCAATGTAACCAAGAGGAATTACTGAAACCCAAATGAAGGCTAAGCATGATAGTGGGATACAAGGAAAGTAAGAGGAAACAGAGGAAAGAACTAGGAGACAAAGGGTATTTATAGAATTCTAAATACAGGCATATACATATGTAAATATATTTATATATGACGATGGAGAAATAGATCTATGTGCATATATTTAGAGGTTTAGTATTAAGGTAGCAGATGGACATTAGGTCTCCACTTAAGTACTCCCTCAATGCAAGAACACTTTGTTCTATTAAACATTTGTTCTTGCCACATTCTTGCCAGTCTCTTTCCTACCTGCACAAGGCAGTCCAGTTGGCCTTTCTAAAGTAACCACCTGCCCCCATCCCTCTCACATACTAAGTTGCTATCAGGTCAATTCTGACTCATGGTGACCCCACATGTGTCAGAGCAGAACTTACACCATAAAGGTTTTCTTTAGCTGTTTTTTTTTTGGGGGGGGGGGGGGGGGGGGGTCTATTGCCAGCCCTTTCTTCTGAGGCACCTCCAGGTGTACTTGAAGCACCCACCTTTCAGTTAATAACTGAGCACGTTAGCCATGTGCACAACCCAGGGTCTCCTCACTCCTCAGGAAAGAGTCTTTTAATACTTCCTCGTTGCACTTAGAAAAAGAGTCAAAACTGTATAGCTTATAAGGTATTCCCTGCTTGGCTCTCAGCCTTACCTGTGTCCTCTGGGCTCCCACGTGACCTTCCAAGAGTCAAATCGACTGTGATATTCTCATCTTTAAGAGCAAGTGCTGTTGCTCTTACCTGAAACCCATCCACCCATCCAGCCCTCTGTCTCTTCTAGCCTTATCACTCCTGCCCATCCTTCAAGTTTCAACTTGAAAGCCACTCCCCAGGCAGGCTTTTGGTCACCCTTGGACTAGGTGAGGTCTCCTCTTTTTCCCATTCCCATAGCACCCTATCCTAACCTTCATCCTTCTTAACCGTTGATTACCTCCTTAAACCCCAGTTTCTATCACGTCAGCCCTGGTCCGTGGTGACCCGCTGTACTCAGAGTAAACTAGCACTGTGGAGAGTTTTCAGTGGTTATGCTTTCAGAAGTGGATCACCAGGCCTTTCCTCTGAGGTATCTGTGGGAGGACTCAGACTCTTCAGGTTAGCCGCCAGACATATTCACTACTTGCATCACCTGCTTAAAATCCAAACCCACAGCTATCAAGTTGATTTCAACTCACAGTAAACCTCTACAAGGTTTCTAAGGTTGTAAATCTTTATAGGAACAGACAAGTTTATCTTCTCCCCCACTCCCACCCCTGCCTCCTCCCCACCCATCCAGGAGTGTGCTGGATTTGAAACACTGACCTTTCGGCTAGCAGCCAAAAGCATCCCCAGCAGCACTGCCAGTGCTGCTATTTCCTGCTTAGTTGTCTGGAATTCCCACTAAACCCCAAGCTCCCAGAGGGAAGGAATCATTTCCCGCTTACTCACTTTCTCTCCCCACAAAAAACACCTAGTAAGTCCTCAATGCATATTTGCTGAGTTAATGGATTGCTTTATTCGAGATTCACTCATATCTCATTACATCCAACTGATTACGTCCCAGACTCCTCTGCTTGACAGGAACTCCCCCCCCCCCCCAAGTAGCCTCTGAATCTCAGGTGCCCAAATCTGGACTTTGCAGACAAAAGTCAAAAACAAGGGGATGATTCCTATCGACAAAAAATCATAACCAACTTAATTTCCATCTTCATCTGCCAGTCTTGACAAGCTACAGAACTAGTCAAAGTGTGAGCCAGAAATTAGGCAGAGGTGTTGCTGGGATCCAGATTCCACAAGCCATCTGTCAGTGTATCATCCTGTGCTGGCTAACATGTTGCTAGGATACTGGAAGCTTTGCCACCAGCATCTTACATCCCAGCAGGGTCACCCATAAAGGGCGGGTCTCATTGCAGCTCCCAGACTAAGACAGACTAGGAAGAAAGGCCTGGCAGTCCACTTCGTGGCAAGGGTCCACACCAGCCACATCGATCACAAAAGAATCTTGCCCAATGGAACGCCAGGAGGTGAGTCCCCGAAGGGAGCATGCATTCCACATGCACTGTGCCTGGAGCATGCCAGCGACCACAAAGGTGGCACGGGACCAGGCAACATCTTGCTCAGGATGTCACTGTGAGTCTCGGCGGGCTCAAAGGCAAATAACAAGACAAAACTAGAAACTTTGCCCACAAAAGTGAAAAATGAGGCAATGAGACATATTTCAAAAACTTGACCAAAAAAAAAAAAAAAGGCCTTGCTGACTTATTTGTCATCTTCATCTCATCTGTCAGCTTTGACAACATATAAAACGAGTCGTGCCTGAACCAGAAATTAGGCCGAAGTGATGTCGAGAAGCCAGATTCAGTGGCTAGTCGAGTGGTGGGATCTATTTCTAGCTCTGCAATTGCCACAGGCATCCCTGTGGGGCTACCATCTCCTTAAAACGGCCCCAGGGAGAAGCAGGTGCTTTCTTCTGAGATTTCGCCTCCTGTCAGAATTCGTCATGCTGCTGTTGAAAGCCTTCATAGCGTAGTGGATAAGAGTTGCACTGCGATCCAAAGTGGGCCGTTCAAACCCACCCCAGCTGCTCCACGGGAGAAAGACGAGACTTTCTACTCCCATACACAGTTCACAGTCTCGGAAACCCAGGGTTGGTTCGTCCGTGACCCAGAGGGTCTCCGTGAGTCAGAATCGACTCCATAGCAGTTTGGCTTGGTTGCTGTCATTCATAGGTGCTGTCAAGGTCATTCCAACTCCCAGTCACCCCATGCACAACAGAACAAAATAGTTCCTGGTCTGGAATCATCCTCAGAGGCCTGGCTATGTGTAAGCCCCTGGTTGCTACCACGGTGTCAATCCATGCCATTGAGGGTCTTTCTCTTCTTTGCTGGCTTCTACTTTACCAAGTAGACTGTCCTTCTGCAGGGGCGGTCTCTCCTGATGACATGTCCCAAATACGTAAGCCAAAGTCTCAGCATCCTCACTGCTAAGGAACATGCGTCTTCCAACACAAACGGGTTCGTTTCTGATAGCCCAGGGCATCTTTAGTATTCCTTGCTAGCACCATACATCAAAAGCACCCATGCTTCTTTGGTTTTCCGTGCTCATTGACTGGCTTTCGCATGCATAGGAGGCGATGAAACGCAGCCTGGCGTGGGTCAGGCACAGCCACGCCGCCACCGGAGTCCTCAAAGCAGCAGCTCTGTCTTTTCACACTTTGACAGAGTCTTTTGTAGCAGATTTGCCCAAGGAAAGGACTCTTCCCAGTCATATTTTGAGTATCTTCTGATGTAGGGGCTCATCTTCCAGCACCAGATCCAACAGTGCCCCACTGCTATTCATACGGATTTCATTGGTCGTTTCAAAAATAAATAGATGGTGAGACAGACATTCCATTCTACTAATCTTAGTCCAGTAAACCAAAAAAAATCCAACATCATGGTCTGTATAGGGTTCCTGAGACTGCCTCTCCCTTTTCATCAAAGTGGCTGATTGGCTTGAACCGGTGACTTCACAGCTGGCAGTCCAATGCCTAACCCACCATGCCACCCAGGACTCCTTTACTCTGGAAGCTCTGTGAAACCGTCCATCACGGTTGGCCCTGCAGGCACAGCATCCAGTGTCACTGTACCATGCAGGCTACCACCGCATGACAAACTGACGGAAGAGTGTTGATAGTAAGGTAGAGCAGAAGGTAGCAGGCTTTTCTCCTCGGGACAATATATTAGCAACCTAAACCAAAGCCAGCTGCCAGGTGGCAGGGGACAGGCTGCAGATCCAAGTCCTCAGCATCTCTCCCGAGCTCCAGGTGGGAAAGAGGCCATGGAGAGGGTTTCTTCGGATCACAGAGTGAAGGGAGCTTGTGGCTTCAAAATACGTTTGTCCTGACATGAAGAAAAAGCAAGTCAAAGCAATGATTTGGGCAGCAGATGGTGAGCAAGATCCGTTGGGAAAATCTTTCCGGGGATTGAAAGGAAAAACAGCCGAGATGCCTCTGTCGAGGATGTCGCTGACTGCCACCTTCGGGGATGTCTTTATTTCCTAGTCAGCAAAGCTTCCAACCGTGGGACGATCAACTCCAAAGAGCCGTCTTGTGCCATTCATCAGAACCAGCATGACCGTGTCTCAGAGATCCGGGACTAAACGCCAGAGAGACTGAGCCCCATCGTCACTCAGGGTGATGAGGATGGAGGGCCTGGTGGCACCAAGGCCACTCCAGAGCTGGACCAGGAGCCTGGGGTGGGAGGCTCACTGCCCAGACACAGATCGCCATTGCAAATACCACTCAGAAGACAACCACAAACGCTCCCTGCCTTTGGGAGGGTTCCCCAAACCTCCGCCTTGCACCACCTTTTCCCCGCAGACACACGGACATTAGGTGCCTCCTGATGCGGGACACTGGGGGGCAAGAAAGAGCTCCTTTGTGTTCTAGGAAAAACCTCCAGGAAACTCAAACTGGAGCTAAAACCTGCAAAACAACTGTCCGGGATTCTTCCAACACATCGTGGTCTTGAAAGATACAGGGAGACTGAGGAACTGCTGCAGGTTGTTGTTAGTAGCCGCTGTCCAGTTGGGTCATGGCACCCCAACCCTGAGACCAGGCCAGCGGGGACCATAGAGTTTTCCCTGGCTGACTTTGCAACTGGGTCGCCAGGTCTTTCTTTGTAGCCTGCCTGAGTCGTCTGGACGCGCCCCTGAAATCTGTTCAGCACCACGACCCCACACAAGCCTTCTCTGGCAGATGACAGGTGGCTGCGCAGGAGGCTCGTTGGCTGGTAATCGAACCCAGGGTTTCCAGCAGAAAAGGAAAGAATTCTACCACCAAACTACCTCTGACCTCCGCCACACCTCACAGAACTTAAACAGCTAGTACAACTCAAAGCAATCTCAGATCCTGGACCAGAAAACAGAACCGTGAGAAAGGTAGCAGAATTTGAAGGTCTGTAGATTCGTCAGTAGTATCAAAGTTCACTGCCCGCATCAGTGGTGGGACTAGGGTTATATAAGACGTTAGCATTAAGGGGAACTGGATACAAAGTATATGGGAACACTCTGTACTATTCTTACCGTGTTTCAGTAAATCAAACATTAGTCCAAAACAGAAAGAAGTACAAAAATATAAGTGTCAAACCCCCCATCCCTTTTTTTAACTATGATAAATTTCTTTTCAAAGGAAACTTGCTTTTCCTACTCAACATGAAAAACCAAGCCATGAAAGAACGTTACTTGGTAAAAATGAATACAGAGAGGGAAAGGGGGTTCTGCTACCCACTGAGGGCCTGGGGTGCAAGTCCCTCTCCTTCCTGGTTACACGGGGAAAAGTCTTAGAAGTGTACCCGAATCCAACTTGGGCTGTCTCCTTGATGTGCTCTGAGGTGCAAGAGAGGTTCCAAACATTGACTATGTGAGCCAATGTTAGCCCAGACCTTGCTCACGCGCCTTTTAAAAACGTTTCTGGAATCCCTGGCAATCCCATTCCCCCCCCCCAAAAAAAACACTTTTTTGTTTTACAGCTTCATGGGAAAGGTCCAAGACCACTGGGGCCGTAGAACAGGAGTCATTGTGCGATAACAGGATAACGTGTAAGACGAGGCACGCTATCAGGCACTGAGGGAGAGGGTGGAAAGGAGCTCACCTTCTCTGAACATCACCTGTCCGCCAGAAGTGTCTTCTTCTAACTCTCTGACCTTCAACTCTAATTGTAGGTCATTACAATAACGCTATGGCACTCATTGGTTGATTTGTCAGACTGTGGGGCTTCACATGTCTCTGTGATGCTACAAGTGAGGCCATCAATATTTCAAATCTCAAATTTCAAATGGGCAGGTTGTAGCAGGGCTCTCAGACTAAAAAGCCCTGGTGGCCCTGTGAGTTAGACATTGGAAGTGTTATTACTGTTAGGTGCCGGTACCGTCCAGTAGGTTCTGACTCACAACAGAGGGAACCACCATCCGGTCCTGTACCACTCCCACGACTGTCCTTCTATGGGATCCCATTGTTGCAGCCGCTGTGTCAATCCATCCCATCAAGGGTCTTCCTCTTTCTGGCTGGCTTCCTACTTTACTGGCTTCCTTCCCTGAGGACTCGTCTCTCCAGACAACATGCCCAAAGGAAGTGAGACGGGGTCCTGCCATCCTTGCCTCCAAGGAACATTCTGGTTGTCCTTCTCCAAGACGGATTTGGTTGTTCTTTGGGCAGTCCATGGTACTCTCAGTATTCGTCACCAGCACCACAATCCAAATGTGTTGATTCTTCTTCGGTCTTTCTTATTCAATGTCCAACTCTCACATGCATGGGAGGCGATTAAAAAATGCCATGGCTAAGGCATCATCAGAACAAACAATCTTACCATAGTGAATGATGGGAGGAGTGCGGAGTGGAGATCCAAAGCCCATTAGTAGGCCACTGGAGATCCCCTTGCAGAGGGGTCTCCGGGGAGGAGATGAGCCAGTCAGGGTGTGATGTAACAACGATGAGAAATACAACTTTCCTCTAGTTCCTAAATGTTTCCTCCCCGCTACCACTACCATGACTTGAATTTGATCTTGCAAGTCTGGCTAGACCAGAGGAGGTACACTGGTACAGATAGGAGCTGAAAATACAGGGAACCCAGGGTGGATGAGTCCTACAGGACCAGTGGTGTGAGTGGCGAAACAAGGGAGGGTAGAGGGAGAGTGGGTAGGAAAGAGGGAACTGGTTACAAGGGACTATATGTGACCTCCTCCCTGGGGGACGGACAACAGAAAAGGGGGTGAAGGGAGACGTCGGATAGGGCAAGATATGACAAAATACCCATTTATAAACTATCAAGGGCTCATGCGGGAGGGGGGAGCGGGGAGGGAGGGGAAAAATGAGGACCTAATGTCGGGGGTTTAAGTGGAGAGAAAATGTTTTGAGAAACGATGTACAAATGCGCTTTGCACAATTGATGTGTGTATGGATTGCGATAACAGTTGTATGAGCCCCTAATAAAATGTTAAAAAAGAAAAATGCCATGGCTTGGCTCCGGTGCACCCTAGTCCTCAGAATCATCTCCTTGCTTTTCAACACTTTCAGGAAGTTTTGTGCAGCAGATGTACCCAATGCCCTGCACCGTTTGATCTCTTGACGACGTTTCCATGAGCATTGATTGAAGAAGTTCTTGACCGCTTCTATCTTTTCTTATTTATCACGAGTTATCTATTGGCCCAGTTGTGAGGAGTTTGGTTTTCCCTACATTGAGTTGTCATCCACACTGAAGGCAGCATTCCTTGGTCTTCATCAACAAGTGCTTCAGGTCTTCCTCACTTTCAACAAGCAAGATCATATCACCTGCTGTGAAGTCAGTGGGTCAAGCCAACCGTCCACCCTGAGGTAGTAAGACGAGACTGTCTCCTCCTGTACAGGAACCCTAGATAGAATCGTTATGAGTTAGAATCCACTTCCTGACAGCAGGGTTTGGGTTTTCCAGACTCAGTCTACTACAAAGAAGGATCTAGCATGGACTTCCTTTTAAAATGCCCATTGAAGACCTTATGAATAGCAGTAGAACGGTGTCGATGCAGTGCTGGGAAATGAGTCCCTCGGGTTGAAAGGCACCCAAAATGCAACTGAAGAAGAGCTGCCTCCTCAAAATGCAGGTGCCCTGAATGATGCGGATGAGCAAGCCTTTCAGGACCTCCATTGGCTGGTGTGGCATGATTTAAAATAAGAAGAAACAGGTACAAATATCAAGTAATAGCTGAAACATGGAATGCACAAAGCATGAGTCTGGGAAAAGTAGACATCATCAGACCTGAAACGAAGCACATAAAGCTCTACACTCTAGACAATCTTGAGCTGAAGTGGGTTCAGTCACCCAATGTTTTCCTCCCCTCCTCCTCCCACCTTCCCCCGACCCTCCTGCTATGGCAACTCCCGTTTCTATTCCTGAGGGGTTTATCTGACTTGGATCCCATGTACTGTGAGCTCTGATCTATACCAGTGTATGTGCTCTGGTCTAGCCAGAACTGAGAGGCAGGACTGGGGTCATGAGTGAGGGTGGGGAGGGTGAGGAAGCCTCACAGATCCAGAAGAATATTTTGTGTTTCACGGGTCCGTCAGCCAATTAGATGGTCTTAAGGAAATAGCATGGTGACAAGTTACACTTGGTTATAGGATCAGAAATGTTAAGGATACAGTTCTTCTGTCGGCGATGCCTTTTCTCAGCCATGCCAGCAGAGGCCCGGGGACCACATAGCTGAGAGGCTGAAGACAAGAGAAAGAAAGACATGCCCCATAGCCTCTGCCTTGGCTGCTATTACTTAAAGTAGCACAAAGCTCCTTCAGCATGGCTGATTCTGAGGGCGCACCCAGCTTCACACCCTGTCTCAGTCACCACTGTCTGTCTGCACAGGGATCTCAAACATGCTCCTTTCTCAATGATCGTGGGATTGGTTCTCCATTCCTGCTCCTGAGGTGGTTCACTTTATACCCAGTGGGATGGCAAAACTGACTGACTCCCTCACCGTAGCCCCATACTCACTCCATTTACATGGTCCTAGCCTGTCATTTTGTGGGAGTTACAAAGACCGTGACTAGAAAAGCCATATCAAGTAATTTCACCTCACCAAAGGTCTACTTTGCCAGAAATGACAAATTCAAGAGGAATAGCATCCATTCATCATCTAAAATATTAACATCTCTCCTGAATTACAATATTGTCAGTGATAGGATAACATCCATACATCTACAAGGAAGACTTCTTAACAGGATTATTATTCAAATTCATACACCCACCACTAATGCCAAAGAAGAGGACACTGGAGATTTTCACAAACTTCTGCAGTCTTAAACTAATTGATTAAATATGCACTCAAGATGCATTGATTACTGGTGATTGGAATGCAAATTCGGAAACAAAGTAGAAAGATGGGTGATTGGAAAATATCGTCTTCGTGGTAGAAATGACACCAGAGATTACATGACAAGAGTTTTTCAAGACCAATGATGTATTCGGTGCAAATACCTTTTTTCAACAGAATCAACAATGACTAAACAAGTGTAAGTGAACCTCACTGAACAGAATACACAGGGATCAAGTAGACTCCATTTATAGAAAGAGACCAAGGACATTCTGTGATGCTCACCTTCCCGACACAACCGCTGAAGACAAAGCGGGTGAATAAGCAAATGTGGTGAAGAAAGCTGATGGTGCCCGGCTATCAAA
>NW_022105908.1:22374234-22375679 GCF_000313985.2 Echinops telfairi | reverse complement strand
AGAAAATGTTTTGAGAAACGATGTACAAATGCGCTTTACACAATTGATGTGTGTATGGATTGGGATAACAGTTGTATCAGCCCCTAATAAAATGTTAAAAAAACAAATAAATAAATAAATAAAACACCAAATAAAATAAAATAAAATAAAATTATCATAGTGAAAAAAAAAAAAAAGAAAGAGACCAAGGAGAAGCTCAATGTCTTTCATACCAAGGTCAGGGCCAACCGTGGACCAGGCCAGTCATTACTCATATACAAGTTCAAGTTCAAGCTAAAGAAAATTGAAGCAGGTCCACAGTGCCAAAGTACAACCTTGAGACTACTCCACCTGAACTTAGGGACTGTCTCAAGAACATATTTGAAGAATTAGATATTGATCAATAAACACCAAATTGTGTGATGATATCAAGGACATTATACACGACTCACTCACTGCCATGAAGTTAATGACAACTAATGTTGACCCTATAAGACAAGATAGAACTGCCCCTATGAGTTTCTGAGAGTATAACTGTTAAGGGGAGTAGAAAGCCCCAACTTTTTTTCTGGAGAAGCAGCTGGTAGCTTTGAACTGCTGACCTTGTGGATTGAAACCCAACACTTACATCATCAGGAATCTTATTATACATGACGAAAGAAAGAAGAAGAAAACCCTCAAACTCACTGTCATCAAAACAGTTATGACTCATAGTGACCCTACAGAACAGGGTAGAACTACCTCTACGGGTTCCTGAGACTAACTCTTTAAGGGAGTAGAAAGCCTCATCTTTGTCACATAGAGTGGCTGGTGGTTTCGAACTATCGACCTTGGGGTTAGTAGCTGAACTTGTAACCACTACACCACCAAAACTCTTGAAAAGAATCAAAAGATCCTAAAAAGACAGGAAAGAAAGAAGATATCAAAGTGAATGTCAGAAGAGACTTGCAAATTTGCTCTTGATCATGAAGCAGCTAAATGAAGTAAAAGGTCTGAATCGAGAACTTCAAAGGCAGTCCAAGAAGACAAAGTAAAGTATTGTAATAAAATATGCAAAGGCCTGGAGTTAGAAAATCAAAAAAGAAAGAACATATTCAGCATATCTCAAACTGAACGAATTGAGTAAAAAAAATCAAGTTTCACATTGAAATAGTGAAGGATTCTATGGGCAAAATATTGAACAACGCAGGAAGCGTCAAACAAAGATGGAAAGAGTACAAAGAATCATCCTACCAGAGAGAATTGGTTCAATAATGACAGGAGGTAGGATACGATCAAAAACTCATGGTGTTAAAGCAACCCAAAGCACACAGAAGGCATTGACAAACACATGGCTCTGAGAATCGATGGAATGCCAATCAAAGCATTCCAACAGATGCTGCTGTGACAGAGTGCGCACTCATCTACGTCGAGATGTACGTGTAGATGTTAGGAAGACAGCTACTTTGATGACCAGTTAGAAGAGA
>NW_022105908.1:22364932-22373433 GCF_000313985.2 Echinops telfairi | reverse complement strand
ACTCAACCCTCCAATCTTTCAGCAATTCTCTTTGTCCCTCAGTAATACTCCACTGTATGGATTTATTTAGCCATTCATTTGTTGATGGACCCTTGCGTTATCTCCACCTTCTGGCTACTGCGGGTGTACACTGGTCACTCAGGGCTGCTGCTTTCCAGTCTCGTGGATCTATGTCCAGGCATGGGATTGCTAAGTCCTTTGGTAACAATGCCCTTTTTCCAGCCCCCTCTGATAGGCATTCTGGGCTTTGATGGGCAGGATCAGCAGTTTGAAACCACTGTAAAGAGTGACAGGCTTGCAGACTCGCAGGGACAGTTCTGCCCTGTCCTCCGGGGTCACTATGAGTCGACATCGACTGGACGGCAGTGAGTTAGTCAATCGGTGGGAGAAGGATGAGGCTGTCTGGTCTTAAAGACCCACAGTCTCAGTGAGTTGCGGTTAATTTGATAGCAGTGAGTTTGGATTTGGGTTGGATGGTAATTGCCGAAACCCTAGCGGCAAAGTGAGCGAAGCAGCAGGCCACTCACTAAACGGTCGGCAGTTCAAACCCACAGGCTGCTCTTGAGAGAAAGGTGGCGCCATCTGCCTCCAAAAAGATATCCAGCCCTGGAGCCCCTGCAGCGGCTGTCGCCTGTGCTGCGGCGTCTCTAGGAGCTGACGCCACTGGACAACAAGGACTTGGGTTGGACGCTCATTCTAGCTGTTGCTTTTTGAGACACCATCACATGAGCAGGGTCAGTTTGAGGATCAGAGAAGACCATGTGCAGGGAGAGGGCTCTGCAGCTCAGAGAGCATAAGGCATGGCTGGGGACACTAGCTGGACCCCACTCTCATTTCCCACCAGAGAGCTGGGAGACTCCCTAGGTACCCCATCTCTAGTCCAGGCATGTGTCACTCCATCGAGTTGGTGCCCACTCATCGCGGCCCTGTAGCACAGGGTAGAACTGCCCGTCGGTTTCTGAGGCAGTACCTCTTGCTGGGCGTAGTAAGCCCGGTCTTTCCCCAGGCCCAGGCACGTACACACTAGCTAACGCTCCGCCACCGCTGAGGCTGAGTTCGCAGAGAGCCCTGGCCACTGCTCTCCAGAAAAGCCAAAGGGCTTTGAGCCACTCAGGCAGAGAGCGCTGCTGGGCAGTTAAGTGCGTGTTAGTTTTGTACGGCAAACATGTCAGAGAATGGCTCTGCAGCAGATTTCATGCCTGAGCTGGGATTGACTTTATGGGCGCTCCTTCCCAGCTCAGCACATAAATCCTTTTCTTACCGTGGCTCTGTCCCCAAGTGACTACAGCACTAGCACCTTCTCCGTTAACCCCCTCCCTCCCCACACCATCTCCCTGGCCAGCCTCCTTCCCCAAGAGGCCCCAGACAAACAGCATCCCCTCCCATCTCCCAGAGTGTCCTGGGCATCACTGCCCTCCCCAGGACAGGGAGTGTGTCCTCCCTCACTCAACAGACAACAAAGAAACTGTGCACAGGAAGGACGAGGGCCGCGCCAGATGCTGCAGGACTGAGCAGGGGTGAGTGGAGCCCCACCCCCACCCCCACCCCAAGTCCCATGGAAGCCAGTTTCAATGTTTCATCAACTGGAAATGTCTGTGAGCCCAGCTGAAAATTCCTACAATGACTAATGTCGTCAAGTGAGCTCTAGGGACAAATGGGATGCTAATTATTCTGTGGAAAGCGAGACAAGTGGAGGGTTTAAACAGGGGTTCCGACTAAGCAGATGGTGGAAAGGCTGAAGGCTCAGGAAGGCAAGGACTGCTCGCCCCCACCTTTTATCAGCAATAAGGGGGCGGTTGGGAGGAGCTGGGTTCCCAAAGGCACCCCTCTGGGCAGTTCCCCGACCAGACGGTAGAGAGCCCCTTGTGGGCAGTGGGAGGCCCAGGGGGCTTGTGTGGAGGTAAAAACACTAAGGCCTCCTGCTAAGAGGCCCTGCACCCGTGTCCCAGGGCTGGGGGTGAGCACAACCTGCTGAGTGCTTCTTTTCAAATCTACCTGTGCGTTTGCTGTTCCAAAACAGACTGGGGAAGTCTGGACACCAGAGGAGTGGACTTGGCTTAGTCCAACCTCGCCAGAGGGGCGGGTCAGTGGCGAGGGATCAGGGGATCAGGAACACAGGTCATCTCCCCACCGTCCAGCCCAAGAGGAGGGAGTCCCGGTACTTGATGCTGTGATCACAGGCAACCGGACACGTCCAGCTCACACTTTAGAACTCCACCGTCTTGCCTTAGCTCGGGCTGTTCCCTCAGTCTTTCCCTCCTCGCTGACCACCTCCTACTGGGATTTCAGGTGTCACCTCCTCTGAAAGGCTTCTGGGTCCCCAGGCTGGGAACACACAGTGGCCTGTGCTTACCCTGCCTGGGCACTCACCACCCTGGACTGGAGTGGGATTCATCCCTGAGTGGCCCCAGGCAGGCAGGCCAGCGCTGGGCTTAGGAAACTAACCATTAGGGAGTGGAGTTGGCATCACAAGAAAGGGATAGGTACCCCACTTTCCCTCCAGGTGGGGTCTCGTGCCACTCTATACACACCCCCACACAGAGAGGGTTGGCATCTCATTAAGAAGACGCCATGGGAGGGGGGGGGGGGACTTTGGACTTGCTTCACCATTCCATCTACTTAAGAGGGTTCACCCCAGGCAGTCACAAAAGCAGTGGAGAGGAGGTCCCCGGGGTTAGGGAGCTGGAAGGTGACCCCAGGAACAAGGACTCCACATGTCACCTGAGGGTCACCCACATCAGCGGGAAGGGTCAGCCAGACCAAAAGACGATTGATTCCCCTGGGGCTGTGCCCTGTCGCCCACATCATGGGACAAATGACAAAAATCACAGCAAGCTCTTGGCTCTGGAGTCTGTGTGAGCTGGGGTTACTCTGAGTTCCTGACTCCATAAACTCCAAGTCCTCTCAACGACCCTGCGAGCTGAACCAGGAGCAGCTGTCCACTGCATTCAACAGATAGGAGACAGAGGCACAGAATTTGCCCAAGGTGACCAGCTCTCGAGTAGCAGAGCCGGGATTTGAACCCCAGCAGTCTGGCTGCAGAGTCTGTGCCCGCATGACCCAATCAGAATTACTCCCCATTCTGACACCGAACAAGGTCAGGGTTCTCAGCAGACTCCTCCGTGGCCTTACCCAACAGGGACTTCCCCGGGCCGGAAGAAGCTGTCCCGGGGAGAAAGCTAACCCAGGTAGGCTTTCTGAATGGCATCCATGCAGCTATCTTGGAGAGGGAAGAGTGTCGTATAGACAGAGATCTGTAGATAAACAGAGAAGGCTTGGTAGATTGATAATAGATAGGTGGAGGGAGAGATGATTGCAAGATAGATGATTGATTGATTGATGATAGATCCCAAACCATTGCTATCGAGTTGATTCTGACACATAGCATTCCTATGGGCTTCCAAGGCTGTAAACCTGCACAGGGATAGATAGATAGAGAGATAGATAGATAGATAGATAGATAGATAGATAGATAGATAGATAGATAGATAGATAGATGGTAGATAGTCATCCATTACCATCATTTGCTTTTACAAGTCTATTGCTTCATCCCTTTCAAGTAATTAGCACATCCTGATATTTCCACACGAATTGCAATAGGATGTTTCAGAGGCACACAAGCAAATATTTGCAAGAAGAATAGAGTCCTGGTGCCAGTTCGATTTCTCTTATTAACTGTGTGACCTTAGGTAATAGCTCCTGTAACCTTCCTGAGCCAATGCTGTCAGGAGTGTGATGGGGCTATACTACGTTGACTCCATCAGCACTGTACTGGGCACAGGGAATCAGAGATGAGCAGAACTCAGTTCATGCTCAGCGCCCAGACTATCAGAGTACAAACATCATCACCTCACCGTGCCCAGGCACAGAAGGGACACAGAAACAGGAGTGCTCCGTCCTGCACAGGAAGGTCAGGACAGACAGCAGGGAGCTGGAGAACCCTGGGCGGGTTGCAGAAGACCATCAGAGGGCCCTCGGGTGGAGAGAGCCTGCTGGGAAGGTGCCAGAACCTGAGCAAAGGCAGGTGAGAAGGACCAGCCATTCGAGGGGGGAGGAGGTGAAATGGGGCAGAGGAAGAAGTGAGATAAGGCTGTGAAAAGACCTGCGATGGCCCACTGGGGAGGACCGTGGAGAGCATCCATCCAGGGGCTGCAAACTCAGATGACGGCAGGGATCCGGCAGCTGACCTAACCAGGGGGATGAGACCCGTGTTGCAGAGGGAGGACTTGTGGCAAGCAGAGGTGGAGCTTGCCCTCCTGTCAGTGTCAGCTGCCATGGAGTCAAGGCCAACTCCTGGCCATCCCCTGTGTGCGGAGCAGCCCTGCCCGGCCAGGTTCTCAAGGTCGACGCCTTTCGGAAGCAGCGCACCGGGCTGGTCTTTCAAGCCATCAGCCTGCCTAAAGGGATCCAATTCTTGATCTTACTGACACAGGTTGTCAGGTGGCATTTGCACTTGGACCCCCTGCTCTGTTCTGATTCTTTGTCTAGACACAATGCCGTGACTCTGACCTTAGGTGGTGAGACTGGTTTATAACGCAAAGGTCTTCAGATCGTCCCTTTCTCTGGGTCCACATGACGTCACACCACCGAGTTCCAAAACCCTGTTTCTTAGGTGCCTCCTTCCATCCTGCTCTTGAACGCTCCCTCTCCGCTAGAATCCTAGTCCCTGCTCAGCACCCTGCTCTTACACCCCCTGTGCTGGAGACATCTCCCCTTGGTTCTCCCCTGGGTGCCCCCGGCTTCCTGCTTCCTGTCACTGTGACAGAATGGCTCGAGATATGGCTTCCTCTCTACCGACTCGCACACTCTTAGGTGGGACCCACTACTGGGTCGCTTGGGCCCCCAAGGAGTTACAGCTCTCTCTTTTTTTTTAACATGATTACCTCTCTTCCCCAGATGCACACCAGTTACCATGGTGATTCGGCCATCTGGTGAGCAGAGGGTGGGCTTTCAAACACCAGCCACCGTACTGTTTCTCACCACATGCCTTCCTGTGACTTCCACGCCCTGCTGCTGAGTACAATGTGCTCTCTCAGACTTCTCCTGGGGCCGCCCCCCTCTCCACAGTTATTGGCCCCCCTGACCCACACCCTTTCGATACTTGAATCAATGCCTGCATGCTGTCAAAGACAGGGTCTGTAGGCTGCCTGGCAATCAACGGAGGTAAACTGATCCTGAGACATGACAGAGCAGTGGCCATCAAATCACTCGTGGTGACCCCATGCGTGTCGGAGGAGAAATCTGCTCCAGACGTTGTTCAGAGGCTGTGTTTGCTGAAGTCGACAGACCATCAGGCCTTTCTTCCGCAGCGCCTCTGGATGGATTTGAACCCCCGCCCTTTGAGTTAGCCAGCAAGCACTTAACTGTTTGCATTACCAAAGACTCCTCTTCGCCCACCCAACCAAAAACCAAATTCTTTACTGCCAGGTCCATTTAGGTCCATGGTAAACCCACAAGCTCCTGAGATTGTCCAAGACTGCAAATCTTCATGGAAGAAGATCGCCAGGCTTTTTTTTTTTATTGTTTGCAGTACACCTGGGTTGGCTCAAACTACCTGAGCGCAAAACTTTTGTGCTGCCCAGAACCTTCCTTCACCCATCAGATGGATGCACATACCCATTCCAGCCAACAGCCATCTCTATGATGTGATTCCCCGTCGGAAATGTGGCAGCAACACTGTGGAGAATGTGGATCCACACCCCTAGCGCATCGCCACTGAGTGGAGGCTGAGCGCCATCCATGCAGGGTTTCCAAGCTGTAACTCTTTACGGTGCAGATAGCTTCATTTTCCTCCCACAGAGCAGTGGGTGGAAAGTTTCTTTAAAGTACCCTGTAATCCCCTCCTTCCAGCGAAAACACTTGACATAGTTCCTTCTCCCCTTTTTTTTTCTAAAATGGTGTCAAAATGAGGGAAAGAGAGATGAAGCTATAGACAATATCATTGGGAAACACAAGGGGGCTTCAGAAGGTTCCTGAATAGATCCCATTGTCTTTTAAGACCAGTATGCCCCTGTGTTAGTCTGGGTACTTTAGAGAAACAAATCCACAGAAACTCATATATAAGAGAGAGTTTTATATAAAGTTAAGTGCACATCAAGAAAACATCCCAACCCAGTGTTCCCAAGCCCACAAGTCCAACATTAACCCATATGTCCAACACCAATCCACAAAGTCCTCCTCCATCTCACAAAACAGACACAATGGTGCTGACTGCAGGAGGAAAGCCGAATCAGTGAACGTGTAAACATCTCAGCGCTGGCAGGGGTCTCCACACAGCTGCTCCAGCACCCAGGGCTGCATCGGGTAGGTCCATGCAGCTTCTCCTGAGGGATGTCTTACAGGAAGTCAGCCTTGCCAGCTAAAGCAGGGAACTGGCTAAGGCAGCTGCACCCTGGTCTAACTATCAGAAAGCAAGAGACCCGAAAACTAGAAAGGTGAGGCTCCCCGAGCCATTTATCCCTCTGCCCTTCAATTAACCCTACATGTGTTTATCGGCCAGGTTGGCACAGTAAACTAACTACCTCCACCCCTTTTGGACAACCCCTCATAGCAACATTTATCATTTTCTCCCCTGCTTTTTCCATATGTCACTTCCTAACGCCATTAGACGTCCTTTATATCCTATGTAACCTCTGTCATTGGTGGGTGCCATCTATCTGATTCCAATTCCTAGTGACCCGGTGTGCTCACGGCCATGGGGTCGGTTCTGACTCTTGGAGACCCCGGAGGACAGGGGAGAATTCCTCCTGGGAGTTTCTGAGACTGTGACTCTTTACAGGAGTAGAAAGCCCCATCTTTCTTCCGCTGAGCAGCTGGTGGTTTCGAACTACTGGCCTTGCAATTAGCACTCCAATGGGCAATCAGTACAACACCCAGGATCCTGAGACCCTATGTACAGCAAAATGAAATACTCCGCGGTCCTGCACCATCCTCACAATTGTTCTTACGTTTGAGCTCATTGTTGCAGCCAGTGTGACAACACTTCTCACCAAGGTCTTCTCTCTTTCACTGCCCCTCTACTTCGCCAAGAACAGATGTCCTTGTCCAGGGACTGGTCTCACCTGATGACGTGTCCAAAGAACATGAGCTGAAGTCTCCCCATGGTAAACCGGTCCATAATAATGTACCGAATGGACACGACTTAAGTTACCTGACATCTTCACAGTGGGCTAGTAATGTGAAACTTAACGATTTGCTCTTACCAATCCTGAGATAAACATCTCTGTCTCTATCATGAACCATTTTCCTAGAAGGTGTTTCTAGAATTTCCTAGAACGAAGAGTATAAATCTTTTAAGGCTGCTGATTCATCAAATTCCCACGAAAAGG
Organism: Echinops telfairi; assembly: GCF_000313985.2. Classification (NCBI taxonomy): domain Eukaryota; kingdom Metazoa; phylum Chordata; class Mammalia; order Afrosoricida; family Tenrecidae; genus Echinops; species Echinops telfairi. Next base: position 22,366,105 of record NW_022105908.1, on the reverse strand, counting down.
TTAGTCCTGTACACCTATGTTGGAATATTCCTGCTTGACCACATCCTCAACTGGCTTGGAAAATAAACTTGTTTTATAAAATGTGTACAAGCCTGATGTCATAGTAATTATGGATTGGGCTGCTAGGCACAAATCAGTAGTTCAAAACCACCAACCACTCTGAGAGAGAAAGCTGAGATTTCTACTCCTGTAAGGAGTTACAGGCTCAGAAACCACAGGGGCCATTCTACCCTGTCCTATGGGGTCGCTATGAGTTGGAACCGACTCAATGGCAGTGAGTTGGGTTTCTATGGACACACACACACGAAATTTCAAGCCCCGGATGTGACATTTTAACATCAATTTAAACATTTTGATCTTTCAAGATAATTTAAATAATAGGAATGTTCTTGACCTAGCCCTGTCCTTAGGACAAATTTCCCCTCTCTGCTTGGAAGGACTGGTTTGCCCGGATGGCAGGCCCTGCCAGTAATGCGTTGGGTCCCCTGGCCTTAGGCCGCCCCCCTGCTCTCTGCTTTCCCACTGCTGGTGCATCCCTGACTGGGAGGTGGATAAATGGCTCTGTTGGCTGCCCTTTTTCCCAGAACTTACTTCGTAGCAACCTGAGAGGGCCATCCGTCATTCTGCCACAGAGTTCGGCTCTGCCAGACATCTCATTCCAGGCTCCTGCCAAAGACACGGCTTGGAAGGGCCAACTCCAACCCTTGACTCGGTGGAGCAACAGACAGAGCACTGGACCGAGAGTCCAAATGTCTAACTTGCTGTGTGACCTCAGGCCAGCTACTGAACCACTCTGAGCTGCAGGTCTTCAACGCTAAAGGAAAGAGCTGGACACATAGATCTCCTAGGTCTCCTCTGAGCCAGCTGAAATACACAGGTGGGAGATGTTGAAAACAATCAGGGGAGCTCCTGGGTGGTTTTCTGGGTCCTGCTGAGGATGGGTCTAGGAACTAAGCGGTTACCTGCTGGGCTACTAGCTGCAAGGTCGGGAGTTGGAAACCATCAGCCTTTTCAAGGAAGAAAGACGAGGCTTTCTACTCCTGTAGAGAGTTACAGTCTTGAACACTCACAGGAACCTGTCGACCCTGTCCTGTGGGGTTGTGATGAGGCAGAATGGACTGGGGGGCAGTGGGTTTGGTTTTGACAAGCTTGGACAATAAGCAGACTAAAGGG
>NW_022105908.1:22349044-22364135 GCF_000313985.2 Echinops telfairi | reverse complement strand
GGTGTGGGTGAACGGTGAACCCTGTGCGCACAGATGAGAGGAATTGGGCTATGGCCAAGTGGTGAGCCCCTTGCAGCTCCGAGAGACCTGTGACTCGTTGGTCACTCCTTTCCTTCCCAGGGGCCTCCTGAATCCACCACCACCAGTTACTTCCAGGGGGCTGTGCTGCGCGGGGGCGTGGCCCTGGGTGGGAGAGTTTGCAATGACTGGTTTCTCAGAAGGGATGACCCCCTCAGAGGTGCCTTCTGGGTAGACTTCAAACTTTGAAGCTTTCCGTGAGCAGCCTGGCATGTTAACGGTTTGTACCACCCAGGAGCCCCTTCCTTGCCTTGTGTCCACAAGAATAGGTAGCTGTGCAGTCTGGCTATGCATGAGGGTCTCCCACGAATGAGGTGCCGAGGTAAAGGGAGTGCGGAGAGGCAGCGAGGAGGACAGCCCCTCAGGGGAGACTGTCCCACCTGGCTGCTGCCCTCAGCCCTTTGTGCTCACCCCAGAGCTACAATCATCCCTGCTTCCCTTAAAGCCACCTTCCCGTCCCCTCCCCACTCGGGCACGGAATTCCCTTCCCTCTCCCCCAGGAGCTGACACTACTCTGAGTGAAGAGAATCCCATCTCGTCACCCACTAAGCATTGGACCGTCTTGTGAATTTTGCAACCTCGGGAGTTTGAGGGGTGGTAGTTTTTCCCACTTTGTGCTGCCCCACCGAGGGAGGGGTAAAGACCCTGAGTGCCTGCAGGCTCCCCAGAGAGTGAGTGAGGGCCCTGGGACAGGGATGGGGGAGGATGGAGAGTCCTGGGTGTTTACCACACCACAGAGCTTTGAAATCAGCCACTGCCCCCGCCCACCCAAACGAATATTGACAGTCTCTCCAGATAGAATCTGAGCATTGGGTTTTTTAAGGGGGGGATGTTTATTTGGGGTTATTGTAAGTAGTTTTCTTGGCACATACTTCATATCATACAATGTAATCATTCGATCATATTAAGATTTGTGCAATCATCACCACAATCTATTTCAGAACATTTTTTTCCTTGTCCTCCTTGTTGCTAGGGCACCATTTCTTCCATCCTTCCTGCCATGCCCCTGGGCAATTATCAATCCCGTTACCATCTCTATAGCTCTTTCTATCCTGGATTTCAAACACTGAAAACCACTCCAAACACAAGCAGGAAGCCAACAAAACAAACGATGCCAACAACTAGATAAAGCAGAGAAAAACCTCCATCAAAAAGAAAGTAGGTGATATTAAAAATAGAAACAACTTTAAAATGGGTCCAAAGAGAGATCGAATAATAAGGTCTTACATTTTAACTTCTATCTGCCACAATCAACTTTACAGTGCTCTCTGCCTGATAGCAAGGCTATTCACATCTCTCCACTATGGTCATAAGGGAGTCACCAGAGGTTTAATCCATGTGGGGACCCTGAAAATAGATCTTGGACCGTCCCTTTTGAGCTTTGGTTTGTGAGCTTGGAGTTTGATGTTTGCCTACAGAGCTCGAGCTGAGTGCCTTGGGGTTAAGGCTTACAACGGAGTAGCACGCCTTTGGACATTTATTGGCAGCCCTAAAAGAGTTTTGTAACACTGCCAGAGCAGGGCAGGGGCCAGGCCAGTTTGCTGAGGGCCCATTAGAGGCCTGCCTGCAGGCACCACAGAGAAGAAACTCTCCTGACTAAACTGTACCCTGAGCATTTCTCACCTGAGTTGTATTGTAACCGGTTAACTTCTCTAATCAATCCCATAATTGCGAACATGGTCTGTGAGTTCTGTAGGCATTGCAATGACTTCTCAGACCCAGGCACAGAAGCAGAGTGAATAGAATTAAAAGGGATGGAAAGTGGAGGCATGTCTTACCTCTGCCTCATGGCAATCACCCCCAAGGGCCTGAGGGCAGTTGTGGTCTCCACACCATTCCCACAGGATCAGACTCCTTCATCTCTCTGCTGCAGAGCAGCTGGTGGGTGAAAACCACCATCCAGTCATTAGCAGCCCATGGTGTTGCCAGGGCTCCTTTAAATCTCTACCTGAAGCCAAACCCCCTGTCATCAAGTCAATGCAACTCACTGGCTTTGAACCACTGGCTTCTGGTCCACCATCGAATCCACTGAGCCACTCAGGCTCCCTTAAAGCTCTGCCCAAGAACCTTGCTATTCAACACATGAGCCTCAGTTCAGGGTTCCCAGAATCACATGGGTGCATGTTTGAAATGCAGCATCTCAGGTCCCCACCACCTCTGTCCAACTAAATTGGAATCTGTATTTTAGCAAGCCCTTGTATCTGCGCCGTGAACATTTGAGAAGTGATGCCCTAAGGCACCACCACAGGAAAAAGAAAAGAAGCCTCACTCTCACTGCCACCGAGGTTAGCAGTTCAAAACCACCATCTGCTCTGCAGGAGAAAGACGATGCTTTCTGCTCCTGGAAAGGTTTACAACCTCAGAAACCTACAGGGGCAGCTCTACTCCATTCCTAAAGTGTCGTTATGGTAACCCAGAGGGTTTGCTGAAACCCAGGTTGCTGGGCCCCACCCCAAGAGCTTCTGATTCAATAGAAAGTGGTTTCCATGCCTACCTGTGCCTGGGAATCACTTGGGAAGTTTTCAAAACTATAGTTGCCAGTGCTTCACCCCCAGAACTTACGGTTTCGTTGCTCTAGAATTCAGCTTGGGCTTTGGAAATTTTCAAAGATCCCCAGAGGGTTCCATGCATAGTCTGGATCCTGCATCTGGCTCATCAACCTCCCGTTCTTTGGACTGGAGCCAATGGCCAACCATATTGCCTACAACCCAAGGCGTCAGCAGCAGCCTGCCATCTGACCCACTGACCTTGGATTCACTGGAGTCTACGGCCACAAGCCTGATCTGCTAACCTGGGATTCACCTGTGCCTTTGCATCCACCAGCCTGTAGTCTTCCTGCTTCCTGGTTCATCAGCCCCCACAATGATGCAAGACAGGAGAAGCCTCCGGCTTAACACCTGACGCATCTGAGCCAGACGGGATGATTTATGTGCTTCTCCAACTGTGCCATTTCTTGACATAAATCAATCATTCTCTCTCTCTCTCTCTTTCCTTAGAAAGGGACGTTTTATTTGTCTCTGGCTTTGCTTCTCTAGAGAACCCAGCCTAATGCAGGTGCTGTGTGCTGTGGGCTGGCTGTCATTCTAGGCACTTCCTTTCAGCAACCAAGAGACAGATGCTGCTGTCTCTCCTTACAGAAGGAGCACTGAGGGATAGCAGAACCTTCCCAGGCTTTCCAACTAGAGGGCATTAAATTGGAATATGATCTCGGGCTCCAGGTTCGAGTTGGTAGCTACAAGGATGCAGGTGCACCCTCTATTTGGTTGGGGCATCAGGCATAAAGAACAAGAATCCTGCCCTTTCTATGCCAAGGGGAAGAAAGGCAAGGAAGGACCACTTAACCAGCATCTGTTCTCATTAAGTAATTTGCAGCTGGTCTGACTCCACAGCCCAGGTCCTCTCCAATACATCAAACGTTCACAATTGTTTTCTGCCCACTCTCCCATCCAGGGTCTTTGCTGTCCCTCCCAGCTGTGTGTCATCAGGGGGTCTGATAAACAACGCTGCTGGCTCATTGAAGTAATCCCTAAACAAAAGGCTATTGTTGGGTTTGCCTTGCAATAACCCCACCCCCAGTCCAGCCATTGAACTCTCACGGGCACAGGTGTTCAACCTCTTTATCTCATTAGCGACACTTTTCCATCTGGTCCTGGAAGAGATTTCAAACACTGTCCGATGTTTTGCGCAAGTCAAAATAACGGGATAGTGTCAGAATTGTTGTTCTTTAAGTCTAGAGATAGCTGGACCACCTGATCTCTACCTCATGGGAATGCACTTTGGACTGCGATCGTGACTCAAAACTATGCTGACCAGATTTAAAGTGGGACACCATTGACCAAGGGGTGGGGGGGTGTTCTTGATTAAAAATTTGGTCTATATGGGCCAAATAGACCGTTCCCTAGCTTGTCGTGCATTCTTCCCAAAAATCAGGGCTTTTTTAAACCGCCAAAAATCAGAACTGTCCCGCCAAAAGCGGGACGTCTGGTCACTAGACTCAAAAGCCCACCTCTTAAAAGTTAGGCGGGTCTGACTGATCCCATTACTACTAGTTTCACTGCACAGCTGCCCATTAGGGAGTGATGTCCCAGAAATTGGGACTTAGCCTCTCAAGAGGAGTCAGGGACACGCTTGTCCAAAGGCCTCTCAAAGGGTGGAGGAAGAAGCAAGAAGAGAAGGCAGAGGTTACCATATTCTAGAACTAACCACAAGATACCAGCCCAGCAAACAGATGTCACAGTGGCTCACACTCAGCTCTGCCCCTTCTTGTCAGTCAGCATCTCACATCCTCCCAGAATGAGGGTGAAATCAGCGTAGAGCAGAGCGCTTTACAAGGGTTTGCCAGCCTGGGATCACACCCTAACCCCACCATTTACTATTCGTGTGAAGCCGGGAAAGTGACCCTCTCTGGGATCACACTCCCCCTCCCACCCCCTAAAATGTCAAAGTAACAGTACTGAGGGTTTTGTGAAGATTAACTTGAATCAATAAATGCCAGGTGCTTAGAACAGGGCCTGGCCTGCAGAGAGTGTTAATTGATTGAACGGTGTCCTTCCAAAAGATACCTGTGAAGGTGACCTTGGATGGAAAGAAGGTCTTTGAAGATGCTATCAATTTAATTATCATGAGTTAGGACAAATTCATACCAGAGAGGGCCCCTCCTAAGCAAAAAACAAAAGAAGAAATTTTAAAAAACAACACTGTCATCTAGTCAATGCTGACTCAGTGACCCCTATATAGGGTTACCAAAACTCTAAATATTTATGGGGACAGATAGCTTCATTTTTCTCCCATAGAACAGCTGATGGGTTTGAACCACCAACCTTGAGGTTAGCAGCCCAATGCCTAACCTACAGCACTGGCACCAGGATGAGAAGAGTCACAAATGTTAGAGGGAAGACAGCCAGGTAAAGATGCAGCCCTAAGCCAAGGAATGCCTGGGGCTCCCAAGAATGGGGAAAGGCAAGACAGAAACAAAACAAAACCTTCTGAACGAAGACAACACTGCCAGTCCCCTGAAATTGGGCTACTGCTCTGTAGAATGGTGAGATGGCCCAACTTGTATTTCATTGCAGCAGCCCTGGAGTACGAATATGGAAGGTCTGAGTAAGCACTATCAGGAGCACTGGTTGTTCAGTGGGTTGGGTGATGGACTGATAACCAAAAGGTTGGCAGTTCAAACCCACCAGCTGCTCTGTAGGAGAAAGATGAAGACGTGTGCTTCTGAAAAGATTGAGTCTCAGAAACCCTGTGGGGCAGTGGGTAGTTCTTGAGCAGAACAAATGGTGAAGTGCTCAGGTGCAAACAGAGAGGTTGGTGGGTGGCTTCAGCTCACCCACAGGCACCACGGAAGAAAGGGCTGGCAGCCTGCTTCCAAAAGATCAGACTATGTTTTGTGGATAATTTTCAGCAGTAGATTTCGAGGCCTTTCTTCCTAGTCTATGTTAGTCTAGAGCAGTGGTTCTCAAGCTGTGGGTCGCGACCCCTTTGGGAGTCAAAGGACCCTTTCACAGGGGTCGCCCGCTTCATAACAGTAGCAAAATGACAGTTATGACATAGCAACAAAAATAATGTTATGGTTGGGGGGTCACTCCGACATGAGGAACTGTATGAAAGGGTCGCGGCATGAGGAAGGTTGAGAACCGCTGGTCTAGAGGCTCTGCTGACATCTGTCCACAGTGAGTCTTCTTGCTGGTATTTGAAATACTGGTGGCACATCTCCCAGCACCATAACCACAAGAAAGCCACCACTTAGGACACATTCAGCCATGGTGGTGCGTGGCATGTGACAGACACTGGGCTGGGCACTGCTGCCCTCCTGGGAAAGCCAAACGCCCCACCTCGGGTGCAGTGGCCAGACTGAGTGGGCATGTATCATTGCTTGGGGGGCGAGAATACACATATATTTATTCTGAAATAGGAGTCCACCGGAGCCAGCCAAAAAGAGTGATGAGTTAGTTATCTGGGAGAAGAAAGGAAGTTTGAGAGTAAGTGCAGCGAGTGGCATTTTAATGTCTCTGGTAACTGATTTATAAATTCCGCGGAAGGCTCCGCACATACGATTCTTAGCCTCCCCATGTCTCCGTTTTATGGTCTTGGTGGGAAATGGCCTTTTTCAGAGCCGCCACTTAGAGCACTTAACTATGCCACGGGGCATCTCGGGAGGTGGCCCCAGGGAAGAGTCTGTCTGTCCTTGGCCGTTGACCCCTGGGGAAGACTCATGCCTGGTCTGCTCACCAGGACCGCCCACCGTCCTCCCTCTCTCTCTTCCTCTTCCTCTCTCCCCACCCACCTTGGCCTCCTCCAGCTCTGACCCCACACTCCTGAGAGGCTGGGAAGTCCGCCCACTAAGCAACAGTCCGCACTTCTGGGGGCCCCTGAAGAACTGAAATACTGTTGCGAGTGTGGAAAAGAATCTCTCAGTTAATGTCTCTCGGCGATGAAACAAGACAAACACAAACCCGTGGCGATTTTGAGAGAATTCTTCCTTCCATCCGCCTTCCCTCCTTACTCTCTCTTTCTTGCTGCTGTTGGTTTGGTCTGATGACAAACCACTGGTTTTGCATTGTCCTTTCCCATTGAGGCATCATTGCTCTGGGGCGGAATTCTCACTTTCCAAGCAGGAGAACCGAGTTCAAACCTGACTGATGCATTTCATGTACAGACACCACCTGTCTGCCCACAGAGGCTTGCCTGCTGCTATGATGCCAGGCAGACTCCTTGTGGTGAGGAAAGAGCACCCCATGCCCAGCCCACCAATCTCCTGCTGGTAACTGAGTCAGCGACCACCCACCGGAGCATGCTAAGGATCTGCTTCTCCCACCCAACTGCCTGCCGGTGGAGCACATAGACGTCTGAGTCAAAAAAGATGCAGGTATCTGCTGAAGAACAAACAAGCACATCAAAGTAAAAAGAAGAGCCGGCCTCAACCCCTCCGCACTCCTTGCCTCTACTGTTCCTTCCTCTCTCCTTCCTTGCTTCCCCTCTGTCTCACTCTACCCTCTCCCTCCTTTTCTTTCCTCCCTCCCTCCCTCCTTCTCAGTCTCCCAGCAGGGAGATTGTTGTGATCAGCATATAAGAGAAACAGCACTTTTATGAAAGAGCCCCTGGGGAGTCCCACATGGTATGTGGGCCTAGCTGGCTCCCAACAAAGATGGCAAACTGAAACACTCCCTTCCTGGTCTCTCGTGGTAGTTTGGGATGGGGAAGCGAGAGTGGGGTGCATCATGTTAGACTGGGCTCAAGCACGAGAACAAGTGTGAGGAGGGTGCAGGACCAGGCAGTGTTTTGCTCTGTTGATTATTGGGTCGATATGAGTCAGAACCAGCGCCGTGACACCTAACAACAACCACATCAGGTTAAAGACAAGACCAAGCTGGGACGAATTGCAACCACAGCAGAGGGTCACAGGGGCTCTGCTGATGAGCTGGGGTCCTGGCATAGTGGGTTACACATTTGGATGCTAACCTGAAAGTCTGCAATTTGAAACCATCAGCCACTCTGTGATAGTTAGGTTCATTGTGCCAAGTAGGCCTCTGTATTAGTCTGGGTACTTTGGAGAAACAAATCCACAGCGACTCATGTATAAGAGAGAGTTTTATGTAAATAAAAGGTGCATCATGAAAACATCCCAACCCAATGCTGCCCAAGCCTACAAGTCCAACATTAACCCATACCCAACACCAGTCCACAAAGTCCTTCACCTCACAAAACAGAGGCAATAATGCCGACTGCAGGAGGAAAGCTGAGTCAGTGAATGTGTAAGCATCTCAGCACTGGCAGGGGTCTCCACATGGCTGCTCCAGCACCCAGGGCTGCATCGGGATAGATCCATCGGCTTCTCCTTGATGGGATGTCTTGTAGGAAGTCCATCTTGCAAGCTGAAGCAGGGAACTGCTAAGGCAGCTGCACCCGATGCAACCATCACAAAACAAGAGACCCGAGAACTAGAAAGGCAAGGCTTCACCACCCATTTATCCCTCCGCCTTTCAACCAGCACCACATGTGATTATCGGCCAGGCTGGCACAATTAACTAACTCAGCCTCCAAGGAACATGTGGGTGGAGTTTAATCAGGTCCCAGCTTGATTAGAGGGCAACTGAGATAGATGCTTTTTGAGGCTGGCATCCCGTCTCTCCTCCTCCCTAGTGATGGGAACAGTGTGCTGTTGCTTGAGCTAGTTCTTTGCCTCAACTGAGTGCTGCACTACCTGTGGGTTGAGCCAACCCACGGATCATGTCACCTTGCTGTGCATCAGTTGAGCGGGAGACCCAATGGGGCCTGCTCCGCTATGTTCCCACACTACTGACTTGCTGTCCCACCCTGCGGTCTGTTGCCTGGGGGCCAACTCTGAGGGCCTGTCTTACCCGAGGGCATACTCCACTGTCTGCTTCCTTCACCTTGGACTGCAACCTGCATGAACTGAAGGACCTTCAGTATACTAGCTGTTCCACAAAAGTGAGTTGAACTGAGCCCTCTACTGCAGCGTGGACTAATTAGCCATTATATTCTTTGAACCTTCCCAATCACCGCAGCCCAATTCGTATCCACTATACCACCAAGGCTCCATTTTTTTCCTTTTAATCATTTCATCGGGGGATCGCACAACTCTTCTCACAATCCATACATCGAATGAATCAGGCATGTTTGTACATATGTTGCCTTCATTCTTTTCTAGACATTTACTTTCTGTTGAGCCCTTGATATCAGCTTCTCTTTTTTCTCCCTCCCACCCTCATAACCCCCTGATAGATTGTACATTGTTATTATTTTCATCTCTCACACCGACCGCTGTCTCCCTTTCCCCATGCTTTCTGTTGTTCTTCCCCATGTAGAGGGGTGTATGGTTATGTGTCCATCATTGGGATTGGTTCCCCCTTTCTCTCTTGCTCTCCCCCGCTTCCCCCTACCCTTCTGGTATCACTATTCCCACTCCTGTTGCTGGATTCTGTGTGTCGTGAGCTCCCATCTCTTATCTACACCTGTGTACATGTTCCAGTCTAGTCTGAATTGAGAAGCAGCACTGGGGTCATGATAATGGGGGTGAGGAAGCCTCAAGGAAGCAGAGGAACATAGTGTGTTTCATCGATGCTTTACTGCGCCCTGGTGATTCATCCCTTCCCTGTGGCCCCTCTGTGGGGAGATTGTTCCACTGTCTACAGCTGGGCTTTAGATCTCTGCTCCAGCCCCCCTCGTTCTCAACAATATGTTTTTGTTTGTTATGTGTCTGCTGATGCCTATAACCCAGCCCCTATGACTCCTCATGGTCACACCAGTAGTGTGCTTCTTCCTTGTGGACTTGTTGCTTAACTGCTGAGTGGCGGCTTGTGTAACTTCAAGCCTTTAAGACCCCAGATGCTACCGGTATATCTTTTCATAGGCGGGCACCATCTGCCTTCTTCACCACATTTTCTATGCACCCGTTTTGTATTCAGCAATTGTGTCGGGAGGGTGAACATCTCAGACTGCCGATTGGTTAGAACCAAGTGTTCTTGTTTTGAGGGAGGGTATGAGCATAGTGATGAAGTCCATCCTCTACCTTAGTGTAGTGCCGTATAACTGTATGTACATGGGCCAGGACCTCTATTTTTGTGGATCAAGGTGTTTATACATGTACACTGCTGTGTTTCTACCTCTATCCACTGCTTTGCTTCCTAGGTCCTTCCTCTGTTTCCTTTGCCTTCCTCCTGCCCCACTGTCACGTTCCCCTTATTTCCACCTCTTAGTACCGCCTCTCATATAGTTTGCTTTTGCTCTGACACCCCCTCTTGGATCCCTATTTCCTCCTTATCATTGACTCCAACACCCCAGTTGTTCCCCCGTCCGTTACGCAGCCTGCTCACCACTCCCCTCCCCCACTGCCCTCACCTCCCAGGTCTCCTGGGGACTGTTGGTCCTGCTGCTCTCTCCTTAGGCGTGCCTCCCGTGCCTGTCCTATATAGGTAGGAACACCGACTATGAGATAGCCCAAGCATTTTACAAAATGATAATAGTAAACAAATAAGGAAAAATAAATTTTGTTTAAAAAAGAGAAGAAATATACAAAAATCCTGGATCTGTTTGCTGACTTCATGGCTGTCCAGGAGCTGCCCCTCCCAACCTGGAGTGTCCCCTTGGGGGCTCCTCTGGGACTTCCTTGCTCCAGCTGCTGATCTGATATGCTCCCTTCCTGGTTCACTCCACTTTGGGGAGTTCAGACTGCAGAAATGTCCTCTGTCAAAGTCTGCTCCAGTAAGGAGACAATGTAACACGTGCTGTTGTTAGCCGCCCAGGCCCCTCTGTGTCCCATTAGCTCCCCACAGGTACGGCGTCCTCCAGGCCTGGTGTGCTCACGTGGGGTCCAGTCCCGGGCTCTCTTTCTCTTCCTTCTTCCTGACCTGCCTCCGTGTGGGTGTGGCTTGCTGGCCCCTCTCCCCAACCTGTAGGTGTTAGATGGTATCTTTTGCCCATTTCTTCAAAGGATTAACTGTTTTCCTCTTTTTGCAGGCAAGGAGGGTATTGTAGATTTTTATAAAAGTCCTTTGTCTGTCATGTCATTGCTAAAAACCCTCTCCCAGTCTGTGGATTGCCTTATTACCCTCTTGGTAAAGTCTTTTGATGCACACAGGCATTTTGTCCTTAATAAATCACACTTGTCATTTTCAGGTTCCCCTGTGTGTGTGTGCCCCGCCCTACTGCAGTTGGGGGTGACAACATCAACCCTGTTCCAGCAATAGATAATGATAATATAAGTTCAGTCATACCACAATTGGTAAACAGGCATGCCCTGATGGGGACTGCGAGGCGTGGACAATCAAAATGCCTCACGATGGTGGAGCCACATGGCAACACAGTTAGGTGATGACCAAGCAGGGAAACAGGTAATGCCAGCGCGAGGTAACCCACCTGAAACCTGTATGCTCACCATCCTGAGCTGCTCGGGACAAGCTGAGGCATCGCAGAATGTGGACTCGAAGTTTTCCCACCTACAGTGACATGGCATTATCCGCCCTGCGTCCCCAGACATCCAAATCCTCCTCTACAACTGAACACCCACTCCTTTTGAAAAAAAAGAATCAAAGGAAATATTCCAAAACACCAACCCGGCTTTTATTTATATGGTGACCACGTGGGTGCTTTTTCTCCTCTATTTTTCCAAATGTTCCATTTTTGTTTTCTTTTCTTTTTCTTTTCCTTGTATATTAAGTGGGGGTGCATATTTTAGCCCACAACTCTGTATTCCACAGTTAAAGCCACTCATCAAACCCCCTAAGGGCTCATGCCTCACTGTTCTTCTCCCCCTTCTGGATTATTATCTTTTCTTTCACCCAAGCGAGCAAGCACCCAGCAACAGGCTGGCCCATTGCTTGAGCTGCCGTCACGTGTCCTCCCCACCCTCTTTGGCAAACTCCAGCCTGTTCTCTTTGGCGTGAGAGCCTCTAACTCGGTTTGGTTTCCTCCGGCAATGGTCTAGTGTGCTGTTTGTCCTTCTGTAATTCCACTCTGCCTCATTTTCTCCAGGTTTCAGAGAGCAGGGTGGGTGTTCCTTTGGGTTTGCAGCTTTCAGCATCAGATGTCTTAGAATCGGCCACTCGAGGGCTGTGCAAGGGGCCCTGGTGGCACCAGCAGCTCTGGGCTCGGCTTGACTGCTAAGAAAAGGCTGACAGTGTAACACACACACACACACACACACACACACACACACACACCTCGACTCAGGAGAAATACTTGGTGATCTGCTGTCGTGAAAATTACAGCCAAGAAAACCCTGTGGGGGCAGTTCTATTCTGCCACATTGTGTTAGTCTGGGAACTTTAGAAAAACAAATCCACAGATACTCATGTATAAGAGAGAGTTTTATATAAAAGTTAGGTGCATCGAGAAAACATTACTACCCAGTGCTGCCCAAGCCCACAAGTCCAACATTAATCCATTAACCCATATGTCCAACACCAATCCACAAAGTCCTCCATCTCACAAAACAGACGCAATGACGCCGACTGCAGGAGGAAAGCCGAATCAATGAACGTGTAAGCATCTCAGCGTGGCAGGGGTCTCCACACAGCTGCTCCAGCACCCAGCGCTGCATCGGGGTAGGTCCATGTGGCATCTCCTCAGGGATGTCTTACAGGTAGTGAGCCTTGCCAGCTAAAGCAGGGAATTGACTAAGGCAGCTACACCCTGGTCTGACCGCCAGAAAGAAAGAGACCCAAGAACTAGAAAGGTGAGGTTCACCGAGCCATTTATCCCTCTGCCCTTCAATGAACCCCACCTGTGTTTATCAGCCAGGTTGGCACAGTAAACAACTACCTCACACATGATGTCCGAGTCGGAATCAGCCCAACAGCACCTAACAAGGGAGGTGAAAGCAGGGACCTGAGGGCCACAGGCCCCTGGTGACTGTCCTGTCTCAAGGAAATCAACAGAAGGAGACTGGATGCCCTGAGCTCAAAGACGACTGGCCGATGTTCTTCAAGCTCCAAGGAAAATATCAGCAGCATCTCAGTTGGCATCCGACTATTGTTCGGTGCACAGCAGTACAAAACACTGCCCACTCCTGTGACAGCCTCACCACTCTGATGTTTGGGACCCTCCTTGCAGCCCCCATGTCCATCATCTTTTGAGGGTCTTCCTCTTTTTCGCTGACCCGCTCTTTACCAACCATGATGTCCTTTTCCCAGGGGCTGGTCTCTTGGAAGTCCTTGAGACGAAATCTCGCCATCGGGCCTTTAAAGGAGCACGGTGGCCATACATCCTCCAAGCCAGATCTGTCTGTTCTTCTGGAAGTCTGTGGGACTTCTAATACTCTTCACCAACCGCCTTCCTGGCTCTTTCTCTAGCGTTCAAGACATACGAGGAGATTGAAAAATGCCATGGCTTGGGTCGGGTCCTCAAAGTGACATTGGTTTGACCAATGCACTTGACTTTGCCCAGTGCAATTGATTTTGCAATCTGCAAAGCACTTCCCCACACCTTGATCCTTCTGCACAGTTCGGACTCAGCTCTTCCTGTCTTGTCTGCCTCGAATGTAATATGATGGTCAGGACAGTGGCCGTGGGAGCCACCCCACCTGGGTTCAAATCCTGGGACTGGGCGAGTCACTTCACTCTGTACCCTGGTGTGGCCTTTTGTAAATGGGGTGTGATGGTGCTAGCGCTCCCCTCTGGCGATGGATGGTGTGGGGATTCAAGAAGATGTGGCACATACAAAGCCCTTAGAAGCCTGCCGTACCTCTCCAGAGGGGTCACCTATGATTCTGAGTCCTACAGACACCCCACACACACATATTCTGTTGTCCATGCAAAGGTCACCTCCTCCGAGAAGCCTTCCCTAATTAACCTCCACAACCCCGCCTTGTCTCCTCTAAGGCAGAGCAGGTAGGGATCTGCAAGGAGAGATTCAGATGCCTCTCCCCTTAGTCTGGCTTCCAGCTTCCTTGCTGTCCCCCATCCCCTCCCCCTGCCCCAACTGCCTCCCAGCCTCACTGTGACTTTTATCACCCTTCCCCTGGGCGCCATACTCGGCCACACTCAACAGCCTGCAGTTTCTCGGTGATTAGAGCCCCTCTCCCTTCCCGGTCTCTACCCAGGCCATTTCTCAGCCTAGAGCACCCTCGCTGCACCTCTTCACCTGGCTAGCACCTTCTCTTCAAACGCAAGCCAAACGCACTGCCATTGAGTGATTCTGACTGAGAGCCATCCTATAGCAATGGTGCAGTCGTTACATACTGGGCTGCCCACCGCAAGGCCAGCCGTTCAAAACCAGCAGGTCAGGGAATCCAAACCTACTAGCTGCTCTGCAGGAGACAGGCGAGCCCTTTCTACTCCCATAAAAAGGTACGGTCTTAGAAACCAGCAGTTCTACTCTGGTCCTATCAGGTCACCATGACCATGAGCAACTTCTAGCCGCCCTGAGAACCGCAGCATGAAGGTACCTCTTTCCAGGAAGTCTGCCCTGCTTCTCTTCTTGCTTGGTGAGGTTCTCAGAAAACCCCAGCATGCGTCCCTGCAGACCCCATGATTCGGGTTACACCTCCGATGAAGGACCACTTGACACGTGCCCACCCGGTTCCAATGACTTCAGACACACACCCCCTCCCGCCCCGGACAGGATGGCCTCTGACCGGGCACTCACCCCGAGAAGTGCAACCTCCACCAGTGCACGGAGCATGCTCTCCTGATGACCCCTGTCCTGCCTCCCTGGCCCCTGACACCAGACCTTGCAGCTAATGGGCGCTCAGTAAATACTTCAGGATGAGCCACTGAGTGAATGAGCAGAGAGGCCTGGCTCTCCCATTCCTGACATGTTCAGCCTCTCTCTGCTCCTAGACAAAGACTTCGCATGACTCAGATATCAAGCGACAGTTTCAAAGGCTTAATCCTTCCATACTTACGGTGAACCCAGACACGCAGAAATAAATAAGTTTCTCTTTTTAGGAGGAAAAATAAGAGAGGCTTTTCCTGGTGTCATAAAAACAAGACTTTATTTTTCATCTCATAGAAGCTGTCTGGGGTTAGCTAAGCCAGGGAGCCGAGCAAGACTGAGCCAACACTCATGTGACAAACAGCCAGTCCGGCAGCTGCCCGCGGAGGAGGGAGCCATTTCTCCCTGTGTCCATCTGTGGGTCCCCAGCAGTCATCAGTCACCCACAGAATGGGGCCTGTGTGGGTGGGAGGGGTGCGGCGCCCACAGTAAATGGCAGAGAGATTTGGTAGAGAGAGAACATGCAGACACAGAGGGCAATAAACCAAGGCAGGGAGAGGATTTTAAACCCATGATTAGGACCCAGAGTCCCGACTCGCGTCTGTGGGCTAGTTTCACATCTACACGGTTCTTTTCTGGGCTTGTGAACAGCCCCAGACTCCGACGGCGCCCTGCTTGCGTGCATTCTGCGTCTGCTCGTTCAGTGATGGGTATGGAAGTCCACGCAATTTTCTGCCTCTCAGCCTCATGGGAAGACAAACACCCAGACCCCTTGTTAGTTGGGTAGGCCTACAGACAAGCTCTGGCCAATGAATTTTTTTTTTTTTTACATTTT
>NW_022105908.1:22345313-22346864 GCF_000313985.2 Echinops telfairi | reverse complement strand
AGAGAGTTTTATATAAAGGGTACGTGCACATCAAGAAAACATCCCAACCCAGTGCTGCCCAAGCCCACAAGTCCAACATTAACCCATATGTCCAACGCCAATCCACAAAGTCCTCCTCCATCTCACAAAACACACACTCTGATGCAGGCTGCAGGAGGGAAGCCGAGTCAGTTGAATGTGTAAGCATATCAGCACTGGCCGGGGTCTCCACACAGCTGTTCAGGCACCCAGGGCTGCATCAGGGTAGGTCCATGTGGCTTCTTCTCAGGGATGTCTTGCAGGAAGTGAGCCTTGCCAGCTGAAGCAGGGAACTGGCTAAGGCAGCTGCACCCTGGTCCTACCATCAGAAAGCAAGAGACCTGAGAACTCAAAAGGTGAGACTCACTGAACCATTTATCTCTCAGCCCTTCAATTAACCCCATCTGTGTTTATCGGCCAGGTTGGCACATTAACTAACTAACTCAGTGTCCGTGTGCTCACCAGCTGACAGATGCTAGAACGTTCAGTATTATTTGCAACAGCCTCCAAACTGGAAGCCACCCGATCCCCGTCCAGCACTGAGTACATGAAATGGTGTGTGGTGTGTTCCCACAACAGAAGCCGCCACGCCGCAGTGGGAAGCAAGAAGCTACAACTACACAGGTGAGCCTCATCAATGGCATGTTGAGCCCAAGAAGCCCAGCACAGAAGCCACTAACTCCAGACACCAGTGACTCCATCTCTATGATGTTTACAACCCGGCAAAATGAACACGTGGTGTGTGGTTTCATGTGCTCGTTTCTCTTGAGGCAAGACAGCTGTGACCTTTGCGGGAGAGAGTGGGCAATGACTAGGTAGTTGGCACAAGGGTTTTCCCACAACCAAACCAAACTCACTGCCATCGAATAGATGCTGACTCATGGTGACCCCATATGACAGGGTAGAACTGCCCCTATGAGTTTCTAAGACTGTGACTCTTTACGGGTGTAAAAAGCCCTGTCTTTCTTTTGAGGAACAGCAGGTGGTTTCAAACCACTGACCTTGTCGTTAGCAGCCCAGTAAGTAGCCACTATGCCACCAGAGCTCCTAAGAGGTCTCTCAACATGTTGGAAAGTTCCCTGTCTTGATCTGGGAGCTGGCTGTAGGGGTGGACACCCACCGTGCACCTGGGCCTACGTTATCCCCCCGAAGGATTCCTGCAACTTGCTGGAAGCAAAATTGCCATTGAGGTTTCTCAGGATTGGGGGGATGGCAGAAGAACAATTCCTTCTGCGGGGTGGGAATGTCTGACTTCAGAACCATTGGCTCAGCCAACCTAGGTCAAAGCCATAGCTCTCCCTTCTTCTGCCTCTGACAGCCTGACTCCCCCCTCCCCCTTCCCCGAGCAATGGCCGCTGCCTGCGTCCAGCTCAGGCATCCGGCTCAGAAATCAGCTCTGAGTGCTCACCTGCGTGACCCAGTCACCCTCAACAGAGCAGGTTCAGGTCTGGCGTGCCTTCCCCTGCCAGCAGCCAGGAGGCAGGTGGCCTACCTCTGCCCCTTCCTGACCTCCTGTGTCACGCACTGCCCCCC
>NW_022105908.1:22342994-22344269 GCF_000313985.2 Echinops telfairi | reverse complement strand
TCTGTTGTGCACAGGGTCGCTAGGGGTCAGAACCGTGCACAAAAGACAAAGAGGGTGTTCAGTTTAGACTCCAGCAAAGAGCTCGGCCACGAGAAGGTGAAAATGACTCCCTGCTTCATTTATCTTCCTTGGGCCCTTTCCTCTGACACTGGCAACAGAGCGTTCAGCGTCTGATATTAGCTTGCCCTGGCTCGTGAGGCCCCGCCTCCCTGCACACCCCCTCTGTCCGCTCGCTCCGTGCAGGGCTTGACTCCGGCAGTACCTCACCAGAACTGGAGGGCCCGCTGGGCCAGCAGAGAGCACCCCTCTGCTGCCTCAAGCCTTTCCTGATTGGCTCTTTCTCCCCAGGGGGGGCAGGTCCCCCCAAGAACCACTTCCAACCCGCCATCCTCACGTGGACATAACCGCAGGGTGATGTTTTTTCAAACACCAAATTGCATCAAGTGGGCGCGCTGCTGCGAGCGCCTTCGTCGGCTGGGCATTTCCCCCTGTTTGGTTTGCGCGTCCGGTGGAGCGTGGGACAGCACTTTAATCATTACTACCGGCGCCGCACTGCAGCTCTCTGGAGAAGCACTAAACTGGGATGAAAAGGAACTGACATAATGAGTCTGACACAGTTCAATAGGGAACTATTACACCCCAGGTAATGAGCTCCAATGATATGTTAATGTTATTGTAAGAAATTATGCCGGTGCCACAAAGTGGCTTTGTGTTGGGGGTGGGAACAAGCGCAGAATTTTCCCAGGCCATATGCTCAAAGAGAAAGAGAGATGAGCTCAGGAAACTTCTTTTCTTTTCCCCAAAGTTGCTATGGTCCCTTGGGACTGAGGATCTGTTTTCAGAGCCCTGCGGTGCAGAAGGGGAGGGTCCCATCGGAGACAACACTGCTACGGTCCTTATGCACCAGGGGCTAGGTCTTTGCCCAACTGGGAACCTGGACGGCTCAGGAAACGTCTGTGAGAACCCTAAACCGTGAGGGAGGCATAGTGGAATGGTGCCTTGCAGCCGTGATGCTGCAGTTGCCAGTGTGGTCCGCTGGAAGCGCAGGGCAGCCAGAGGGTGGGGACTCTGCCATCCTGGGCTCTGTGGCCCTGTTCTAGCCACTCGACCTCCGTGGGTCTCCCTGTCCTCATGGGCAAAGTGGACCCGATCAAATGCACGTTCAGTGTGGGAGGAGGGCACATTAAACTTCCTACTTCCGAGCAGGCACGGTAACAAAATGTAGTTAAAAAAATAAACGCTCACGACCACCCACGCACAGCAACCCTACAGGAC
>NW_022105908.1:22341229-22342489 GCF_000313985.2 Echinops telfairi | reverse complement strand
GAGCTGCTTCTGCAGGGATGCCACCCTTCCCGTGAGCAGTTGTGAGCTTAACCCTTTCCACCCACCCCTCAGGGACGAAACTAACCCCTGGCTTACAAGGGAGCTGGTGTCCTGATCAAAGTGGGTGTGATGGCTGAAGTTTGGACTTTTGCCTCATGAAATTTATCTTTTTATCTGAGTTCTCTGAACATAAAGGAAAGGAGAGAGGAAGCCAGCAGCCCAGCCCCGGGGAAGACAGGAACTCCCTGGGTGCCTCCTCTGCTTCCCGCTTCTCTCCTGAGTTCTTCTCAACCAACTTGTCTGCGTACCAGAGGACTCCAAAGGTTTGTGAGAATATGGAGCGGAAGGCCAATGGGATTTTTCCATGAACTTTAGGAAGCCCTTCCTTGTCTGAAATCCACTGCTTCTCTGTTGATTTCTTAGCTCTGTCTCATGGTCTCCCAGCAGTCCCAGTGAATGATGCGGCAGCCATTTTCCTGTGCCCATTTTGCAGATGAGGAAAGTGGGGTACCACACAGCGGAGGGAGGGGTTGGTCCAGGATTTTGAAGTGCTCCATTCCAGCTGGACCTCCTGAAAATGTGCATTCCCATGCTAGAGATCCTAAATCAGAACCTACCATTTTTGAAGACCCTTCAAAAAAACAAGCTAACAAAACTCACGGCTGTTGAGTCAAGACTGGCTCTCGGCGGCGGCCCTGTGCCACAGATCCGGATCGCCCCTGTGGGTTTCCCAGCCTGCGACTCTTTGCAGAGTTGAAAGCCTCATCTTTCACCCGTGGAGCCGCTGGTGGTTTCAAACTGCTGACCTGGCGATTAGCAGCCCAAAGCGTAGTCCACCAGAGCTCCTAAAACAATCCCTAGGTGATGCTTACCAGGTACGGCGGGGTGTCACCTCAAGCTTTGAGACCTAGTGTGTGGACAGTCACCTTCGGCCTTTGTGCTGCCCCGCCAAACGCCAGCACCTTGGTTCAAGTCTCTCCCTAGGCGTCCCTTGCCCCACTGGGTGGCAGGGAGGCTCCACAGAAGCTGGACTTAGCGCTCAGGCCTGGGGAGTTTTTTCCCATCTGTTGCCCTCAGAAGAAGGCTGAGTGATCTGGGGGACCCCACCCTCATCAATCTCTTCATCAGTACTATCCATCCTCAGAGCAAGCCACAGCCTCTGTCCAACCTCCTGCTGGAAATGTCCATCCCCACACCAGAATGGATGGACACAGTGACTGTGTCCATGGGCTTGGGCACAGGAACAAGTGTGAGGATGAC
>NW_022105908.1:22337514-22338885 GCF_000313985.2 Echinops telfairi | reverse complement strand
ATTTATATAAAGAGTCATATATTAAGAAAACTTCCCAGCTCAGTCCGGGTCAAGTCCATAAGTCCAATATTAGCCCATATGACTGATACTAGTCTGTAAATTCCTCTTCAGACTCATGAAACACATGCAATGACTATGAATGCAGGACAATCACAGGCTGATGGGTGGAAAGTCTTGTGGATCCAGTGGTGATGTAAACATCTGAACACTGGCATGGGTCTCCATGTGGATCCTCCAGCTCCAGGGCTCTAGCTTAGCTCCATGTGTTTTGTCAGCAGGAATGTCTCACAGGGAATGAGAGTGTATCTGGCCTCCAGTAAGGTATGTATCTCCTTTGTGCCTCCAAATGAGGTCATCAAGATGAGACTTGATTAACAGGCTAGACTCCACCCCTTCGCAATTTGGCAGGAGATTATGTAACTCCCACAGGTTCCCTTGGTCCCACCAGTGGAACATCACAGCCAAAGGAACAGGAGCTGGCTGGAGGGGGCAGTGGCAGGGCTGAAGAGACCAAGTGCTAGGCAGGGACAGACCAGGTTTTACCCTCCCTACACCGTTCAAGGCTGGATCTCCCTGCATCCCAACCGTCCTCAGGGAAGAGCCAAGAGAGCAGCAGCCCCAGGGTGCTGGGCTCCATCTCCTAGAGTTTACCTGGGATAATACACACACACACACAGGGATGTTAAGATCCCTGTCCCAGTCTCCCACCCCCATTCAATACAGCCTCATTAACCTGTGGCCGTGCAGTGGTCCAAGCTCTGGTGCCTTAGAAAAGGTGGTCGTCCCTGGCAGAGCCAGCACACACAATTCCTGCTCAGAAGAGCTCCCCTGCAGGATCATCAGAGTCCAAATGGCAAGGGCCTCCTCCCCACAGAGGTGGCTGCAGCTGCAGGTGGAACTGGCCCTCTTCAGCAGATGTAGGGAAAGCTGACCATGTGCCAGATGCCACCTGTGTGAGCAGTGATGTGGCGGCTTTCTACTCTCCCACCTGCAGCCCAGAACATTGCTTGTCCAGGCCTGGCCCACAGTCAAGCAGCCCCAGGGCTCACAAGGAACCTTCCAGAGGTTCCCCTCATGCTACCCAGTAGCCTTCTCACAGAGCTCTGGCTCAGGCAAAGATGGATTCGTAGCGCTCCCATTGGCTGTCTTGTCAGCTGATGGCTCTGATGCTTCCTGGAGGCGCCACCCAGCTAGCCCTCCAGTGCTGTCCCCACCAGGGAGCAATTAGCACAGTAGTTAGGGGCTGAGGTGCCAGACTGAAGATAGATCTGTGTTCTACTCCCACCTTTATAAGCTCTAGACCCTGGAATACTGCTTTATCTCCCTCAATCTCCATTTCCTCACCCATCCATGTATGTATGTGAGTTAGTT
>NW_022105908.1:22334242-22336382 GCF_000313985.2 Echinops telfairi | reverse complement strand
TGGGTGGATGGATGGATGGATGTGTTGGTGGATGGATGAATTGGTGGGTGGGTGGGTAGACTGATGGATGGGTTGGTAGGCAGATGGATGGATGGGTAGGTGATGGGTGGATGGATGGATGGATGTGTTGGTGGGTGGATGGGTAGACTGATGGATGGGTTGGTAGGCAGATGGATGGATGGAAGAAAAGAGGAAGCTGCTGTCAAGTCCCCTCTGACTCATAGCAACTTTATGAACAACAGAACAAAGTGCTGCCCAGTCCTGCCTTATCTTCAAGATCTCTGGCATCTCAAGCCCATCATTGTGGCTACCATGCCAGTCCATCTCACCGAGGGCCTCCCTCACCACTACTAGCCCTCTGCTTCACCAAACAGGATGCCCTCCTCCAGTGATTGATCCCCATGCTGATGAGTCCCAGAAAAGTGCATCGGACAGTGTTCTATTGGGAACCACAGGGCTTTCGCTGGCTAATTGTCAGGAGTAAGTGCACACACATCCTTTGTCCCTGGCCTGTCTTCGTCTGAAAGGCCCACTGTAACCTATCCACCTGGAGTCACCTTACTGGTATTTGAAATACTAGCTTCCAGCATGGCAGCGTGTGAGTCAGCACAGTCGGACAAACTCACAGATAAGTCTACCACCAAGTTGATTCTAATGCCTCGTGACCTTATAGGACAGAATAGAACTGCCCCTTATGGCTCCTGAGACTGGGAATCTTTAAGGAAACAAACTGCCTCATCAATCTCAAGGAGCAGCTGGTGGTTTTGACCCACTGGCCTTAGAGTTAGCCATCCAACACTTAACCCACTGCACCACCAGAGATCCTCAGCAGATGGGTGGTGGGCCCATCTCCTAGGAACAGTAATAACATCTGCATCCTAGTCATCAGTCTAACAAATACACCCTCATTGAAGAGTAGATAGGGTTTTTCATTTTCGGTATTTTTGTAGAAGCTTTAGGCTGAGAAGGTAGCCTCAGGGGACAGTTGACCTGCTCCTCAACTCTGATAGACAGACCTCCGTACTGAGCTATGTCTCAGCAGTGGTGGAGAGGCTGCGCAATGCATGATGAGGAGTGATGACCTGTACAGGCAATTCTCAGAGATGTCACAGGTGCCGTTCCAGACCATCACAGTCAAGTAAATAGCACAATAAGTGGGTCATGCAAAGTTTTGGGGTCCCTGGTGCATATAAAGTTGTGTACACCATCCTGTAGCCTGCTAAGTTTACAATAGCATTATGGGGAAAGTTTGAAAGAGTGTGAGAATTGCCAACATGTGACACAGAGACAGGAAGTGAGCACGTGCTGCTGGGAAAATGGTGCCAATAGACTTGCTTACAAAGCTTCCATTTGTTAGAAAGCCCAACATCTGTAAAGCTTGATACACGGAGGTATGCTGGTCTGGGTGCTTCTACCATCGGCTTGAGCTTGCTGATGTCAGGGGGGGGGCTGTGTTTGCCTCCAAGGGAAAGAAGACCTCCGTGGGTCTAGAGCAAAACCCACTCAGAGTTGGCCAGGGAGCACTCAGGTGGAGAATCCCTGCCTGAACCTCAGGCTGAAGGTGGACCTCAGGATGAACCAGCCCACAATGAGGCAGGGAGAGAAACAAGGTCTTATGCCTCCCAAGGCCCTCACCCTCATTTCACCCAGCCTCCCCATGCCCTTGCCTTTAACTTCATGACCCATTTAGTTTAAAATCAATCCTCTGACTCAAGCTGACATAAGAGAAGGCGTATATAACTAGCCAGTCCAGAGATAGAGCTAGCTGCAGGCATGGTTGGATGCAGGAGCTCAAAAGGATATTAGTTGCCATATATTTGTTGAGTGCTTTCTGTGTTCTAGGCAGTGCCTTCAGCAGCCAACAAACCTCAGACCTCACGGGGCTGAAGACTCATAAGAATGTGCATTCTCTCTCTCTCTCTCTCAGGAGTTCTCAGGGATCCCAGGTTTCAATATATCAGAAAAAGAGTGTGTCCCAGCAAGAACTCTGCAGACACTGACTAGCCAGCCAGCCAGAGGTCAAGTTTCCACTCCTGGACCAAGAACCTGGGCCAGGGTGATGTCATGGGGCACTTGGCTCAAACCTTGGTCTGGTGATCCAGCCAGACTGTTGAAACTGGGGATAGAGGCAAGGTGGCAT
>NW_022105908.1:22329244-22334077 GCF_000313985.2 Echinops telfairi | reverse complement strand
ACACACACACACACACACACACACACACACACACACACACACACTCGCGCGATAAGATGAAGTCTTAACACCTGTCCCTGAGAAGGCGATCTTGTTTGGACATCAGGCCTTGTTGGAAGATGTTAAAAAATTAACCTGTCGTATTAATGGAGTCGGGTGGGTCCGAATCTGGAAAGAGACCCAGAGACACACCGAGGAATGACAGCCACGTGACTGTGATATGTCACTGCAGCCGCAACTCCGGGAACACCTCCAGGCAACCAGAAGCTGCAAGAGACCATGAAGGGCCTTCCCAGTGATGGCCCCCTCTGTGTGGCCCTTTGGCTGTTTCTCGAGAGAAGCCTGACCAAGACACTCCCCGGGCCTGCACAGAGAGAGCAGGGGCCCAGCAACCATTTGTGCCCTGAAGATTCCCCGGGCTGGCCCCGGTGGAGCTGCTGATAGAATGTCAGATGCTCACTCATACTTTATTGAGTAAATATCATGATAAAAAGATATGACATTTCCGGGGCCAGTCTTCAGCATTAATAAAAGATTCCAAGAACAGGGTGACCTTTTCACAAAGGATTTGTAAATGCCAAAAACTACATAAAACCTCTCTTTCTGAAGCCGACGGGGTTTTCACAGCTCAGCATTTATTCTCGCACATGTGAGGCAGGGGCTGGCTTCCCCCGTTCCATGTGCTAGCTGGGGAGGAGCCCCCAACACTCCCTAAGGTTGGGGGTGGGGTGGCACCGAGGAGGAGGGATGGGAGGAAGAGGGTGAGAAGGATGAAGAGAGTGGAAAAAGAGGGAGGAGAGGAAGAATGGAGAGAAAGAAAGAGCAGCAGAAGGGAGAAGAGGTGAAGGAGGGCCAGGAAAGCGGGAAAGAGGAAGCGCATGGTGCAGGGCAGGCCTGGACCTGGAAACATCGGGGAGTGGGAGCATCAGGGAGCCTCTCACTGCTTAGCAGGCCACTGAGGACAGAGCCACTATAGTCAGCACTACAGTCCACACTACAGGGCTATGTCACCTCTGCTCCATCACTGCAGTGAGAAACAGGAGGATGTATCTGAAGAAGGAGACCAATCCCAAGACAGCCGTAGGCTGGCCTCCCCCTGGTGAGTGTAAGAACCCTAATACACCCTCTCTAGCTAGTCTCAGGAGGATTCGTAACTCAGCACAAGGGAGACCCAAACCCTCACCACTGGACCATTGGGGAAACATTATGATAAATGGAGGAAAGACCGAAAGAGTCAAGGATTTTGTCTTGCTTGGTCCTACCACCCATGCTCACAAAAGACAGTTTCAGGAGCTCAAACGATGGATTGCGTTGGGTCAGTCTGCTGCACAAGACCTCTTTAGAGAGTTGAAAACAGGGAGGTTACTTGGAGGACTAAGGTGTGCCTGCCCCAAGGCAGGGTATTCTCCACTGCCTCATATACGTGTGAAAGTTGGACACTGAATACGGATGACCAAAGAAGAATTGATGCATTTGAATTGTGATGCTGGCAAAGAATACTGAAAGTATCGTGGACTGCCAAAGGGATGAGCGAATCAACAAGTCTGTCTTGGAAGAAGTACAGCCAGAGTGCTCTTTAGAGGCCAGGAGGGCAAGACTTCATCTTACACACTTTGGACATGTTGTCAAGAGAGACCAGTCCCTGGAAAAAGACATCATGTTTGGTAAAGGAAAGGGGCACCCAAAAAAAAGAGAGAGAGAGAGAGAAGGCTCCTCAAGGAGATGGATTGACCCAGAGGCTGCCACAATGGGCTCAAGCACAGGAGCAATTGTGAGCATGGCACAGGAGCGGGCCATGTTCCTTTCTGTTGGGCACACGGTCCCTGTGGATCAGGGCAGCCTCGATGGCACCTCACCACCACCACCACAATAGGCTCCACCTCTTCCAGATTCCAAAAACCCTTCGAAGGCAGGCCGCATGGGGTATTAAAAGAACACAGAGGGTCTGGGAGTCAGACTCACCCAGGCTAAACACAGCTCTTGCTGAGCCTGAATCTTCATCTATCAAAGAGATGAAGGTTGACACGATGATGCCATCGCCTACCCTGGTACAAAAGACTGCGACACCAGAAGATGCTGTTACCATGACAATGCTCATGCTCCTTCCTCCTCTTCTGAGGTTCTGGAGACCCACCAGGTTGGTTATCATTCTTATTTGCACAGGTGTCTGCTGTATGGGGCAGGCACAGAATTATGAGGACTTAACAGAAGTTGTTGGCAAAGTTGAAAGTCAGCGGGAAAAGAGACGAGGCCCACCAGGTACCCACCCTGCCTCTCTGTTGTGCACAGATCAACATAGGTCAGACTCTGTCTCAACAACGCCTCACAACAACACAAAAGTGGATGTCCCTTGTAGGGCCAGAGAGTCGCATCAAATCGTTCCCACTCTTCAGGGGCAATTTCTCAGAGATCTAGAAGGAGAGGGAGCTCTCTATTGAGGTGAAACCCTCTTGGGGCTGCTGTCCAGAGCACCAGTCAAGATAACTCCTGAGACAAACACACACACACACACACACACACACACACACACACACACATACACACACAGCTGCCTCTTCTCGGCCAGAAACTTGTCTGGTTGCCATTGGCTGCCCCTTTTATTAGGTTTCTTGTGTAATGGCGCTTGACACATCCTAATCTTCTTTTAAGAAGACATGCATACGGCAGAGGAAATGATCACGTACGTTGGTGACATGAGGCAATTGTCCAGTGAGTCAGGATAGAGTGAGTTTTACTGCCTAGCTTCAGCCCTGGGCTCATAACGAATTTTGGAAATTTGTCTGAACTCTGGAAGGCAATGGTGGATCTCTCAGGTCTACCAAGATATGCTTTTCAAACTCATCAATCAAGGCTACGGATGGACCAGGCCATGCGCTGAGCAACGGCGAGCCCCACCTAAAGAAGAAGCCTAGCCCCTCCCCCTTACGTAGGAAAGATGAGTCCTCACAGTGGCACTGTGGATTAGGCCATCTGACACAGAATCCCACAGAGTGTAAGTCTTTTGCCCCAAGGCACACGGCCACATGGAGCAGGGGAAAGACTAGAACTCAGGACTTTGACGATTCGTCTGTTACCCTTTAACCTTCACAGGAAGTGGGGCTCCAGACAGACTCCACGTGGCCTTCAGCCGGGTGCATACAGCGTGTTAAGAACCTGAATCCTCATAAAAGTGGTTTTGCCAAATCAAGCTCATTTCTTGTCCTGGTGAGCAGGAGCATCCCTTGAACCAGCCACGTGGTGGGCAACGTCTCTCATGGGGTCTTCGTAGACAAGGTGGGGGCGTGGAGACGAGATACGGTTAAAATTGGGAAGATTCCCAAAGTCTGCTCCTTGCCCCGTCTTCTTTACCTGACTCACTCACTTGTCACCAAGTGTGCCCACAAAGTGTCCATCGTGACTCTGGACAAACCTGCAGGAAACGGTCCTGCTTGATCCTCATGATCATTAGCTCATTCATCCATATTCATTGATCCAATACATTTACCAAGCACCTGCTCTGTCCTAGGCTGGTGCCAGGCAGTGGGAGGATGTTATAGAGTAAAATAAATATGGTCCTTGTCAGAGGAGGCATGCAAACCCAGCTTGGCATCTTTCCCTCTAACTCAGAAATGAGCCTGTGCTTGAGACCAAAGGTGCCAACCTGGCTCTTCTAACAGAATGAGTGTACAGCTGCTCCCTTCCTCACCCAAGTGTGTCAGTCTGGGTAGACCAGAGAAACAAATCCACAGAAACTCACATGTATATAAGGGAGAGTTTGCTATAAAAGGTGAGTGTACATTAAGAAAGCATCCCAACCCAGTTCAAGCCCATAAATCCAACATTAGCCCATATGACCAACACCGATCTACAAAGTCCTCCTCCAACTCACAAAACACACGCAGGAAGAAAGTCGAATCAGTGAGCGTGTAAGAATCTCAGCGCTGGCAGGGGTCTCCACACGGCTGCTCCAGCTGCATCGAGGTAGGTCCATATGGCTTCTCCTCAGGGATGTCTCACAGGAAGTGAGCCTTGCCAGCTGAGGCAAAGAACCAGCCAATGCATCTGCACCCTGATCTGACCATCAGAGAGCAAGAGACCAGAGAACAAGAAAGGCGAGGCTCACCAAGCCATTCATCTCTCCGCCCTTCAATTAATCCCACATGTGTTTATCAGCCAGGTTGGCACAATAAACCTTAACTATTACACCAAGACACACCCCATAGCAGCTGACGCCCTAACAGTACATCCCACTCCTCTCTCCCTGGGCACATGTCAACCCTCCCAAGAAGAACTCAGGTGAATGTATGCACCTCACTAACCCCACTTCTATATCTGTTCCCAGCAGGTAGGAAACAGGATTTCTCTCTGCGACACAGGGAAGTGTGTGTAGACCATCCTTCCTATGCTGCAGGGAGTAACCAATTGGACACAGGGGTTCAGCTGTTGAAGCTGACCTTGCTCTGTCTCTTCTCTGTGTGAGTGAAAACTGGCTCCAGTGGCTGTTCGTAGGTTGTTTTTGTTGGAGACCTTGGACTATGGCTTAACAGTTCTGCCTCGATGGATCTTACAGCTGGGTGGGAACGATGGACAAGTCAATCAGCAGTCACCATTTGGGGTGATGAGAGTCATGACTCGGAGTCAGGTTCATAGGAGGATAGCGGGGCTGGGGAGAGGGCATGTTGACTTGCACAAGGTGAGTTAGTTGCGTGAACAGGATGGTGTGAGAGCAGATTGTAGCCAAATGGAAGAACACGTGCAGAAGTCCATGTTTCTTGAGAGCAAGTATGGTAAGAACACGGACTAGGGTGGTGCTGAACCCTGAGGCTGCGGGACAGAGCAAGGATCCCATCAAGA
>NW_022105908.1:22323866-22328548 GCF_000313985.2 Echinops telfairi | reverse complement strand
TATGAAGGGGGAAATCGAAGGCACTATTCCTCTCAGCCCCCTAAGCAGACTCCTGCTGCCCATGTGTGGATGGTGGCGGTTGCTGCTGCTGTTGCCGCTCTTAGTTGCCATGGAATCAGCTCTAATTCACGGAGACCCTGCGTCTCACAGAAGAAATTGGCGCCCGGTTCTGCGCCATCTTGATCATTGGCATGGTTGAGTCCATTCTTGCAATGAATGCGTCCCGCTAACTCTTTGAAGCATTCCCTCACTTTCTTTGACCCCCACTGTACCAAGCATGACCCCTTTCTAGAGATGGTCTTTCGCTGTCCAAAGGAAGTGAGTCAAAGTCTTGCCACCTTTGCTTCTCAGGAACCGTCTGGGCATATGAGATGAACTTCAAAGAGCTCGTGGGGCAGGGGGGCGGGGACATCCATCATCTTTTCATTCCCTTTTCTATGAACTTTTTGAAGATTGACAGGCTAAACTCCACCCCTTCACGCTTAAGTCTCAAATTGACAACAGATTATGTAACTACCACATACAAGCTACCACATACCAAATACAAGCTCCCTTGTATTTCTTCTTCTAAAGCTGGCTGGCTCATCCATTTGGTAGTCCATGGTATATTCAATATTCTTTGTCCATTTCTGTAGGCTAAGTCCATATTAAAGAACCCGGGCAGCAAGGACAGCTGGGGGTCCAGATAACAGAAGAAGGTGGCTGCTGAAGGAATGGCCAGCACTTGGGCTGCAAGCGCAGACATGAAGGGCTGAGGGGAGCGGCAGCTCACACGGGTCAGCCTGGGAGTCCCATCTGACTGTAAGGTCTGTCCCAGCCGTCAGTAGCATGTGGCTGCCAAGAAAGCAATTGCCTTCTCTGACTACATTAATAGGAGTTTAGTGTCCAGATCAATGTGGGTAAGAGGCCCGCTGCTCTCGGCACTTGTCAAGCTGCATCTGGAGCCCAGGCATTGTGAGGAGCCTGCCTGGCTCCGACACGTCCCTGGAGATTCCCTGAAGCCCCTGTCTGCAAAGCCTATGCTTCCCCCTTTGGGCGACGGTGGCCTCACCCCCACAATTGTAGAGTCTGCCTCCTCAGGGGAGCCCCCTCACCCCACCTCCAGTGAGCATTAGCTGGGAGTCTCTGAACTGGTCAGGAGCCCAAGATTGCCAAAGCGCTCTTCATTCTAAATTAAGCTGGAATGTCATCCAGCTTTACAGGTCAAGTCTTGTGACGGCATCAGAAAACCAGACTCATTGCCATCGAGTCGATGCTGACTCACAGGGACCCTACAGGACAAGGTAGAACTGCTCTTGTGAGTTTCTGAGACTGTAACCCTTTATGGGAGAAAGACCCGTCTAGATGGTTTCCTAGCCCTGATGGCAGAGGGGTTACCCGTTGGGCTGCTAACCACAAGGTCAGCAGTTTGAAACCAGCAGCCACTTTGTGGGAGACAGACGGAGCTTTCTACTCCTGTAAAGAGCTAAGGTCACTCTGAGTCAACATCGACTTAATGACAATGTTGGAGCTGTCATCAAATCAACCCTAGATATAACAGAATGAAAGCCTGCCCCACGATCAGGGGCATATGATCATCTCCATGATGTGATGTGATCTAACCACTGTGATCCATTGGGTTTTCATCGGCTGATTTACAGAAGTAGATCTCCAGTGTGCTTTTCCTAATCTGTCTTCCTCTGGATGCTTCTCTGTATCCTGTTGAGTTTCAGAGCAACACGCAAGTCTCCACTGATGGATGGATGATCACTGCAATGTGTGTCCTTGCCAGGAATCCAGCCCAAGCCTCCATGGTGGAAGGCAAGATGTCTACTGTTGAACCACCAGTAAGAATTTCCAAATGTTGGCTCAAATGTCTTTTAGAAGCCAAGAACAAGCCGAGCGTGTCTCTGTGCTGTCTCGACGTTCAGCTTCCAGCCTGTGACTTCTAACACCACCCAGACCTCTTTGCCCTGGACATGGGAGTGAGGTTCAGGACACAGCTCAGCACCAACCAAACTGCCTTGCTGGAACTTTGTGTCTATATTCCGCCCCCAAGGCTCTATCTTGATCCCCACACCTAAGTCCCTAGCTTTGTGCCCTATCTAGCATCTCAGCCCCCGACATTTTGAGCTCTCTTCCCCATGGCTCCCTGGCCTTTCTCTGGCCCCCAACCCCACTGCTGAGGCTGTGACTAGACCTATCTCCACATGCTTCCAGTTGCATGAGTCTCTCATCAAACCACAGAGACCAAGCATCTACCTGCTCCCATTTCTGGGCTCCCTGACTCCTTTTTGTGGGTTCCTACGGCTGCTGTGATGGATTATCACAAACACAATGGCTTAAAACATCACCCATGTATCCCTCTTCCAGTCCTGGAGGTCAGAGTTCACAATGGATTTTATAAGCTAAAATCAAGGTGTTGGAAGAACTGCATTCCATCTGGAGCCTCTGCAGAGAAATCTATGTCCTTTCCTGTTCTGGCCTCCAGAGGCTGCCTGCAGTCCTGGGCACGTGGCCCCTTCCTCCATTCTCAAAGTTCACCCCTCTGGTCTCTGCCTCCATCATGCCATCACCGTCTCCTCTTCTATGCTGTGTTAGTCTGGGTGGACTAGAGAAACAAATTCATAGACACTCATATGTGTATAAGAAAGACATTTATATACAAGAGCAATTGAATATGGAGAAAATATCCCAGCCTAGTCCAAATCAAGTCCATAAGTCCGATATGAGCCCATATGTCTGATGCCAGTCGATAAATTCCTCTTCAGACTCATGAAACACATGCAATGACGCTGGATGCAGGATGATCACAGGCCAGTGGGTGGAAAGTCTTGTGGATCCAGTGACAGTAAAAGCATCTCAGTGCTGGCGTAGGTCTGTATGTGGCTCCTCCAGCTCCAGGGCTCTGGCTGCATCAGCATAGCTCCATCAGGCTCATCATCAGTAATGTCTCGCAGGAAGTGAGTATGTGTCCCACCTCCGGCGAACTATTTATCTCCTTAGCATCTCCCAATGAGGTCATCAAGTTGGGACCTGATTGACAGGCTAAACTCCACCCCTTCACGCTTAAGTCTCAAATTGACAACAGATTATGTAACTACCACATATTCCAAACCTTCCTCTGCCTCCCTCTTACAGGGGCACTTGTGATTACATTGGGGCCACCCAGATAACCCAAGCTAATCCTTCACTTAATCATGCTGAAGAATGCCCGGAGCCATGGAAGACACCATGTGCACAGGTTCCAGGGACTAGGAGGTGAGCATCATGGGGAGGCCATTATCCTATTGACCTTGTCCTTCCCTCAGGACGCCTGCCCCTCCCAACAGGCCTATTATCTGTCGGTCATGGTCAGTGGTCCCAGTGGATCCTGGTGAGCTGTGGGTTCCAACAGGCAGGCAGAAGGACGTATGGACAGATTCAGAGAGGGAAAGACAACACATAGGGGTGTGTGTGTGTGTGTGTGTGTGTGTGTGTGTGTGTGTGTGTAAGAGAGAGCATGTGTGTGTGCCCACGTGAGAATGTGGCATGTAAGCGTGTGTGTCTACATGTGTGTATTTGTGATTGTGTGGGTGTCTGTCCAGCTGACTTCAGCAAGAGGAAGCCCTGGCACACGGGTAGGTCCTTCGGCCTGTCCTCCCTCTAATCGCCCTGCATGCCCTGCTGCCCGCGGAAGCGCTCTCCGACACGTCAGGACAGCCTCTTGCCCCACTCCCCAGTCACTTACCAAATTGGATTCGCTGTGGACAGAGCCCATTAAACAAATGCACCTCCCCGTCTTGAGTTACTGGAAGAAAACAAGAACGTTTTCCTTTCTGGGAAGGTATCATTTTCGAGTTGCCCACATGCACAGCCTGCCCTCCCACAGGGTTTCCACGTGACCTGTCGCCCGCGAGGCCAGGGGACGCTGTTATTTAAAATCCTACAATCTAGTGAGAGCCAAAGAGGGGACCCGGAATAGGCAAGGCTGTGTCCCCCGGCAGCCCCACTTGTCAATCGAGAATCGGCATGAAGAGTGTGGACTTCTGACTCCAGAGATGTTGGGAAACTGTCAAGGCGCCTGACTGACACCTGACAAGCAGTAGGTAGCTGGACCTGAGGGGGTGTGGCCACCTCATCTTAGACCTAACCAGGAGCTCAGGGTGGGACCATACTGACCAGAGAACTGGAACCAAGCTGGAATATCGTAGTACTGAGCTCGCTGAGTAGGGCAACATGCTGGTGATTAAGAGGACGAATAAAACTAGACCCTACTGCTGACTCCAGCACTCACTAGTTCTGGGATCCCAGGTAAGTTGCTTGGCCTCTCTGTGCCTGCTTACTCTTCTTTAAAACGGATGTCCCTTACAGTGGTCAGAGAAACACTATAGTGCTTGGCGGAGAGTCAATATCACTATCCCAAGATTGGTACTTGTGGGCAGAACCAGACTGGTACCCTGGAATGCTTGCTTTGGAGTCTTTAGCACCAGAACTTTCTCAAGTCCTCCTGACAAGGTCCCCTAAGGCTGGGCCTGGGATTAAACTTGAGCTCAGGTAGGGAGCTGAGCAAAGCTAGACATTCAGGCTACAGAGCCCCAGTGTCCACCCACTCCCATAGCTGGGCCTCCCCAACTCCTTGCTGTGGGCTCCTTATGCCAGATCTGTGGTGCGGTCACCTAGGACCAAAACCCTCTCCGGGACACCACCCAGGCCTCTCTCTC
>NW_022105908.1:22301162-22323044 GCF_000313985.2 Echinops telfairi | reverse complement strand
CATCTATGTCCTCACCTTCTGGAGACTGAAGGTCCAAAGTGGGTCTCAAGCACGTTAGCAGCCTTAGGCCCGACTTGGTTCCATAGTGTGTTAGGCAGGGTTCTCTAGAGAAACGAAACCAGGACAGTTATGATTTTAGATCAATTAGATACGTAGATAGATCGATAGATAGATAGATAGATAGATAGATAGATAGATAGATAGATAGATTTATACAGCAAGAAGGACTATAACAGCTAACTAGTCCACACAGCAGTACAGGGGGTTCAGTTCAACTCACTTCCATGGAACAGTTAATATACTGGAAGTCCTTCAACTCACTTGGGCTGCCGGGTCCAAGGTCAAGGAAGCAGGCAGCAGAGTGCTCCCTCAGGGCAAGGCAAGCAGAGTCTGCCCACAGGCAGCCAGCAGCAGGGTGGGTCACCAACAGTCAGTAGCTCTGGAGCTTAGAGAACCAGGCCTGGATAGGATATCAAACACAAGCAATGCAAGGTGACAGGATCCACCAGCCCGAAGTTCCAGCGATGTACACACCAGCAGCATGGTGAAGCAGGTCTCAAAGGAGCCTCAGGCTCTAGCAACACAATCCATGGTTGGCCTGGCCCACAGGTAGTGTAGCTCACAGGTTGAGGCAGAGAAATAGCTAAAGCAGCAGCACGCTCCAATCACCAGAGAGCAAGAGAGAGAGGGGCGGGCCTTGCAGAGCCATTTATCTCTTTGCCCTCCAATCAAACTATGACCTGATTAATCCCACATGTTCCTATTGGCCAGGTTAGCACAATAAACCTAACTATCACACATAATTTGTAGACCATCTTCACATGACATTTGCCTTCCCCATGTGCATTCTGTGTCCCTGCTGCAATTTCTTTTTTAACATAATTTTATTGGGGGCTCTTACAGCTCTTGAAACAATCCAAACATCATTTGTATCATGCATATTTGTACATATGCTGCCATCATCATTTTCTAAACATTTACTTTCTATTTGAGCCCTTGTTATCAGCTCCTCTTTTTTCTCTCCCTCCCTACCTCCCCCCCCCATGACCCCTTGATAAATTATAAATTATTTTTATTTTCATATCTTACATGGACAGCTGTCTCCCTTCACCAACATTACTGGTGTTCATCCCCCTGGGGGGAGGGCGGTTATGCACCGATCATTGCCATCAGTTTCCCCTTCTCCTCCTCCTCCCACCTTCCCCCTACCCTCCTGGTATCATTACTCCCATTTCTGTTCCTGAGGGGGTTATCTGACCTGGATTCCATGTGTTGAGAGCTCTTATCTGTACCGTTGTACATGCTCCAGTCTAGCCAGACTGAAAGGCAGGACTGGGCTCATGATAGTGGGGAGGATGAGGAAGCCTCAAAGACCCAGAGAAATACTGTGTTTCATCGGTGCTATACTGCAGCCTGGTTGACTCATCCCTTCCTGTGACCCTTCTGTGAGGGGATGTCCTATTGTCTAGAGATGGGTTTTGGGTCTCTACTCAAACCCACCTAGTTCTCAACAGTATGTTTTTTGTTTTGTTTGGAGTCTTCTGTTGACTGTTACCCGATCCTGTCAACACCTCGTGATCTCGCACAGGCTGGTGTGCTTCTTTCTTGTGGGCTTCTTGCTTCTCTGCTAGATGGCTGTTTGTTTAACTTCAAGCCTGTAAGACCTCAGATGTTATCTCTTTTGATAGCCGGGCACCATCAGCTTTCTTCACTACATTTGCTTTTGCACCCACTTTGTCTTCAGCAATCGTGTCGGGAGGTTGGGCATCACAGAATGGCAGGTTGTTAGAACAAAATGTTCCTGCGTTGAGGGAGGGATTGCCTGATGCTCTTTTCAAAACTCAGAAGTTATTAGATATAGCACCCACTCAGCACAAGTAGGAGGCCCTGGATGGTCTGAGTCTACCCCAAGGAGCCTTCCGGGGAAGCACTGATGATCTATATCTAAGATGCAGCCACTGGAAGCCTAGGAAGCACAGCTCTGCTCAGCCATGACCTGCCAGGAGTTGACTCCGCTGGGTTTTCTGCTTGGGTATGCCCTAAGTTATATTACAAGGAAATGCCTTTTTACAAACGGGATCAGATTTCCAGGTATAGAGACCAGGATGTCAATACTTCTCTTGGGGGGTGTTGGCGGGGTCTAGCTCCAGGCAATCCATAAGAATCTGTTTTCTGTTCTCCTCCAAATGAAGCAGGAGAAAGAGCCTTTGTTCGGCCACTTAAGTCATGTGACCAGTTAAAACGGTTCATCTCCCTGACCTCAGTGTCTTTAATCTTTAAAATGGGGATCATCCTGTGTTAGGGTTCTCTAGAGAAACAAAACCAGAATGCTAATACTTTTATATATATTTAGGCAGATAGATAGATATATAACATAAGAAATAAACAGTTAATTAAATTATAAAGCAGTACAAATGGCTCAGTGAAACTCACTCCCTTGAGACAGTTGTGAGACACTGGCAGTCCTTCAAGTCTTGAGGGCCACCGGGTAGTCCTCTGTAGAACAATTCAGGCTGTCCGGGCACAGGCAGCAAACAGCAAGGCAGGTCGCCAACAGTCAGCCAGATGATAGGGTCCGACAGTACCCAGCTCAAGAGATGTAAATTCCAACGGTGTGTCAAAGCAGATCTTGAAGGAACCTCAAATTACAGCGACACAGTCCACAGGTTAGGTGTCCCACAGGTAGTGTAGCTTGCAAGTTGAGGCACAGAACAAGCAAGGCAGCCGCCTGCTGGTCCAATGATCAAAGAGTAAGAGATAAGAGAGGTGAGGCTCGCCGAGCCATTTATCTCTCCACCCTTCAATTAATCCCACATATGTTTATCGGCCCAGTTGGCACAATAAACTACCTACCTCACATCCCACCCCCCATCTCTACTTGCTTCCAACTCCCAGGGGACTTCAGCTCCTCACCTTCAATCAACCAGCCCCTTTTAGAAAAGAGAAGACCCACAGAGAATCACTTGTCTGCCCTTCTTGATCTCCCCCAACCTCCAAGGCCCAGCCCTAGTTCAAAGGTCATTTATCAAGAGCCACAACAAAACAAGCCATTGAGCTCATTTCAATGGAAAATTCGGCCCCAGCAATTGTCTGACCAAATTGACTTGTCAGTCACCTGCCCTGATGGGCCTTGGAGAATCACCTGATCTCCACACAGGAAGGAGTGATTTGTAAGCTTTGGCTCCAAGGGGAAAACCACCCAGGAGAAACCTTACATGGAGATAATTCAGTCTGGGTTTCCATAGCAATCCCGGGAGGAACGGGAGGGGCTCAGGTTAGGATAATTCCAGACACAGCACTCGGTTTTCCTTTCTGCACAACTGACATTCCCACCACCTGGACCACCTGCACCATCAGGCCCTTTCCAGAACTGAAATCTACTCATGAAATCCCCCAGCCCTTGAATTCAAGCCAGTGTCTCACCTCCCATCCCTCTCACCCTTTACCCAAGGGCTGCTGTAGTTTAGAAGCTTGGGGGTGGGTTGGGGGGGAACAAACCTAACTGCTATGCTGACTCATAGTGACCCTACAGGACAGGGTAGAACTGCCCTGTGAATTCCAGAGACTGCTTTATGGGAATAGGAAGGCCCATCCTTCTCCCAAGGAGTGGCTGATAGATTCAAACTACTGACCTTGCAACTCTCACCCCAGCTCATAACACTACACCACCAGGGCTCCTGTGGTTTAGGAGAGCAACCCTAACACCTTGGAGGTCAGGGTTCATAGAATATGAGGGGGGCTTCAAAAGGTCCATTGGAAAATGGAATTAAAAGTTAATGGGAAAAGATGGCACGTGCCATTTGATCTCCCGCTGGATCCAATTATGTTTAATCTGTTTAATATTTTCTGTTTTGTTTCCGATTAAAGGTTTTCTCTGTCTTGTTCTGTCGCTGTTGTTTGGCTGTTTGTCCGTGCTTGGTTTTTGACTGTGTGTTTCTCTGTATATGAAGCCCAGGTAGGTCAACCTAGAGAGACAACGACTGGATCAACAGTTTCAAAGGGACGTGGCGGGGAGGCTGGCTGGAAGTGGGGAGCTAGCAACCAGGAGCCCAGGAGGAAGAAATGTCCTGGAATGAATTGTGGAGATGGCTGTACGAGTCTTAGGCATGTGACTGAACTATTAAAATGTATGAGATGTGATTTGCATGTCAGTGAAACCATTAAAAATATTTTTTCCATGAACTTTGTGAAGCCCCGCGTACATCTCAGATGTGTGCGGTGTTGTTAGCTGCTGTTGAGTCGCCCTGACCCACGACAATCCCATGGACAATGGAGTGAAGCATGATCTGGTCCGGTGCCAGCCCATGATGGGTTGTTGATTGCACCAGTGTGACCCATAGGCTTCCCATTTAACTGGTTTTTTGATTGTTTGTTTCTTGTTTTTGCAGAAGTAGATCACCAGGCCTTTCTTTCCAGTCCGTCTTAGTCGGGAAGCACCGCTGAAACCTCTTATGCATCATAGCAACACACAAGCCTCCACTGGTAGATGAGTAGTGGCTATTCATGAGATGTGTTGGCCAGAGATGGAACCCAAATGGAAAGTGAGTCTTAACCCTGAGCCACCAGCACCCCATAAAACGTGTATCTTACTCACTCACTGCCATTGCGCTGGTTCTGATTCACAGCAGCTGTAAAGGGCAGAGTGGATGATCAGTGTGGGTTTTCAGAGCTGCCTATCTTTATGGGAACAGGAAATCTCATCTTTTCCCCACAGAGCAAGCTGGTGGTTTCAAACTGCTGACCTTGCAGTTAGCAGTCCAACTTATAACCCGCTATGCCACCAGAACTCCAAAATACATATTAGAAACAAAACTCACTGCCATCGAGTTGATGCTGACTCTCAGCCGCCCTACAGGACAGGGTCGAGCTGCCCCTGTGAGTTCCTGAGACTTGGACCCACTTGGAGTTTCAAACTGCTGACCTTGTGATTAGCAGGCAGCCCATAACCACTCCACCACCAGGGCTCCCAGTCAAGGCATCTCGTATGACATCAAAACACCCCATAGACATGTTTGTCCTAAAAATATAGGAAGAAACTGCCCCAGACTACCAAGCTCATCTCTTGGGGGTTTCCATCCACACCTCAAATCAGAGTCATGCACGCTTAGTGATTACAACCTAGCTTTTATATTTCCTTCCTCAAAGAGTTTGGCATTAAAGTAGCTCATGTTCCAATGTGCTGGCTAAACACCCAAAGCAAATCCACTGCCATAGAGCTGATTTCAATTGATAGTAACCCTATATAGGATTTCCAAGACTCATCGGTTTTATGAGAGCAGATAGCCTCATCTTTCTCCCAAAGAGTGGCTGGTGGGTTTGAACTGCCAACCTTGCAGGTAGCAGCCCAGCACCTAATCCACCATGCCACCAGGGTCCCTTGGTCTATCTGGTATCATCTCTTACTTGGCAGTAGGAACTGTCTATGCCACCTGCTCTGGAAAGAAAGACTATATACACTTCCGATGGTTCACAACCTTTCTTATTCTCTTCCAAATTGGCTTTTCTTCACCCTCCCCACTTGTGGGTTGGGGTGGGAGGCCAAGAATTCAGTCTCCACTGATCTCTGTGTGGTATCAACAATGAAGCCCTTGACTGCCAGCCAAAAGGTTGGCTGTTTGAATCCATCCAGAGGCATCTCAGAATAAACCAGCAGCAGCGAAGAAGCCTTTGCCTCTGGCTCTGCTTTCTAGCTAAGATCCTGGTTATCAAGTGTGATCCCAAAAGGCACGGGCGTTTCATGAATGGGACTTTGGAGCTGCCCACCTGACTTTGGGGTGTGGGCACCTCCATCACTACTGTAAAAGGAGGATGATAACCACTGGCATATTTTGATATCACAGTGAAGATGCCATTCCCCAGGGTTCCTTGGGATAATTATGGCTTACATCGCTGTGAGGTATTAAAAGATCCTCTCAGTCCTACCCAATCACCTTGGCCTTTAGCTACTTGCCTTACTTCCCATGTAGGACAGCTCCAAAGACTACTCATCCCATTCCTGCACAGAGTCCCAGAGGCTGACGCGACCTTCACAAGCTAAGCCGGTTTCCCAGTGCCAGCGAACAAGGAGAGAGTACCCTCTTAGTCCAATAGCCAGTCTGGACCTTTCTTGGCTCTGGCTTCCCTGGGAGCCTCCAGGTGACAATATAGGGGACTTAGCACATGGGGGAGTTAGTTGACTTCCACAGTGAGGATGAGACTGAACAAAGGACCCCGACCTTCCCAAACTTCCTCCCTACAGATAACTCTGAAAGGCAGTAGATTCATATGGCCTTTCTGGAGAGTTCTCATGAAGGGTGTTTGTGATGACGCTGTGGGCAGCTACATAATTATACTGCCTTGGGTTTGTTCTCCTTGTCTCCTCCCTCCCTCCCTTCCTTGGGTCCCTGAGGTGGCACCCCTTCATAAAGCATCTGATGAAAGCTTTTGTCCACAGCTTCTGCTTTCTGAGAGCCCTGGGAGGCAGACGCGAATACGAGTACTTCTCCTCACAAAACATAGACCAAGCCACTAGGGCGATGCCTCCTCTCTGCCTGCGTGTGACCCCATCAAAAACGGCTGGTCGGTGCGATGGAAGCAGCAGCAGGGTGGGGACAAAGATGTCTTCTCAAGTGGCGATGGAAGCGATGTGGCCTTACAGGTGTCTGCCAGGGAGACTACAGATGTATAGGAAAACTAGAAGGGCAGGTCCAAGGACAGGTCCTCTCAGGGAACACAAGTCAAGATGGAGAGAAGGAAAGAGCGAGGTGAAAAAGAAGGAGATGCGTTTTGTAGTGGAGAACTTGGATTTTGGAGTCTGCCTCAGGTTCGAATCCCACCTGCGTGATTGATTAAACAAGTCATCTCATCAAGTTGTTACATCTCTCGATGCCTTGTGTCTTTCAAATCAGAATAGACAACGTTCTTCTGATTAGGGTGATGGTGAAATTAAATAATGCAGTGGAGCATTTATTGAATGTCCATCTAATTATATTTCCTCAAACGTGGACAGCAAGTTCACAATTCACAAAGGGCTTCAAGTTCGTTATCTTACGGAAAGCGCTCAACAATCCCACTGCCATTTTGTTGATGAGGAAACTGATCCTCCCAAGGTCTTGCCACTCACAGCAGGCGTGGGTGGGGCTGAAGTCAATGACTTGGAACTCTTAGTCAAAGGCTCTTCTCACATTATCCCGTAGAAATTGAAAAAGAAGTTAATTCTGGTGAAGCAAACATAGACATTCCTAATAAGGAGAAGGGACGAGGCGTGAAGAGAAACCAGTGTGATTGCCGGAGGAGGGACACACGGCCAAGGGCAAACTAACTCAAAACTCACTGCCATCAAGTCCATGCCGACTCATGGCAACCCCTGATGGGTTTCTGAGATGGGAACAGTTTACAGGAGTAGAAAGCCAGTCTTTCTCCTGAGGAGCTGGATTTGAACTGCCGACCATGAGGATCACGGCCCAACGGGTCACACTACACCACCAGGGCTTCATAAGGGCAAACACAGCCCAGCTGAAAGCCTCGCCTCCAGGTTCTGCTGGGTTGGACCCAAAGCGAGCAGACCCATGTGGGGGCAGGGGGGACAAAAAAAGCCCTAAATGTGACAACTGCCTTTCACTGACCTTTCCTCTATGGCAAACAGTGGGCTTTCCTTTGGGGGTGGGGGATTCCATTTGCTCGTCCAAACAGCCCTCTCAGGTGAGGGGTACTTCCAATGGATGTTCGAAGTTCCCAGTAATGATAGCTGAAAACGGAATAGGGTCCAAGCACGAAAAAGAGCCTTCCAGCCAAGATGGCATCAAAAGTTCATGCTTTCGACTCTCCCTCTGAGGCGGGCGCATGACACTCACGGATAAAAGGCAAAGGGTGAAAGCGCAGAAGACATGGCTACTTTCACAGGCAAGAGAAATGTCTTTCTGGCCTATCCATGGAAGAAAAGGGCAAAGGGAGAATACTGGCGGAGTTGCCGTCCCGCTGGGGTTGGGTCTGGGAGGCAGGCAGAGCTGGGAGCTCTAGTGTCTGGGGGAACGAGGTACCAAAACTGTCCCACGGGAGGTGGGAATTCTGGTACAGACTCTGCAGGCCTGAGATGAGGTTCCCCTGCAGAGAAAGGAGTTCAAAACAAAGAGCAACCTGCCCTAGGCCAGGGTTGTGGTTTATAAGGAATCCGTGTAGGAAGGCGGTGGAAGGCAGCGACCTGCCAGTCCAGGACCTGGGGTAGTCAGCCAAGAGGCATCTTCCTGCACAAGTGGTGCTCCAGCTACCAAAATGAGACCGGGTGCTCAGAGGGGGCTTAGCGACTGGATTGGAGGTACTACATACGAAGCGTGACGGTAAAGTTGGGGAGTGTTGAAGAGATCAGGAACATCATCCTAAATCCCACACCATGGGAAGAAGTCTAAACCAAAGAAGAAAAGGCCCAGCAAACCATGATTTAGGAGGTTAGTCCGTCCCCCAGGCCCTCCCCCCCAACAACAACAAACCCACCCCCATCAAGGCCATTCCTCCCCGGGGCAACACCATGCGTCGTCGCAGAGTGGATCTGTTCCCTTGAGTTGTCTTTGCTGTCATCTTTACAGATATTCAGGACCTCTCTGCAGAGAAACTACTGGGTGGGGGGGGGGGGGATTCCTAGTGGCCAGCATTTCAGTTAGCAGTCAATCTCCAAACACTTGCACCACCCAGAAACCTGCCTTGACCCGAGACCAAATTAAAACACGGCATGGAACCGGGATTCTGGAAAGATAGGAGAGTAGGCAGCCCATTGTTTCCACCCTCCCTGGTAAATCCAGTGAGACACACAACCAGGAAATGGCACTGGCCCTGGGGGCTCTGAGTCAGGGAGCAAAGGACAGCAGTGGGGAGCTGCAGACAGCAAGAAGCAATGAGTCCCATGCAGTACGAAAATCGCTCTGTCCATCATCTCTGACCCTCACCCTGCTCGGAACTTGAAAAATTGCTCACGTGGAAACTACTGGATTTTCATGTGTCCTGCTGGGTCTATGCCCAACAACAGTAAAAGTAAAATAAATATCATTATGGAGTAATCAGAAGATCTTTATTTTCTGATTGAAATAAGATTGACTAAAAATTGGAAAGTGAGAAACAAAGGCAAGTAGAAATTAAACAAGATGAGCAGGCATTTTTTCTTAAAAAAAAAAATCGTTCTAGGGGACAGGGGTGAGGGGGAGGTGGGGGAAAGGGAAGGGGAGCTAACAAACCTAGGGTCAGGGGAACAACAAGAGATCTAAAATTGATGGCGAGGAGGGTGTAGAATGCCTAGTGGTGCAATGTAGCCTAGAGGAATTACTGAGTCTAATGAAGGTTGAACATGATAGTGGGGCATGAGGAAAGTAAAAGGAAATAGAAGAAAGAACTAGGAAGCAAAAGACATTTATAGAGGTATGAATATAGGCACGTACATATGTAAATATATTAATATATAATGATAGGGATCTAGGTCTATAGCAGACAGATATTAGGCCTCTACTCAAGTCCTCCCTCAACACAAGAACACTTTGTTTGAATAACCTGGAATTCTGTGATGCTCACCTTCCAACTCAATCACTGAAGTCAAAATGGGTGCATAAATAAATGTGGTCAAGAAAGCTGATGGTGCCCAGCTATTAGAAGATACAGCGTCTGGAGTCTGAAAGGCTTGAAGTTAAGCAAGCATCTAGCAGGGAAGCAACAAAGCCCACATGGAAGAAGCACACCAGCCTGTGCGATCGTGATGTGTTGACAGGATCAGTTATCAGGCACCAAAAGACCCAAAACAGACAATCATATCGATGAGCACAAGATGAGACAAGGTAGGACAGAGTGGAGACCCAAAGCCCATTTGTAGACAATTGGACATCCCTTCACAGAAGGTTCACAAGGAAGGGATGAGCCAGCCAGGGTGCAGTATAGCACCAACGAAACACACATTCCTCTAGTTCTTTTTTTCCCCCCTCTAGTTCTTTAAAACTTCCTCCCCCCAACCAATATCATGATCCCAGTTCTACCTTACAAATCCAGCTAGACCAGAGCATGTACACTGTCAAACAAGCTCTCGACACACAGAATCCAGGACAGATAAACCCCCCAGGTACAATAATCAGACTAGCGATACCATGAAGGTAGGGGGAAAGTAGGGGAAGAAAGAAGAACCAATCCCAGTGATCAATGTGTACTCCCCCCAGGGGACAAACAAGGGAACTGTGGGTGAAGAAAGACAGCAGTCAGTGTAAGATATGAAAATAATAATAATTGATCATTTATCAAGAGGTCACGAGGATGGGAGGGTGGGGGAAGGAGGGAAAAATGGGGAGCTGATACCAAGGGCTTGAGTAGAAGAAAATGTTTTGAAAATGATGATGGCAACATACGTACAAATGTCCTTGATACAATTGAAGTATGGCTTATTAGAGCTGTAAGAGCCCCAAATAAAATGATTTCTTTTAAAACTTGGACACAGAATATGTAGACACTTAATTGAGTTGTGTTTTTTTTTTTTTTCAGTAGAAGGGTTTAATGGTAAAGGACAAAGTCAAAGAGGAAATGAGATAATGATCCTGATATAAGTATTCATAGCACCATTCAGAGAAATAAAGACTTTATGAGAAAGAGCTGCTAAGGAACTCTGGCTCAAACA
Organism: Echinops telfairi; assembly: GCF_000313985.2. Lineage (NCBI taxonomy): Eukaryota > Metazoa > Chordata > Mammalia > Afrosoricida > Tenrecidae > Echinops > Echinops telfairi. The sequence continues at coordinate 22,312,426 of NW_022105908.1, read as the reverse complement.
CAGGCTGGACAGGTATTTCCTGTGAGAGAGATGCAAATGAGAACAACAACGAGATACCATCTCACCTCAGTGCTGTCATGTGCCATCGAGTCAGTTCCCACCCAGCGGGTCAGACTGAATCCCTGCTGGCCCCGGCTCATTCTCCGGACTGCTGGCACGCTTGAGCCGATTGCGTGCGGCACGTGCCCATCCAGCTCACCAAGGCCTTCTTCTTCTCTGCCCCTCTACTCTATCAAGCAAGATGTCTGCGCAAGGTTGGGTTGTCTAGAGAAACCAATCCAGAGACACTCATATGTGTGTAAGAGAGAGTTTTATACCCAAGCGTAATTGTCTATTAAGAAAACATCCGGACCCAGTCCAGATCAAGTTCATACATTCGGTATTCGCCCATAAGACCAAGATTAGCCTATGTGTCAGATACTAGTCCATACATTCTTTTACAGATTCACGCAGCACATGCAATGATGCCAAAAGCAGGAAGATCAGAGGCCAGGGGGTGAAAAGTCTGGTGGAGACATCTCAGTGCTGGTGAGGCTTTCCATGTGGCTCCTCCAGCTCCAAGGCTCCGCCTGCCATCAGCATAACTCCATGTGGCTTGTCAACATAATGTGAAGCAGAGGGAGTGTGTGTCCCGCCTCCAGGGAGGAAGACAGGAGTTCCCAGAATCCTCAAGAGAAGGCCTTGCCCACACAGAGGCATCATTGGCTATGACCTGATTGACAGGCTAGACTCCACCTCTTCACTCAAGTTGACAGGAAACGATGTAACTGCCACAATGTCCTTCTCCAAAGACTGGTCTCTCCTGATAACATGTCCAAAGTGCGTGAGAAAAGTCGTGCCATCCTTGCCTCCAAGGAGTATTCTGGCCAGACTTCTTTCAAGACAGATCTTGTGTTCTTTTGGCAGGTTTCTCCATCTTTTTGCTATTGTGAAGAATGTTGAGATGAACATGGCCGTGCATATGTCTGCTTGTGCGGTGGCTCTTATTTCTTTCAGAGACATTGAATTTTCTTCAGTCTCCCTTATTCAATGTTCAACTTTCATATACATATGAAGCAAATGAAAATGTCCTGTCTTGGGTCAGGCATACCTTAATCCTCAAAGTAGCATCCTTGCTTTTCAACCCTTTAAAGAAATCTTGGGTAGCAGATTTACCTAATGCAATGTGTCATTGAATCTTTTGACAACTGCTTCCATGAGCATTGATTGTGGGTCCAAGCAAGCCGAAATCCTTGACAACTTCAGTCTTTTCTCCATTTACCATGGTGTTGCCTACTGGTGCAGTTGTGAGGATTTTGTTTTGGTTACATGGAGTTGGAGTCCATCCTGAAGGCTGTGCTCCTTGATCATCAACAGCAGGTGCTTCCAGTTGTCCTCATTTGCAACAAGCAAGCTTGTGTCATCTGCGTATCCCAGGTAGTTAATAAGCCTTCCTGCAACCCTGATGTTGCGTACTCCTTCATATAATCCAGCTCCTCTGATGATTTGCTCAGCACACAGATTGAATAAGTATGGTGAGAGGATACAGCCCCAGTGCACCCCTTTCCTGATTTTCAACCATGCTGTATTCCTTCCCAGACTTAGTCGGAAAGTTTAAACAACAGTAACCAAAAAATGCTGACAAGGATAAATGGAGAAACTGGAACCCCTTACAGTCCTATAGGGACTGTAAGATGTTGCAAACCCTGTGGAAATGGTATGGCATTTCCTTAAAAGCGGGAAATAAAAATATGTTACGATCCAGCAATCTCACTACTGGGTATATAGCCTAGAGAAATAAGAGCCACTGTACAAGCAGACATATGCACGCCCATGTTTACCTCAACATTCTTCACAATAGCAAACAGATGGAAAACCCTAAGTGCCCATCAATGGATGAATGGGTTACAAACCAGGGGACTTACACCCAATGAAATAATGCACAGCCTTTTTCCCCTCCCATTTTATTGGCATTTAATTCACATATCATACAATTCAATAGCTCAATCACATCAAGAAGAACTGTATAATCATCACCACAATCAGATTTAAAACATTTTGTTCATTCTTGTGGAATTGGCTCCCCATTTTCCCCCAACTCCCTTGCCATACCTCCAAGGAGCCATGAATCCAGGTACTGTCTCTCTAGATTTACCGACCCTTGGTTTCAGAATACTACACAGCTTAAAGGAATAATGGTGACTCTGTGAGGCATTTCATAGCGCGGATGATCCCATAACGTGTCCAAAGTGCTGAGGGAAATCAGCCGATCACAAATCACAGAGGCTGCCAGTGTTCTGTTGCTTGACCTGGGTGGTGGCGACCTGGGTGTCTACTTTCTAAAACCGAATTGGGCTATACAACTGTGTTTTATATGTTTTTCCCTTTATGTGTTACAGGCCACAATAAAAACATTTTTACAAGGACAAATATTGTATGAAACTACTACTGTAAAAAGTCAACCAAATGTTTAAAAGCAGAAAAAAATCACTCTTTGAATGTCACCGGAGGTGGAAGGGGAAGGAAGGGTAAATCTCTAATGCAATAACTTGGGTGAAGGGACAAAGCAATAAAAAACAAAAAAGATGAAGGGGAAAGAAGACAATGGAAGAAGCGCAAGAGTTCATGGCAAACACTGCGACACAGACGATCTGCAATAACAGTGATATGTGCGTGGATACATAACTAGATATGCAAGCATAAAGGGGGTAGGAAGATGAATGGGTCTACACCCACATGTATAGTGTGTGTGTGTGTGTGTGTGTGTGTGTGTGTGTGTGAGAGAGAGAGAGAGATTTCTATGTAGGTATTTTTATGTATGCTGCAAATATATCCATGAATATACTAGAGCATGCAGGGGCCAGTTATGAAAACTCCTTAGACCAGTGGTCCTCAACCGGTGGGTCGCAACCCCTTTGAGGGTCAAATGACCCTTTCACAGGGGTCACCCAATTCATAACAGTAGCAAAATTACAGTGATGTAATAGCAACAAAAATAATTTTATGGTTGAGGGGGTTCACCACAACTTGAGGAACTGTCACTGCCTTAGACCTAACCAAGCACCTTAAGGAAATGAGCTCCTGAGCCCATGGCCTCAGAACCATAGTTTCTGGGGACACTAAGGTCAATGGCATGACATAGCTCACAAAGACAAGGTTCTATGTCCTACTTTGGTGAGTAGCAACTGGAGCTTAAAAGCTTGTGAGCGACCATCTAAAGCAGGGATCCTCAAACTATGGCCCATGGGCCACATGCGGCCCACTGAGGACATTTATCCATCCCACTGGGTGTTTGTGCCCCATTTGTTTTTTTTACTGCAAAATAAGATATGTGCAGTGTGCATAGGAATTTGTTCATAGTTGGTTTTTTTTAACTATAGTCCGGCCCTCCAATGGGTCTGAGGGACAGTGAACTGGCCCCCTGTTTTAAACGTTTGAGAACCCCTGATTTAAAGTGTAACTATTGGTCTCTCTCCATCTAGAACAAAGATAAGTGAAAATCAAAGACAAGGCCACAATTAGTCAAAGGACTGACAGACTAACAAGCCTTCACCTCCACCACCCTGAGATCTGAAGAACCAAATGGAGCCCAGCTGCCATGCACGGCCAACCACTTTGAGAGAGACCACATTAGAAAGTCCTGGATAGAACGAGAAGGGGGAAATGTAGAATAAACTCAAAATCACAAAAAAGGTCCAGACTGGCTGGTCGGATAGCGACTGTTGTGGATGCTGTTGTTGTGGATGCTGTTGCTGTTGTTGGATGCGTCAAGTTGGTTCCCGCTCACAGCAAGCTCCCGGACCACAGAACGAGACACCCCGGTCCTGAGCCGTCCTCACGATTGCCGTTATATTGGAACCCAGTGCTGCAGTGCTGTGTCTGTACCCATCGTGTCAAGGGGCTTACTCCTCTTCGCTTCCCCGCGACTTTACCCTCAAACTATGGCCATTAGACTCACACTGTGCCCAGTAGACACAGTGGTAGGCTGAATTCTCTAGAGAAGCAAACCCGATGAAGCTTTTCTATGGGTGTATAGAGATTTGTAACTCAGTTATGTAGCTCACATAGTTGTAGGAGTGGGTAAGCCCAGTTGGTTGGAGACCATAGGTCAGATGTAAGCTGAAGGCTGCTCCTGACCCCTCGAGCTGCAGGGGCTGATGAGCAGGAAGCAGAAAGATCAGGCAAGAAGACCTGTGGCAAGATTCGTGGATGCCGAGCTGAATGAATGATTGACCAAGTGACTCCAAGGTCAACAGTCCACTGATAGCTAGCTCCTGAAATCAGCAGACAAGATAACAGGAGGTCTACGGACAGCTGTAGCATCCAAATTCAACAGGTGTCCACTGGCTTTCACGTGCTGTCAATTTATCCTAAGAGGAGGCCACACCCCGCGTGAAACCTCCCTCAATTGTATGAAGGCTGTGAACCGATGAAGGCCTATTCTCCCCACAACTGCTTCACAAAGGCTCCCATCTTGAAGTTGGCTATAATACGATCGATCACATCATGGGAGACTTCTGGCCCACCCAGGTTGACATCAAGCCTCACTCTCACAGACACTGGTCAAGGCCAGAACTGAGCTCATCACAGAGCTCAACTTTCACCCAAAGGACAGACAGGCCTCTAGGGTGAGAAATAAATACCACCAGAGAGGTACCTACAGCAACCAACCAGAGGAGAGCCAAAGGGCAGCAGTTCCCAAAACTAGGTATAAAAGCAGGACAGAGAAATGTGGTCCACATAGGGCAACCTGAGAAGAGTGTCGTTAGACTGTGGGGGTGGCAATCAACGTCACAAACTAAAAGGCGTATGAAGTGTTGAATGGAAGACCAATTAGCTCCCTCACATTCCACCCAATCACAATAAAATGTTAAGTTCATAAAAGAAATAAATGTCCTTATTGTCACATGATACACCTATCTGCACTGGGGAAAAAAAGACTTTGTAGATGTTTGTTTGTTTGAGTGAATGAGTGAGTGAGTGAGTGAGTGAGTGAGTGAGTGAGTGAGTGAGTGAGTGAGTGAAGAGATCAATGAATGAAATGCTTGGTTCTACTGGATCCCGGAGAAACAGACAAGAGACCTGTCCTATTCCTCAGAAACAGAGCTCTGGGAAGTCAGATGACTAGACCACAGCTGTGCCTCTCGGGAAGTCAGAAAAAAACTTTCTCCATTCTGCTGATCCTGTCTTGGTTTTAAATGTTGGGATTTGTTCATCAGGAACATCGTACATCCATTTTGGTTTTTTTAAGTGTTGCATTAAAATAACATTTTTTTAAGTGTTGCATAAAATAACATTTACCTAGAGTGCTAAGGTTTGGGGATACCCCTTTAAATGTCACCCCTGAGATGAGTACCTCATTCCCTTGACCCTGGTCCGAGCCCTGGAGAGGATGCCGAGTTCTTGAGCAATGATGCTGCCCACCCAAGAGCAGCTATCCAGCCTCGGGGCTGAGATGCGTGCATCTATTAAGGATCCCCTCCGTTAGTGCCTCCTACGCACATGTCACTGCTGTCCTTCAGTCAGGCATGACAAGGCAAGGCTGACAGCTTTCCTGGCTGAGTGGAAAGGGGGTGGGAGGTGGAGTTGTGCCTGGGAGCCAGTTTCCCACTCCAGGCAGAAAGGCTGGTTTCTTTCAGCAGCTCAGACAGACCCTGCTAGCTGCTCTCCTGAGACCCTCTCCAGTTCTAGAAATGCCCAGACTTCTCCTGAAACCCCACCCCGTAGAACTTCTGAAAAACAGCCAGGATGCCCAGCTCCCCAGCTCCCTCTCCACTCTCCACAGGAAGAGCTGACATGGACAGAGCTCCTGATTGGGCTAAATTAGCAGCGATGCCGTTTAGGACTTAAAGAAAGCCTCCATTCAAATTTCAGCCCTGTCACTTCCAGTTGGGCGGCATGATGCTGACCCTTTCTGAGCCTGTTCCCTCCTCTGTCAAATGGCCGTAGGAACACCTGCTCACTCATGAAAATATGCACCTGGCACCTACTGAGTTCTGTGTCGAGGTCTGCTGTTGGCATCAACAAACGCATCACCATCAGTGTTTAAAGATACCAACCATATTTGCCTGTGGTCATGAAATGGGAAAGGGGAGAGTGCTTTGCTGTGAACAGGAGGGTTTTATGAAAGAGATGACGTAGGAACTGGATGTGGGGAAAGGAGAGGACCTCAGGAATGGCAGGGAAGAGTGGAGGAGATGGTCCTGGCAGAGGGAGCAAGTGAGCAGGTTGGGCCTTTGAGAGACAGCTGACCCGGGGAGAGCAAAGGCCAAGGGCAGGGACACAGGCATGTGGCTCAGCAGGTGGCTCCATGCAAAAGAGTTGGGCATAGAATGAAGGGCCAAACCCGTTCCCGGACAAGGACAGTGGAGTGAGGCATGTGTTTAGGAAAATAACTTGGTGACCATTTGGAGGGCAGTCTGGACCAGGGAGTCTGAAGGTCATTATCTCTCTCTCTCTCCTTCCCAGCCTTAAAGGTGGGATTGAGCTGATTGCATTAAAAGAACATTTCTCTGGAGTGCTGAGGTTTGGGGATCCCTGTTTCCAGCCTAATGATCAGTGAATGAGAGGAGTCTGGCTTCCAAAAGACCCAAAGCTCCTCTCTCCTTATTCTTCTAGTCCCACAATGATGGATCATAGCCAAAAGCAAGAAAGAAAAAAACAAAACACACCACCTCTACCCTCCCCTTCAGAGAAAGGAGACATGGTCTTGTTGGTTGGACTTCAGCACACCGATGAGACTGCTTTTCCTAGGGGTGAAATTTCCAGTGGATTTGGAAGCTTCCCTTTCCTGCTAGCTGTCTTGCTTCTGCGCTTGGATCCCTGTCTCCTATGTAACCGTCATTCCTTGGGCTGTTGCCCGGGCCTGAAAGAGGAAGGGAGGGCAGCCTGGGATAAATAGGCCCTACGTTTAGAGGACTTGCTCGCTAGAGCTACTCCCCCTGGCCTTGACTTTTCCTTGCACTGTAGAAATAAGATTTAGAATTCCTGTTTCAGCCTTATGGGGTGAAATGAACAGTGTGAGCTTCTTGGCCTTACTTCTAAGACGATCCAGGACTTAGTAGCTTAGAGAAAAGAACTCATCTACAAGATGCAATCGGTTCATGTACATCCTGCCTCGAAGTCTGGAGAGAAAAACTTCAATTACTCAGAAAGGGCTACTTTGCCCCTGGAGCAGATGCTGTGCTCCTAACACAATCTCGGAGGCGACATGCTCTCTTGCGATGTGACTTCAATGGTCTTTCCGCCGAAAGGCAGGATCTAAGTTCCTTTGGAACTGGGCCGGCTTAGGGCTGCTCCAGCCAATAGAGTCCAGTGGAAGTGATGCTGTGTGACTTCTAAACTGGCTCAGAAAGGGTGTCACGGACTCCTAGCTCACACTATTTGGGGGACAGATGATCATCACGCTATGAGAAAGTTCAAAGTAGCCTACACAGAGAGACCACGTGGAGAGGAACTGAGGCCCCCCGACCAGCATCTGGCATCAGTTACCAGACATGCGCATGAATGAGCCTTCCGATGCCCTTGGTGACCTTGAGCATGGAATGAAGTTCCTGAGTACACGTGTGGCATCACAGATAAAACGAGAAAAGAAGGGCTAAGGGTAGGGAGGGAGAGAGGATTTCAGCCCCAGAAGTGTAACAGCCTAATTTTTTTAAAAATCAGTAACATATAAAAGAGATTGTTCTTTGCCTTCTTAAAGACTGTACCCAGGACCTGGGCACTTCACCTTCTACTTGCCCCCACTCTTCTGTCAGGAAGTCTTTCCCTGCCTGCTCTAGTGAGAAGGCCCAAACCAAAGCCGAACTAACTCACTGCCATCCAGTCAATGCTAACTCAGTGACCACCCCCTGTGGGCTTCCAAGACTGTAACTGTTTACGGGAGTAGAAAACCCAGTCTGTCTCCCACCGAGCCGCTGGTGGTTTCGAACTGCCGGCCCTGAGTATCGCAGCTCAATGCATGACCACTACGCCACCAGAACTCCTAGTGAGCACAGTTTGGTCCAACAGCGGCACTGGGAGAGTCACAAAGGCTTTTGTGATCATCCTCCAGTGGCCAAGCCAAGCAGGACTGAGCCAACCCGGAGTCCTAAGCTGAAGGTCGGCACAAGATGCCAACCAGAGTCCTGCGGGGAAGGTAAAATGCTGTGGGAACCCGGAGCACAGGCCAGCATGAGAGGACTCCGTTGGTTTGGAAGCCAAGTCACCCAGAGACCTGGGTCATGGGACTGACGGCCGGTGCAAACAAGCAGAGTCTGCGAGCAGGGAGCTTGACGGGCTGCGGCCACCGGCTAGGCCTGAGCCTCTAACCGCCCTGAGCCTCTCACCGCCCAGCTTTGAGGATTGACAGTGGCCTTGCTGGTAAGAAACACCTACCCTGGGATACATGGCTCATCACTACTTGACGAGTAACACTCAGGAGGGATGGGCCAGCATCCAGGGATGTTTCCCAGTCCCTTTTAGGGAGAAAGGTGAGTCAAATGCAAACCATGGTCATGTTGGTTAGATGACCCTTCCTGCCCTTTTCAACCTTTTCCAAAGCCCTTTTCTCAGGCAATACCTCACTCACCTCTTTCTCGGTTGACCCAGACGCCAGGGAGAAGACCAGCTGGCCAAAGCCTGACTGAAGCCTCTCCGTCCAGCCCTTGGAGAATTTCCAAGCCCCCAACTCAGCCACCTGAGCAGACCTTGGCCCACCTGACTCAGCTCACAGCCAAGCAAATGAAGACCTGGTCCTTGACAGCCGTGAATCTGAATCTCTCCAGCTTGGCCAGCAGGCAGGGTCTAGGTAACTTTGGCAGGTACCGGCAGACAACTTGGAAGCCAGCCCAGACAGAGGAGTCAAGGCGCCTGCTCACATCCAAGTGAAGAGGGATGCCAGAGTCTCGATGGACTATCGGAGTCCCGCCCCCTCCCCTGTTAAACAGCTCTCGTCTGGCCTCTCAAAGGAGCCCACATCCCTCATCCTGGAGCTCTCTGATGAAGGAAATGCTTCAAGGTGACTCCTTCACCTCCTCAGCTCACTTTGCCATGCCTCCCATGGTGTTTGACAGAGTGCCTAGGAAAATAATCTTCAGATGCCCCTTCATATGGGTGTCTTATTCACCCAGTTCTGCTGTAACAAAAACATCACAAGTGACTGGTTTGAATTAAAGGACAGAAATGTACGTGCTCACAGTTTATGAAGCTGGAAGTCTGGATTCAGGATGTGGCAGAGGGAAGTCCTTCTTTGTCTTCTAGTAGCTGGCAATCATCGGCATTCTTAGACTTGCAGGTCCATCTGCCTCCATCAGATAAGGTCTGTCTTCCCCCTGTATCAGTGTGTCTTTGTACCTTTGCTGCTCTTTATATGAATCAGAAGTTACTAAGCTTAGGATCCACCCTACACTTAGGATATACTCTCTACAGACCTCCTCTGGTTGGTTGGTTGGTTGGTTGGTTGGTTGGTTGGTTGGTTGGTTGGTTGGTTGGTTGATTGATAACATTACATTAGATTACATCAGGAAAAATGGACGTATTACATTCTGTGATGCTCACTCTCCTGACATGATTGCTGAAGACAAATGGTGCATAAGCAAATGTGGTGAAGAAAGCAGATGGTTCCTGGCTATCAGAAGACATAGTGTCTGGGGTCTCAAAGTCTTGAAGTTAAACAAGCGGCCATCTAGCTGAGAAGCAACAAGCCCATGTGAAAGAAATACACCAGCCTGTGCGATCATGAGGTGTTGACAGGATCAGGTAACAGGCATCAGAAGACCCAAAACAAACAAACAAACAAACAAAACATATTGCTGAGAATGAGGTGGGTTGAAACAGGAACCCCAAATCCATCTGTAGACAATGGGACATCTCCTCACAGAAGGGTCACAAGGATGGGATGAGTCAACCAGGGTGCAGTACAGCATCGATGAAACATACAACATTCCTCTGGTTCCTTGAGGCTTCCTCACATACACCCACACACCCCCATCCTGCTTTTCACTGCAGGCTAGACCATAGCATGTCCACTGGTACAGATAGGAGCTCATGACACACAGAATCCAGGTCAGATAGCCCCCTCAGGAACAGACATAGGAGTAGCAATACCAGGAGGATGGGGGAAGATGGGGAGGAAGAGGGAACCAATCACATTGAACCACACATAACCACATCACAGTCCCCCAGGGGGACGAACAACAGAAACCATGGGAGAAGGGAGACAGTGATAATAATTTATAATTTATCAAGGGGGGAGAGAGGGAATAAAGAGTAGCTCAAATAGAGAGTAAAGGTTTATAAAATAATGATGGCAACATATGTACAAATATGCTTGATACAATTGATGTATGGATTGGTATAAGAACTGTACTAAGAGCCCCCAATAAAATGATTTTTAAAAATAAACAAAATCTCAATATAATTCATTATATTTAAGCACTTAAGAATTGAAGGCTCATAGAAAATTTCTTAAGAAAAATAGCAAGTCCCTTGAAAAGAGCTCCGGTCACTCTGGGTAGGAGGTGGGCTGCTCACTACAAGAATGATGCTTCCAACCCACCAGACACTTCACGGGAGGAAAATAAAACTATCTGCTCCCGTAAGTCTCATAATCCTGGAAACTCTGTAAAATGTCACTATGAGTCAGAATTGACTCAGTGGAAGTGAATAAAGCCAAAGTCATGGGAATTGCTTCATCAGTAAAAAAAGTCAAGATAGAAGAAGACATGAATTATCTTTTGTCCTTTTAGCTTGATGCCTGAGGCTCCCACCAATTGGGAGGATCATTTTTTCTCTAGCATAATAAAAACCAATGTAAAGAATCCTGTTCCTGATTTCCTGGTCACTTCACTGAAACCAAAAATACCAACCACTGATCTTATCACTTATTCTTAGGAATCTGTCTTTGATTCCTTGGTAAATATTGTTGTTTTGTAAGACTAAAAATTTTGTAAAAGTTAGCAAATGTTTTAAACATAACCATAAGAAGAGGAAAAATTTAAAAAAATACCCTTATGACACTAACCAGTTCTATTTATCTTAATGTTTACCATATTTGCCAGTTGAAATATCTCTTTCCTGTGGTTTTTTTCCCCAAGAAAACTGTCCAATCCCCTAAATTAATAAAGCTGATGGGGAAATTTTTTAAAAAGAAAGAAGCACACCAGCCTGTGTGATCCAAGGAGTGTACATGATATAAATCAAATCGAAAGGAGGAAATGGTATCAGAGCTTAAATTGTGAGCACCTGGTTTGCAGAACCAGGAAATGGTATCAGAGCTTAAATTGTGAGCACCTGGTTTGCAGAAC
>NW_022105908.1:22298536-22301060 GCF_000313985.2 Echinops telfairi | reverse complement strand
CCCTCTGAGATCACAGTTAAGGGATGGGAATAGGCCTGTTATCAGAGGAGAGCATTGGAATATCGATTATGGCGGACATCGTTAGGTGAAAATGTAATATCATTTGTTCACCCTTTTTACTCATTTGAAAGCTGTTTCGGTTTTTGTTTGTTTGTTTTTTAAGTGAAGGGGGACTGCACATAGCTTAAGCCCCTGGTAAGTCCCTCTGACCGTGGACCAGGAATAAAAGTAGCCTGGCTCACATGCAGACTGCTTTGGAAAGTAGATTGTTGCAGATGCAGTTAGATTAAAATTTAGCATCCTATCACTTGATCTCCTGTGTAACCCATTTGAATTTGTTCTACTATTAAATGTTTTTGGCTTTCTTTTCTATTGATGTTGTTATGTGTTTTACTATGTTATTCTTGTCAGCTTTTTGTTGGTTGGTTGGTTGTTTTTTTAATGTTTTTCTGCACATGAAATCCAGGATAGGTAAATCTATAGAGACAGTAATTGGATTAATGGTTCCTTGGGGAGGTTGGGGGAGAGGGGGAGCTAATAACAAGGAGCACAAGAATTAAGGAAACGTTCTACAACTAATTGTGGTGACAATTGTTCAACTCTTCTTGATGTGATTGAACTAATGAAATGTATGATATGTGAGTTGTATGCCAAGAAACTGTTGGTAATATAAAAAAAAACAAGACAAACCCCAATATTATAATAAAATGTTCAAAGGCCTGGGGTTAGAAAACTAAAAGGGAAGAACACACTCAACACATCTTAAACGGAAAGAACTAAAGAAAAAACCCAAACCCTGAGCAGCAGTATTGAAAGATTCTGTGCGCAAAATATTGAATGATGCAGGAAGCATCAAAAGAACAGGGAAAGAATGCATGAAATCACTACCAAAAAGAACTAGTCAACATGCAACTATTTCAGGAGGTCACCTATGAGCAAGAACCAACAATAGTGAAGGAAGAATTCCAAGCTGCACGGAAAGCATTAGCCCAAAACAGGGGCTCCCAACGTTCTTAGAATTTCCTTTGCCGCATGCTTCCAGGTTCAAGAGGACCATTCCTGTGAGAATGTCCATTCTCACAAGATCGCTCTCTGAAGGTCAGGGAAAGAGACAAGACTGTACTGCAACGTACACACAAGGTTCTCCACTCGCCTCCACCTCCTACAGCTGCAGCGGCTCTCTTTGGCAGCTCCCTAAGTCTGGGGACAGGTCAATGTCCCAGCGGGACACTAACAGGTAGCAGCTTCTCCTCCGAGTCACTTGTGTCATCAAAATTGAAGGCTTGCTTTGGCAACCCAAATGCTGAAAATGGGGCAATATCGAACAGATTAGAGATACTCTGGGGAGAAGTTTAGAGAGTCAACCCAACCTCATGTTAGCAAAGAGTTTGTCCTGGTGCCATATTTGGCTGAGACCAGGAAAACTAAGAGGACCGACAAATCTGTCTTGGAAGTGCAGCCAGAGTGCCCACAAGGATGGTGAGACTCTGTCTTACATACTTGGACCAGTTCCTGGAGAAGGACACCATGCTCAGTAAAGCAGAGGGTCCACGAAAAAGAGAAAGACCCTCAAGGAGAGAAGTTGACACAGTGGCTGCAACAACGGGCTCAAGGAGAGGAGCGATGGTGAGGATGGCACAGGACCGGGCAGTGCTTCATTCTGTTGTGCATCGGGTGGCTGTGGGTTGGAACCACTCAATGGCACCCAACAATAACAACAGTAGACCCCCCCATGCCTGGCCCACCAGGTGAGACATGTAGTTTGAAACGTGAACGTGAGCCAGGCAACTGCAAGCTTTAGAGTCCCAACGTGTCTGGCCCTGAGCCCAAGATCACAACAACGAAGGCGGGTCCCGGTGTCCAAGTTAACCCCGTGGCCACTCCAAGGATCTGGATCAGCGAGCGCATCTCACGGTCCTCGATAAGAGAGCACCACATTGTGCTGGACCTGTCTGCACCAACCTTCGTCTGTGTGTGGCAGCGACAGCCTCGGTGACAGCTGAGACCCAGCGTGCCTGTGGTGGGCTAATCAGATTCCTCTGTTCTACACGCTCAGGCACAGAAGCTGGTTAGCCATTATGGACTGAGTTAGCACCCAGGTTATTGGAGAAGCAAAACTCCCAAGAGATCTGCTATGATGCTTTCACATCTGGCAATTAGGCAGGCAGTGGGCAGGTGGGGGGGCGGGACTGAAGTTTGTTCTGATGTGAAATTAGGAGCTACGACCAAATCCACACTTGGCCCTTAGGAAGCTAACTGTCCCAGTTGTAGAAATACAACTCCCGTCAGACGCCTCCCTTGATGAGTCTCCCTGTCGTTGTTGTTGCTAATGCTGTTGTTGTTGACATCATGATCATGATGATGATGATGTCCTGAGGTGTCGAGTCAGCCCCCAATTCACAACAACCCCACGCAGAGTGGAAAGAAACCTTGCCGGTTCTGTGCCACGTTCATGATCGGTTGCAGATTCGGTCCTTGTGATTCATAGTGTGCTCACAGGCTGTCAGAAGCAAATCTCCAGATA